>NC_136057.1:1406693175-1407293175 GCF_964261635.1 Lissotriton helveticus | reverse complement strand
GTAGAGCGCTTAGCGCCAGTAGGTGGTCACTGTTCTCAGAGGCAGCTGAACCCACCACGATTGCCTACCATACATGCTAGTCACTGTGGTGCTTTTGAGTGTTTTGGCCTCCAATGACTGCTTACAGAGTATCCGGAGCTACTGCAGCGCTTCTGCAGTGCTACTGTCGTTGTTGGTTGATAGCTCCAGCAATGCTTTCCTCTTTTCCCTCCTCAGGCAATGTACGTTTATATGAAGGCTGCCTTCCTGAGCATGCTTCCCCCCGAAGAATCCCGCCCATTTGGGGAGCAGGAGGTGGAGCTCTTCAGGTACTGGGGGGACAATGTACTAAAAATCTCCTGCCACTAGACCGGGATGTTACCCAATTCAAGAAGTGTTGCTGTCAGGGTAGACCATGTGATTACTGTGTAGGGAGCAGTTTGGTCACTCCATCTTGTGTTTCACTCTAACCTGTTCTGAACTAAGCATTCATCTTTGCCAACTCACCTCAGTCCTTGCCCTCATTTCAAGCTCTGGCATCCACACACATCTATCCGTACATATCAACAAAGGCAACTGCAACCTCTTCGTTCCAGCACTGAAACCTACACTTAGATCTGGAAGTGCACCCCAAGCCTGACCTGCTTCATGCTTTGACATGTTACTAGTGGGATAGCATGCAGTTTTACCAGTAAAGGGCAGTCCCAGTGCACTAACACATCATCTCCTCCATGTCTAGACTTGTGCCATCTCTGAAGCAGAGGATTGCTGGGAAGTCCCCTCCGACAGAGAAGTTTGCCATCCGGAAAGCAAGACGATACAAGGACAACCACCCAGTACGACTCCCGGTGCCTGCTCTGGTAAGAGGTCCTTTTGGGTGATTGAGCCCAGTGGTTCAAGTGGCACTTCCTTCCCTGGGATGTTAATGGTGCGTGGACTCTTCTCTCCATAGGAGATGATGTACATGTGGAATGGCTTCACTGTGCTGGGGAAGCAGGCAAAGCTGGCGGAGGAGACACTGGAGACGCTCTGCCAGACAGAGCGTGCGCTACAAGGCTCTCCAGGTAAGCGAAAGCATTTGTACCTGTGGAACGGTTTCAGGATGCTGGGAAAACAGTCGAGGCCAACGGAGGGGATGGGGCACCATACTGAGCAGGCTCTGCGAGTTGTACGGAGTGACGCAGTTCCTATCGAGTGGCCATTATAGAATGTTGCAATAGCTCGTGGTGCTCTGTATGTCTGCTGGTTATACCTTGGAGGTTGCTTCCACTGCTGGGCATCTCCAGCTGCTGACACAGTCACTTCACGAATATACTCAGCTCAACATTGTCTAGACTAATGTCTTTATTACACTGGCGACAAGGATGGGATATGAATTCACATGGTTAAAGCACAATGGATTAGCAGTGAGCTCTTTCCAACAACTAAAATGTGTTTGATTCCCTTCAAGCTATGACTTGGCCTATTAGTTCCACACCACTCTAGAAAGGCCCTTTTATCGACTTAGAGGAAGAGAGATGTGTTCTGTCTAGTAGTGATACATATGTGGAATGAGCGATGTCGTTCTGAAGTGAATCAGATAGGAGATAGGAAGTTGAAAGTTACATAATTAAACGTTGCTTGGAAAGCCAACCAAACATGGGTCACCGTAAACATTGTTTCAAAGGTAATATATATGTTGGCTGTCTTGTCAGAGTAAGGAACCTTTGTAGGAGTTCAAATGGTGAATCTATGTTTAATGATGCAGGCTGAGTAAGAAAACGGGAGGGAAATGCTGTATGAACTGAAGAAGGGAAGAGGTGGACTTTAAATAGAAATTGTAGCATTCCAAATATTTATTGAGCACAAGGACACATGATGGAAGTTGCAGTCATATGGTTGATAATAGTGAATTTGCAACGGGAAACATGACTATCAATTTTTCGAAACCACGTGTAAATGTTGCACAAGAAGAATGCAGTTCAAAGAACACTGCTACAAATGTGCGGCTGATACTGGCTCTATTGTTACACGTTTAGGCCGACGGATTAATTAACCCAAACGTCTAAATGATTTTGTGATAAACTGGTTTATTGTTATTTGTAAGGAAGAGTGTGGTGATATTAATTGTGCCACATGCACATCATAGAATGTTGTAAGCACAAGCCGTTCTCAGTAAATATTGGTTATTTTATAACAATTTATTAAGCACACGAATACCGAAAGGTGTCTTGGCGCTAGCTGTCCTGAGCAATAGATCAATAGACCCAGCCCTAGTTAATAAATAACCATGTTTTAAGACTTTTCCTGAAGGCAGTCAGTGTGGGCAAATCCCTTATATGGGTTGGTAAGCTTTTCCATAGTTTAGTGGATCCTGCGATGAAGCTTCTGACCCCCAGTTAGTCTTTCGGATTCTGGGAAGCATCATAAGATTGGCCACAAGTGAGCGAAGGAGTCTGTTGGGAGAGTACCATTTAAACGATTGACTAAGGAAATGAGGACCTATACTGTGAAACGCCTTAGAGGTAATGCATAAGGACTTCTTACGGGAAGCCAATGAAGGTTTCCAATATCCTTGGCCACTGAGTGGAACTTGGGAATGCCTAGGATAATTCTGGCCGCCGCATTCTGCACTGTCTGAGGTTTATTGAAATGTTTTTGCTGCATGTTCAGGTAGAGACCACTGCAGTGATCTAATTTAGATAGGATTATGGTAGTAATTACTGTCTTTTTAGTCTGGGCCTTGATGAAAGGCAAGGTTTTCTTTAGGGATTTAAGTATATAGAAGCTGGAGGTAAGAGATAGTGTTAACCTGCGGCCCTAAGTTAAGTTTTTCATTAATGATCACTCCAAGGTTTTTTGCTTTGATCACCGGCATGGACAAAGGCCCCATCTCAACCCACCACCAAACTGGGGACCATATTGGAGAAATGTTTCCGAAAAGGATTACCTCTGTCTTACCAGAGTTCAATTTTAGGCAATGTGAGCTCATCCAAGACCCTTCGGCTAGCATGCAATTGTGGAGATGGGGTGCCATATTAGTGCAATTTCTAAAGGCTGACAGAATGATCTGGTATCATCCACGTAAGAGGTCAGAGAAAGACCAAAAGATCTGATAAGATTGGCCAGTTCTGTAACATATATATTAAATAGTGTGGGCCTGATAGAAGAGCCCTGTGGTACTCCACAAGGAAGTGATAGGGAGAGGATTCATAATGGCCCAAGGCCACGGATTGTATTCTTCCAGAAAAGAAGGATGTAATCAGTGTTAGGGCTTGGGTTAGGTGGAAGAGCCAGTTGCTACCACCCCTCGTTTCACAAATACGCTGTGTTTGAGTTTACTACGAGAATCTTCTTTGTTACATTGCCATGCTAAAACAGTGAGCTATGCCTTTACACAAGCCCCCATAGCCATGCTTCTAGAGGGACCATATTGTGTGGGCTAGACTTCATTGACTAGATGCACTGAGGCTAGATTCAGGCACCTCGGCTTCCTCCAAAACAAGCCCCATGCTCCCAGCCATTTGTAGCGTTTCGGGGTGCCTTCTAAACTCTCTGGAAATACGTTTGAGATATGTTCGAGAAAGCAAGCATGGCCTTTGGTTTTATTACAACTGGACCACAATGCATAGGGAAACTGATATTTGAAATAATCCTGTTTGAAAATGAAAAGCTAGATAAATGTCATTTTTTACTAGCTCCTTTTAGACTACGTACACCGTCTGCCCCTGCATTTGGAGGCAGACGGACATGAAACTGTGATTGGGTTTGACTACTAATGAAGTCAACTCCTGTCTCATTATTGTGCGCAAAACAGTGTACCATAGTCATCTCAAAAAGATAAAAAATGTCTCTGAAGAACCTTCCTTCTGACAATGGTGGTATGTAATCTGTCAATCCGCAGATTGGAAAAAAACGAGTTTAAAATAGTCCGATTGATGCACCATTGCAACAAATGTGGCTGCTCTGTGGGACTTGCTCAACAAGTCTATTTATGTTTACGAAAATGAGAAGAAATTCACTGCATCTGGCCAATAAATATCGTAAGAAAAACCTTTAATTTCAATTGAACTTCTACCTTTATGGACTACATTGGGGCTTGGGTGGCGGCGATGAAAGAGCTCTCTCCCCTGGGCTGTTTGGACGTGTGATGCGGTCTGTGGACCACTGTGGGTGGGGTTGAGGTTATATGCAGGGCCACTAGAATTATGCGTCGGAGAAGCACCAATTTATGCAGCAGGGTTTACTAAATTATACAGCATGAAAAGGCAAATTTTGCGGCATCATGCTGCTCATTTTTTGATGGTATTACTTCATTACTTTGTAATTTTTACACATGGTAATACTGTCTGGGCAAAGATGTCACCTCATTTGTACCCGTTTAACAACCAAATACAGAAATAAGAAACTTAAAGATGACCAGTTGTTATTTTTAAAGGGGGCCTTCCACTGCAGACGAACACATATTGCAATGTTTTTAGTAACTTTTGGTGCAATTGAGCTAGAAACCATTTTTTTAAATCTGCAGATGACGGATTATGTGGCAAATACGGCAAATCCATGATTTTGCATAAAAGTCAGTGGCCGCAGAATTGCATTATTCCAGTGGACCTTGTTAAATGACATTTGCTTTTCGTGCCTGACTGGAATGGTATAGGTGCGTAGAGTGGAATTATTGATTTGTATAAGTTGTCGCTGGTGAGCAGGTGCTATAAGGTTGGCAGGTTGGTAAATTCTAGGTACGTTTTTGCTTGCAAGGTTTGTTTTGCTACTGGTCACGCAGATCAGCTCGAAGGATGGAACAGAGTGCGGAGTCGAGAGAGAGTTGTGATATTGTCATGGCAAGTTCAACAAGTTGGTCAAGAGCTGTTGGTCTGGGAGGCCAGAGTTATGACATTGTACGTATGAAAGTGGGGAGATGGGTTTAGGAAGTACATCCAGAGAGAACACATTTGGGTTTAAGAGAGGGGGTGTTGGTTGGTAGATACATATTTAGGGCCTCAATTATGAGGCCTTGCGTCAGTTTTTGTGCTTCTGATGGGCTGCGTCAAACATGCCTCCTGTTGCGCACTATTTACAAAGTGATGCATCTAAGCAGATGTGTCACTTTGTAAACCCCTGCGCTACATTATACCTGCGTCGGGAATAATCTATGCAGAGGGGCGTTCCCCCGCAAAAAGCGCCACTATGAGATTTTACTGCGTCACTTCTAGGACGTTGTTGCGTCAATCTTGCGCCTGCTTCACAGCAGGCATAAGACTGACGCAGGCCCTTTCACATGGGGCTTGCCCAATGTGAAAGGACGCATTGCTGGAGTTGCATCACTTTTGTGACACACTCCAGCAATGCGTCACTTTTGCGCTTACAGATACGTCAGAAATACTGACATAGCTGTAACTCCTTGCGACATGATGCGTCGTACATTAAATATGAGGCATCAGGTATGTCGCAAGGAGTGTGCACTGAGGTGACGCATCGCTACTTTCACGCAGCGATGCGTCATTTCTCATAAATGAGGCCCAGAATGTATAGTGAAGCTTGTAGATGATTTGTGAAGCAGTTGCCAGGTTGCTTGATGTGACCCACACCCGTTTCATTAAAGCTCCTTTTTTACACAGATAAAATGGCGCGGTTCATGGGTCTGCGGTGCCTCGCCCGATTGCTCTATCTCCAGCATATGTATTTCTTTGGTTATATACACCACAGGGGTAACAAAGGCTCCTACGGCGCAGGGGGTCCCCACCCTTCAAGGAACCCCCATTCTGCCCAAGGCTAATGAATATCTGTGAGATGTTAGAATAAAGGGACCCTGATAACATTCTGCAAGGGGTCTCATAATTTTTTTACACCACTGACACCCCAAGCCGACAGAAGTGTTCTTGAATTATATTAATTTCTGTCAAGATCACAGTGTCTCCATTCACTTACCAAGTCTTTGATTGCGCTAACTTCCTCTGAAAAAGAAAATGGCCTGGTAAAGAAAAGCTGCAATCTTGGTGCAGTGGTGACATCTAGTGGTCAGTCAAGATATGACATAGGATTTGATCCTTGAACGTGTATACAGAGGTGCTGGCTTTGATACACAAACAAAGGTAGGTAGCATCTGCTGAAGGCAGATAGACACTAGTAACAGCTAGAATTGATTCACAGTGGACGATCACAGTAAGACCGACTTCAGTGGCGATTTTGGAGAATGCTTCCATGGTGCATCTTGGCTCCAAAGGAGGTCGCATGTGGGTTTGGGTAGGAGGGAAAGAAGCTTGTTGGACGATGGTAAGTAACATTTTTATGCCAGACTGCTGCGAACACCAAAAAGTCACCCTCACAGCTGAAAGATCAAGGAGCTCTTTAGGAATAGTTCACTTCCAATCTCTTTCTTCTTGACAGCAAACGAATACCTGCACGACGACTGCTGCTCCGTGCTGCTCATGAAAGGGCTGTGCTTGAAACATCTTGGACGCATCACCCAAGCCGAGCAGTGCTTCAACTACATCCACCAGAGGTGAGGGCAGAGCTGGGGGGCAGGAGCGTAAAACACTAGGCCTTTCTCGTGCCCCACGGTCCTTTAGACACAAAGGGACTTTGAGTGAATTCGGGGCAAGTCGGAGTTTCTCTCCAGGGGTCGGGGAGGGCAAGGGGCAACCTCCATTGTGCTCTTGGGCACATGAATCAGCCGGCGTTTTGATTCTAGCGGAATAGCTTGCTTTGATTCAATTGACTAAGTTCTCAATTTCAACTGAGCCATTTATACCCCATGAACAGGGGAGGAGTCGCTTTCAATTCTCCCTCTTGTTCCAACCTGAACATTAACCAGGGTACGAGTCATCTCGTGCAGTGATCCATTGAACGCCTACTTTTCTCGAGCCAGTACTGGGATGGATTTTCAATAGGTGGTCGTCTGTAGAAAAAGACGGCTGACTCCGGGGCATTGCCATCAGAGGTTACGAAGGTGACATTACGAGGGGACACATAGCACCTATCCGAGACAGTCTTGCTTCCTACAATCTGGATATCCTTGGTTCATGATGACTCAGACACGGGTTGCTTCTGTTTGTAAGGCATGGGATGTTTTATGTTTCTTTCCCTTTGCTTTTCCAGCTTTTGGTTATTGTGCCCTGTTAGGTGTGAAAGGGTATTATAAACTGAGGGCATGTTTTATGTTATGCTTATGCATCCAGGCACTGAGTTTTAGAAGCGCAACAAATGTGACACGATAAATGCAGAATATAAAGGCATCTTTATTAATTGCTTGAACTTTTGCGACACATCAAAAATCGTCTCGCCTCTCAGTGCCCCATTCGGTCCATCTGTCTCTCCGCTCATCGGGGTGTCAGCCCATGGGCGCCATGGTTACTTTAATTCGAAGTAAACAAACGAGAAAAGAAGTGATACTGTAACAGACTCGAGTGTTCATTAGAACTAACAGTGGAAGGATAGATGGAGGATTTAAAATGTGAAGATTACCATGAAACTGGATCTGAATGGAGAGCATAATAAAGAAGCAGGAAGACTAGTTTGGTTCAGAGCGAGGTTCAAGAGTGAGTGTTTAGATATTTCCCAAACAACTGTACTAGCGGGTGTGTTAGCACAGTTTTGGACATAGGGTGTAGAAGAATATTCCCAACCCTGAATACCAAGCAGGTGTTAACGGTGTCCCAGCTGGGCCAGGACTGGGGACACTAAACGTCTAAGCCTGGCACACTGATCCCATCGACCTGCCTGCTCCAGTGTGCTGCTGGGAGCTGTAGTTTGTATGGCATTTTTGGCCTTTGTAAAAAATTACATGCAGGGTTTCATTCCCATCGCAGGGCTTTATGGGGAGGAGTACAAGATGGAAGTTGTCGGCGGTCCATTGATGATTAAGGTGTGTTTCTCTGGGAGAAAGAATATACACTTAAATCTTATGGTACCTCTTTGACTTAGCAAATAGGCTAGAAAATAATTTGGCTGAACCAGGGGACTCCTAGATTCTTGCCTACAGCCATAATCACCAGATGTGGAGAATTGATCATGGGCCTTTGACCTGCAGGTCAGTTGATGAACGAAGGGAATTGGTGTGACAAATGTCTGATGGAACTTCAAACTGTGCTTCCGGCCTACAGGAGGAAGAGATGTGAGGCCTCTCCGGGCACCCTGAAATCTTATGCAGTTTTCTTTTAGTCTTCTAGGTGGGCAAAGCAAGTCAGAGGTTAGTGCCCTCAACAGGCAGGGCAAGCAGGCAGAAAGTAATTTCATGGAAGCCTATGTCTGGCTATTAACAGGCAGGCAGGGACATCTTGGATCACCCTGGCTTTCAGTCATGTAAGCCTGTGTCGACCAAGTTCCTGAACTCCGCTCTGTTATGGAGATGGCTGTCGAGCAAGCCCCTCTGACGGCCAGTGCTGGAGTCTTCTGATAATTAGCCACATACCTACTTATTCCACATCGGAATTAACCACAGACTGGTCTGATCACTCCCTCATTTCTTTCTCTATTACTACTGGCTCCCCCCACAAGCCCCTTCGTCCCAAGAATGTCTTTTCCCGTAGTTGGAATCGTGTTGACTTGGCCTCCCTGTCTCACTCCCTTGCTTCTTCCTCCCCAGATCTCACTGGCATTCCCCTTGATTCACAGGCCGCCGCAGTTGGTAATTGGCTCTCTTCCGCATGTGACTTGGTAGCCCCTCTCAAGTTAATCAAGTCCATTCGCCCTCACGAGGCTCACCGCTGGTTTAGCCCGGAGCTCAAGACTCTCAAATTGGAGCTTAGACGCTCAGTGCGCCTTTGGCGCCGTAGTTACTGCCATGACCACAAGGCCAAATATAAATTTCTTCTTAAGGAGTACAAGAAGGCCATCTTGGCCACTAAGATCAAGTATTTCTCCGAACAAGTGGCGCTCTCGGCTAACAAACCTAAAGAAATTTTCGCTGTGGTCAACAACTTGGCCACCTCTGATCGTGCTTGCCCTCACTTCACTCCCTCCCAGGCTCTTTGCTCTTCTCTTAACAACTTCTTTATCAAGAAGATTGTTAAAATTAAATCTAACATCTTGATCACTCCTTTTACTCCTCCTCACTCTGTCCCCTCTGCGCTTAAATGTTCCTTTTCTTCTTTTCCCCCCCTTTCCTTGGACTCCTTTCTAGCTTTGCTCACTAAAATTAAGTCTGGCTCCCCCACTGACTGTGCCCCTGCCCGCATTCTCAAAATCCTTTTTTCTTCCTGTCCTGATACCCCTCTCTCCCTTCTTAATGCCTCTCTTTCCACTGGATTGGTCCCTTCTTCATTTAAATCTGCTATTGTCTCTCCCATCCTTAAAAAACCTGGTCTTGATTCTTCTCTTCTCTCTAACTTTAGACCTATCTCTCTTCTTCCCTATCTTTCTAAAATTCTTGAATCTTACGTTACTTCCTGTCTCTCTGCTTATGTTGAACAGAACCAGCTCCTGGCCTCTCACCAAGCCGGTTTCCGTTCGGGTCACTCGACCGAAACCGTGGTGTTAGCCGTCCTTGACGAGCTTAAAGCCAAGGCCGACGTCAACTCTCCCCAAGCTTTGATCCTCCTCGACTTGTCCGCTGCGTTTGACACGGTCGACCATAACATTCTTTTGGACCGTGTCAGCGCAGCGGGCATACGAGGCTCTGTCCTCTCCTGGATCACTTCCTTTTTGACAGGTCGTTCTCAAGCCGTCCACCTTCCTGGCTTCTCTGCTTCCCCCCTCCCGGTGCCCTGTGGGGTCCCCCAAGGTTCCTCCCTCTCTCCCCTTCTTTTCAATCTCTACATTCACCCTCTTATCTCTTCCCTTCTTGAGCTGGGGGTCTCTGTGTATAACTACGCTGACGACCTCCAGCTCGTCTTTGATCTTTCCTCTTCTTCTCACTCGCTATCCTTTTTTCACTCCACCATGGTCTTTATTTCTGGGTGGATGAGCGCCAACCACCTCAGGCTCAATCCAGATAAGACTGAGCTTGTCCTGATTGGCGGCTCATCCAGCCCCTGGTCCCCTGCTTTCTGGCCTTCCATTCTTGGCCCTCCTCCCACCCCCGTTCCCTCCGTTAAAACTCTGGGCATCAAGGTCAGACAGGACCTGTCCATGCATGGCCAGGTCAGTGCCGTGGTGTCCTCCTGTTTTCTTTCCCTCCGGATGATCCGGAAAATCTCTCGTTTCTTTTCTTTTGACTCCCTTAAAATCATTATTTCTGCCCTTATTACCTCCCGCCTTGATTATGGCAATAGCTTGTTCGCTGGCATTCCTGCCTATGAATCCCGCCGCTTACAAGCTATCCAAAATCAGGCTGCCGTCTCATCTTTCATCTGCCCAAAACCCATCACATCACTCCCGTCCTTAAATCCCTTCATTGGTTGCCCATTTTTCAGAGATCTTTGTTCAAATTAGGGTGCCTTGTTTATCGGGCCCTTGATCATTCTGCACCTGCTTTCATCAACTCTCTGATTTCCCGTCACACCCCTGCCCGCACTCTCCGTTCATCATCTTCTGCCCTCCTCACTGTTCCCCGTTTTCACAAATCTCGCACTGGTGGAACCCGTTTCTCTGTTCTTGCCCCCCGGTTCTGGAACTCTCTTCCTCTTTCTATGCGCTTGATCCCTATCTTTTCACACTTCCGTAAAGCGCTAAAAACTTTTCTGTTTGCCCTGGCCTACCCCCGCTAATCCTCCTGGCCCTGTCTGTCCGGTTCTTTAGAGCTCCCAGCGCCAGGAAGCCGTTTTGGCCATCACGCGCTTTACAAATATTTTCATTCATTCATTCAGACTGGGCTCTCAGCCTTCCCTACATCACTGATGAAGTTGGACGCTTTAAAATAAAACAAATATGAGTAACTTGGCTTCTGGATAGGGTACTACGTTGCACACTTGAAAGCCAAAAATAGCTGCCAATTTCAATGGACTCACTGTGGCGTGTCTGTGATTTTAGTTGGGTCAGGAACTGCCTTGAGGCTGGGTGGGTAGAGGTATGGGATCGACCGAAATTGGAGTTTGTGCACACCTTGTCAACCAACCCTTTTCCTGCCTTCCCCTCTTTTTGCAGTGAGAAGAAGATAAAATATGACCACTACTTGATCCCCAACGCTCTACTTGAACTGAGCCTTCTTTACATACAGCAAGGTCGTGGCGAGGAGGCCATTCACAATCTGAGGCGGGCCAAGTAAGTTCACTGTTTTAAAAGGATATTCATTTAGTGCTACATAACACACAAGGGGTTTTCTTTTCTCATCATACAGGAAATTTGTAGCGAGGTTTCGCAAACCCGCAGAACTGGATACAGTTGGGTCATGAGAAGGCTGTGTAGGGGTCAAAAGCAACTAAGTTATTTTCTTAATGGAGATTATTGAGTATCAGAATAGTTGGGCCTGAGCTACTAAAGCAGTTTGGGTTGCGACAATTGAGACCTTGAGAAGCAGTAGCAGGATACTAGGGCTGTGGTCACATTGGGAGGTGGAGGACAGAGTAGGAGTGCATTTGAGGGAAGGCAACTGAGTTGAAGTTGAGGGTTTTGCAGTTACTATGGAGAGTTGGTGACCAGGTGGAGCCTGTACCGAATGCCACTAAAAATGAATTCCAATAAGCTGGTTTCTCGCAGTGAGCAAGTTGGGTACCTTGTAAAACTTGCAACCTGTAGAAGGGGTGATGCAGGTCATAATCTGACTTCCTGTCCAATTAGTAAGACTGTATTCCATACGGTCGAAAGTTCAGAAAATAGGAGTTTGTGCGTCTTCTTGTACAATTACCTTTTTGATTTACGCTTTCTTACCAAGGTTCTTTACTTTTTCATTTCCAAGTGTTTTTGTTTTTCCAGAAACAACTATAAGAATTACTCGATGGAATCACGGACCCTCTTCCGGATTCATGCAGCCCTTACCAAGTTGAAAGCTGGCGAGCAAGAAGATACTGTCACGGAGGAAGGAGACTGCAGCACCGCCTTTTAATTAAGGTCTACCTTCTTCGTCCTCCAAAAGCTTAATTTCCTGTATTCACCAAACACATCAGCTGCCGAAATAACACATCAAAGACCAATCGCAGAACTGGCCTGGCCCGGTGTTGGTTTCAAGTGCCTCACTTGTGATGCACCTTTGTGTTTTTCGTATAGTGAGAAAAAGCCATATATTTTATGTTGGAGGAAGAAGGCGTGGCAAATCTTTGAGGGCCTTGGAAATCATCTCATCCATGTTCTGGAAGAGTGAGCGCATCCCCTTATTGCAGCATCTATGTGCATGATATCCAGGTTACTAGACTATCCTAATACCAATGGGTATGCATGGGTTCTCTCAAGTATACCGGTCTAGCACACCTTCTATGTTAAGGCCTAAGCATCAAAGACCTATTTTTTTGTCTAGTAGATGCTGTGCGATTAACAGGATTTGTGCACAATCAGAGACTTTAGTGTGAGACACACCTGGGCCAGGGTACCCAATGTATCTTGGCCAGCTTTGGACTGTATACCATGTGAACGTTTACATCTATAAAAATCGTTGAAGAGGCGCTCAGGATTAACTTTTTTCCTTAATGGACTAAATTGGGCTAGCACAGAGCCCAATGCACAGATGCATGTCTTTGGTTCTAGTATGATTTGTCCCAAGTAAGGAACTATGACACAAAAAGTTACATTTGTAATGGAAATCGCAGAAGTCCCTCCATTTCACCGTTTCCTGTATGGATTCTCAGGCCCTGGCATTGTCAAAGGCCAAGCAACCCAAGTCAGTTTGGCTCTATTGCAGTGATGTTCTACACTGCAGAGGCAGCCCTCCTTTTTCCAGCGTCTCTAACCCCTCTGAAGGCCTTTGGGCGATTTAATGAGCGTGCTTCAATTCTGTGGGGAAATCATCAGGCATGTGTTCGTGATCACTGGCAATGTTTCTATTTTACCCGACTTTGGACAGAAGCATTTTGCCATTTTCATTTTTTTTTATTCTTGTAATAGCAGAGAAACGAAAAATAATTTGATAGTTATGTATATTTGAATGTAGTTCTTAAACTTAATGCCCTGTTTCCAAATCTTGCAATACCAGCCTTGTCTCCAACTGCAGTGTTCCACTATATATTTTGAAAGTCATTGCATCGTTTTTGTGTTACCACTGGTCCCCAACCAGCCCTAGATATGTTTTATTTTGAAATGCATTAACCGCATGCGTGCGGGCGGAATTCCGCTCGTATGCTGAGATTTTTAAAAGCGCATGTTACGTGACGAGCTGGGCTCGTCATCAGCGTGCGAGGAGGCTACGCCATGACGAGCCCAGCTCGTCATCAGCGTGGAAGGGGTTAATGCTTCTTATACCATGTTTGACTCGAGACTGCTGAAAAGTGTCATCATCTACATTCTTGCTGTGCTATAGTCAGTTCCCTACTTAGGGCCTTATTTATGAAGGCCTGCGTCACTTTTGTGTCACGTTGCGTCACATTTAGACACGCAGCGTAAATAAAGCACCATATTTACGAAGGGAAGCATCTAGGCAGATGCGTCACTTCATAAACCCCTGCGCTACATTATACCTGCGTCAGGTATAATGTATGCAGGGTGAGCGTTCCCCTGCAAGAAAGGGTCATAGGAGTGGGGCAGTGAAATCTATGAGATTCCACTGCACCACTTTGGGAACGCCAATGCGTCAAAACCTTACGCCTTCCTCATGGCAGGCGTAGGGGTGACGCAGGCCCTTTCACATGGGAGTTGCGTCACGCTTCTGACACAACGCCAGGAATGTGCCACTTTTGCGCCGATAGATACATCAGTAATCCTGACGTATCTGTCACTCCTTGCAACATGATGTGGCATAACGTAATTATGACGCATCATTCGTGTCGGAAGGAGGGCATACTGAGAAGTGTCTCATCGCTGCTTTCATACAGCAATGCAACACTTCTCATAAATGAGGCCCTTAGGATTTTAATGGTCAGCAGGGTTGGACTGTGTCATGAAAGGCTGTGTAGGTTCTCTGGGAACCCCACAGTACAAAATTGGCCTGTTTCCAACTTGTTGTGCTACAGTACTGCTAGATGCGGAAAATGCAACCCTCCTTCCCAGGGCATTTCCCTAAAACTCAAATGTAGTTTTTAACCATAAATGGTAGGGCTACTTCACCTATGGAAAGGAACCATCTAGGTTGGCTTTGACCCCCTTCAGAAGTTTCTCTTTTTCAAGAGCACATTATTTTTTTTTGTTTAGATATGTTCCTTACTATTAATGCATTCCATACTGTTTTAGTTTCACAGTAAAAACCTTTTTTTTTGTGGCAGGTGTTTTTGTTGGCAGTTTACAAACTCAGGTAGTTTTCCATTTTGTGATCTGCCCTTGGCTCGTAAAAAGACATTAGAGACTTCAGAGAAATTGCATTTAGATTAATTACAGAGAGAAAGGTGCAAAGCCACAGGTTGTATTACCTTGTTAGGAAGCACAGTGCAGGTTAATTTTGCACCTTTGCCTCTACTGTATCTGCACTGTATCTGCACACTGCACTCCCTGTTTCAAACTTCGACGTGCCTTCAAAAATCTGAAGGAAACCGAAAATGCTTGGAAAATATTTTTAACAAATAGGAGCAATGTAAAGAGTTTTTGTTGGGCAAACTAGAGGAAAAATGTTTTTTAAAGAAGCATATGTACCCTTGACCAGGGAAACTTTGGCGTGATTATAGGCCTTGGAAGCTTTGCAGGAAGTTAGAGAAACGTATGCCAAATAAAGCCTGGATTAACAGTTCAATGTCTGGCAAACTCTGGAAATTGGAGCTAGACTTGTGACAAGTCTGTTGTGCAAACGTGTTTGAACCAATACATTAAACCTGTTGGAAGATCACTCATTTTCCCGAGAAACTCAGGCCAGTCGAACATTTATCACAACACTTGTTTGTAGAGTTCATTCAGTCTTGTCGAACTTGGCTAGATCTGTTACAGATTTTCAGGTTAGCAACATAAATTCAAATGAAATTAATTTCATTACTCATTTGCATAGGCTCTTGTTATCTTTAAAACCAGACATGACTCTAGCCCGAAAGGATCTATGGGCCAGATGTAGGTAGAATAGATTTACCGATTCCTAATTACCGAAAATTACCGAATTTTACCGATTCGGTAATTAAGAATCGGTAAATCTGAGGGGTGGATATGTAGGTATTCCAGATGTGCTGGAATACCGAATCGGAACAATTCGGTATTTACCGATTCGGTAAATACCGAATCGGTAATGCCCATTCATTCCTATGGGCTTTGAAGCCCATGAATGGCCATTACCGATTCGGTATTTACCGAATCGGTAAATACTGATTTTCACAAGGGTGCAGGGGGTGTCACTTTGACACCCTCTGGCCCCCCCAAAACAGGCTCGGGTGCCATGTGGCAGGCATACATGCCCTAAGGGCAGGTCTGCCTGTCGTATGGCATAGGTGTACATGCACACATGTGCATGCACACCGGAATCGGTATTTTACCATCAAATTGGATTTGATGGTAAAATACCGATTCGGTAAGGCTTTTGGGACTCAGAAGAGTCCCACCTACATCTCAGATTTACCGAATCGGTAAAAATACCGATTCGGTATTTTACAGAATCGGTAAATTTACCGAATCGGTAAAAAATTGCCCCTACATACCGAAAACACATTTACCGGTCGGTAACGGCCGAAATCGGTCGGTAAATGGCCTGAAACGGCCACCTACATCTGGCCCTTTGTTGGGTGCAACTAATGTAGGCAAATGCAAGCATGATTTTGTGGTTACGCAGGTTAGGAAAGCAGAAGGTTTAATAAGGCCTGACTCACTTTTGGCACATGATGTGTATTTTTACTTTAAGTACTACTGAATTTTTAATACCATGCAGCCGCAGAGCTAGGCCTGTCTCATGTTAAAATGTTTTTGCAGTTTGGTGGTAATTTAACACCACTCATGCCTGCCTAACTAAAAGTAGAACATAAAGTAAATAGTCTTATAACTTGGGACATCACCACCTGTTCTTGGGAAACCCGCTTGCATCATGTGATCCTAAAGTTATGGTAGTAGCTGAGGTGCCTCAATCAGAAAGAGGTGACTTTTAGAGAATTTGCTTTTCATAGACTGTTAAGAACACTCGTTTTTGTCTCCTCTTGAAAGCACACAAGTGTAACCATCTCTAAATTACAACAATGCTTACATTATTTATTGTCCCAAGTGCAATTGTTTTTGGAGCATGTTCACATCCAATTGTTGTACCCACTGTTGCACAAACACACACTTTGTTTTTGGGGTTGTCTCTAGTGTTCATTGTCGAATAAAATGGTGGTATAGGTGACTATGGCAAACCCAACCAAACCTTCTCTCAATATTTATTAAGAGATATTTTCATTGTGCAGCCAGTGACCACCTCACTAATAGACGCTCTTTCTAGTCACGTCACAGGCCAACAACTTTCATAGCGTTCATTTGTGAATGATTAATGCCAAAAAATGAAGGATTTCTAAAGCTTCCCAGTCTGCAACTTTACAACTGGAAATTCTGGATGCTGCTATTTTTACAAACGTTCCCTGTTCTTGGTTAAATTGCCATCCAGGTTACTGTTGCTTAAATGAAAGACCGTGCCTTGTTATGATTGTAATTTAAATATGAATTCAAGTATAAGTTTCAGACCATGGTCCAAGGTCTGTAAAAATATTTTAATATATATTATATACATGAATAAGTAAATATAGTAATTATTTCTGTATAAAATAAATCATTTTTAGTTTGTGCAATATTATTGCGTCCTTGATTTAATATTTGCAGCGGATGAGAGTGGTGGCTGCCTCGTCTGTGGATGTTGGCATGAGTTGCAATATTTAATGCACTGCTTCTGCAGTAAAAATAGTTTAGCACTGCCCTTTGCCTCAGACATGCTGCATGACTGTTGAGCATCTGCTAGTGGAGTAGATGTTCCTTCCTAGGGTGAATGCTACTCCACTATAGGAACAGCTGGAAATTTAAGTGCAATGGTCAGACAGAAAGTGGATCAGACAAAGAAATACCAAAAACTCTATTAAAATTGGAAGAGGTAAAGTAAGTAATGATGCCTTCTGGCCATATCCGCGCTACATAAAATTGAAAATAAATAAATAAATCATTCAATGCAGATCTGGAGTTGCTCTCCCTTGAATGATTTCCTCAAAATGTGATATTTTGTACCGTGTCTCTGTTAAAGATCTCAAGGTTTAAACAGTGTAATTCCTACAGCAAATAGGTGTTGCCCATGGACCCTATGAAGCCAGTCTCTAATATTTGGAGTCCAAACATGAAACCGGGTTGTGTGAGAAGTGTGATCTCATGCACGCCAAGACCATCATTGAGCTAGAAGTGAAGCTATTCATGGCATGGGCACATAATGAATGCCGGACCCATCGCCGCTCCAGGTTCTGTCCCAGGACCTGACCCAGCTCCGTTTTGACAGGTATGTATTCGAAATGGAGTGATTCCAAGGATAAGGGCATCATTCTGGAAGAACACCACAGGAGGGATTCTTCTACTCCTTATTGCCGGTCTCACTCGAAGCAAATGTCTTCGAGCCAGCAGCGGTGTTCTCCGACTCAGGCCTCAACATCCTCCTCTGAGTTTATATTGGAGAAGAGAACACAGGCGCCACTTTCAGAGTCGGAGCCACCAATCCTTTTCTGGAGTTTCCAGAACTCATATTGGGGCTTTTAGCCAGGCTATGCTGGCCTTTTGAACTCCAATCTAACTCCCTTTTATGCGGCTTGTCTCTAGAGAATCTTCAGCCTATCCACTGCGTTTCCACCAGCAGCTCCATCGCCGCACTGGTCAGCTCTACTCTGCCTCTTTCTAACTCTATTCTGGCATCAGCAGTACCACGTCTGCCGCCAAAGCCTTACCAGCTACTCTGCCACCGTCATCAGTACCGTCTTTAGATCTGATACAGACAGACACATATTTTCTGAAGAATGCCATTTGATCAGGTTTAGATGCATGATACAGGAGGTGGTTCATGAGTAATCTTCCTACAGATAACATAACGTGTATATGTAGTTCACACGGAGGTATCTTGGTGCTGAATAACAGATGTTTATTGATACCCAACTCAATGGTACTCATTTTATCGACCTCCGATGGATGAAAGGCTGAGTGGACCCGCCGGGATATGAACCAGTGACCGGGAGGTCAAACACAGGCCCATGAAGTGGACGCATTAGTCCACTGAGCCACCAGACCCGGCAGATCCTTGCCTCGGGATGAGTACTTGAGTCCTCTTGAAACACATTTTTGGCTCCAATTCTGATCACACCCAAATGCTGAACATAGTCTACCATGTTGAAGATGGCAGCAGTGAGGAGAACCTACAGGCATGGATGAAGGTGCTTGTTTGGTACTGCAGAATGCCCATGGCCTGGATACTTCACAAGTCGAAGTCGGGCCTGAAGTGCTCTATGGAAGTCCTCCTTAGGAGTTGGCCTCGGTTAGGTCTGTGTTGTGCAAGGTTGCTGAAGTTCTAGAATTTCCCTTAGCAGTAGGAAACAAAGTTAGCCTCCTAATGGAAATCATGCAGCCTGCCTCCACAACTGTACAACCCTTGCTTCCATTCATCAAAGCTCTGATGGACCTCATCTCTTTTGTATGAAACAAACAAGCTTCTCCAGTGAATCAAAAAGTTGCACAAGCTTGTTTCTGTCGTGTGTAGACCTTGAGCACTCCAACAGGCTGGTGTGTGACTTATACTCTGCTCCACAAGCACTTCATATGCGTGCAGGAGTTATAGAACTCCAAACCATAACCCACACAAGTGTACTCGCCAACAGCCACAACAGTAAGAACATTAACTAGAATGCTGTAACTTGGAGCAAGTGCTACGCCTAATAAAACTCACTCCTGACAACCCAGCTGTAGAATACGCACATAACCAAACCAGAATAGGCGCCGCAGGACTTCCTCCTCACAAGTAGGGTAGTCCAACACGGTTAAGCTGCTTTCCCATATTCTTCCTTGACAGTGGGCTGACGCATACACCAACTCATTGCCATTGTAAAGATGAGATGAGGCCGATAACGATGAAGAAATAAAGATTTACTTCTAGTTCCAAGGTAATAACCCACTGGTGAGGAATGGCACAGCATGTCCATACACTGCTAGCTCCACACAGTTTAATGCCCCACATTCTACATGACATAACAAACATTCTATACCACTTTCCCTATCACATAACTAACACCCCATAACAGTTGCCCATTGCAATTGTCCTGTATTGAGTGACCTGAAGTTCTTGATGGGTTACATTTCTTCAGAGAATCTTGGTCAGGCTTCTGTCTCTTTTAAACAGTACCTTGATTTTTTTTCTTCCACTGCTTCCGAAAGGGAGTCAAGGCAGATTGAAGCTACGTGGAAGAAGTTCGTCTTTGGGGAGCCTGGCTCATCAATCTATTAAGGCAATGTATCTTCTGGCTTGTTACTCCTGTGCTTTGTAGGAGATAACCTAGTTGGGGGTTCCAAATCTTCCTGACCACCTCCGTCAACAGTTTGCGTTTGCTGAAGTGGTACGATATATAGGATGCAGCCATACAAATTGTCTCCTGTTTCCTGAATATGGTGGTTGTGCAGTCCCTGGGGCCCTTGTTTGCTGTCATCATGGCTGGCGGGCTCTGCTGCACCAGCTATTTATCTTCAGGACATGTCCTTTGATAGAGCATGCTTTTTTGGCTAGAACGCTGATTCAGCCCTAGACTGCTGCTAGCAAGGTAATGCCAAGGCCCACTCCATGCTAACTGGCTTCTAATAGGAAACTGGGTTTTTGTTGCAGTACCCACCCCCACACTTTTTACCTGGTATTTGATGCAACTTTGACTGAAGTGTACTGGTTTCCTGCTAACCAGGTCCCCTGTACTAGTGTTCTTTCCCAAAACTGTACAATAGCCCCTCCAATTGGCAATGCTTTTAGCACCCTCTATAAGTCCCTAGTAAATGGTACCCCTGGTACAAAGGGTCTGCGGCACTAAAGAGGGCTGCAGCACAGATTGTGCCACCCTGAGGGTCCCCTCGCCAAATTCATGCAGGGCTGCTATCGCAGGCTGCATGTTTTGGTGCAGACAGAAGAGAAAACAGTACCTGACACACATCCCTGGTGCCAGGCCCACAAACACTGCATGTAGTACTTGTAAGTCACCCCTACAGCAGGCCTTACATCCATAAAGCAGGGTGCTTGGTATTACATGTGAGGGCATAGTGCATGAGCAGATGAGCCCCTGTGCAGGTCAGTCCCATTACTGCCAGTGCAGGTGAACAAGGAAGCCATTTTAGAATATGTGCTGGACACTGGCTAAAACGCGTTCCCCCACTACATGATGGCTTCACTGAAAATAGGGATGTTTGGTATCAAACATCTCATGTTTGTAAACTGCACTGATTCCAGTATTAGATTTACCAATACATGCACACAGAGGACACTTTGGAGGTGCCCCCTAAAACCTACTTTCCTCTGGTGTGCCCACTGACTGATTTCTTCTACCAGAGACACTGTTCTGACCTTCTAGGGTGAGAGCCTTCTGCTCTCAGGAGACCCAGAACAAAAGGCTGTCTGGGAAGAAGGTGTCACATCGCCTCCCACTGGGTGACCTGCCGATTAACCTTCCTAGGCCGGCAAGCTTCAAAGAGCTGCCGCTTTTGAAATGCGAATCTGGCTCCCCTCACAGGAGAGGAAGCCGACCCCCTTTGGAACCGTAACAGGCAGGAAAATTAGCTAGTCAGGTAGGTGTGCCACCTCTAGGCTAGTACCACCCCTAAGGTGGGTTAAACTGAGGTAGCCATGGTCTATGGCCATCATTATGGACTGTTGCAATCCAATTGCTGGATGGTACACACAACCGTTTTTGGAGCTTTATAATTGATGCCAGCTTTCTACTTAATAGAGGTCTTCTCCTTACATGCATTGTAACACACCTTCATTTTTTAAATTAATTATTTTATGCTGTCGGCCTCATTGACCTTTGGGACTCAAACCCTCTCCCTGAGGAAGTCACTAGAGCAGCCATTCCCAACGGCAAGGACATAGGACATGCACCACCGCACATGGTGTTTTTTCACTTTCGAGCAGCGGGTGTTCATTTACTACACTGAGCAACTATCTGTAAATATTTTAATTGTATCCTATGTTGTGTGCGCATGTATATATATAATCGGCAAGATAAACATTTCTATATAGATTACTTGGGTCATATCGTGTTATGCATATGGCAATATGGTATTGCATATTGGGTTCCAAAATAATACCTATATGGACCTTGTTTCTTTGATGTTGTGCACAGACCCCTGTCCATGTGGTTCTATTGGTTGATCTTATGATATACATACAGAGAACCACGTGGCATCTCACAGCTCAGAACACAGACACCTGGGGACGAAAGTATGCTATCCAATGCCAATTTGGTCAACCCATCAATCCCTCTCAAGAACATTAAACTCCAAAATAGCACAAAAATAACAAATTAGTCAATGACGATCTGCTCATTCTGAAACACAGAGGAAGAGCCTTTGAGAAACATTGGATGGTAAACTCTGCAGAATCCATGTCCCCAACTATAACGATGATTGCACCGGGGTCAAAAGGCTCACATCCTGGCACACATCATAGAAGTAGAGAAGAAAAAATAACTTTTCAGAGGCTGTAAATATTCAGCATCATTTAAGCCAAACCTATCTGCATTGCTTCCCCAAAAACATCTCTCAAATTAGTTGATGTCTTTCTTAACCTACAAAATCCACACCTTCTGAATTTCTTAGAATATACCCCCTCCCCCCCCCCCCCGCGCACCACTGCTCACAACATTTACCATGGCTCTGGTAAGACGTATCTCCAAGAACCTTGCCTTTTTCAAACATATTCACTATTACCTTCTTCCTGTCATTACCATGTTGGTCATTTCCTAATTTGTCTCTGAGAACATTTCCAAAGATAGCTTACATAACTATGCTCCTCAAAAGAACAGATGCAGGTCATGTGTAGGCCCCTGTGCATCACAAAGGCCCATCAATCAGTGTCATTTCACAACTTTCAATTCATTAAGTAACCAACAACGTGTTTCTCGACTTACTGTCAGGTTTTTGTCCAAAGCATGGTATAGGTAAGATCACCTAACATTATGGATGCTATCTGTATGGCGCTGTCGATGTAGAGGCCATAGTCCGGTACCCTTAGGGAAAGTCTCAATGGCCTTCTTAGTTTCAGGTCCCGACTTATAGTGCAGTGAAAAAGAATCTACTGCAGCCTGAGACTATTTATATTCAATGATGTTTGCACAGGAGGCTAATCCTTGAGCAGGAATCCATCCGGACTGCCAGGGTTTCTTTGAATGAAGTGGAGCTCCCAGAGGGATAGGCTTCTCGTAGCCACAAGCACTAACTGGCTTTCCATTCTCCTAGGGGCAGAATAGGAGTGGGGGGATTTACCCTCAAACTGCCTCCTCAACATAAGGGGCTGAAATCTCCACTAGGCAGGAGGGACAATAAATGTTGAAAAAAAATAAAATGAAGCAGGATTTAGGAGTTTATTATCTTGGGGCTGTGCTCCAATTTTGGCAAAAAGAAGCGGCTTCCCTCAAACGTTGTGAGGATGTAAGTCCCACTATATCCCAATGATACTTATTTTGAAAACGTAATAAATGAAATGTGGGCTGCCGCTGTGCTTAATTTGAGTGGGTGGTTGCAGGTGGGGCTCACCAGCGCTCATTTTTGGGAACCAGCACTTTAACCCAGGGCAAGAGAGAGAAAAACGCAAAAGAAAGATGAAGGTAAAATCCTGGAAAAACAGTGACAAAAGGAAGAAAATAGGGATTAAAAGAACCAGCAAGAATGTGAAATAGGATAAGAGTGTCAGGTGGTCGATAAAAGAGGCATGAGATGGAAATAACATTACGTAGCCGTGGTATTTGGCACTCACATTTGATAGGGAAGGCCGAAGGCTTCTGAGCAAAATTTTGGACCCTGGCACTTATTCTTTAATGAATTAAGCACTGGGCACCCCTTCAACTGCACGGTAAGACTACTGTGCACCAAGAATGGTGGAAGGGCATATACATGCACAACCTGCCCAAGAAAGGCCTACTAGACACAAGCTGTAGGAGAGTAGGGTCTGCTTCCCATGGTTACCCCCCACTCTTTGCTGTGTTTCACTCGTTTTTCGACTTTAGTCTGGCTGTGGCCCTGCTAATCAGCCTAGCTGTTCTCTCTCTAAATTGATACCATGTACTTTAGGTATATACCTGATTGGCTACTGGGTCACCTTTGTGAGTCCCTGTATATAGTACCTTAGGTACCCAGGGCATAGGTACCCCAGAGGCCTACCAGGGGCTGAAGCATGTATTGTGCCACCCCTGGTTTTCCTTCCAAACTGACACCACAGGTCTGCACTTGCAACCTGGGTACGGTGGTGTAAGCACCCCTTACGTAGATGTAGTATACCTATTGCTACCTTTACATATAGACACATAGTAACCTATAAGTCACTCCTATGGCAGGCCTTGACAATCCTGAAGGCAGAGTGCTTGTTTTGTGTGAGAGGGTGCCCTAGCATGAGCTGAGCCCATCTGCAGCTTTCGGAAATATCTCCTTATAGCTGTTCTACGATATAGCCATACAATATACTCTTATGTGTATTATAATCCTCGCGGTTAATGCTAACTTTGGGTTGGCTTTATCAAAACATATCGTGTTTGGTGTCAAACACTTTGGAATACTACCCACCCCCCTGCCAGTTCTGGCAGCGGGGGTAGCATTCCACCCTTCTAGAGGGAGAAGACATGTACACACTGGTATACCCGGTTAAAGTTAAACAGAGCCCCAGCATCACAAAATGGATGCTGCTACCACAGACACGAGTCATGAGTCTGCCCTCCTGCTGCCGGACAAAACTCCGGCAGGGGAGGCCTGGACAATAGGTTTCCTGTCCAGGGAGGGGCTGGCACCTCCCCAGACAGGCTTTAGTGTGTTGGGGCAGGGTGGGTTGCATTCAGTGAATGCTTTTCAGACACTGCCGGGGGCACACAAGGTGCTCCATGCATTTCTCAGTTCAAACCGGTTGCTGGGGCACTCAGGCTCTGGCGCAAAACTGGACAAAGGGGAAGGGGTGTAACCACCCCCTCCCCAGGTCCACCCATAGGTAGGACCTTAGAGTTAGTCCAACCCCTAAACTTACTATCAGAATAGGAACCCAGTCCCTAGGACTTTAGATTACCCTGGACGAAACTCTGCAACATATATCTTGGACCTTCGACATTCCATATCGACTGGAAGACGGAAGAAATCTCCCTTGTGGTCAAGGAGTGACCACCCTGTTCAAACAGGCACCAAAAGCATCTTTGCTGGTCCGCATTTTCGAGGCTCCCGCCGGATCCTGAAGAATCTGCGACACAGGACATGGACTTACAGACATCTCTGAAGCTGACCCGAGATCCCAGCAAAGCTGAGACCTGTAGCTGACACGAGAGACGTGGGACCGGAACTCCTGGAAATCCTGCATTTTTGCAATTGCACCTACTTCCCGAGGTATCCCGAAATTGTGCATTGGGGTATTTGAAGCCCTTGCCCGAGCACCTTTTGCACCGAAGTACAGAGGCCAGCACTCCACGAGTGACCCGTGAGTCCCCTTTCTTCACCACAGCTCGAGGCTCCTTCGCAGCTCCTAGTCCATTGGCTAGTGAGCCCCCACGAAGGCCAATCCTTTGTTTCATGAGCTTTCCTGGTTGCTCCAGATGTGCTTCCAAAGGAGGAGTCCCCCAGACCTTGCTGGTCTGAACCAAAGCCAATCTTGTCATCTTGCGTGGGTTGCTGTTGCCGAGGCTTGTTGGGTCCAATCCGTATTCTGACGCTGCAGCACTCGACATCCTTCGTGGGACAGCTCGAATCCAGCTCCTGGTCCTCGTGGCTGAAGAGTCAAGATTCACCTCTTTCACCTGAAAACACCAGACATTGGTTGGCATCTTCCTATCGCCATCCTGGTCACTGGCTAGTGACCCAGAATGTCCACTCTGCTTTCTGGTTCGTCACATCTCCGATCCACCCTTGGATCCACCCGGACACTTTTCCTCTGGTTGCCTGCAGCATTTCTTCGCAGCTCTCCCTTGGAATCGACGACGAAACCCGACACCAAAAGACACCTATGCACCCGGCTTCCCTGGGTGAGGTAATACGAGTACTCCGGTGCTCGCATGGGTCTTGACTTTCGAAATGTCCTAATCTAAAAGGGTTCCATCATAGTTCACCTCTAAGTGCCCTTAATCTTTAAAATTGTAACTTGTTCGTTCTCCATAGAAAGTCAATGGTGATCCACGGCTGTGTTTAGACACCTCACGCGTCTCCCGTGGGCCTCCTGCGTCCCTACCTTGGGTGGTTCCTGGTAGCCACAGCGTTTCTACAGGCCCTAGGCCTGCTTTGTAACCCTCACGTGGTTCTTATACCACTATTTTAAAATATGGTTTGTGAGGCCCCTAGGGCATAACGTATACTGTGCAACTTATCGTATGCTAATTAAGTTCCTTGTATTGTACTTTTACCTCTGACCTCATAAAGAGTCCAGAGGGGTTGTGTTTAGATTAAATACATATATATTTGATATATACCTTGTGTGGTTTGCTTTCATTTGATCATTCAAGAGATTATAACTGGTAAAACAACTTGCTTAACTCGCCTCTAAGTCTTAGCCTGAAAGCTGCTCTCCACAGCTGCCACTAGGATAGCTTTCTATAAAGGTTGACTTTAAGCATATCATCAATAAGGGTAGTTTGGACTGGTGCAAGGTGCCCACTAGAATAGTGGCCATCATATGCCAGGCCAACTTCTCACACAAGCTGAAATTGTTTTTCTTGAAGGAAGCATTCCCCTGGTATGTTATGTTAATTGGGCTCTTCTATAGCGCAACGGCTACTCACGATGGAGTGTCCCGGCGCTTTGGCGAAGAGGACCGTTATTGGAAAGGAAACATAACTGGGATTAAAAGACTTCACAATTCATAAGTAAAAAGCCAGGTTTTTAATGCCTTTCTAAAGGACATCAGACTAGGGGCCTGTCTAAGAGCGAGAGGCAGTTCATTCCAAGCGCGTGGGGCCAGGTAGTGGAACGAGCGCCCCCCTTGTCGCGTGCGTTTGATGGATGGAACGAACATTTTGAACAAGGAGGCAGAGCGAAGAGCTCTGCTCGGTTTGTAAAGAACAAGACGCTTTCTAATATACCTGGGGCCCAAGTCATGAAGAGCCTTATAGGTTAAAGTCAAGCTCTTGAACAGCACCCTTTTGGCTATAGGGAGCCAGTGCAATTCCTTGAGCAGGTTAGAAGCACTCGCTCGTCTAGGAAGACCATAAATAGCCCGCGCAGCTGAATTTTGCACAACCTGGAGTCTCCTTACCAGATATTTAGGAAGGCCTAAATAAAGGGCATTTACATAGTCCATGCGTGACCCTACCAGTGCTTGGACGATAACCCTGCGATGGTTCACGGAAATCAAAGGAAGGAATTTCCTGAGCATCCTCAGGATACCGAAACATTTCCCTGCAAGACTGGCTATTTGGGGTCCAAAAGTCAACTCATTGTCTACAATGATGCCAAGATTTTTAGCCTTGGTACTAGCATTGGTAGGAGGGAAAAGATCCTGGGGCCACCAACTTTTCCAGTTTGGTTCAGAGACACACCCGAAAAAAAGCAGCTCCGATTTATCGGAGTTGCATTTCAGGCCGTGTCTCTTGAACCAATCAAAGACTGCTTCTAAACAGCCTCTGATACGTGTCCCATCAAACATCTCATTCTTGTTCTGGGTGGGTATCAGGCTAGCATCTAAACCCTCGCCTTCACAAAACCACAGGCAATACCTCTTCTAGGAGGGCAGATAGGAGAGTATCCCCAATGCCTGACTCAGTGAAAGCTGAAAGTTCCACTAGATACGAAGGCTAGTGTACGGAAATGCCTCTTTTTGCATGATCACCCCCACCATTTTGGACTGTACTGCTGGTTTTACGGGACATCCGGGGGCAAAAACAGAGAGGGGAGATCAGTGCCCAAACGTGTTTTTCCATGAGCATTTAGTTCCCCCAGGTAGCCTCACCTCTAGGGTGAGCTACCAAGCCCCCAACCTCCAAGAACAGTTCAGGCATCTTGGGAGTTGGCAGAAAAGTGCACTCTGGGATTGCTAGATGCCGCACATTGCTGGAGGTCACACAGGGAAGGAGGGATCCTGGTAACTTATTGACTAGCGTCCGCATTATACCCCAGGACACTTTCTGGGCATACATATGGCACCCTGAGAATGAGATCACTACGGAACTGCAGAAAAGACCGAAGGACTGCCTTGCTGATCCCTGGACCTAGCAAAGGAATGCTGCACCCTCTGCTGGACTGCACCTGCCGCACCTTGGGCTAGCAAAGGGAGGACTGGGCGTGCTGCTCCTGTCCCGAGGAAAAGATGCTCCTGAGCCCCAATCCAAAGAAGTTACTCCACGGGTCAGTCAGATGACCCACTGGAACCAGCATCAGGGCCATAAAAGCTGAAGTAGCCCAACTCGGTAAGTTAGTAACCATTTCAGGAGATTCGTCGCTGAGCTGATGTAGCCCAGCTCGGTAAGTCAGTAACCATTTTGGGAGATTTGTTGCTGACTGCCGCTGGGTGCCCAAACAGATCGATCCTTGACAGCCAAAAGTTGCACCTGAGGTATCATCTGAATCCAGATTGGTCACCCAAGAGGGAAATCGCTGAACCTGCTGTGGTCGAAGAGCGGCAGCACAGCAGCGCAGCAGCAGGTGGCTTTCTACTGGCTCAAAAAGGACCTCGAGGGACCAAGACCTCAGTGGCCAAAGTTGCCCTGCCTGACCCATGGACCGAGGAGTAACCTCATGGACACCCTGTCGACCGCACAACACCCAGAGCATCCTCCTTCTCCTGCATCCTCAGCATAAGGACCACTCCATTAAAGTCTATGGCAGTTATGATGTAAAGTTTACAACTGGAATGGTGAATGCTTTGGTGAAGAGGTAGCTATCCAAATATTCCTTAGTGCCCTTCCCCCCGGCCTCCTTGATGGATTTGGTTGTCCCAGTTGGGCTAGATTAGCGGAACACAACTCTTCTAAACTTCAAAAGTTTCCAAACTTTACAGATATCAATGATTGTTTGCCATTGTTGCAAAAGTACTGAAATTAGCATTTACTTAAAAGATATATATCGCTGGAACCTTCTAGTGGATTTGGTTCATCTTGAGCTCTAAAAATATTATCTATTTTTATAAATTGGGGTCATATTGCTTTCCTGTTGTGTGGCTTTCTTATTTCGTGGTTAGGTGCTTCTAAATGCTTTACAATAGTTACTTTGTTTAAGCCGTGCTGCATGTAGCCACAGCTACCCAGGGTTGCACTAAAAGTTTTGCAAACGAACCTGACTGGACTCAAGACAGTTTTTGCTAGTGTATTACATGGTACGGTGAATTCAATTAAAGTGTCACCATATCACCTTGGTCACATCCCTGTACTGTGGGCACACCTTTGGTTCTTGACCAAGCAAAATTCCACAAAAGAATAGGTTTCAGCGATTTATTTAAATGTCATCATTAGTCTTCATGATAACTTTCTGTATGACATTTTTTTCATGCATTTATTTTCATCGTATTTCATATTTCATATTTCAAACTGCTCCAATGCATTTCGGGTAGTACGCCCTTCCTCCGGGAGCTCTATAAGTAATAAAAGATATAGCACTAAGTGTTGGAACCGTACAACAAAATGTAATTAAACGTAACAAGCAGGTGGGGGCCAGTGAGGCGTGTTGTCGGGGTGACCGGCGTCTATGAAATACAGTATGAGGTGCTGATGAAGTGACGTGATTTTATAATATATATCGTGTTCGGAGATATTTAAGTGCCTATAGCGATTGAAGGTTAGAAAGACGTCCTGAACACTCACGTTTCATCCGACGTTCGAATAGTCTAAACATAAGAAATTAGGGGGGGAATGCGTTAGGATCAAACCTACCCGCAGTCATTTGGCAACACGGGTTTTTAAAAAATCTAGTTGAATGGGTAACGGCAGAATACTGCTAACTTACTCGATTGTTAGTTGGCTCCGTGGCTGGTGAACTTCTATCGGCATTCGTGATCAAAGTGTTGTCCCGGAAGGGGATGTTAAGAAATGGGGAAGGTGTGATGGATAGTGAAATAGGATTACAATACGGTGGCCATATTGGGTGGGTACGGGTGAGACCTGAGTAAGTTCGAGTGAAAGCTTCTCGTGACTAGTGAATGAATATAGGTAGTGAGGTAATGAACATCATATGGTCAGTAACAAAATAAAATTATGATCGCAAAATTATAATAAACAAAATTATCATAAGCAGCACTACTGGAAATTAAGTATGCGACATATTACACCTAAAGGTAGGTGTTTCATAAATAACAAGAAAATTCCAGGCGATCATTGAGTCCCATTGGTTTCATGGACTGCATTTTGAAAATCCACGCAATCTCTCTTCTCAACAGCTGTTTACTATTGTCAATACCTTCATGTTTTGCAACCACCTCAAGTATCAAGAACTTGAGTTGGGAAATATTATGTCTGGATTCAGTAAAATGTACTGCCACATTCGACTTTGAATTCTGCATCCTGATATTTGATTTGTGCTCATTAATTTGAGTCTTGATCTTCCTTTCAGTCTTACCAATGTAAATCATGCCACATGGGCATTTAATGAGGTATACAACGTTCTGCATATTACATGTGGCGTTGACTTTCAGTTTCATTTCATTCCCTTTCATGGGATGATTTATGGAATTGCCTTTGATGATATTGTTACAATTTCCGCAATTCATGCAGGGTCTAGGGCCTTTGTAATTCACTTGAGTGTGTGTCTTTTTGCTGAGAATCTCTTTGAAATTTGCACTGCGAGTGTATGCGAAGATAGGAGAATTTTCGAAAGTAGTTCCAAAGTCCGGTTCTGCAGTCAGTATAGGCCAGTGTCGCATGATGATTTTTTTGTAGGCTACACTAAGCGTAGAAAATTTGGAAACTAAGACCATTCTGGCTTCCTTATTTTTAATGGATCTAGACAAGAGTTTCTCTCTCGAAGTTTCTAATGCTCTTTTTTTTTTTTGCCTTCTGGATCACCAGTTCTGGGTATCCTCGGTTATGAAATCTTCTTCCCATTTCGTCCAGTCGCATTTCAATTTGTGTGGGATTGGAAGTGATCCTTTTAACTCGTAGCATTTGTGATACTGGTAAATGCTGTTTAAGTGACCCTTGGTGGAAACTTGCATAATGCAGTGTATTGTTCCTGTCTGTGTTCTTACGGAAGAGGTCCGTTTCTACACCAGATTCAGTGATGGTAATCTTTACATCCAAGAAAGTTATGGTTTTGTTGTTGATCTCCCATGTGAATTGTATGTGTTCATTTGCACAGTTCAAAGCATTTAGTGACTGTATCAGGGTTTCTTCTGAGTTCTTCCACACGATGAATACATTGTCAATGTATCTCGCGTACATTTTGATATTTTCAGTCCAGGTTGGGTTGTCAGATATTTTCTTCTTCAAAATATTTCATGTAGATATTGGCGTAGGTCGGTGCGGCGCAATTGCCCATCGATGTCCCGGATAGTTGGAGATACCAATTGTCATCATGTTGAAAATAGCTGTGGTAGAGCGTGAAAATCATTAACTCCATTAGGAATGTTTGCATACCTATTTCTATATCACTTTCGAGAATATCTTCCCGCAATCTTCCCACGACTCCTCACGGCTAAAGACGCTGTGGGCAAGTGGTGGAAGTCGCTCTGTCAGTGATAATTCCGACTCGACAGGGCCCTAGACTTGTAGGTGGAAGAAGCATAGTTGACTGTCAATCTCTCAGGAGTTCCTTCCATCAGAGGCTCTGAGCTTCTGGTTTGGTGCTATTTCTGCTCATCGATCCACTGAACTTGCAGACTCGCTTAACTTGCAGACTCTGCTGGAGTCGGCATGTTCCTCCTGGCTAAAGCCTTTAGCCAGGAGGAACATGGCGACTGAGGAGTCACGGGAAGATTGTCTCATAACGAGACGAAACACGTGTCGGCTGGTTTACTTGTTATGAACATTAAAGACACCACCTACCAACGAAAGACTTAAAGAGATATCAATTATTATTGTTCAACTGATAGGCTTTGTCCTGGCTTTCCAGGGTCGACACCAATTGACTGTATATATTTTCTAGAGTGTGCAGGGGTATTAGAGTAGCTGTCATTAAACCACGTATGTGAGTAACCATTTTATAGAGAGAACTGTGGGAACGTAAGACAGTAGGATATTTATGGTTTGTCACCATGTTCTCATAGGTGTCTATATTCCAGAAATGGGTGAAAGGGTACCACCTGGAGGCCACACCACCCTGAGATAAAAACACACATGATAAACCACGAGTATTGTGTTGGAACCGCATTTTCTTGTATTGACTTTGATATTTGGAGGGAATTCTGTGTAAGAAACTCGACCCACAAATGTTTGATGTTTTTACAGTAGTCTGGTTAAGAGAAAATTGAAAAATCTACACAAGCCGAACCACCCTGGAGCCATGACTTCTTTTGGACCATTAGCCGAGCCCCATTTATTGGAACTCTGAACCAGGTTCTGACAGCTTCTCGATCATTTCCTCACTGCATTGCTGCTACCCCATAAAAGCTTAACATCTGCATTCTCACCTACCTCGAACCCTTGCAGACAGATTGTGTTTTTTAATGGAGTGTACTTCAGCCCTCAAAAGAAAAGGGGCCTGTGAGCCAGGCCATCCTTAAAAGAGCACAGCGGAGCCCACAGCCAGCAACATCCATGAATATATGAATTGGTTAAAAGAAAGAGCACATTTCCTTGGTAGTCCCGGACACTGAAGGGAACTATTTTATGTGCATTTGTGCTTTTCATAAAAGGGCAGAACCAGTCACTCTTCCGATAGCTGTAGTAGACTAACCCATTATCCCATTCTGTAAGACCTAGTAGGTGGAGGAAAAAGGCGAGTGACACAGCAACAAACCAATGTATGAAGTGGGCTGGCTGAACGTCCTCTAGATAATATGTATCAATTTAGTAAATTAAATAAATGCCGGCTGACGGGATTTGGAGGCTAAATGCCAATCTTAATTGTCGGTCCCTAGTGAAGCATCAATGGGACATTTTCAACTTTCTTACAGACCATGGGCCAGATGCAATCTTTCTTACAGAGACATGAATAAATTCTGCCTCAGGGCCTGGTGTGATTATAGCTCTGCCATCTTCTTACCAAATACCAAGAGTGGACCGAGAAAATAGGATAGGCAGTGGTATCCCTATTATTTCTAAAGAGTACTATGTATGTAAAATTGATAAACTTTCAATTCCAGATTGTGAAGTTCGTGTTTTTTTTCGCTATCACTTGCCCATAACTTCACCATGTCTGGAACCCTAATATATCCCTCACCGGTCAATGCGACTAGAGTTCAAGCATCTCTGAAGCTCTTGCATCATTTATTCTCAAAGGTGCCAATTCCACCATCTTGGGCGATCTTAACATATACTTTTATAATGCAGACTGCAATACAGCTACATCTGTAATAGATGATCTTGCTGCACTTGATATGCAGCTTATTATGAAGTTCCCCACTTACGCTGCTGGTCACTTGCTGAATCCTATTTTTACAAATCTCAATAACATCCAGACTGACCAGCCACTAACCCTGCCATGGTATTACCATTTCGCAGTCCCATTCTTGCTCTTTCAGGAGGACTTATTCATAACTGTCAGAAGAGCTCCACTCGCAAGAGAAGGTCGAAGTTGGATTTTCCTGCTTTAAATTCATTACTCGAAGCCAATCGTACCGTATTGAGTCACTCTGTGGAAGCAGCTTCTTGCAACCTAGATGCATTGATCAGATCCTCCTTTGATGGTTTCAGCCCCCACTACACATAGAAAACAAAATAGAACCCTTGCCCCGTGGTACGAGTCACTCTACCACTTGGGGAGGGGGGTACAAAGGTCTGCAAAGAACATGGCCAAAAACCTACAATAAGGATAAACAAAGCTATAGGAGGGCTTTGAATGACTATCAGAAATAGTGTTCCACCGCTGGAGCCAAGTATTATTCGGATGAAGTTGCTGAGGCAAAAAAACTGCCCCAAGTATGATTAGCCCTTAGGAATGATTCTGATCAGGCTCTTATGGTCTCTTCTACTCCACTCTTTCAAGCCCAAAGTGATATAATTGCAAATTTCTTCTTTAAAAAATAAAAACAAAACTATGACGATACCCAAACTACATTTTCTGATAATACTAAACTACACCATCTAGCCTCGGTGTGCTGCAGGGTTCTACCCCTAGCCCACTTCTTTTCAATCTAAATGTATTCAGAGATTGTGAAATCCCACAGGCTCACACATTTCTCGTACGCCGATGACACACAGATTGTGCTATCCTTATCCGCCAAGAATAGCCCCAATGCAGAAACCCTTGATACTTGTCTTGCCCAAGTCTCAGCATGGATGAACATCAACTTGCTGAAATTTAATGGGTACAAGACAGAGGTTCCGCTAGTTGGCAATCACTCCCACCTCTGGGATCTTCATCTTTGGCCATCTAACTTGGGTATGACTCCCTCCCTAGTTCAGGTGGCAAAAGGTCAAAGTGTATGGATAGATGACAAGTTGACTGTAAAATCAAGATAAATGCTCATGTTAGAATGACAAGATTAAGTTTATTCCAGAGAAAGGATAAATCTCATCCATCAGCTAGCTTCAGCCAGGTGCAACTGACTTGCTAGGAACTTTTCAGCATTCCATTGCCATGGAGCTAATCAAACAATAACTAGAGCACAAAAAGGAGATAAGTAAATGAGCACGATGGTACACATCTTCCCTCCACACAAAGAGCTCGCAATAAAAAAAACTTCAGATTAAATGATACATATTAAAAAGTTCATATTAAAATCCTTGAATCTAGAAGGTACACTTTTTATTCTACGTTCCCGATCGACAGGGATAGGAGTCTCGGTAGAAGTATTAAAATGAGGCTTATTTATGTCAGGCTTAATCTTGTCACACATCAACTTCTTTTTTTTAACACAACCACCCTATTAAGATTCCAGATGCAGGAATCTTCTGTCTTTATAGCATTGATTAAAACATTAACAACTTTGTGAGGCTTTAAAAATAAACCTGAAGCTTTTCTTCCCAAAGGTGCTCTAACCATGACAAGATAACAAACATTGACAACAGTAGATTTCACCGCTTTCCTAGCATCAACATTTTTTTCCTAGCAATTGCTTTCTCTTCTTCATTAATTTCCACATGAGTTGAGAAGAAAAACCTTTTTTTTTTTGATTCAGCAACGTTCACCCAGAAAGGTGCCACCAAAGTATTGGGTTGTTTTTTAGTAAGACAAAAGGTGAACAGCCAGTGGTAGCATGTGGAGTAAACCTATATGCTTCTATCCTTTTGTTCAATTCATTTTTCCAATCAAGTCCATTTTGTTTTGACATATAGAGATGGTCTCTTTAAGAAACACGTATAAAGCGTTCCACCATACCATTACTTTCTGGGTGGTAAAGAGCACATAGTTTGTGACCAATAGAACAGCGGTGTAAAAAATCTTCCCTTTCACGTGACACAAACTGCACACCATTATCAGGCAGGAGAGACCCAGGCAGACCTTCACGTGTAAAAATCTCTTTGAGAAATGTAATTACAAGTTTTGTGACAATATTTTTCGTAAACTTGATCTCAGACCACCATGAGAAGATATCAATCAGAACAAAAACATAAGTCTCACCACCATTACAAGACACAGGACCCAAAATGTCGAGAGCAAGTTCCTGCCATGGACCTTTGGGCTGCTCCCTTATGACCATCGGTTGGACTCTTGGTTTGAGAGATTTTTCACTTAAAATACAAGGCATACAGTCTATAACCATCCTCTCAATTTGAAGATCCATCCCTGGCCACCAGTAATTGAGTCTAAGTCTTTCTTTAGTTTTAGATATTCCCTGGTGACCCTCATGTGCTAGCTTGACCAGCTCTTCACGAATCACCTTCAGAGGAATTAATCTCGAAACTCTGAAGATTAAGCCACCGCTTACAGACTGTTCAAGCCTTACATTCCAAAAATTGTCAACATTCCCATGAGCCTTGCAAAACCACCCCATTTTTAATAAGAGAGCGTAATTCCATAAATTCAACATCAGAATCACACACTTCTCGCCATTTGTCCTCTTTCATACCATCATGCTCAATATTTCAAACCCATTCATTCATATCTTCATCCCCTGTGTCCACATTGTCCTTCTCATGATGGACTAGTCTGGAGAGTGTATCAGCAATGCAATTATGCACACCAGGTAGGTATTCAACTTTAAAATCATATGCTTGAAGACCCCACAATCCATTTGGAGATTCTGCTTGAAATAGCATCAAAACCTTTTTTTGTTGAACACTTCACACAAAGGTTTGTGATCACTTCTCACCAAGAATTTCATGCCCCGAAGTAAATTTTTCAGCTTCTTAACACCTTAGGAGCTAGTAAACAAACCTCCCCAGTGCTGCGCTGTCCATTATCCAGTGCTGAACTGGACGTCCAGCGGTCGCACGCAGCACTGGGGAGGTAGTGCCTGTGACGACCGTTGGCCGACGGCAGCACCTAAAGGGTTAATGGCCCAGTGAACCGCCAGAGCTTCTCTCTCTATTACTGAGTATCTGAGTTGAGCACCCTTCAAACTACGAGAGAATCAAGATTACATTTAGAGTTTCACCATTCTCTTGCTGCAAAACAGCATCAAGACCCTTCCTACTTTAGTCAGTGATAAGGACAGGGTTCAACGAAGGATCAAAACTTCAAAGTGCTGGTGTTTTCTTGAGACAATTTTTCAAATTAACAAATTCACTTTCACACAAATCAGACCAATTGAAGTCAACACCTTTGCATAACAAATTCCTTATGTTAACAGTCTTTTCAGCAAAACTTTCCACAAATTTGCTATAGTACTCGGTCATCCCAAGAACTTTCATTACTACTTCTTTATTTGTGGGAGAGACTAAGGTCTGTATGGTCAATTCCCGTTTAGATTCAACACCTTTACCTGATATAGTGTGCCCTAAATAATCAATAGATTTCTTGAATTTACATTTCTCTAACCTGACCGTGAGATTATGCTGACTGAATCTTAGTGGTACTTCTTTAAGTCTTTTATTATGTTACACTTCATCATGAGCAAAAGTCAGTACATCATCCTGATAAATTTTAACACCAGGTAATCCCTGCAAAACTTTCTCAAGAGCTCTCTGAAAGACCGAGGCTGCTGATACTAGCCCAAAAGGCAATCTAAGAAATCTAAACGTTCCAAAAGGAGTAATGAAGGCAGTGAGATCGCTAGAACCTTCCTCTAGTTCTATCTGATAAGCTGAGTTTAGGTCTACAGTGGAAAAAACCTTAGCATCCTTTAATAACATAAGCATATCAGAGATTTTCGGGAGAGAGTATCTGTCCACAATGACTTGTTTGTTGAAAGAGCGCAAGTCTATGCATAAACGCAAGCTTCCAACAGACTTTCGAGCTGCGACCACCGGGGCCAACCACTGTGTGCCTTCTACCTCTTCAATAATGCCTTCCTCCTTTATCTTGGCACTTCATTTCCTCGCCTACAAAAAAGGTACACTGCGAACCTTACATGCAATTGGTTCAGCTCCAGGTATTAGTTTAATTTTATGTGTGTAGTTACGATGACAGCCCAAATTATTATTAAAAACACTGGGAAATGAACTTTTAAGAAATTCATTGTACATGGTATCATTTTCATTCTCAGATTTCATTCACATTAAACTTCTCTTAACAAAATGGGGGGGGGGATTACTGTTAAGATCCAACATGACACCTAAGTCTTTCTGGTGGAACCAGCTTAAGATACTATCTCCTCTATGAGAAACATAAACTTTCTCAGAAACTAACCTGCCTTTGTAATTGATCAGACCCTGGAAATAATCTAGGAGTTTGATTGGTTCTCCACCATAAGCAAATGGTTTGATATCAGCTTTCAACATTTTGACCTTACCGTGTAAATGAGTAGTGTAAAAATGTTTAGAAAAAAAGTTATTTTCCCCCCAGAATCAAATAAAACATGAGTAGCCATACCTTCCACAAGGATCTCATCAAAGGGACCCTTCTTATCATTATCCGACACTTGTGACACTATTTGTTCAGTCAAATTCTGAATCAGAAACACTTTCTGAGATTACTGTTGAGAAACAGAACTCACGTTCACCTTATGGTTTTTTTGCATGACAGGTGGAGGTGAAATTACCAGTTTTTTTACAATTATTGCATGTAGCTTTCACAGCAGGACATTTCTTGTCATTAGCTAAATGACCAAGATTACCGCAACGAAAACATTTGGGTTGAAAACTAGATTTGCTAGACGAATGTGAACTACTGATTGCAGCCTTGAAATTCTTTTTAGAACCTTTCCCATTGGAAGAAACCTTGCCCTCATGTATTGCTTCTCCTTTGTTTTCATGTTTAGTGATAATCGCCACACACTTTTGTGAATGCTCAATATGCTTTGCGATATTAATGACCTCTTCTAAAGCGGGATCATCCTTTTGCCAGCATGAACTGGTCCCTAATTATTTTCTTCAACATAGTGTCAAATTTACAAGATGATCCTAATTTTCTCAAAGCTGTAATGTAATTTTCCACAGTTTCACCTTCATTTTGGGTCCCACGACCAAATGGTATCTTTCAAGGATGGTACTTACTTATGGTAAATAGTGTCCGTCTAATTTTAAAAGACAAATGTCATATTCGTTCAATGTTTGGTCATCTACGTCAGGAAGGTGATCAAAAATGTCTTGTCCTTCAGACCCTAAACAATGTAGTAAGAGAGCAGTTCTTCTTTCCGCACTTAAGTTGGTACCACACACCTTAGCATACCTTTCAAACACCTTTTCCCACTTTTGACACCTTATAGGCGGATCCCCTGGTGTTGAAAGAAAGAAAGGTGGAGTGGCACCATTCTGCATTTTAACCAACTGTTAGACGTAATATGTTTACACCAAGTACACAAAATGTTATGTAGAGCTAATTGTTAAAGTAAGATTTTCCAAGAAGATACACTTCTAATCATCAATTTACGCTACTTGAGTGAAAATTAGCTTATAATGTAATATCTTCCTGTAAAGAAAAAGTTATTTTAAAATAAGAAACTAAAAGAAAAAGACTATGTTGAAAAACAGTTTGGTTTGGTGTTGCACTATATCTAATAAAGAATAAGATGCCACAAAGTACATAATACAATAAAGTCCTTGTTGCAAGTCCAAGATCACATCATGTTGTGGTTTTTAAAAAAAAAACATGGATAACAATCCAGGTTATAGTTCCTTAGGCACTGAAGTAAAATGTTGAAGAAACGGATCCGTAGGGTACGTGAAACTTGCATAATACAACTAGTACGCTGACCTGCAATGGTTGTCGCGGTGCAATAACAAACCTCATGTGACGATCTGGATGTAGGCGCAGTTCCTTTGGCAGTGAAGAAAGTGTTGAAGCAACAAATCCATAAGATACGTGAAGATTTGTATTAAATAACTAGTACGTTGCCCAGAAAAGATTGTTACATTGCGTACCGTTGTATGCCTTAAAGACTATCGTATATAAAAAAATGTCCGTTGCGTTGCTCCGTACACGCAACGACATGAGCCAACGTAATCACGAAGGACGCCTGAGAGGAAGACACGAGAACACACGCATCCTCCAAAGCTCCGATGATGACGTCCGAATGAGTTCACGGTAAGAACAGAATTCAAGATGCTTTTCTTTAAAGTTTCCACAGACATTACGGTAACGACCAGAGCAATCTTAGACAAGTTTATGAGTAAACAATAATGCTGCAATGTTGAAGACTGTAACGCCAATTTTCCATTATGCCGGCAATTGAATAGTTCACAAATCACACCCAACTTGCTTAGTGGGAAAACACCACTTCTAACTCCATAGGGACTAAAGGTGCTTAGTAAATAGTCTCACATTAGGAGTTAAAATATTATTCTCGGCACATTAGGACTTTAACATGAAAATGAAGAGACCTTGACTTTTCCACATTGTACCGCTTAAACTGTGTAAGAAGTTGGTGAGGAGAATGCACAAGAACAGAATGAATATCTGTAATATGAAAGTGTTGTTAACACTTAAAAAGAAGAGAACCACACCTGAATATCATAAAGACAGTCGGGAGTGAGAGAAAAGGTCAATGACAATGTAAAACAATGAACATTTTGTATCCTTACAAAAAGGAAGAGCCCACATCGAAGCCTCCCAACCCTTAAACAGCATTAATGTAAAGTTTGTAAGAGTGAGGCATGCGGCGATGCTCAAGACATTGTAAAAAAAAAAAAAAAAAATACCTCATGTGAAAGCTGTCTCCTTATAAGTCAGAGAAATAAAGAGGGGTTTCAACAGTCTTCCTTCTTTCAAAAATATTTTCTTGATGTTGAGACAAATCCTTATTGATGAATGTCTGGATACGCATCGTCGCCAGTGTAAAATCAAGATAAATGCTCATATTAGATTAACAAGATTAAGTTTATTCCAGAGAAAGGATAAATCCAATCCATAAGCTAGCTTTATCCAGGTGCAACTGACTTGCTAGCAACTTCTCTGCATTCCATTGCCATGGAGCTAATCAAACAATAACTAGGAGCATAAAAAGGAGATAAGTAAATGAGCACTATGTTACATTGACTATGCCCTATCAGATAAATAAATTGTCTGCCACCTGCTTTGGTATCCTTACATGGCTAAGGAAACTTCTGGCATGCCTTCTGGTCCCTGCCCAATGAACTGTAGTTCAGGCACTGGTAATTTCCATACTGGGCTACGGCAATATTCTGTATCTGGGTGTAGCAAAATCCTTGCTAAGACTGCTTCAAACTGTCCAAAATGCGGCGGCTTGCCTACTTCTTGGTCTACCCAGGTACACCTCTTTAGCCGGTCTGCTCCAGGCTCTGCACTGGTTACCTATTGAGCGACTATGCCATTTTAAGACCTTGAGGTACATGCGCAAGTGTCAAGCTAATACAGGGCCACTGTATCTGACACCATTGGTTTCTGGTTACCTTCCAAATCGCGGACACCGATCCAGCAGTCATGATCTGGCAATGGTTCCTAGGATTAGAGGTCTTGTAAGGGTAGCCTGGCATTAGCGTTTCCCAGCCCTAAACTCTAGAATGATCTGCCACATTCACTTAGAGCCTGTAACTCACTCACAGTTTTTCGAAAGCAGCTAAAAACCTGGCTGTTTCCTCCTCTATAACTGGTAATGTGACTGCTGACCATCCATGGTTTGGTGGGGAGGCTAGAGCTGGAAAACCTTTATTGGTGGCCACACACTTTACAAATCACTATAATAATACCTTACCTAAAAAGAGCTTGTGGTTCTCAAAGAGAACATGCCATATGAACTTGTCATAGACAGACAGTGCTGGAGACCAAGAAGCCTCTACAGGCAGGAATGAAAATTCGGCAATATGTACACAACGTTTAGCCAGGAAAAAGTAGGGTTCTAGAGCATGCATACTGTAAAAAAACTGCCAAGGGAAAGCCACAATTAAAAAGCAACATCTACACTAAGTGCAGCCTGGAAAACGTAGATGATGGCAGACAGCACAGAATGAAGGAAGATAGACAATCAAGCGAGGTGGGGGGAAGAGAAAGTTGAAGAATAAATTGAATATTTGGGCCATTGTTAGAGATCAGCGAAATTTATTCAGCATTATGCTAATGGATCTGACCATACCAACTCATCATAGTGGAGAAAATTAATCTTCAGATTAAACACGCACTGGCAAAGCCAATTGGTCTGGCTTTGATGTGGTAAAGAACAAAAACACAAACTTGCCCAAATGCTGAGGTACTAATGGTGATGTTCGCCATTGTAACAGTAATTCTGGTAGTGGTTGTCGTAGGAGGGGAGGTAGTAGTAAACAGACTTAATGGCTCACACTCAGGTTCCAACAAAAACAATAAAAAGGTATACTTCAGTAAAAATACATTACAAAAAATTGCTTTTGTAATATACAAAGCATGTATGACATAAGGAATTAAATGTGTAACAATGAAAATATTTTCAGATGTTAAGTAGTCCCTCGTGCATTGCAGTGCAAGCACACCAAAGTAGGTGGAAAGATACTCCCATCAGCCAATATCATGAGGGGGAGAGCGTAATGCTCCTCTGCTTGGTGCCAAAGCACTATATATATATATATATATAGTTCAGACTCCCCATTAGAATATGCAAACATCCTTTGCTATCAGCACCACTCAGCCTTCTTTCCCTTATCTCACCAGAATGTTAGAAGTTGGTGTAGATGGTACGGTTGTAGCATTGGCCAGTGGGTGGCTTTCAAAGCAATGCCACCACTACTATTCCAAGTATATCTGATGCAGGCAATTCTGATAATGTGCGATATGTCTTTGAGTAAACATGTCACATACTACTTAAGTGAACCCTTACTACCATGGCAACTTCTCAGGCACAAGCAAGCAGATCTGATGGTGAGGAATTTGGTAAGAGTGACAATGGGGTGGGAAAGTGGTTATATAGTTTGAAAGTAGATACCTAGCTTCAAAGTGGTTGTCTAGCTTTCTGGATTTGAGGGATATAAATCACAGAACAGAACCATGGGGCAATATAAATTTACTGCATACTGTTGGATCTGGCACTTCCTGAAGGGTCACCCCAGATTGTTAACCCTTTGAGACAAACTCATGTTTTTAGGTCGAGCCTGGGTAGCCCATGCGCTCCTCTTGGAGGTATGCTGTATTCAGGTATGGGCTTGAAGCTCCACCCACATTTTTCATTGGCGTGTGTCATTGCCCTTTGTAAATGTTGGCTTCTGATTAGTTTATAGGCTGGAGAGTCCCTTCTTAGTATAGCCTGGTCTACATTAGTAACCTCCCATTAGGACTTGCCCTTTTTTAGTTACACATATGTTTTCTTTAGTCTGTCAGCGCTGTTTTCTTTAATGATTTTCTCCTACAGCACAACACAGGTGGCATGCTGCGCTGCTTACCAGAATCTTACAATATTGGAAAAATAGACTTCAGAGAGCTGCGCCAAAGAAAAGGAAGGCGCAGCTCGCCGAAGTCTGTTTTTCAAAATTGTAAGCAGCGCGCCACAGGGGGCGTGCTGCCCTGCTCACCAAAATCTTACAATATTTTCTTTGGGGAGGGGGGGGGGGGGGGGGGGGGGGGAAGGGGGAATGAGACTTAAGCGAGCCACGCCTATCTGTTAATTGACATGGCTCACTTCAGCTGACTACTCCTCCCAGTTAGCTCCCACATCCACTGCAACAAAAGGCAATGCAATAGGTCTTGCATTTGCGAGAGTTTGACCTAACACTGTAAATGACAATACTTTATCATTTTTTTAGAAAAACAAATAAAATGCATAGATTTACAATGCCAATACCTTAAACTCTCGCAAATGCGAGACCTATTGCATTACAAATGCTTGTTAAACGTGCCTTTAAAGAGGCCTTCTTGTAGGAAAAGTGTAGGCGCCTGAAACACACGTGACGAAGTTCTGTCTACCCATTACGTGTGGCCAAAGCGGACCACCTCCTTTTCAAGCTACTCGTGTGTTAACAGATGGATGCCAAAAGCAATGTGCCGATGTCAAATGCACATCAACAATACTGTTTGGGACTTTCCGCTTCACACAAATTCTAACAGAATTTCTGTGTTAAGGTGTCAACTCGACCTGAAGTCATAAAGAATCCATATTTATTAGTATTTGATAAATATGCAAATTATTTTAACCATCATAAAAAAGGAGCATAAATGGCTAAGAGCAGATTGCTCAATAGACAGAAAATCTCTCAACAATTTGTACCCCATAACTGCTAGGGGTTATGCTTGAAGTACCCCTTCTTCCCCGGCAATAAGAAGACTGATCTGGATTCAGAGATGAAAAGTAGTCCAGAGCTGGTAAGGACGTGAAGTGTGAATATGCGAGAAAGGCAGGAGAACTAATCGTTAATTAAGCCAATAGAAAGTTATAGCAGAATATCTACTCACCACACCCACTGTTCTAGAGATCCTTACCAAACTTCCAATGCCTTACAGTCAGTCAACCACTATCCCATATTCTAAGATCCCAGTCCCATCAATATACATCCACTTGATTCATCTTGTTGCATGCCCTCAGCACGTAGACAAATCTCCAGTAGTAATCCTGCATACCCCAAAAAAGACCCCACATGTCAATCTACCCCTTACAAACTCCATCACCTGCTATTTGCTAACACTAAAGACTATAGTTCCCTGCCTCAAACTCTACTTCTCCACTGACACGCTGCGGTGACTATCTATAAATTCAGTCCTACCATTTCACAACCAGCAGTCTTCGGTCTTAATTCTATGATATCTTCAACCCAATCAACCAGCCCATTTTGTCCCCCCCCCCCCTTTCCGGTTTCCAGATAAAACCTGGTTTGTCCCACAACACCAATCACTCCTGGTTCCAATGTGTTTAGGCACCTCCTACACGTCTTCCAAGGAGCGCCTCACAAAGTCAGGTCCTTGGTTCCCTACCCTTCTCCCCAAGAACCACCTCTCTTCCAGACACCACTGTCTATATTGTGTTATTTTAATACATATTTGCAGATATTTTCTTTAACTACAGACAGAATCTGCATGACAGACAGCCACACACCACACTAGAGGACCTTCATCTCCGTGTTAATTGCTACAAAATATGTATTTCCTCTTATACATATAGCTTTGTTTCCCCTCTATCAGTGTGGAGCTGTGAGTGTATTTCAAATCAGAATGGACCTACCATCCATCACCTTCAGAGTGAGAGGTGTCTTCTTTCACTTCAGCATACACAAGAGCCATTCAACTTCTAGGCAGTGAAAGCAATGAGCCCCCAGATTCGGAGCAAATAGGACTTCTAAAATAACTTGTACACTACTTGCGCCCCCCGCCAAGTCAGCAACACCGCCACGTGCACCCTCTTCAACTTACTCAATTTCCCTACCATATTCAACAACCACAAAACATGGCAGCTAAATATTCTCGTACTAGTACTCAAGGTAATTGACAACCTGTCACCCATTCCTCCAACATCAATGTTCCCAGTAAGGTAGTTGTCTTAGAAAAAGATTACACACTGCATACATAATCCCAATTCATACCTGCGTTATCATGCATCTTCATCTACATCCCAGATCTCCACCTTTCTTACAAGGATAAAAAAAAGATATTAAGAGCTCATAAAACAACAAAAAAGAGCATCAGAAAGAACGACAGTCTGAATGGGAACAATGGAGGGGGGGGGTGCAAAAAGAGAATGGGAGCAAAGCACTCGGGAACTGGCAAAGTCATCATAATTACAGAAGTATCTTGGCAGGCAGAGTTGCTACATTTGTCAAAAAGAAGGGAAGCCTCCTTACAAATTCCATCTGGAACAAGGAGGGATACGTAATCAAAGAGGGAGAGGTCCCAATGTTTCCCTAAGGGAACAATCTATTTTATATATCCCCTCATAACTCAAAAATTCAACAAATTAGCAAACACATTTCAAAAATGAAATGCAAACATAAAAAGAATAAAATAGATCAATATGGAAATTGTACAATTTATTACATACAATGCGTTAATAAATACAAAATTAAAGGGCCATACAAAAAGATAAAAAATGTGTCAATTCACATGAAGAGCAATTAAAAAACAAGTTGTCGACGCAGCGTTTCGGTTTGTATAATAACACCTTCATCAGGACAAAGTTCTATTTAAAAAGAAACATACAATTAGATACATACATCTTATAATACATCATTTTTTTGCATTATATTTCTCTAGTTGGTAACATTAGACTATCACTTTTTTAGGCCATACTTGCAATACGATTAAAACAAAGAATACTTGCAGGCACTTTGACTTATATTTACATAAAAGTCCGATTTCTGAGTTATGGGGGGGGGGGGGGGGGGTCATATTTATGCTTGAGAGATATCTGAGAGAAGCACTTATCACATGGAGTAAGCTCACATATCTAATTAGGAATATAGGGAATGAGGCCCCTCTGTGTCTAAGCTGAATGCTTACTGCATATTGTGGGCACACATACATTGTTAAAGAGAATGAATTCCAACTCTGTAATCAATTAGAGGGTATTCTTCACCAAGTTGCTCTTTTGTACTTGGGTGCTTTTTACTGGTATGGTCCAATACTAGTTTCGTATCCCACCACAAATTCCTTAATGGGAATAGGTAAAAAGTATGGTCAATATTTAATCTATTACCATTATTTCTAGGTAATATGTCCTATTATTTAATTACCTTCAGATTTCTTATTTTCTGTGATGTGTTTGAGGTCAAGGGAGCCACCGAATTTTATAGACAGGTAGCTGCGTAAAAAAGAATGATAGGGACCTTAGAAACGTGTATTTGGTAATGCAGAAATGGAACAACAACCGAGGGTTCTATTAAACTAATACTCGAATCACCAGTGGGACACCCACAAGAATAGTAAACCATCAACCCGAATTCTCAGTAATGACCCCTATAACACTTTGAGAATGCGGTAAAGCGCCCTTATGGGAAATAATCAGAGGATAATATATGCAATTAAGCATACCTCGATAGACCCGAAAAATTATCATTTACCTGTATACCACCAGACTTTTAGTTAACAACAATGAATTATAACTAAAATTAATGAGGTTTTTGATATATCAAAGATATACTTAATGGTCATATATTACATTCTAGAGCTGGTCAATTGCATAAAAAGACCACCAAAATAGAATTGATGAGGAGGACGGTGCTGGAATTATTGAAGAGATCCAGTCATATGCAGCTCCATAATCCCTGTTTTAGGGGTAAGTTTGCTCTATATTTGCATGGTAGTACACAGATAAAAAAAAACATATACACGTTTCTACGGTCCCTATCATTATTTTTTACGCAGCTACCCGTCTATAAAATTCGGTGGCTCCCTTGACCTCAAACACATCACAGAAAATAAGATATCTCAAGGTAACTAAATATTGGGACATATTACCTAGAAATAATGGTAATAGATTAAATATTGACCATACTTTTTACCTATTCCCATTAAGGAATTTGTGGTGGGATACGAAACTAGTATTGGACCATACCAGTAAAAAGCACCCAAGTACAAAAGAGCGACTTGGTGAAGAATACCCTCTAATTGATTACAGAGTTGGAATTCATTCTCTTTTCTAATTAACAATGTATGTGTGCCCACAATATGCAGTAAGCATTCAGCTTAGACACAGAGGGGCCTCATTCCCTATATTCCTAATTAGATATGTGAGCTTACTCCATGTGATAAGTGCTTCTCTCAGATATAATCTCTCAAGCATAAATATGACCCCCCATAACTCAGAAATCGGACTTTTATGTAAATATAAGTCAAAGTGCCTGCAAGTATTGTCTTTGTTTTAATCGTATTGCAAGTATGGCCTAAAAAAGTGATATTCTAATGTTACCAACTAGAGAAATAAAATGCAAAAGAATGATGTATTATAAGATGTATGTATCCAATTGTATGTTTTTTTTTAAATAGAACTTTGTCCTGATGAAGGTGTTAATTATACAAACCGAAACGCTGCGTGGACAACTTGTTTTTTAATTGCTCTTTATGTGAATTGACACATGTTTTATCTTTTTGTATGGCACTTTAATTTTGCATTTATTAACGCATTGTATGTAATAAATTGTACAATTTCCATATTGATCTATTTTATTCTTTTTATGTTTGCATTTAATTTTTGAAATGTGGTTGCTAATTTGTTGAATTTTTGAGTTATGAGGGGATATATAAAATAGATTGTTCCCTTAGGGAAACATTGGGACCTCTCCCTCTATGATTACAGTTGCTACATTCACACGTTCATATTGAATTTGTTTTTGTGCACAAGCATAAAGAGAAAAAAACCAACAAAAAAAAACCAGAAAGACCGACAGTCCAGCCATTCACTTTCATTCAACAGGAGTAACGTGACTACTTGCTGTTATCTGCATGTCAATGTTACACATATGATACGTTATTCAATCCATTTACACCATTTTAATCCATGTCAATCACAATGTTATTCAATCCATTTACACCATTTTAATCCATGTAAATCACAACTGTTACTCAATGTGGATAGTCTGATAGTTTATGAAGATGCAGGGCTTCTACCAAATAAACTGCTAAAAAACAACATTTGAGAAACTACAGTTCACTGTTTCCAATCCCAGTACAGCCACTGCAAACGTTCATCATTTCAAGGTCAAAAAACATTAGTATGACCGAGTTAAACAATTGGTATATTTTAGTACTTTGGATACTGGAAGGGACACTATATAAATTAACGTTTTGACTAGAAAGAGCTGAATATAGCCCCAACACATGACTTGCATTTTTCCAGTGAGTAAATAGATGCTCAATATTTTCTTCTTTGTTAAAGCAGTAAAGAAAGACACATCCATCCACGTGATTCAGAACATTGTGGCTTCCAAGCAGGGAGAAGATACTACCATGCAGCAGAGAAGGTGACTGTTTGGTAGAATCACATTCTGTGTTTTATGATTTGTCATAGCATCAAAACGCATCACCATGTACTCAACTCTTTTCCAATAATTAGAACAAATAGCTTTTTAACAGGCTACTCCCCCCCCCCCCCACCACACCCTTAAATACACATTTTTGTTCAAGTTGTGGAAATTAAGGACAAAATGTCTATGCAGACATTACAGGCAGGAGGGAAACAGACCAGGAGCCTCAATGGCTACCTCTCCAGTTTTAATGCAAAACAAGAACTGGACCCATTAGGCGCAGACAGGAGTGAAAAACTCACTGTCAATTTTTCTTGGAAACTGGTTTTTCCCAGTAGTCACTTTACTTGTATGCCATGGCAGGGTTATCTTAGCCCCCGCATGAAGTCTACAAAGGATTGTCAGCCGTAGGTGGGTTGCCGGCAGTAGCAGCCCGGCTCTCAGCTCGGAGACGCTTCTTTAGCAGCTTTTCTTGCTTGCGCTCCTCCTTCTCCATCTCCTTCACCATGTCCTGGAACTTAGCGCTCCGCGGGTCAATTGCGCTGCCAAAACGTTCCTTGGCCTCGGCCATGAGCCTCTCACGTCGGGCCTTCTCCTCCATCTGCTTTTCAAGACGCTCACGCTTCTCTCGCTTCCAGTCCTCCACCATCTGGGGCATCTTGGCCAAGTTCGCAGCGATCAGTTCCTCCCTGGCAGCAAAGGAAGAAAATCATGGAATTAATAAAACGCACCACTTAAAAGTCAACAATTACTTTGAGGAGCGAGCGCACTGGGCAGAAAATAATGTTCATCTCTGTTCGTCACTGTCGCCCAACATAAGTTCATTTAGGCTGACTCCATGGCGGATTTATTTTATGTGGCAACCTAATCATTTACACAAATTGATCCCAACTGACCTCATTATTATAAATAGCAGATGTCACCATCCAAGGACCCTACTCAATAGTGCAAACAGATAGGGCCAAATTAATACCAAACTCCAAAAGCGGATATAGGGAGGGACATGCACTCTGGTAGGGAAGGGATGTTCCACTATGTTGTACAGGTTGAATTGTCCACAGTTTGTGACAAAATGAAATCTGAAAATCAGATCTGGATCCAATCTACCCAACTCTTAACAGTTATCAGTGACAGCATATGGTTTGGCGTCGGGCAGAAAACTCTCCTCGAACTATACAAGGTAGAAATATTGTACTGTATTGTAATTGCATTTGTATAGTGCTTACTACCCCCGACGAGGCGTCAAAGCGCTTTTTGACCCATAGAGGATTAGTGTTGAATTAGTATAGTGAAACATGCAAGTAAATTTTAAGTAGTGGATATGTTAGTCAGTTATTTGGATTCAGAAGGATAGAAGAGGAAAGAAGGTTTGTATTTATATAGCGCTTCTAACCCCAGGCGGGGTGTTGAAGCACTTTTTTGGGCGAGTAGCACGCTACTCCCGAAACCCATAGCGGATTAGTGGTGAATTAGTATGGTGAAATATGAAAGTAATTTGAGTGGTGGATATTAGTCAGTTATTTGGAGTGAGAAGGATAGCGGAGGCATAGAAGGGAAAGAAAGGTTTGCATTCATATAGCGCCTGTTGCCCCTCATGGGGTGTTGAAGCACTTCTCTGGCAAGTAGCAGGCACTCCGGAACCCATAAAGGATTGGTGTTGAAAATTAGTATAGAGAAATATGAAGTAATTTTAGAGAAATATGAAGTAATTGGAGTAGTGGATAGGTTAGTCAGTTATTTGGATTGAGAAGGGTTGGGGAGGGGTAAAAAAAGGAGAAAAAAGGTTTGCATTTATATAGCGCTTGTAACCACGATGAGGTGTTGAAACGCTTTTTTGGCGAGTAGCACGCTACTCTGGAACCCTTAAAGGATTAGTGGTGAATTAGTATAGTGGAATATTGAATTAGAGAAGTGAACATGCTAGTCTTCTTTTGATTGAAAAGGATGGTGGAGGGATAGAAGAGTGAAGGACTTCTTTTTTAGGTCATAGCAGTAGGAGGAGGCATTTGGAAGAGTAAAAAGGAGTTTTGGAGGGGAAGAGTCAGAAGGAAGAGTTTAGAAAGGTTTGTTTTGGGGGGAATCAGTATATTAAAAGAGGTGTCCGGTGATGCAAGGAGGGGTAGAGTAGGAGAGAGTCAAGAAAGGGTTATTTTGGGGGAACATAGTAGTGGTATGGGGTTTGGGATAAATGAGAGAGTGGGTGTAGAGGATATAACGATAGATGTATAGGGTGAAAGATAAGGTAGTGAATTGGAAAGAGTAGTAGAAAGAAGTTTGAGATGAGTAAGAAAGTTGGGCTAGAAGATATATTGGGAGAAGTATGGGCTGAGAAATAGGGTAGTGCATTGGAAATGCTAAATTAGAATAAATAGATAAACATATAGATCCATAAGTACATTGAAAGTATATAGATGCATAAAGGAGGTAAGTATATTCAGATTAAAGATACTGATAGAGGTAGCGGATGAGGAATAGGGTGGTGCATTGGATAGGCTGTTTCAGGAGAAAAGTAACAGACACACAGATCCAAGTACATGGGGGTACATAGATGCAAAATGGAAGCAAGTACATGTAGACCAAAGATTATTTTTTTCTTTTGTTTTTATAACAATTATTGTACAGGTTTACACAAAGCAATACACAAAGATAGGCACATATCTATAGTGAAAATAAATGCTAGTGAAAATAAATGCTTATATACATAGGGACAAATACATAGGGTGGGCATTAATAAATGGGAAAATGGGCTGCATTTCTGGCCCTGGTCCCGACCAGGCTCAAACAGGCACTCACCCTTGTCCTCTCAACCCTTAGCCTCAACCCCAGGGCTGAGAAGCAGAGGCTTGGCCTTTTTTTTCCAGCCCTAGTAGTCAGGTGACTCCTTCAGCCAATGGGAACCCTAGCCCTAACACTCCCCAATCACAGCACTAGCCCTAAAAACTAGAACCAATAGGAGACGAGGAACAGTCAATATAAACCCTAGTCCAAGCACTCAATCAGTTTAAAAAACCCTGATCTCGGCGTCCAATAGAGGCCCTAGCCCCAACAGTAGTCTCAACCCTACTCCAAGCAACTAATGGCACAGGAAGCCCTAGTCCCTACTTCCAATAGAAAGCCTAACCCTACTCTTAGTCCCAAACATATCCTCAGAGGCCTGTCCTGTCCCCAGCGGAGATGTGTTATGGTTAGTAGCACAATCAGTGAGCCCTGGGCCCTAGTGCAAGGAAAGAACTGGGCCTCCGGCTGCTGTTTGAGATCCAAAATACAACAACAATCAGGGTTCCCCTCAGGCCTCTGCGCCCCGGTGCCACTGCACCTGCGATGCCCACAGAACATTGTTTGTGTCGCTTGGAATAATAAAAACCATGCCCCTTACGCACCTGACCTCGGTGGCCTGCCCCCAACGGAGATGTTATGTAGGCAGTAGTATAGCCAGGGAGTCGTGAGCTTCAGTACAAGAAAGGAAGTGGGCCCCCTGGCTGCTTTTGAAATGATAAAACATATCAGTAATCCGGGTTCTCCTCGGGCCTCCTGGCCTTGGTGCTACTGCACCAACGCAAGCCACACCCCTGGTCCTGGGCCACCCTGTCCTGCATTCCCTGGTGCTGCTCCTACCCAGTGCGCATGCTTGTTCGCCACACAAGAGGGGCAGCTAAACTCGCAAAGCCTCAGTGGTTGTTCATCCAAATACTGCATTACACAAGCACAGTTACACCGGCAGTCACGTTCAAGAGCCGGTCAGAAGCAGAGCAAGGTGTAATCCGCAGAATACTAATACAATATAGTACAAGCGTCTTCTCTTTCAGTTCTTCCTCGTCATACCCATGTACTTCCGGGTAAGGTCTAACTGAAGACAGTGATAATGGGAGCACGCCTCAGGATACTCAATCCAACCTATCTCTAGAATGAACCGCTGCGCTCCTCGTCCACAGGTGTTGTTGGGTGAAGTGGTCAAGGGTGGATCACTTTCCTTGGCCACCAAAATGTGCTGAAAACCCAGCCTGACCCCTGGCCTTTACAGTTTGATTCCACCATAAGGCACAAAACTCAGGAAGAGGGGCAAAGCCAATAGGCTGCATCTCGGCAAGATGATCTTGCACGTAACCGAAGGGCAGACACACACCTGCACACAAAGTAACATACCTACTGATCTACATATGCGCACACTACAAACATATATACACCAATACATAAAACAACAACACGCCTTGAGGCATTCCTGCACACAGATCAACCGGCATAAGTAAAGACGTGTATGGACGGGTAAAAATCACACAGGCTCACACATGGACAGACAACAAAGTAACACATACAGACCCATATCACACACATACGGACACACAGACAGCATGCGCCCTGGCCTACCTGCAATCACCAGTGGGAGGAGGAACGCATTAGTGTTGGAGTGACCGGACGTCCAGGATTTCCCCGGACAGTCCCGGTTTTCAAAGGAATGTCCCGGAGCCCCAACCTTTCCTTAAATTTAAATATATTTCCTGGTTTTTGGGACTAAGGACAAGCAGACAAAAACAAGCGCGGGCATGTGGCGGTAAAAGTGAACAAGCATTTACAATGCAACGGTTTCGCCTTTGGAAAAGTTAGAGCTATTGGTAATGTAAATGACAATGCCATTTATTTATCTGTTTTCAAAACCAACACATAAATACAAATTTTGTCATTTACAATGTCAATAGCTCAAACTTTTCCAAAGGCGAAACCGTTGCATTGTTCCCTTTAGACACAGATTCGAGAGTTGGAGGAGAAACTCAGGTCACCTTTCCCAAGTTCTGATTTACTAAGCAAAGGTATCCAACACCCTCTCACCAAATGAGAGGCAGCGGAAACCTAAAGAACAACACGTGAGGCGTGCAGCAGTGAGGCGTGCAGCGGCGTGAGGCGTGCAGCGGCGTGAGGCGTGCAGCGGCGTGAGGCGTGCAGCGGCGTGTGGCGTGCAGCGGCGTGTGGCGTGCAGCGGCGTGTGGCGTGCAGCGGCGTGTGGCGTGCAGCGGCGTGTAGCGGCGTGAGGCGTGCAGCGGCATGTGGCGTGCAGCGGCGTGAGGCGTGCAGCGGCGTGAGGCGTGCAGCGGCGTGAGGCGTGCAGCAGTGTCTGGTCTGTGGCGTGCAGCAGTGTGAGGGGTGCAGCAGTGTGAGGGGTGCAGCAGTGTGAGGGGTGCAGCAGTGTGAGGGGTGCAGCACTGTGAGGCGTGCAGCACTGTGAGGCGTGCAGCACTGTGAGGCGTGCAGCACTGTGAGGCGTGCAGCACTGTGAGGCGTGCAGCACTGTGAGGCGTGCAGCACTGTGAGGCGTGCAGCACTGTGAGGCGTGCAGCACTGAGGCGTGCAGCACTGAGGCGTGCAGCACTGTGAGGCGCGCAGCAGTGTGAGTAATGCAGCAGTGTGCAGCACGCAGCAGTGTGAGGCACGCAGCAGTGTGAGGCACGCAGCAGTGTGAGGCACGCAGCAGTGTGAGGCACGCAGCAGTGTGAGGCACGCAGCAGTGTGAGGCGCGCAGCAGTGTGAGGCGCGCAGCAGTGTGAGGCGCGCAGCAGTGTGAGGCGCGCAGCAGTGCATCAGTTGCTGTGAACTAGTAAAATCTGTGTAAAATCCGAGGAGTATCTAGCACCCAAGGTTGTAACTGTCGTATGAATACTTGAAATAAAATTTGAGATATACTGAACCGAGTTGTAAGGCTCATTACATAAAAATCAAGCTCCTAGAGACCAAAAAAAGTCAATAATCATAGTAACACCCATGACAAAGAAAAATGCAAGCACATCTGCTTTTCCGAAAAATCGTTCTCTAGTCTTACGTTTTAAAATCTGCAAATGTCACTTTAACAGTCAATATTGGTCTTTTATGCAGTATTACCAGAGAGTCAAATGTATAGTAAAAATCGGTCAGGATCAATTGTTTTTTTTTTTTTTTAAATGAAAGTTCGGGTTCATGATGAAAATTGAAAGACAATTCTATCCTGCCATAAACATAGCTGCAAAGTCAGAACGTGTCTTCTGTGTCGGGGAAGTGGCTACTATATGTTTTGGAAAATCTGAAGCGTGGACATGTTTTTTTCTTGTTAAAGCTACTAAAAGAGGAGGCTAGCGTTTCTGTTTTCCCCCTGCTTGATACCTGCGACATCATACCTCAACTAAGGGCATGTCTGGGACCTGGCTGTTTTACCCAAGTATAGCCTCTGTAGTACTAAAGGTGACAGGGGGCTGGTAGGGACCTTTACGTAGAGGTCTGGCCCTTTGCAAGTTCTCCACAGGGTGTCCTGGGGGTTTGGGAATATGGCACTTGCACTAGAGAACCACGTTTGGCACACTTCCCAGGCTCATCTCTTTAAGAGTGCCAGGGGCGATGCCTTTGCCATGGTTTGGGTCAGCATGTAAGCTGGCACTGTTCCATGCTTTGGCAACAGTGCGTAGGTTCCTAAGTGGATTGAGTGTACGTGGGGGCCTGACGTAAGCAATCAGGAAGAGCAAGATGGTGGTAAATCAGGAGGCCAATTTGCCAGTGTCATGGCTGGTATTACGACTTCTGTACACAGTGTTTTTTCTGTCCCCACCAAGATGTAAATAAAGGATGTAAAGTATGTAAATAGTGTTAATGTGATATTGTTTATGCAAGTTTTTCGTTTGTGTCAATTGAGTCTTGTTTTAATTTTTGAATAAATACTGCCTAGAACGTTTCTGAAACAACACAACGTTTATGGTCAGGGTCGGTCACTGTGTGGTCTTTCAGGTCTCTACCTAGCTCAGCAGGTTCCCTCCTTTGTTTCTTTGGAGAATACCGACCATGTGTCTTTGCGTTCTGTACAAGATTGTGGGCTAGGAAATCATAATTGACTGCACTACTACTGATGGATCTACAATTGATTTAACATGACTGCTTATTTGGTACATGTTCTAAATACAAACCGTGCCTGCTTCCCCATGCAAGGATGCAGCTTTTCTGTTTTGCCCATTGGAGTCTCACTTGCAATCGTGATAGAGGCCTTAACAAGATGTATGAAAACAAGCCAGTGCCAGAGTACTAATAAATTGCTGCTACCACCAAAGAGCTCCTGGATGTTTATATGCTCTTTTCCTTTCTCTAAGCTTTAAATATCGAGCACTTATTTTTTAATGCACGACTGTCTACTCGTTTACACACTATCGTACTAATGCTGAGCGGTAGACAAAGATAAGACTTTGTCATTAACAAGTTCAGTAATGACATCATCGAACATGATGTCACCCAAAGACTAAAAATATAGTTGTTAAAAAGAAGCACCGCCTCTTCTAAAGCCCTTCCACACACACATGATACATTCATAAAGCTATACAAGAATAAGTTTGTAGGCACCTGACATTTCTATTCTGAAACAAATACCATCAAAGGCAGCTGCGATGCAACATTATCCTTGTCCCTATTCACATTCTACTGACGTGGAATACATTTTTCACTGGGAAATTAACTTTGCTTGGTAGCCTACAAACACCAAAAGGATTCTCAAATGTCTACATTTGCACAGCAACCTGCTGTTCTATCCGAGTCAACAGTGCAAGGAAACATTCAAAGGCCAGGCTAATGGAGGCTGTCCTCCTCATGCCTGAATTTACGGGGGGGGGGGGGACAACGAATGCTGTTTCACCGAAGACCGTAAGCTTGAGCCTCCCAAAAACAGGCGAGAGAAAGAGTGAGAGAGAAGGGCTGCAGTTCCAAGATCTGGCATTCTCAGAACACTAAAATAAAAATTGCCTAATCGGCTCTGTTTGTCAACCCGTTGCCTGGGGAGAGAAAAGTGTGTGGATTTAATAAACCTCATCGTGACTTTACGCAGCACATTTTGTTCGCTGGGCTGTAATGGAAGTATTTCAGAACTGCAGGTGTTATTCAAATGCAAGTCATATTGGTCTTCGCTATCGAATCGAATGTTAATGTAGATGTATACAACAGGATGCTCTGCGCCCAATAAGTGGTTAAAGAGCATAACGTAACAAACCAAATCGGATTTGTAACCCAGAAGTCGCAAGTTTCACAGACATGTAGCACAACGCCGTCAAGTTACACTGATCTCACAGCAGAGCCACGGTTTCTGCTTATAAATAAGCAAGAACAGAAACGCTATCCTTCTTTAGCTCTCAGTATGGCTGCGAGGTTGTGGAGTGTGGGGCTACTGTTGTGCTTCGGGGTGCTGCCAGTCGCCCCTTCCCGGCGCAGGGACCGTGAAGAGGGGCCCGGGGCAGAGCTGGCCCAGCAGGTCTCCAGGGCCAGGTGCACGTCCCGCTGCCTGGCGCTGCACATGGTGCAGCTCTCCGGGGCCGTGATCCCGACGTGTGTAAGGGGCCCGCCTGATTCGTGCCAGGCCAGATGCGAACAGACAGCTCCTGGCTGGTGCCTCGTGTACAGGGCTGGTGGGTGGGACAAGACGGAAGCAGGGGTGGGAGGGAGGGTCCTTGCAGGAGCCGGGCTGCATTCCTACACACAGGGCATCCCGCTGCACGCTGCTGGAGCCAGGTTGTGTCGAGGGCAGACCCGGGGTGTCAGAGGCGCTGCGCATCACCCCCTTGGTCCGTGATTGTTACGCCCTGCTGAGGAGACCAGTTCTCAGTATGGCTGCGAGGTTGTGGACTGCGGGGCTACTGTTATGCTTCGGGGTGCTGCCAGACGCCCCTTCCCGGCGCAGGGGACAGAGATGTCGAAAGAGCGTTGCCATGAAATGGATGAAACAAGCATTAACAAGAAACAACGGCACAAAAGGGGGGCAGAGGCTTACCTAAAAGCCTCGGTAGACGCTGCTCAGAAAGCACAGCGTCCTGTAGGTATTCGGGGGCGTGTTCTCCCCTTCCCATTGGCTGGAAGGTAAAATTCCAGCCAATGGGAAGAGGAGAGGGCGTGACTTAAAAAAAGACACGGAAACGCCCCCGAATCGCGTTTTCACGGGCAGAAAGTGATGGACGCAGATGTCTTCCAATGGCTAGCCTCCATTTATGGAGCTAGCCAATGAAAGACAAGGCGGGACTAAGCCCCACGCTGTAAGAACATGAGATTTCTCCTGGGCGGAGCTAGGAGCTCCGGCCCAGGCCAAACCTAAAAACGCTGCAGGGTCCTGCGAGTGGTGCACGCTCGTGTGAAATCTGACAGATGGCACACTGCGCGCCGCTGCTCGTAAGCTGTCCACCTTTTCACACGCACGAGCGTGTGAAATGGCCAGAGCGATCCAAAAGGTCGGTTAACTAGGAGCACTGCATGCGCGCTGCGCTGGGCTCAACCTAAAAAGGAGGGACAAAGAAGACAACTTAACCACTAAAAAGAAAGAATTTTTGAAGGTTAATCGATGGGACTAATAAAAAGGCAATGGGAGGGCTGTAAGCCCAGAGTGAAAACCGCACCTCTAAAAAAGAGAAAGGACATGCCCTGCCTTGGCACAACCTATAAACTACATAGGAAATCTACAGCATGGTTCTCCAATGAGTAGCTTGTGAGCAACTGTTAGCTCTCCAGCTACCCATAAGCATCTCTCCTATACGCAGCCCAGCCTAATAATGTAATTAATATAGGTAAGCCAAATTTGAAAGGTGTGCATTCAAAAAGAAAATGTGTGTATTTTCAGAACTCATGTGCTGTTTGGGGAGACTTATTACTAAGATTAGCTTGGTGGCAGGCTAGGGGCAGTGCAGCTATGTTATGTATTATTGCAGAAAAGGTTGGCGATGCCTGAACCACGGCGTCAAGTTGAAGTAAGAACGGATAATCCTGTCATTATCAATTTTCATGAAACAACTGAAAATTCTTCTTTTTCCTTATTTTTGAAAAAACAGAACACTAAATTCTTAAATGTAACTGGGTGTGAATGACTACATCTTGCGCCATGACCGCTCTGGCACGATAAAGGACACCGCTAAATAACTCCAAAAACACCATAGCTTCAGGTAAGAAGAAATCACTCACCCCACCTGTTTAGGGTATTGTACAAGAATCTTGACAACATAACCCTAGCAAGTGCTCCAGCCAATTTGCGTACAGTGGTGAAGCCACTCATCAAAACTCCAACACTCTTGCTCCATAGCTGCAGCTCCCATCCTCCCTAAAAGATGCCGTTGGGTAAACCTACAATACAAGACAGTAGTCGGCAAAGAACATAACACACTACAAAGACATGGCTTTGGTGGAACATGTGCTGTTCTAAAACTTTAGAACACAGATGGAGCAGTAGAGAGGCAGCTCAAGGATAACATTAGAAAGAGTTTGCACGGAAAAGGGTGAAGGGATATATGGATACAGTAGAATAGCAAGGGTGCCATGGGCCATAATGCAGGCAAGGAAAATGGGCCCGGCAATCATGACTGAGCAGTAAAATACAGCCATAAGGGTCTAATGGAACACTTACCTTCCTGAGCCCTGGTGCCACTCAACCTGATGCACTAATCGTTACTATGCCCCTGGCTGAAGGAATGTCTTTTATAGTCTCCCAGTATGATTGGCAGGAAAAAGATAGCTTAACGATAATTATTTCAAACAGAAGACGGCAAATCCAGTAAGTCTGACTTGTCATTTTCACCTCAGACTAAATTAGTAAATAACGCCTGCTATAGTAAAAAACACAAAACAACTGCTTTCTGGATAGAATGCATCGATGAGATAAAGAATACAACGTGTGATGAGTGAGTGTACTTGAAATGTGCAACAGTCAAGCAGGGATTGCAATGCATGCACTCCTTAGGAGGTGGAGCAATACACCAAACATCCGCTCGCATGAGGGGAAAATACTTCGGTAGAAGGAGCGCAGGCCCACACTATGATAATTTGAAGAGTTATCGGTAAGTTATCCAGACATCGATGCTGTCCAACCAGACCGACCGAAAACATGATTTTATAATGAAACATGCGCCACGAGTAGTCGAAAGCAAAGAAAATTTCAGGTTTGGTAGGTTCCATTTGCCCTGATAAGAAAAAAAGCTGAGCAAAATGCACTGGGGTACTTAAGATCCATCAGTGATGCCAGCATAGAAGACACACGAGAACAATAATACAGATTAAGTTACGGTAAACCTGGAGTCCATTGTGGCAGGCCAGTGCTATACAGAGATCTTTAGCTGCACTGGAACTCAATGTCTTTATGCGTAATCCCTAACTGCACGAGCCCTGTGATAAATATTTAAAAATTAAAAACACACCACATATGATGTGATATTTTTTATGACACTGGAGAGCAGGCAGGTAAGAAAGTATTTTTCTTTCGGTCTAGACCCAACACTCTCCCCTTTTGTGCTAACATTTAACCATCAGATGTCTGCCTTCCATCGCCTCCCTAACCTGTTCCCAAAGGAGCCCAAAACCCAGATCAGTTTGACAACTGGGTCTTCACCACAGCAAAGGGCCCACACATAAGGGTAGGCATGGATGCCAATAGCCAGTGCTGTCTTCACACATGGGCACGCTAGGCAGTTGCCCGGGGCCCCCGTGCTAATCTATGCACAGTTTTTGTTGAAGGTACTAATAAATATACGTTTATTTTATCTCTAATTTACATTTGTATTCCTGCAATTGGTTGTGTAGGCAGGGCCCAGTGCACTGCTTTGCTCAGGGGCCTATAATGCTGATAAGATGGCCCTGCTGATAGCATAGGGCAGGACTCCCTGTGATCAGAGTGCCAAGTCCTGAATCTCCGCTCCATAGGCAAAGTGTCTCAATAAAGCACCAATTTCTTTCTAGTTTCCTTTTTCTCATTTTAGATTTGCTTTTCCGAACTTCCAGCCACGTGGGTCTACTTCAACTGGTACCAACCCCCAAACAGCTCTGGTTCTTCATTCTTAACTTAATCCTACTTAACCACTTTGTGGCATAGTACAAACTTTTTTGTGATCCTGGCAATAAAAAGAACGCTAATTGTTTAAAATGCAAACTGGCTGTGATATTTATTCTCTTCAGGTGTTGCTATGCTATGGACGTTTCTCCAAAGAACACGAGAAGTCAGAAAAATAACCTAAATATGAAATTCTTCAGAAATGTAAATGCCAACAGAAAAAGGCTCCTTCACTTCACAACTTACCTCCAGTTATTTTCTGTTCTTTTAGGAGGATTCAGAGCTATCTTGTGAAAAATAACAAGCTACTGAAAAGAAGAGCACTTCGAGGACAGGAAAGCACCCAGAGGTCAGTTTACGCTGAAAAACGGCATAGCTAAACTATCCTCAGGCATTAGATTAATTTTTATAGCGCTTTTGATTCACAATCATTTGTACAGATTCCAGCATATGGACACCCTTACGATGCTGGGTTACTGATTTACAGTATGATGGGCCATCTAACAATAACTGAACACTGATATCAGTGACACTCGCAGGTCAAAAGTAGAGTAATTCAAGTAGTGCCAAATAATTAACTTGAGGAGACCGCCTTGGCTACAATATCCCACCAATTAAACCGTATGTTTGGCGGCCTTCGTGGGCAGACCATATGTGGTTGGTGTGAACTGAATACCCCCAATAGAGTCTGGGCATGAATGTTTGGCCAGTGCCACCAAATGGGAAGAGCTTTCCTTGTAATGTGGCGTCAGTGGGTGAGAATCTGTCGAGGGCCCTCTGCCTGGTCCAATGTGCTTCAGATTTCTGACAGGATCTGGGAAAAGATTATCTATGTACACTGTCAGCACTACCCATCACCATCTCTACGCCAGCAGTGGAAAGGTCAGCAATTCTGAGAACCAAGCACAAGAGTATCCAGCACCATAGGCACTGGCATGCACCTTTCACGCCACCCATATATCCAATGGCACGGGTTATTTAAAAGGCGAAAACTATGTAGGATTTCAGAGAGGAAAGAACTACATTTAATGCAAATCGAGAACCACCCACCCACCTGATTTCGCACTTCAATACCTAATGTGAGGTAGAACTGTGTCGAGTTATTCAACTACCGTCCCCTCGCACAACCACACAACTCTGCCTGTACATTTCACCTCTAACACACATGCCTAGTAATTCTTCAGTCAACACCCAGCTCCGTCAGTCAGTGCACTGAGCCACACACGGCTCTGCCAGTGCACCTCAATACAGGTATGCAATCCTCCGTCGTAATACAGGACCGTGTAATTCCTACAAACGGACCCCCACACATTCGCTACTGCACCTCAATATTGGCCTGGCATAACCCGTAATTCCACCAAATGGACCCAAACAGCTGTGTTACTGCACCGACAGCATTCTTTGCCGATCTAGAAATGGGACGCCCACAAAGCTTTAGCACGCACCTCTATCCTGACGTGAAGTAACCCCTGCTATTCCATGACTACTTCCAATTCAGAAAGCCATTGCACTTGAACAGAGTGCTACGCCTCACCTCTTTTTAACACCGGGATAGGCACATATGTGTTCTAAAACACTTCAGACCATAAGAACCCTGCTATTTCAGTACAAGCACAGTCAAACATCAGCTAGCGTGCATGAATATTGGCCCGAGGACTGCCTAATAATCTAGGCAGGTGGATGCACCAAGCTCCCACAATGTACACTCATCCTGACCATCTTGTTTTTTTTCTCCACTGAAACAGCACCTAGCCCCCAATCAAGACTAAAGGCTGTCAGATAAAGCAACCAACGCAACTATTTTTAGCAGAGAAAATACCCCAAATTGCCCCCACCCTCCATCCCCCAGAAGTCATGTGGAAAGAGCATTCCACTAAAGTACAGGTATGGTCTTGCACTTGATGGCAACTATGCACGAGCCTGAGGGAGAACCTGATCCACATATTGGCCTTTCTGAGCACCAGGTCTGGGGCAGTAATCCACCTGTGGCTGTCCCTGTTTCCTAACGGTCCCTCTGGCTCTCCATCAAAGGGAGGGACGGCCCTGTACCCAGCACCCTTGTGATTCACCATCTTTGCCGTAGAAGTTCAGAGGGGACTCGTCTTTATCTCCAGAAAACTTAAGCTTGTGCCAGCTGGGATATTTTTAAAACACACTGGCTCCCGCCTCCCTGCCCTTGTTTTTGTCGGTGGGGGTGTTGAGAAGAGCCCGGAGCCAGCCTGTTAAGGCAGCTGGGCAAATAGGGATCTTCCCAAGCTGCTTCCTGCCCATAAGACAGACAGTCGTTGGTATGGAGTAAATAACGCCCCCCCCCCTCCTCCGGTTGAACTTTGTGGCCCAGACACTGCAAATAAAGACTACCCATTTAGCAGGGCTCTGTGGAGTCTGACTACTCAAAAATCAGCTATGTTCTCTTTTGCCCCCCAAAAGTACACAAGCACTTCAAATCTAAGAAAACCCATGCCATATTCATTACATAGCCAAAGGCCTGTATGATGCCTTAAAATGGTCGCCTACATACTGTGACCAGGCCTGGTCCAAAACGTTTTTTAAAGGACAGCATTAATTCAAGTCACTTTTTAAAGGGTTCATGCAGCAAGTCAAGTTGCTGCCAATATGTGAAAATGTTCTTTGACTTGAGTAAATATAAATATGGTACTAGGTTGTAACAAATAATATTCAAATCTGCCGATTGGTATATTGACCACAAATGGCTTCTGTAGCTCACAACTTTAAATCAAGCATTAGCAAAGCCATTAGGAATGGCTTCCATTACGAGTCTCGACTAAAAATAAAAAAAACCTGCTGCATAAAAAAATGACTGCTTTCAGTATTCACTGCATCCGAGGCAAAAATAAATAAATTATGATGCAGAGTCCTTTTGAGTAGTAAACTAGTCTCTCGTGCATTACAATTCTAGTATTACGTGGGAGGTGGAATGATAAACTAAACAGCCAATATACTCAGGTGAAAGAAATGCTCTTCTCAAAGACCACTCTTATATACATCTTAAATAATGGTTAGAAATAGTTCTAAATGCAGCTTATCTGTTAAGCCAGACCAGAAATGTGGACCAATATGCATCTCAAGCAGCAGAGGGTTTTCGATTGCTCATCAAGAAGTGATGGTGAATGTGTTAAAGTCCAATTTTGGTTAACATTCACAGATACTCAAATGTCACGTGCACAGTCTTCAGTACTAGCATCGGCATGCACACCAGTTAACGCACAAGTTCCTGCTCCAGAATATAAATCTGCACCAGCGCAACCACCTGCAGCAGCATGGCCACTTGCCAAAGTTATACTAACCATTTAAATGTACAGGTGCCCTTACACCAACACTGTTGTGAGGTACATAAAGACACAAACTAGCTAGAGTCCCCCCCTTTGACATCGGAGTATCTATGCTACCCAATTCCAGAGCGACACAAACTGTTTTTGCATTTGTCACCCCGAGTGGGACGGGTATGCTCAGAAGTGAGTCCCGTGCTCTCCATGCAACTGGAATCAAGCTACCCTGGCTGGTGAGGGCTGAAAGGCCGAAACCGGTGCTAGGATGCTTCTTTCCAGTCCAGGGAGGACCTGGCTTGGCAGCTCGGGCTGGAATGTTCCCATGGGGCACAGGGTCAAGATTTGCATATGGCTGGGTTCAAACTGTAATGGCATGGTGAGCAAAAATACGATGGATATAGGCCCAGATCTCTGTACGGGGGTAAATGTATGACATTGTTCTGCATTCTGTCCACCAACTGTTGTTTTTGCATTTGTCAACCCAATTCCAGAGGCTTTGATTTACTTCTTGCTACTTGTTCCAGCGCTCCTTGCTTGGTCAGCACCAGGACTAGTCCTCTCTCTGTGGCTCACTACTTCCCCGGTCCAGCTCCAGTACTCCTTCCTTGTCCTCAGTGCCCTTTACACCCAGCTTCATTTGCGGCGCGCAGTGTGCCATCTGTCATTTGCCATTATCCCTTTGCTTCTCAGAACCGCTCATTCCCATCCCCGTACCAACTTCTTACTACTCATGATTAACACTACTCCCAATTAGTTTCGGTGCAATTTCCTTGACCCACCTTCAACCATTCCTCAATCTGTGTCCCAGTATGTGAACTTCTGTGCTACCTATTCGGACTTCCAGTACTCTTTACTGTACCTCTCTAACACCCCTTGTCCTATTTTAAAACCTCAACCTAATATCCAGCAGTAACGTTCTCACTCTGTACTTTTAGCTAGATGGCCCGAGTACCACCTTCGATTTCTACACGTTCCTTCTCATCTATATACTATTCTCGGCCTTCTAATGAAACTCGTCTTGGTTTCTATACAGCTCTTTCCCCTTCGTAGCGTGCTCCTCGCCTTTATTAGGACGTGTCTCCTGCGTTAATTATCTCCTATTTCAGTTTCCTACTTTGTTTGACCTCAGTACCACAAGCTCCAAAGTCAGCCATAACAGCACCTTTATAAAGTCAACAACCTGACCAAGATCAGGCAGACTAACAACACATCTAGAGAATTTATAAATGATAAAAGTGTGGTATAAGCCCGACTCAGCGCAACCCCCATGTCCTCTCCAAATACCCTCTCCAAGCCAAAGTACCTCTCCCTTTTCGCTCTGGCCTCCTGCACCTCCCGGACCCGGATGCGCTCCTGCATCTCCTGCAAGGGAGGAAACCACTCACGCTCCTCTTCTTGCAGTTCCTGGAGCTGAAGCGGGCTCGGCCATAGTACTTCAGGCCGCACCCCCGATACATCCCCATGATGCCCATACAACCGCGCTTTGAAGCGCGGACCCGTTCTCCATGGGCACTCCGGATCCTCAGGGGGTACTCCACCGAGACCATGGCGCCGTGGCCGAGCGTGGTACCCGGCAGCACCTGACGGTAAGAGTGCTGGAAAATTGCGAAGGCACCGGCTGAAGGACGCGAGCGCAGCCATTTTGGAAAGGGCGGAAGTAGCAACACCGCCATGCTACTGTGGGAAAAGGACGCCTGTTCCCATCTCGGTCCCATCAATGCTAAAGCGGCCATCTGAAAGTGGGCGGAAGTAAGAGTGAGGGGTGTTGCAGAGATGACGTCACATTTTTCATGTGTGGAAGAGAGAGCCGCCATTTTGAAAGGCTACAGAAATGCTGCGCATACGTCGCTACTTAGGTGGCCTCAAAAGGACGGGAAATATCACGTGCCTTCGATGCAGGACCGATGTAGTTTTACGGGTTAGATATTTTAAGTTGTAAAAACCCATCTCCAATGTTAGCTTCTTTTTTTCCTGTTTTTGGGTAGTGCGCAGCACCGATAGTGATCGACACCTATGGGGGTATGTATGCCAACATTTGGTAGCAAACAACTATTTTAATACTGAAAGAGGCCGAACTATTAGCTACTGGGCCGTGTTGGAAATTGAGCTATTTCGGTGACCGAAAGAATTCCGAGTGATATAAGAATTAACTAGTACCTTTTCCATTCCTTATTTAATTTACTTTTAGCACGTAAAGAGCATGAGCCTGAGTAAACTGGGTGCTATCTTAGTGCCCTTCCATTTCTGGTGTTATGCAGCAATTTTAATATATTCTTAGAATTAATCCTTGCGCAAAAATGGATGTAATTTCTGATATTTATATGTTTCCCTCGTTTCATTGCTTGATTTTGGTCGTTAGAAAGTGTCACTCATAGTTGTTGAATGTCCCTCAAAATTACACGGAAATTATGAAAATGTCACATAAGCAATCTGAAACCATGGCAGCTATGGAAGTCTTCACAAATTGAAACATTGTAAATGTATTTCGAAGGCAGTCTCAGGAGAATAAACGAAGCACAAGTATGTGAAAGTTGTTTTTTATTTAATGCGATTTTATATAGCGCGAACATTACTCGAAGGTGTCAGAGCGCTTTACAAAAGAACCAGTTGTGTTACATAAGGACTTTGGATTACATGAGTTACATAAGAGATACAGACAAAAAAAATTGCAAATGTACAAGTTGTAAAGTCACTCAAGGAAGAGATACAAACAGATAAATTCTTAAATCACATAGGAATGGTAGTGAGTACAAAGGTCTACTACATGTACTAGTGGTTAGAGTTATATATACAAATTGCAAATTCACTCAGGATTACATTTTAACAGCGATTAGGTTTGGACAATTATATATAACATATTTACAGAGCAGGAAGTTCTTGCTATACTTCAGCCAGTTGTTCAGGTGTTGTTGTACTCAAGGGTGGTGGTTTTGGGTATGGGGGATCCCCGAGTTGGAGATGTCCATAGGGGTAGAAGGCCGGATGGGGGTGGGGAAAGCAGCATGCTGTATGTTGTAATCAACTTGTATTTTTGTCACACGCTTCTGCCAGCGCGTGACAGTAACTGCCTTGGCTCTCCTGCGCGAGAGCATCCTTTGTGTATACACCCTCCCATTGGCTCCCAACATTCCAATGCCTCCTCTCCTCTGCCCCTGTACCCAACTGTCATTGATTCCTCCTGAGCCTAACTGAAGCGTACTCCCTGTGGGTCTGTACTGAATAAAACTTGGAACCTGATTACCGCATACCTTTCATAACTACAAGTGGCGACGAGCGGAGGTTTCTCCCACGGCCCCACTGCGGTGTATTCCTGGCTCAACCACCTCTGAGGTCTGACAACGCCGGCTGCTGTTTAGTGCTCCTGGCCGTGGATCCTGTGGAGTTCCCTTCGAAAGCAGATTCACTTGGTCCTGCGCGTTCCTGTTCCCTGAGCGGCTGAGTCCTCAGTTGGTGCTTCAATGTATGCGGTGAGATCGGTGCTTTTTTTCTGTGCGGAGTCATCACCTGGATCACGGCGAGATCGGCAGTTTGTTGTGCGTGGAGAGTCCGTGGTGTGGTGTGCTCTCTATCTGCTGAATGCCTAACAGCTGCTGCCTCCAGCTGATTTCGCCCTCCTGACATTCCTGTCAGAGACCCTCCGCTTCCTACCGGCATAAAAAAATCTCACCAAGCGCGTGACGTCACACAGACGTTGATGGCGAAGATTTGAAGATACGCGAGAATTCGAAAGAAGATGCATCGCAGAGAACAGTACTACAGTTACCATGGTCCTTAGGGGCTATCCCGCTGGTGTATTAGCAGTGTGCGACCCCATTTTGGTGAATGTTTATGCTCCTTGGAGCTTTGAGCTGACGAGCTCGTGACCCCGCGCCTTTGTGTGGTACTATACCTGGTAATATTTGGCGGCACGCAGCAACCCCAGAAGATAAGAAGATGGCCTAATCCCTGCTGATGAGGGGTAAATACCCCGAAACACGTGTACAGGAATGGCGAAGATTTGAAGATACGCGAGAATTCGAAAGAAGATGCATCGCAGAGAACAGTACTACAGTTACTATGGTCCTTAGGGGCGATCCCGCTGGTGTATTAGCAGTGTGCGACCCCATTTTGGTGGAAGTTATAAATCAAAACGTGTGTCAAACATTAAAGTCATTTTTACAATAAGGAATTAGTACCTGCAGTTAAGCTGAAGTTCTTAATGAAGCTGTGCACTGTGGTATTGAGCAGCTTTAACAGTCTCAGTTCATGTACATTTCTGCAGTGTGGTTCTTCTCTTCAGTGACCTGCACACTTATAACAATTTTAACCAAAGTGAACCATCATAATTCAACAGTGCGTTCTTTCCCTCACAGTATTGTAAGCACTTCCAGATTTAAAATCAATTCTTATGTGTTTTTTTTTCTCTTCACTGCAAGATTCCTGTGTGCCCTCAATTACAACAGGCACTTTATTCAGCAGCCACCTTCTAATTGCGCATCAACATTTCATTGTCACCCACAATGTGCGCTTTAAGTTCATTGAATCTATCACAACCTCAAGCCTTCCATCCACTCAAAGGCAAACCATGCATGCCATGGAAAGAGTGGAAAGAATATTTCTGAAACTACATAGAAACGGTGGAAGATGATGATTTCACTCCTGTGAAGAAGAAGAAAGTTCTATTGTATTCTTTGGGTCCAGGTGGTGTAAAAACGTTCAACAGGATTAAAAAGAAAGTATGGGAGGGTCATGATGTATTTCAGCACGCCTTGGATGACTTGGATGCACATTTCTTACCCATAGTATGTGTTGCTGTCGAACGCTATACATTTTCAAGAAGGAAACAGGGCAAAGAGGAGAGCATTGATGAATATGTTTCCGCCTTGAACAACTTAGCCTTAACATGCAGATTTGGGCAATTACAAGAAGAATTCATACGTGACCAAATAATTATGCACTCTAGCAACTCCAACATCCAAGACAAACTGTGGGTACATGGCAAGTCTCCTCTGAAAGAAGTGGTTGCCTTAGTAAAAAAAAGCGGAACTTACTGGCAGATGTGCCAAGGCTGTTCTTGACGAACCAAATGTTGTGAAGGTTGTCAATACATCCAATGCTAACAAATTGAGATCCAAGGAAAGTTCCTGACAGAATACTAATGATATTCACAGGAAAAGTGAAACTAACAAGAAGAAATTTGATCAGGTCAAAAAGCACAGAGACGACACTGATCATAGATGCTATTGATGTGGGTCTTCCTCCCATTTTGCAGATTTCAAAAAGTGCCGGGGCAAATCTTAGAGGTGCACGTCTTGTGGATTTATAGGGCATTTCCCCAAAGTATGCAACAGAAAATCCATGCGACGGAGCAAACCTGTAAATCACATCCAAGAAAAAGATGACTCCAAATCGGAAGACTCGAACAGTTCTAAATCTGATGACTATCAATTACGTGTTCTCCATTGAATATGACATTCTAGAACTAGCTGCTACCAAAATCAAAAAACCCATGTGCGAGATAAGATTAGGTGGGGTGCCTTTGAACATAATGACAGACTCTGGCTTTCCGTTCACCATTGCCAACGAAAGTGTATGGAAGAAACAATTTGTGGATAGAAGTCCAACGTAATTGCTAGGAGTTACACAGGTGATAACATCGAATTTTCAGGAACTCGTAAACTAGAATTCGAATTCAAGAACAGGATACCGTACTGCAAACTCTTTGTGGCAAAAAAGGTCCTTCTGTCCTGGGTTGGTGGGATCAGGCTGACCCAGGGATAATCCACAATCCCAATAGCGATGACCCCGTTATGTCCATTGATGACACATGCAAAAGTTCTCTTCATAAAGACTACCCTGAAGTTTTCTCAAAGTTGCTTTTCTCAACAATTTCCAACATAAAATAGAGTTTAAAGACTCTGCTAAGCCTTGCATACACAAAGTTAGACATTACCAGTTTCTGTCAGAAATGATGTCCAAATTGAACTTAACAGACTGGTCAACGAAGGCATTATTGAAAAGGTAGAATCTGCAGAGTGGGTTGCTCCCTTGGTGGTCGTAAAACGGCCCAAACGAAAAATTAGACTCTATTGATCTCAGACACTGAAATAAGAATATAATTGTTGATCAGTACCCTTTGCCTCGTATTTGTGAAATGTTTAATTCTACTAAAGACATGCATGTATTTTCAATAATTGACTTAAAATCAGCGTACCACCAGGTACCTGTACACAAAGATAGCAGAAAGTACACCACATTCATTACCCCTTTCAGCTGTTATCGCTTCACGAGAGTACCATTTGGACTGGCCTCAGCCGCAGCACTTTTCTAAAGAGTTATGTCATCCATCTTTGAGGGAATTGCTGGGGTAAGTAAGTAAGTAAGGTTCTTCCAAGATGATATATTGGTCATGGGCAGCAGCCAAATGGAACATGACACAAGACTCAAGCAAGTTCTAGAACACTTGAAAATGCATGGTTTAACAGTTGAATTAGGCAAATGCTAATTTGCTAAAAAAAAGTTGTGTACCTGGGTCACACGATTAGTCATGAGGGTATCAAACCGAAGCAAGGTTTAGTTGATGCCATTCTCAAAGCTCCATGCCCCTCTAGCAAAGAGGATGTTAGGGCCTTCTGGGACTAACCGAATACTATTCCAAGTTCATTTGTAACTTTTCTGAGAAGACGTACAATTTAAGGCAACTACTCAAGAACAAAAGTAAATTTGAATGGTCTACTGATTGTCAGAACACCTTCTGTTCCATTAAAAAGGAAATCAGTAATGCACCTTTTCTCAATGGCTTTGACTCCAAAGCAGAAATTATCGTAACAACCGATGCCAGCAACAAGGGACTCGGAGCTGTACTAGCTCAAAAGGACGCTGCGAACAAGCAATGGGTCGTAGCATTTGCGTCAAGATCACTCACCTCAGCTGAAGAAAGGTACTCGGTGATTGAACGTGAGATGCTTGCCTGTTCCTGGGCTCTAAATTATTTCATTGCGTACATTTGGGGGTTCAACATACGTCTGCGCACTGACCACAAACCATTGATCAAGATCCTCTCTGCATCCGGGCTGCAGAATGCCTCCCCCAGACTCAGCAAAATGTCAGTCAAACTACTGGACTTAAACTATACGGTCGAATACTGGCCTGGGATCATGAACAAGGTAGTTGATTTCCTAAGCAGGTTACCTCTACCCCATGAGGAAGTCATGAACGAGCAAGATGATGCTGAGAAAGTAGCCTTGCTATTCGACTCAAATCTTGATGGAATCTCGTCAGAAGAATGGAAGAGACCCCACTCTACTTACAGTGTGTGAAGTGTGAATATATCAATGGTTCCTGGCCTGAGAAAAAGCGTCTGGACGAAAATGCCAAAGCCTATTGGGAAATAAGGAATGAACTTAGTCTGGAAAATGGGGTGCTGTACAGAATTGGTAAAGCCATAGCCCCGTTCGCACTCAGAAACAAAATACTCAACTTATGCCATATAGGTCATTTAGGTATCTCAAAGACCAAACAAAGAGTCAGATGCAACTATTGGTGCCCTGGAACGATAAGCAGGTAGAAATCCTAATCAGAGATTGCATGGAGTGCAATGACTCAGACAAGAGTCTGAAAACTTCGAGAGTTCCTCTGTCTCCCATCAACCCACCAACAATGCCATGGGAAAGGATTGGCTTGGACATCACTGGACCCATTGAAGGTCATGATGGAATTATCAAGTATATCCTGGTTGTCATGTATAATTTTTCAAAATGGCCTGTAATTAAGATTGTATCATGCACCGACAGTTCTTCAGTCATTTCATTTCTTGACAAGCTATTTCTGAGTGAGGGATTACCCAAATTCTTGCTCACCGATAACGGCCCTCAGTTCTCATCTGTAACATTTAAATCTTCCTTAGAAAGAAATTGTATTACCCACCTCACCACTTCACTCTATCATCCTGAAGGTAATGGCCTTGTTGAACGTTTCAACCAAGTCATTAAAGGACATATATAACTATCCCGGAATTCAAATCTCAACTGGGAAGAAGTCGTCTTCAAACTCATATGGGCATTTAGAATTTCCCCATGTGCCAGCACCAACTTGGCACCCTTTGTCCTGATGAGAAGCAGACAACCCTTAAGCAAAGATTTAAGCTGTATGCCAGCCTCCAAACAAATCGAATGGTCACCTGAAACCATCAGGAACAGCATAGATAAAGCACAGATGAGCTACAAAGACTGGTATGACTCCAGGCATGCTGTCAAAGAACATTCCTTCAAGGTTGGTGACCTTGTCAAAGTTCGCCTGGAAAGGAAAACTAGGAATGGAGAAAGTAGATTCACTCCCCCCCCTGCACATCAGCAAATTATACAACAACGCTGCCAGACTCAGCAATGGAAAAGTTTGGCACTTGAACAGATTAGCTAAATGTCATTCCACTAGGAGTGAGCTCAACCATTATCAGTCCTTTAGTGCCACCAGAGATAATTCAGGCATGTGCCAATCCAAAGGTACAGGTAAAGATCTGTGGGTGGATTACGGTGAAAATGTTGACGCCCACAGTTACATGCCAAGTAGCAATAGAGGGTGTTCCACTAGTGAAGATGCACTAAATCACACTCCACCATTTACCACTGACTCCACAGAGTGTCACCCATCGGACCAGTTTGAGGATATCAACTTGTGCGCTCCTGAGCTTGATCGGAGTGGCGTGGGTGATTCACATTCTGACTCCGATGTCGCATGTGACAGTCACCACCTATGGGGCAGGTATGGTAGGACCAATAGCGATCCCCATTCAGACACTGAGGTAGCATCAGACCACAACTGTCCTAAAGAAAGGTTTGGTAGAATTATCAATTGACCCAAACGTTTTGATGACTTCATGTGAGAAGTTAGCCTGGCATATGATGTCCACTATTCTAGTGGGCACCTTGCACCAGTCTAAACGACCCTTATTGATGGTGGTTGTAAAGTCAACCTTATAGACAAGCTATCCTAGTGGTAGCATGGTCCAGCAGTCATAGGCTAAGACTTCAGAGAGCTTGTGAAGCAAGCTGTTTTACCAATTATAATCATTTGAATACCAATTGAAAGACACCACACAAGGTATATATCAAATATATATGTATTTATTTCTAACACAACCCCTATGCACTCTTTATGAGGTCAGAGAGTTACTCAATTAGCATACGATAAGTTGCACAAATACAGTTATGCCCTATGGGCCTCACAAACCATATACTAAGTAAGTGGTATAAGGACCACTTCAGAAATAGTGAATAGGCCTAGGGCCTAGGGAATCGCTGGGGCTACACTGAACAACCAAAGGTTAGGAAGTAGGAGACCCATGGGAGACGCGTGCAGTGTCTAAACACAGTCGCGAGTTACCATTGACTTATAATGGAGAACGAAGAAGTTACAAAGTTACTGTTTAATGGCACTTCCGGATGGACTACGACAAAACCCCTTTAGACTAGGACACTTCGAGAGTCAAGACCCACGGGAGCACCGGAGTACTCGTGTTACCTCACCCAGGGAAGCCGGGTGCATAGGTGCCTTTTGGGGTCGGGTTTCGTCGATGTTTTCAATGGAGATCTGCATAAGAAGTGCTGCAGGCGGCCAGAGGAAGAGTGTCCGGGTGGATCCAAGGGTGGATCGAAGATGTGAAGAACCTGAAAGCAGAGAGGACAGAGTCTGGGTCACTAGCCAGTCACCAGGAAGGAACCAGGCGATATCGTGATGATCTCATGTGAAGAGGTGAAACTTGTCTCTGCAGCCACAAGGACCAGGAGGTGTCGATGACGACCAGGAGCTGGATTCGAGCTGTCCCACAAAGGATCTAGTTGACTGCAGTGTCGGTATCTGGACTGGACCCTACAAGCCTTGGCAAACGCAATCCACGCAGGAAGTGAAGATTGGCTTTGGAGCAGACCAGCAAGGTCTGAGGAGCTTCACCTTTGCAGGGAAGCTGGAGCAAGCCTGGAACAACCAGGAAAGCAGTTTGGTTTCAAAGGTTTGTCTTCAGGGGGCTCACTAGCCAGCGGGCTAGCAACCAGGAAGACGCGTTGAGCTGAAATGCAAGAGCGGGCCCCACGCAGCACTGGTGGAGTGTGGAGGGCTGAGCTTCGGTGCAAATGGTGCTGGGGTCTGGGGATTCTTGTACGCCAATGCACAACTGCGAGTTACCTCGGGAGTCGATGCAGTTAGCAAAATGCAGGATGTCCAGGGTGTCCGGTCCCACGTCTCTCGTGTCCGCCACGGGTCTCAGCTTTGCTGTGGATGTGGGTCGGAGACAGAGAAGTCTGAGAGTCCAGTTCCTGTGTCGCTGAGTCTTCGGGTTCCGGCGGGAGCGTTGACAAAGCAGACCGGCAAGTTACTGGTGGTGCCTGTTTGCACAGGGTGGTCACTCCTTGACCACAAGGGAGATGTCTTCAGTCTTCTAGTCAAAATAGAACGTCGAAGGTGTAAGAGTTTCGTATCAGAGTTTCGTTCCAGGATAATCTAAAGTCCTGGCGACACAGCACCTATCTGTATACTAAGAAAAAGGGCAGGATTACCTGCTAGGTCCCTCCTATGGGTGGACCTGAGAAGGGGGTGGTTACACCCCTTTCCCTTTGTCCAGTTTCGCGCCAGAGCGGGGCTGGAGTGCCCCAGCAACTGGTTTGAACCGGGCTATGCATGGAGCACCTTGTGTGCCCCAGGCAGTGTCTCAAAAGGCATCTGCTGATGCAGCCCTCCCTGTTCCAATACACATCAGCCTGTCTAGGAAGGTGCTGGCGCCTGTAGTAATGCTTATAATGTTATTTTTAGAAGTGCTTCTTTAGCAATGATAGAACTGTTGTAGGTCATGCATAGAATGTGTGTATGTCACTATGCTTGTGTGTGGAGTGCTGGTCAGTCTGGAGTTCGTTTACAAGCTGGCAGCACCTTTTTATCTGTACTGCATATCTTGAGGAATAAAGAAGATTTATCACCAAACTTGGTGGGTATTCATTCACTACAAATTTGGCGACGAGGGAAACTGGCAATTTTCTTCTGGCTACCAACCTCCCATGTTCTCCCCTTCAGCTGAATCAACACTGTCCAAAGTGCTGTTGGGGTCTTCGTACCGTTGACCATCATGGCCATAGTTTCCCTGAGGTTTCTTGTCGGACTGGTTGCCCTTCCTCCGGGACTGCGGCAGCCGGCCCATTCCTTGAACTGAGGTCAGTTCCTCCTCCAGATCCTGCTGCCCTGAGACTATGGCTGGATCAGAGCAGTGCGCCAAAACTTATTTGACCACTGACGCTAGTGGAGTTGGTTTGGGGAGTGTTCTCTCACAGATTTCTCAACAAGGTGATGAAATTGTCATAGCCTTCGCTTCACGATCATTGTCACCTTGTGAGGAAAAGTACTCTGTGATCGAGCGTGAGACGCTTGCTGTGGTATGGGCAATGGAGCACTTTCGTAAATTTATTTGGGGTAAACAGTTTATTTTACGTTCAGACCATAAACCTCTGACCAAGCTCCTCACTACGGAAGGTTTGTCCAGAGCTTCAGCCAGGATTGCTCGTTTATCCATGAGACTCCAAGATTTCATTTACACTATTCAGTATGTACCTGGTGCAAAGAATGTGGTCGCTGACTTCTTAAGTAGATTACCCTTACCAATGAAGGAAATTGATTTGAACTCTTGGAATGATTGTTGTGTTGCTGGAATTTTTTCTGATCCTCATGGCTTATCAAAGGATGAGTGGAATTCAGCTTCTGGCAAGGATAATGTTCTTGAAACAGTTAAAATAAAAGTCAACCAAGGTTGGGTTGTCTTAACTAAAACTGACAGTCAATTGAAGCCATTCTGGGAGGTCAAAGATGAACTCAGTCTTGACGGTGATTTCTTATGTCGTGGTGACAAACTCATACCACCGTTAGGAGTACGCCAAAAAATTATCTCTTTGGGCCATGAGGGACATCCTGGAATATCCAGAACAAAAAGAATTATAAAAGCCTTGTACTGGTGGCCAGGCATTGACTTGGAGATCGAAAGGTCTGTTCGAGACTGTGTGCAATGTGAGTGTTCTGACAAAAGTCAAAAAACGCTTAATCCCCCAATGTCCTCACTTAGGTGTCCCAAATTACCCTGGGAGGAATTAGCATTAGATATTATGGGACCTATTATGTGGCAAGATGATTCTATCAAGTTCATCTTAGTCTTAGTAGATCTATTCTCCAGATGGATCGAATTGAAAGTAGTTAACAGAGTCAACACTGAAACTGTTATATCATTTTTGGATGAGTGTTTTATCAGAGAAGGTCTTCCTGCTTCTATTCTAACTGACAACGGCGTTCAGTTCAAATCTGATACCATGAGGGTATTTATGGAATCATCTGGTATCAAGCAAAGATTTTCTGCTGTTTATCATCCCCAAGGCAATTCTGTTGTAGAAAGGGTCAACAGGGTTATTAAAGGAACCTTGCAATTAGCCAACAAGAACAGAAAAAATTGGTATGGCGAACTTGACAAAATGTTATGGTCTTATAGAATCACTATTCATGAAACGTGTGGTGAAAGTCCATTTGGTTTAATGAGAGGCAGATTTCCGTATTCCAAATTAAATCCTGTGTGGATGGGGAGAAGCAAAGAGTATGCTTGGAATTCTGACAAGGTCACAGAGAATATTTGCAAATCTCAGGATAAAAGCAAATTGTATTATGATAGAAAACATGGTACTAAAGATACTCACGTTGAAGTTGGCCAATTGGTTAGAGTTAAATCTTCCAAGAAAATTGGGAAGTTACAACCTAGATTTTCTGATCCCAAGACAATCACTAAAGTAATGCGTAATACCGTCTTGTTAGATGATGGTTCCATTCATCACATGAGTAAGATTGCTTTTGCCAGAGGGTCTGATCCTTGTAAAAACAAGAAGGGGGATGTGTGTGGTGACTTTTGGTGGTTGACTCCAGTTGTGTCCTTGGATTCCAGCACAGATTCTTCTGACGGAGACAATATTGTTAGTCAGTCTTCAACTCCCTCTGACGGTGACAATATTGTTAGTCAGTCTTCAACTCCATTTCCTGGATCTGAGTCTTTGGTCGAAGAACCTCAGAACGTTGGTAAAGAGCCTAGTTCTGTGCCATCTTCTTCTCTAATTCAATGTGATCACAATCCTCCTGTCGCTGAGAGTTTGCAACCTCTTGTTCTTACCAGAAGTGGTAGAAGTGTTGTTACTCCAAGATTTTTAAATGATTTTGTCTGTAAATAATTCTTTAAGTTGATTTTGTTTTTTTATTATTTTAGGAGGAGGATGTGTAGTAATGCTTATAATGTTATTTTTAGAAGTGCTTCTTTAGCAATGATAGAACTGTTGTAGGTCATGCATAGAATGTGTGTATGTCACTATGCTTGTGTGTGGAGTGCTGGTCAGTCTGGAGTTCGTTTACAAGCTGGCAGCACCTTTTTATCTGTACTGCATATCTTGAGGAATAAAGAAGATTTATCACCAAACTTGGTGGGTATTCATTCACTACAGCGCCTCCCTGGACAGGAAACCTATTGTCCAGGCCTCCCCTGCCGGAGTTTCGTCCAGCAGCAGGAGGTCAGCCTTGTGTCTGTGGCAGCAGCATCCATTTTGAGATGCTGGGGCTCTGTTTAACTTTACCCGGGTAAAGCAGTAACATACATGTCTTTTCCCTCTAGAAGGGTGGAATGCTACCCCCACCACCAGAACTGGTGGGAGGTAGTTTTCCAAAGTGTTTGACACCTTACACCATAAAGCCAAACCAAAGTTAGCATTAACCGCGAGGATTATAATGCACTTAAGAGTATATGGTATGGCTATATCATAGAACAGCTATGAGGAGATGGTTCCGAAAGCTGCAGAGGGGCTCAGCTCATGCTAGGGCACCCTCACATAAAACCAAGCACTCTGCCTCCAGGATTGTCGAGGCCTACCATAGGAGTGACTTATAGCTGCATATGTGTCTATATATAAGGTAGATATAGATATACTATATCTAAGTAAGGGGGGAGTACACCACTTTACCCAAGCTGAGTGATCAGCCTGTGGTGTCAGTTTGGATGGCTAGCCAGGGGTGGCATAATACATGCTGCAGCCCCTGGTAGGCCTTGGATGCACCTATGCCCTGGGTACCTATGGTACACTATACAGGGGCTCACAAAGGTGACCCAATACCCAATCCGGTATGCACCTAAAGTACATGTAGTCCATTTTATAGGGAGAGCAGATAGCCTGGGGCCCTGAATAGCAGGATCCCAGGCCAACTAAGTCGAAAACCAGCAAAACACTAGGCAAAAAGTTGGGGTAACCATATAGTCAGATATCCACCTTCCTACAACTTTGTTTATGAATAATTGTTAAACATACAAGAGAGGAAGATGTGTTATAATCAACTTGTATTCTTGTCACGCGCTTCTGCCAGCGCGTGACAGTAACTGCCTTGACTCTCCTGCGCGAGAGCATCCTTTATGTATACCCCCTCCCATTGGCTCTCCCAACATTCAAATGCCTCCTCTCCTCTGCCCCGTTCCCAACTGTCATTGATTCCTCCTGAGCCTAACTGAAGCGTACTCCCTGTGGGGCTGTATTGAATAAAACTTGGAACCTGATTACAGCGTACCTTTCATTACTACACTGGATCCCCGGGCTGATCTTGAGGTCATGCTGGGCTCCATCTTGTGGATAGAAGAGGGCGCTCCTCAAGGGCAGGTGGAACTGTGCCACAAAGTCAGGGCTCCCGCCTGGCTCAAGCATCCACAGTGAGGCCCCGGCTGTCCCAGCACGCCAAAACCGCGTATAGGCATTGTAAGCAGCGGGCGCCATATTTAAGTGAGGCAGATCGAGTCTGGGCGCCCCCGCTGCACTTCTCAGCCCCCCTCCCACTCCCCCCAGGCTCCTAAACCTTCATTATGGGTGTTTTGCCTCCAGACTGTCCTCTTCACTAAAAGGGGAGTCGCTTGCGCTGGCAATCTGCAAGCTCCTACCAGCAATGGTCACGAGGCATCAGGCGGGCGCGAACACCAACACACTTTCTGCCGCCCGCACCGCCTTGTTGTCGTGTCTTTAAAGAGCCCTTTTACCACGTAGATGTTTCAGGAGATTTATTTGATCAGAGATAAGAAACACTCAGCTGGATTTCAGACAGGCATACGTTTTATCAAACAGTCACATTACTGAAATCCTGGAATAATGTAATTTATAGAATGCTCAGTTGACACGCAGTCTCCATCAGCCTAACTGAGACTGGCTAAGTACAATATGACACATCTCCTTTCTTTACCACAAAACGATACTATAATTTAACTTTAACACATTATTGTAATAACTGAAACATGAGTCTAAAACATGAATACCACTTAACAATAACACCAAAATACAAAGACACTTAAATAATAAAGCAAACCAAGCAGAGCAGCAACATTATGTAACGCGAAACAAGACAAGGTAAAACATTTACATACAACACAAGAAGACATTCAACAAATGATACAAAATTACCATAAAGAAGTATGCCACATTTAAATAAAAATGTAACTTTACAACTCTATTAATTTCTTTGGCGAACATCAAAAGTCACAAAGTACTCTAACTGCAGACATAATGCCCCAAAAAAACTGGAGTTTTCTTGTTCTTCTTTTTCTGCTTGTATCATATTTTCTGTCTCAATAGCTCTCTCTCAGCTTGAATCCAGTTGTGTAGTGACACAGGACCCACATCTGGGCATACCCTTCCCACTCAGGGCGACATATGCAAAAGAACAATTGATGGACGGAATGCTGGACAATGCAAACTGTCACCCCCAGTCATAAGGATCTGGGTTAAATTAATCATTCTTTTGCTCACCACACCACCCCAGTTTGGACCCAGCCGTATGGAAATCATTCTTTTTTTATTTTTTTTACATTTTATTGGCATTTTATCATATATCAGCATAAACATCACATCATGTTCGGACCACATTTCCTCCCACTCCACCCTCCTCCCCCCCCAGCAATACCTCATCATGATTAACCTGTTCATGTCGTTCCATCTTCTCGTGTACCGCATTGTGATAGCCTGGTGTGTCCCACCCCCCCCATATCCGGTGGCTTCCTTCCTGTGTTCTTACCCCTTTTGACTTCTTTCGCCCCTCGTCACAACTCCCCATCCAACCCATGGTACCTCCTCCATTTACCCCATACTTTACTAAACTTCCTAGGGCAGCCTCGCGCCTTATATGTGACCCTTTCTGCCACCATATAGAGATCCAAACCTCTCCTCCATTCTTCCGGCTCGGGTGGCTCGGCCGCTCCCCAGTACTTAGCTATATCTCTTTTTGCAACTACTAGGGCCAGCACCAGGAAACTCAATAAAAGGCGGGTCAAATCCATGTCGTTAGTCATACCCAGGATGGCTATCTTAGGGTCCATCTGGAGGGGCGTCTCCAGAACTTTGCTCAGCTCAGCGAACACTGCCTTCCAGTAATTCTGAATTACTGGGCACAACCAGATGATGTGATAGAAATTCCCCCCTACGGCTCGGCACCTGAGGCATCTTGTGTCGTCCAACCTGCCCATCTTGTGTAACCTTTCTCTGTCATAGTATGTTCGGTGGAGCACGTTAAGTTGGATTAATCTCAGTCTGGATTTTATGGCCACCTCCCTAGGGTGCATTAGAACCGTATCCCAGTCTACGTCGTCCATGGATCCTACGTCATTTTCCCATTGTTCCCTAAGTTTGACCAGGCCATCTGTCATGTTATTCAGCAGCGTTTTATATGTGACTGAGACTGCCTTTTCTTGTATCCGCTCCTGTAGCAGCCTGCCCTCCAGTGGCGCATATTCTGGAAGTGTGTCCGCGTCTATCCGCCCGGCTCTCCACGCATGTCGTAACTGCACATATTTAAAGAGCTGCGTATGGTGCAGGCCAAATTCCGCTCTCTGGGCCGCGAATCACTTCAGCTCCCCCTTCGCCACGATGTCTCCCAGGGTCGAGATCCCTATGTCATCCCACTTTCGGAAGCCCCGCAGTTTGTTTAAGTCTATCAGCCACGCACAATGCCATATCGGCGTTTGACGAGTGGCCTTTCTCCCCCATCCGATATGCTTTGTTGCCTTGTCCCACAGCCTTAGTGTGAGCGTTGTGGCCGGAAGCAGTTTCCTGTCTCTCCTCTCACCGTATAAATAGTTTATCATCTTCTGCGTGGGCATACGGGATCTCTCGAGGGCATATGTCGGATGGTCCGCCGGAGCATGCATATGGAAATCATTCTTGACCCTGTTCCTTGTGGGAACAGTCCAGCCTGAACAGCCAAGCCAGGTCCTCCCTGGACCGGAAACAAGCATCCTGGGACCGTGTCAGGGGGTCGGTGACTGCCGTCCTATAACGGACTTTTCATCTCCAATGCAGGACTGGGCTGGCCCCTTTAATTCTTGCCTCGCCTATGAGGCTGCCTGCCCCGCCCCTGTGACGGGGGCCCCGGTGCTCCAATCGGTGACGACTTCTCGACATAGAAGGGCGGAACAGGAAGACGCGGAGGAGCTGCTGTGGAGGACGACTACAACCACGGACGTGAGAGAGGACGACGCGGGTGTTGCCGAGCGAGAGGACGTCGGAAGCCCTGAGGCGGCGCCGAGAAGAAGGTCGGAGAACCTGCACAACCACGGTGAACCGGAGTACGGCCCAGAGGAAGGACCAACGCGAGGAAGGGAGCTGGAGAAGCCAGGAGGCCGACGACACAGCCTACCGCCCAGCCACGCGCAGGAGGACGCGTGGCTATCACAGGTGCGTGACCGCTTGCGTAACCTGCTCAGCTTCAAGCGGGGAGGGTCCGGGTAGGAAGGAGTCGGGTGGACCTTAGGTGTCCTGTGAAACACTGCACGCTCGGGTCCCTAAGAGCTTGGTGGTGGTCTCTTTGTATTCACGAAAAGTACTCCCTCACTACCCAACCCTGATTCCTATGTTTGTAAGTGCTGTGCACTAACAGCCACGTTTCTTTCTTTTGTGCTTTTGGGTGAGCTGGACAACGGACGTCGAACCCGGGGAGGAGAGAAAGCGATACCGAAGCCAGGATTATTCGGGAGGAACTGCTATCTACCCTGTTCTTATGTGTTTACATGGAGAGACCTGTTGAACGCTTGTACAGTAAATAAACCCCTTGCCCAGAAACTAGCCTTGGCTCTGTCCGTTCTTGTACCAAAAGGTTACAGACCGGTATCAGGGCATCACCCTTCATCAGCCAGGCAAGCTTGAATCCAGTGGTGTAGTGAGTACAGGACCCACGTCTGGGCATACCCTTCCCACTTAGGGCGACATATGCAAAAGAAACAATTGATGGACGGAATGCCGGACAATGCAAACATTCACCCCCAGTCACAAGGATCAGGGTTAAATCCATCATTCTTTTGCTCACCACACCACCCCAGTTTGGACCCAGTCATATGCAAATCAGTCTTGACCCTGTTCCTTGTCGGAACAGTCCAGCCCGAACATCCATGCCAGGTTCTCCCTGGATCGGAAATAAGCATCAAGGACCGGTTTCAGGGCATCACCCTTCATCATCCAGGCTAGCTTGAATCCAGTGGTGTAGTGAGCACGGGACCCATGTCTGGGCATACCATTCCCACTTAGGGCGACCATATGCAAAAAAAACAATTGATGGAATGTGGAATGCTGGACAATGCAAACATGCACCCCCAGTCACAATGATCTGGGTTAAATTCATCATTCTTTTGCTCACCACACCACCCCAGTTAGGACCCAGCCATATGCAAATCATTCTTGACCCTGTTCCTTGTGGGAAAAGTCCAGCCCGAACAGCCAAGCCAGGTCCTCCCTGGATCGGAAATAAGCATCAAGGACCGGTTTCAGGGCATCACCCTTCATCAGCCAGGCTAGCTTGAATCCAGTGGTGTAGTGAGCACGGGACCCACGTCTGGGCATACCCTTCCCACTTAGGGCGACATATGCAAAAGAAACAATTGATGGACGGCAGCATATGACCAATAAAACCTAAACAAATTTTCTCTGAAACATATTCAGCTTCCAACACATGTCAATCTCCTTATAAAATGCCAATACCTCCACTCAACCTTTTTTCAGATTCCTTGCAACTTTCCCATTTTGTCATCCATTCCTTAAATTCTTTTTCAACGACTGGCCACCAAAACCTTTCTTTGCCCTCTTGATAATCAGTGTCTGACCTAAATGTCCCCTCATGGGCCAAACCAATCAACTTATCTCTAACTGTTTCTGGTGGCACAAACCTTTCACCCCTCATCATTAGCCATTCATCTTGAATTGACAACTCATCTATGATTTTGAAGTATGGTCTTAACCCTTCCGGTATCATACTCTCCCTCCTCACTACTCCTATCACCAACTTCACAACTTGAAAGCCTCATCTTGCTGCATAGCTGTGATCCAGTCTTTTTTTCATATTGAACTTCCTAATCCTTCAGTGACATCATCTAAATTAGCTAACACATCTTCCGTTGGCAAGTAAGTGTGTTCAGCTTTTTTGTCATGTAACATGAGGGAGAATTTTACATTTTATTTCTCCATCCTGGTATATATTCTACTCTACAATTGTATTCTTGTAATTTAACTGCCAATCGTGCTAATCTTCCCAAACAGTTTTTTGTGCAGCCGGGTCCTTAGACTTTGAATAGTGGTTTGTGATCTGTTCAGAAAGCGAAAACACTTTGCCACAAGAGTACTCAGAAATTTCTAATTGCGCAGGCAGCTGCCAGTACCTCACTCTCTAGAACAGAGTAGGAAAATGCTACTTACCAGTATGCATCTGTTCTTGGCATGTAGGGCTGCAGACCACACACTTTTGCATAGATTGCACAGCAGTTTCTCCCTTAGCGGCGGTCACCCACATCTGTTGCAGTAGTTTGAAATAATGTCTTTAGTACAGCCTGGCCCACACTTGCTTGTTGTTTTGCTTGCACATCTACATAATAGTGTTTTGTAAATGTGTGTGTAGTAGACCATGTAGCTGCTTTACAGATATCATCTAATGGTATGTTTCCTAAGAATGCCATAGATGCTCCTATCTTACGGATAGAATGAGCCCTAGGAGGAATGGTTAAAGTACGTTTTGCTTTGTGGTAACACATTTGAATACATTTAACAATCCACCTGGAAATGCCTGATTTTGAAATCGGATTGCCTTTATGTGGAGGCGAAAAGGACACAAACATTTGTTTAGTTTTACGAAAAGGTTTTGTCCTATCTATGTAGTATAGAACCGCTCTTTTCACGTCTAGTGTGTGAAGAGCTCTTTCTGCAACTGTTTGCGGTTGTGGAAAAAATACTGGCAACTCAATGGATTGGTTGAGATGGAATGGTGAAATGACCTTTGGCAGAAACTTTGGGTTTGTCTTGAGAACCAGTTTATTATGATGAAGTTGTATAAATGGTTCTTGAATTGTTAATGCCTGTATCTCACTCACTCTTCGTAGTGATGTAACTGCCACTAAAAAGGCAAATTTCCATGTAAGAAACTGTAACTCCCACTTATGCAATGGTTCAAATGGTGGACCCATAAGTCTTGTGAGAACAATATTTAAATTCCAGACTGGAGAAGGTGGTATTCTTGGAGGAATTATTTGTTTAAGTCCTTCCATAAATGCTTTGATTGCAGGTACTCTAAACAATGACAAATGTTGTCTGTTTTGGAGATATGCTGCTATAGCCGCTAGATGTAACCTAATTGAAGAGTATGCTAAATTAGATCTTTGCAGATGTAATAGATAGCATATGATGTTTTGTATTGAAACATCCAGGGGGTTAACGTTGTTATTTGTACAATATACAACAAATCTTTTCCATTTTGCCGTATAACATACTCTAGTGGTAGGACGTCTTGCCTCTTTAATGACATCCATGCAATCAGGAGGTAAATTTAGATATCCAAACTCTAAGACTTCAGGAGCCAAATCACTAGATTGAGCTGCATTGGGTCTGGATGTATAATCTCTCCATGGTTCTGTGTGCAGTAGCGTTGTGTACCATGGCTGTCCCGCCCACGTTGGTGCTATTAGAATCAATGTGAGAGAATGTTGTCTTAGTTTGCGTACCACTAATGGAATTAGTGGAGAGGTGGAAAAGCGTACGCAAATTTGTTTGACCAGTTCATCCATACCGCATTGCCTTTTGATAATGGGTGTGGGTACCTGGCGGCTAAGCTTAGGCATTTGGAGTTGCTTTGTGTGGCAAACAGATCTATCTCTGGTTGTCCCCACATTTGAAAGAATGGCTGAAGAACTTGAGGATGAAGCTCCCATTTGTGTATCTGTTCTCTCTGACGACTTAACAGATCTTCCAATTGGTTGTGAACTCCTGGAAGATGCTCTGCTAACAGAAAAATGTTTTGAGGAATGGCCCATCTCCAAATGCTCTGCGCCAGCCGGGAGAGCTGTAGGGAGTGTGTTCCTCCTTGCTTCTGAATGTAATACATTGCTGTCATATTGTCCGTCCGGACTAGTACAGTTTTGTTTGATATGTAATGTTGAAAAGATTTTAGAGCTTGAAAGATTGCTAGTTGTAGTATTGTGTATTTAATTTCTTGCTTACTTTATTGTTTATACCTATTTCTTTAAGAGCTCTGGTTATTGTTTAAGCAGCTCCATAGCAATAGAATGTAGATGAGAGTTGAAGAAGTCAGTTGCATCTGACTTGATCCAGCTGATGGATGGGACATTTCCTACCTCTGAATAAACTTATCCTTTATTCATCACCTTTGGAGATTCTTACTTGATTTTACACTGGCGACGAGGATGGGATCTACCCACGCGTTTCAGCACTTCCTTTCCTCAAGGATTTGTCTCAACATCATATTTTACAAGATCCTCAACTTTTAACTCTGCTCTACAAAGGAACTAGTTTCTTCCATGTGAGTAATTATTTTGGATACTCCCTGAGCATCGCCACATGTCTCACCCGTCCGAACTTTCATGTATAGTTTAAGGGTTGAGAGGCTTCGATGTGGGCTCTTGCTGAGTGCTTGGAATTTAATCTACTTGCATAAATTACTTACTGTTTCTTGGATTTTGTAGTTGCAGCAGTGTTATACAGAAATCTTTCTGTTGTTTCTTGTCCATTGAGACATTTTAATTGAAAGCTCAAGAGTTTTATGCTGTTGAAGCCCTAATCAAGATTGCGCCAACTTGGAACTACTCTCTTCAAACTCTTTGGCAATTTGAACTGGCTCATAATTTTTGAGGAATTTTGATCTGCCAGAGTTGTGGATTACAGCGTGCATTTATTTGAACTATTTAAACTTTCCATGCATTCTCGATTGTCAACCTGCTGCTTTCCTTTGTTCAGTGGATTGTGGGCAGATGAGAGAAGCTCGAATTCATAAGCACCATCAATATGAATTTTTTTTTCTGTGGAGTGTGAAGTGTGAACAGCTCAATCAATCAATCAATCAGAACAATTTGTAAAGCGCGCTACTCACCCGGAAGGGTCTCAAGGCGCTGGGGGGGTCCATTACTGCTCGAAGAGCCAGGTCTTGAGTTGCTTCCTGAAGGAGAGATGGTCCTGGGTCAGCCGTAGGTGGATGGGGAGGGAGTTCCATGTCTTGGCCGCCAGGTAGGAGAAGGATCTTCCTCCGGCGGTGGCTCTGCGGATGCGTGGTACGGTGGCGAGGGCGAGGCTGGTCGATCGCAGCTGGTGGGTGGGCGTGTAGAAAGTGAGGCGGTTGTTGAGGTATTTGGGGCCCAGGTTGTGGAGAGCTTTGATCCTCTTGCTGACGGGGAGCCAGTGCAGGTCTCTCAGGTGGGCGGAGATGTGGTTGTGGCGGGGGATGTCCAGGACGGAATGGGGGGAGGCGGACTCTCTGGGTTCTTCCGGCGAGGAACGAGGTGATCCACTCCAGTACTTTTCCTTGGATTCCGATGTTGTTGAGGTGCTGTATTAGAGTGTGGTGGCAGACTGTGTCGAATGCTGCAGAGAGGTCCAGGAGGATGAGGGCAGGTGTTTCCCCCTTGTCAAGCAGGGATCTGATGTCGTCGGTGGCTGCGATGAGGGCGGTCTCGGTCCTGTGGTTGGCTCGGAAACCGGACTGTGAGGGGTCGAGGGATCCGTTCGCCTCGAGGAAGGCGGTGAGCTGTATGTTGACGGTCTTCTCGATGACTTTGGCAGGAAAAGGGAGGAGCGAGATGGGGCGGAAGTTCTTGAGGTCGGTGGGGTCGTTTTTGGTTTCTTTAGGAGGGCGCTGAGCTCGGCATGCTTCCAGCTCTCCGGGAGGGTGGCGGTGTTGAAGGAGATGTTGATGATGTTCCGGAGTTGGGGTGCGATGATGGAGCCAGCCTTGTTGAAGACGTGTGGTGGGGGCAGGGGTCGGTAGGGGATCCGGAGTGGATGGTGTTCATCGTGCGGGTGGTGTCTTCGGTGCTGACCGGGGTCCAGTTGCAGAGGGTGGTTGTGGGGGGGCGTTGTTTCGGTGGTTGGGTGCGTGGTAGGTGCGTCGAAGCTGTTGTGTATGTCAGCGATCTTGCGGTGGAAGAAGGAGGAGAGTGAGTCGCAGAGGTCTTGCGAGGGTGTGATGTCGTTGTTTCCGGCGCTGGGGTTGGAGAGCTCTTTGACGATGCTGAAGAGTTCCTTGCTGTTGTGGGTGTTGTTGTCCAGGCGTTCTTTGAATGATGTCCTTTTGGTGGTGCGGATCAGCTGGTGGTGTGTGCGGGTGGCGTTCTTGAGGGCGGTCATGTTTTCTGTGGTCTGGTCTTGGCGCCAGGCTTTTTCGAGGGTGCGGCAGTTTTTCTTGGATGTTTTGAGTTCGTTGGTGAACCACAAGGCTTTTTTGCTGCCGTGTCTGCTGGGAGGGTCCTTCAGTGGTGCGAGGTCGTCGGCGCAGTTGATGAGCCACTGTGTAAAGATGCGGGCTGCTTCGTTGGGGTCCGTCGTGTTGGTGGGAGGGTTCTGGCTGAGGGAGGTGGTGAGCTGGTCAGCGGTGATCTTGCTCCAGCTCCTGCGGGGAACTTGTTGCGGGTGGTGGTGGGTTGTGGTTCTCTTGAAGCTGAAGTGGACGCAGCTGTGATCGGTCCAGTGAAGTCCGGTGGAGTGGCTGAAGGCGATGTGCTTGCTGGAGGAGAAGACGGGGTCAAGCGTGTGGCCGGCATAGTGGGTGGGGGTGTTCACCAGTTGCTTGAGTCCGAGGTTGTCCAGCAGGGTAGTGGTGTTGCTGTCGTTCTCCAGGTGGAAGTTGAGGTCCCCTAGGAGGATGTAGTCAGAGTAGGTGAGGGCGTGCGGGCTGATGAAGTCTGCGATGGCTTCGCTGAATTGTGTGCGTAGTCCCGGGGGTCTGTAGATGAGAGTGCCTCTGAGGGTGGTCTTGGGGTCGGTGTGTATCTGGAAGTGGAGGTGCTCGGCGGCGGTGAGGGTGTCGTCGGAGTTGGTCGTGATGTGGATGGTGTTCCTGTGGACGATGGCGATGCCTCCTCCGGTCTGGTTGACGCGGTCCTTCCGGGTGATCTTGTATCCGTCCGGGATGGCTATGGCGATGTCGGGTGCTGAGGAGGCGTTCATCCATGTTTCCGTGAGGAAAGCGACGTCTGGAGATGTTGAGTCGAGCAGGTTCCAGAGTTCGACGGCGTGTCTGTGGATAGAGCGGGTGTTGAGCAGGATGCACTTGAGGTGGTTGTTGCTGGTGCCTGGCCTTTCGGGTGCGGTGATGGTCCGGAGGCAGGTGAACTTGCAGGCTTGGCAGGTGAAGGGTCCGTGGGTGCGTTTCGGTGTGGCTCGGTAGCAGGCGGGGACTCTGGTCGGGTTTGAGTACGTTGAGGGCGGCGGCGTCGTACGTCCATCGTGTTGGCTGGCATCTTCGGGGGCCAGCGGTCCTGGCGCTGGGCGCGGTCCAGGCGCAGACGGGCTTGCCTTTGGCGCGCCTTCGGCGCGCCAGCGGCGTGGTCGCTGCACGGTCTCCATAAGTGGGAGGGGGAGGAGGGGTCAGCTGGGAGGCGGGAGGGCAGGCTGCCAATGGGCACGGGGCGGCGGGGCCGCAGGGGGGTCAGTGGCGGGAAAAAACGGTGGGGGTCAGCAGCGGGAAAAGCGGTGGCGCGGGGTCAGGGGCTGCTGGCACACGGGGGGTTCAGGAGAAGGCTGGCAGGCTGAGGAGGCGGCTGGCTGGCAGGCTGAGGGGGCGCTGTAGCGGCGGGGAAGCGACCTACCCGTGGGTCAAGGGTCGCTGGGAAACAGCTGGGAAATTGTCTAAGATAGAAAATCCCATTTCGAATGTTTCTTCGCTTCGTTATGATCTTTGTTTAATTGAGGGCTTTAGGCTGACTGGAGTGCATTTGGAGTAATTATGGCCATTTTTTTTCCCGAAAATAAACAAAGTGTACTAACCGTCTTTTCAACTTTTCCTCCTCTCGCTCACACTTTGAACATCAACATTCCTCTATTCACTGGTTGCCATGTCATGCCATTATTCCTTCAATTCCACTGTCTCCGTTCGATTCATGTGAAGCTGGACTTCTAAAGGTTCTCCTCACATCACTGAATAACCTACGTCGTTGCGCTCGTGTACGTGCGTAGCGTCACGCCAGCGCCATTTTATTTATTCACCCTCGGCATTACGAAACGGACAGTGCTGCTGCATTCTCTGAGATCCTCAAATTAAATGCTTGTAAGCATAGAACTTCTCTGAAAGAGCATCGGAAAGATATTTATAGCGCTCTTTATGCTTTATCGTTACTTTCAGGTAAGATTTTTGTTTTTCTTCAAAGAACAGAATTATTAATTCAACGAAGACTCGAAGCGTCTTGGCATTTTGGAATCAGTAATAATAAGGAATTTATTTCCTTTCACAACATCCTACAGCGCCATCTAGTGTCCTGTGTATAATAACCTTATTTCTTTTCTCTTAGACTTTTCAGTAGCAAGTTTCTTCGAGGTTGGCTTTTATATTTTCAGTATTATTTAGCCATTCTATTCTTACGCCTTAAGGTCATGTGTGTGTAAAAGTCTTATTTAACGATTAGTTTTCTTTCAGGTGGGAGCTTTTGCATTTAATTCTGGAAAACTAGCATGCTCATCGTACACTTTATTTATCATAACTTTTGATATTAAGCTACATGGTAAGCTTTTGAAGTGTATTTATTCGTATTTTGTATTTGTTGTGTTTAACCTGTAAACATGCAAAATGTTGCTACGCCACCGTTTTTCCTTTCAACACCGGGAGATCCACCTATAAAATGGCAGAAGTGGAAAAAGGTGTTTGAAAGATATGCTAAGGTGTGTGGTACCAATTTAAGTGCAGAACGTAGAACAGCACTCTTGCTTCACTGTCTAGGTTCTGAAGGGCAGGACGTATTTGATCATCTCCCGGAGGTCAATGATCAAACCTTGAATGAATATGAAGTGTGCATTGCAAAGTTGGATAAGCATTATTTGCCTAAAGTAAGCACCATCCTGGAGAGGTATCACTTTGGGCGGAGAACGCAAAAGGAAGGTGAAAGTGTAGAGAACTATATTACAGCTTTGCGAAAGTTGGGATCATCTTGCAAATTTGATGCACTGCTTGAGGAGAGAATTAGAGACCAGTTTAAGCTTGGTTGCAACATTCGGAAAGTGAGAGATGATATTTGGCAGAAAGACGAACCCACTCTAGATGTAGTAGTTAGTATAGCCAAACAGATTGAGCACTCATTGAAGTGTGTAGAGGTAATAACTAAACAAGAAAATAAGAGTGGTACTTTACAAGAAGTTAAGATCTCTAAAAGGAATAATTACAAGAAAAATGCCAAAGCAAGTGGTAGTAATCAAACTTTGAATAAAAGCTCTAGTTTTCAAGGGAAATGCTTCCGTTGTGGGAATAGTGGTTGTGAGAAGTTGACCTGGTATATGATGTTCACTATTCTAGTGAGCACCTTGCACCAGTCCAAACAACCCTTATGGTGATGGTTGTAAAGTCAACCTTATAGACCAGCTACCCTAGTGGTAGCATGGACAAAAGCAGTCTTAGGCTAAACTCAAGAGGGCATGTGAAGCCAGCTGTTTTACCATATGCAATCCCTTTAATACCAAATGAAAGGACACCACACATGTTATATATTCAAAATATATGTATTTATTTCTAAATCAATCCTCTGAACTCTTTATGAGGGCGGAGGCACAAGCGCATAACAAGTAACTCAATATAACATACAATAAGTTGCAAAATATGGATAGGCCCTGGTGGCCCGCTAAACCATATACTAAAATAGTGGTATAAGAGGGAAACATCCTTTACAACGAAACTTTTACCACGCACTGCTGTTACAACGCAAGTATTACAACGAAAACATTTACAACGCATTACACTGGGGGGCGCTCTAGGATAGGGAATAGTTTTAATTTACTATCCAACACCTTCCCTAGTGTCCACGGGGACTGGAGTTGGAATAGTAAATTAAACTATTCACTATCCAGCACCCCCAAGTGTAATGCGTTGTAAAGGTTTGCGTTGTAATACTTGCGTTGTAACAGCATGCGCGGTAAAAGCATGCCTTGTAACGTCATACATCCGGTATAAGAACCACGTCACAAACAGTTGGAAGGCCTAGGGCCTTGGGAGTCACTGGGGCTACACTGGACTAACAGTAGTTAGGAAGCAGGAGGCCCACGGGATGCGTGTGCAGAGTCTAAATGCGCACTCGTGCACACATAGAAGTCAATGGGTGCGTAAAGTTAGAAAGTTAAAGATTTAGGAGTCTTCCGACTGGACTAGGAACTAACCACTTGAAACTAGGACACTAGCATAGTCAATCTTCACAGGAGTACCGAAGTACTCGCGTTACCTCACCCACAGGAAGCGGGTGCATAGGTTCCAAAGTGTGTCGGGTTTCTTCATGGATTCCTATGGAGCCTTGGAGAAAAGATACTGCAGGCGACCAGGAGAGAAGAGTCTGGTTGGATCCAAGGGTGGATCGAGGATGAGTACCTGAAAGCAGAGGGGACAGAGTCTGGGTCACTAGCCAGTGACCAGGATGGAACCAGGAAGGAACCAGGCGATGTCGGGGCGCAATCAGGTGATGTCGTGAAGCTTGTCTCTGCAGCCACGTGGACCAGGAGGTGTCGACGACGACCAGGAGCTGGATACGGACTGTCCCACGAAGGTTCTCGCTGTCGGCGGTGTCGGCCTCCGGATTGGAGTCAACAAGCCTTGGCAAAGGCAACCCACGCAGAAAAGGAAGATGGCTTCTTAATCTGACCAGCAAGGTCTGATGGGCTGCTCCTTTTCAGGGGAGCAAGGGCCAGTCTGGAGCAACCAGACCAGCGTTGGAAATTCAAAGGTTCGTCGTCACAGAGGCCACTAGCCAACGGGCAAGTGACCGGACAGACGCGTCGAGCAGGAAAATACAAAAGGGCCCCACGCAGCACTCGATGAGTGTGGAGAGGTGATCTTTGGTGCAGTTGATGCTCGGGCTGGGGCTTCTCAATCCCCAATGCACAACTTCGAGGGTGCCTCAGAAGCTGCACGGAAAGCGTTTTGCTGGCTTTCTAAGATGGCCGGTCCCTCGTCTCGCGTCGCTTCCACGGGTATCAGCTTTGCTGTGACTGTGGATCGGGCTGAAGGAAGTCTGGAAGTCCGGGTCTTGTCAGGCTCTGTGTTCGGGCTCCGGCGGGAGCAACGACAAAGCAAACCGTTGAGCGCTTGATGGTGCCTGCTTGCACAGGGTGGTCACTCCTTGACCACAAGGGAGATTCTTCCGTCTTCTACGTTGAGTAGGATGTCGAAGGTCCAGAGTTTCGTATCAGAGTTTCAGTCAGGATAAATCTAAAGTCTTGGGACTCAGCTCCTACCTATATACCAAATCTAGGGGCTGGATTACCTGCTAGGTCCCTCCTATGGGTGGGACCCAGGAAAGGGGTGGTTACACCCCTTACACTTTGTCCAGTTTCGCGCCAGAGCTGGGCTGGAGTGCCCCAGCACCGGTTTGAACTGGACTATGCATGGGACACCTTGTGTGCCCCAGGCAGTGTCTCATTTCATTCAGCCCTCCCTGCCCCAATACACTATAGCCTGTCTGGGGTGGTGCTAGCACCTCCCTGTGACAGGAAACCTATTGTCCAAGTCTCCCTCGCTGGAAGGACTCCCAGCAGCAGGAGGGCAGCCTTGTGTCTGTGGCGGCAGCATCCATTTTGTGATGCTGTGGCTCTGCTTAAGTTTAACCGGGATTAATGGAAGTAACATGTCTTCTCCCTCTAGAAGGGTGGAATGCTACCCCCGTCGCCAGAACTGGCGAGGGGGTAGTATTCCAAAGCGTATGACACCTTACACGACATTTTTTGATAAAGCCAAACCAAAGTTAGCATTTAACCGCGGGGTTCATAATGCACTTAAGAGTATATGGTATAGCAATATCCTAGAACAGCTATAAGGACATGGTTCCGAAAGCTGCAGACAGGCTAGGCTCATGCTAGAGCACCAACTCACATAAAACCAAGCACTCTCCCTTCAAGATTGTTAAGGCCTGCCATAGGAGTGACTTATAGGTGCATATGTGTCTAGATATAAGGTTAGATATAGGTATACTATATCTAAGCAAGGGGTGATTACACGACCTTGCCCCAGCTGAGTAACCAGCCATTTGTCAGTTTGGATGGCCAGCCAGGGGTGGCAAAAGATATGCTGCAGCCCCTGGTAGGCCTTGGGTGCACCTATGCCCTGGGTACCTATAGTACACTGTACAGGGACTCATAAGAGTGACCCAAATCCCAATTGGTGATGTACCTAAAGTACATGGTGTGAATTTAGAGAGAGAACAGCAGGCCCACAGCCACATTAAGTTGAAAACCAGTGAAGCAAAAGCCAAAAAAATGGGGTGACCATATGAAAGCAGACCCTACTCTCCTACATAAACCCCCCCCCAAACGCAGGGACATTAGACTAACCTTGACCAGTTGTGTCTTCATGTTCTAAGTGGAAGTAACTGGAGATACCATCTGCATTGCCATGGTCAGTCCATGGTCTGTGCTCCACTGTAAAGTCCATCCCCTGTAGGGAAATGGACCACCTGAGCAGTTTGGGATTCTCACCCTTCATCTGATTTAGCTACAGGAGGGGCTTATAGTCTGTCTGAATTTTGAAGTGAGTGCCAAACAAGTATGGTCTCAACTTCTTCAAGGCCCAAACCATAGCAAAGGCCTCCCTCTGAATAGCTGACCAACGTTTCTCTCTAGGGGTCAGCCTTCTGCTAATAAAAGCAATGGGCTGGTCTTGACCATCTACATTAAGTTGTGAAAGCACAGCTCCCACCCCCAACTCAGAAGCATCTGTTTGGACAATAAACACTTTGGAGTAGTCAGGACTCTTCAAGATAGGTGCAGAGTACATGGCCTTCTTCAGGTCATCAAATGCCTTTTAACAGCTAACTGTCCACTGAACCTCTTTTGGCATCTTCTTAGAAGTAAAGTCATTAAGTGGTGTCACAATGGACCCATAGTTCCTAACAAACTTTCTGTAGTAACCAGACAGGCCCAGGAAAGCTCTGACCTGTGTCTTGGTGGTTGGAGGAGCCCAGTCCTTGATGGTCTGGATCTTACTCTCCAGTGGTTGAACCTGACCTCCACCTACAAGGTGGCCCAGGTACACAACCTTACTCTGCCCTATCTGGCACTTTGTGGCCTTGATAGTTAGGCCTGCCTTCTGCAGGGCCTCTAAAACCTTCTTCAGGTGGATCATGTGATCCTCCCAGGTGGAGCTGAAGACAGCAATATCTTCAAGATGAGCTGCACAAAAGTCATCCAACCCAGTGAGGACTTAGTTCACCAACCTTTGGAAAGTGGCAGGTGTATTCTTCAAGCCAAAGGGCAGTACCACAAATTGATAATGACTTCCTGGCGTTGAGAAAGCAGTTTTGGCCTTGGCATCTTCAGCTAACCTGATTTGCCAATAGCCAGCTGTCAAATCAAGTGTGCTCAGAAACTCTATCAATGAGCTCATCTGCTCTTGGAATTGGGTGAGCATCTGTCCTAGTGACAGCATTGAGACCTCTATAGTCCACACAGAACCTCACCTCTCTCTTACCATCTTGGGTGTGAGGTTTTGGTACAAGGACTACTGGGCTGGCCCAGGGGCTCTCTGATGGCTCAATTACTCCCAACTCAAGCATTTTCTGTACCTCAGTCTTTATACAGTCCCTGACATGGTCAGGTTGCCTGTAGATCTTACTCTTCACAGGCAGACTGTCACCAGTGTTCACCTCATGGGTGCACCAGTTAGCCTGACTAGGTTTCAATGAAAACATATGTCTAAAGGCCTGTAGAACTTGTCTGCAGTCCTGTTGCTGCTGGTCAGTGAGGCTGCCAGCTAAGGCCACACCATCAACTGAACCATCATCAGGGTTCTGAGTCAACAGGTCTGGGAGAGGGTCACTCTCTTCCTCCTGTCCCTCATCTGTAGCCATGAGCAAGCCCATGTCTGCCCTGTCAACATATGCTTTGAGTCTGTTGACATGGAGCACCCTGTGGAGGCTCCTAGGGGTTCCATGGTCCACCAAGTAGGTGACCTCTCCCTTTTTCTCAACAATGGTGTGGGGTCCAGACCATTTGTCCTGGAGGGCTGCTGGGGCCACTGGCTCCAACACCCACTCCTTCTGTCCTGGCTGGTACTCAGTCAGCACAGCCTTTTGGTCATGCTAAGCTTTTTGAAGTTCTTGGCTAGCCTCAAGGTTTTTAGAAGCCTTCTTCATAAACTCAGCCATCCTGGAGCGGAGACAAAGTACATAGTCCACTATGTCTTGTTTATGCTTTTTCAGAGGTAACGCTCATCCTTCCTTCACCAGACATAGGGGTCCCCTTACAGGATGCCCAAACAAAAGCTCAAATTATCTCCAGCACGCCCAAGTTTTTCACAGGTCTTCAACCCCTTCAGCGCTAATGACAAAGCCAGCTCGTCATGGGCGTTACCTGCGCTACGCGGATGACGAGCTGGCTCTGTCATAAACAGGCCATTTTTTAAATTCCAGCGCACAGCGGGAAAACGCGGTAGGGGTTAAAGACCATGTGCATTTTGACATACCTTTGTAAACTGGTTACAGAGGCCGTTTGTTTTCTGGTTCCAGTACCCCCTGGGCCCCGACTCTGCCTCTTCATTTCATTTGGATTGTACTTTTTACTGCGTTAGTGTTAGAATGCATTTCGTGAAACAGAATATAAAGTAGGGTTACCAAAAGAAAAGTGACAGCTATGTGTTTTTTAAAGAGCCTGCAAAGGCCTTGTCTTTACACTAAATAGGGTTATAAATAAAATAGTTTGTATTCATTTGGAATGTGACTTTTCAATCTTACTTTTAATTATCAGTTATGGATTATTCAGGCAGCCCTAGAACACAAATAAAAATGTTTTCTATTTATTTTTGCTGTTCTACGTATGCACAGATAAGTGCTGAAAATAGGCTTTAGGGGTCTTCTTATTTTTGTACCGTCTGGGACATCAATATAATTAGCTGGCAAACCAAATCACAAGACCGGAAGTTTGCTGCAGGATGAGCACAATATTTATTTCCTCCACCCGTAATACCTGGACCCTGAATAATGCCATAAAAGCAATAGTTTAACTTATATCTGAAACCCTATGTCGGCCCTCAATACCAAGTGTGTATGGGAATGCACCCTGCATTCAGACAACTCACTCCTCATTCTCGCCCTTCACTTTCATGCTCACCCTGCACTCACAGGTATCACAATGTACTCACACCAATCACCATGCACTCACAGCATCCGCTCACCCTGCACTCACAGTGACCACACTGCACTTATGCCACTCGCCATGAACTCACACCGTTCTCCCTCCACTTACCCTGCGGTCACATGAGCACACCGCTCACTCTGCACTCACAGTGTTCACTCTGCACTCACCATGCATGCTCTTGCGCTGTTCACCCTGTACCTCACCCAGCAGTCACAAAAGCACACTACTCACCCTGCTCATGTGACACTTCAATTACCTGCCCCCCTCACTACTCACTCTGCAAACTCACTCAAACAAGCCCATCACTAACCATCCATTCATTCATCCCACTCTGCACTGACTTCCGCACCCACATTTATATGATCACCTCACTCACCCTGCACTCACTCCTCTCACCCCGTTGCATTGCTCACTGTGCACTCACATGGGCACTCCTGTCACCCACACAGCGCAGAGGGCTAAATGTTCGCGCTCTATAAAACCTCAAATAAATGTACCTGCTACAAAGAACGTGTACCATCCAGATCACAGAACTGAGTGTGAGTAAACTACGGGTAGCCCTATACATTTTTTATATGTTTGTCAGAAAGGGGCTATAGAGAGATGAAGTGCATTGTTGGCGAGTGGTAGTGAGGGAATTTGTAATGATGAGAGGTCCACACGTTGAGTAGTATTTAGTGATGCTTTATTCCAAGTTGTATAGAGAGATCCCACCAGGAGCATCCATCAAGGTACTCAGCCCAGCCAACTGTAATCTCACAGGCAGGACACCAACATACTGAAAGGTGCATCATATGAACATTCCTATGGAGGGAGAGAAGGGTAGCATAGGGAATACCAAGATACTACATTATCCTCTCCTCTCAAACAGATAACAAAAAGCTAAAAACAGCAACGGAGAACAGAAGGAAAAGAAAGCTAGAAAATTAAGCAAAAGTGGAAAAAGGAACAGCAAAGAGAGAATACTCATAAAAAGAGAATAAAGCAAGAATAATACGAAAAACGCATAAACCATCCTCCTTTCTTACACCATATAACCTATAAACCATCCTCTCTTCTCACATAACTTCAAAAGGAAAGAAACAAAGAAAGACAATAAGAAAAGTGAAAGAATGAAAGAAAGTTATATTTCAAGAACAAGAAAGATGAGAAATAGAAAAGGTAAAATCTCATCAAAACACTATTACCTCTAAGTAAACTAAAATACGCAATGTAAGAGATAACAGTGTACAAGTTGCAATAAAATACATAAAATATAAACATATTTAGCATATAAAGCATGAAAGCACATAAATAGAGAAACACAAGCTAAATATGTGGATGTAAAACTTTAAAAAAAAACTAAAAGTGAATGTGAACAAAAAAAGTGCTATAGGATTATAACCCTAGCATAACTCCTCTGAAGGAGACTAAAAAAAACACACACCCAACAGGGCAGAAAACATTGACGTAGAGCTAGGTGGGACAAAACCCCACAACAGCTAAATGGGACAAGAACCCATAGCAAAAAAACAAAAGAATAAAGTAGGAGGGACTAAAACCCACTACAACCAAATAGGACTAAAACCCATGGCAAAAACAAAAATAGCGCAAGTGGGACTAAAACCCATTGCAAGTAAATGGGACTTGAACCCATCGGAAAGACACAGTAAAGTAAGCAAATGGGACTAAAATTCATAGTAAACAAATGGGACTAGAACCCATAACCAATTAAACTAGAAGGACTTGAAAACCCACAGTAAGCAAGTGGGACTGAGACCCAATGCAAATTAAACAGGTGGGACTGGGACCCACAGTATGCAAATGGGACTAAAACCCACTGCAAGGAAATGGGACTAGAAACCCATCGCAAAAGACATTTAAATTAAACAGATGGGACTAAAACCCACTGTAAGTAATTGGGACAAACACTCGCACATACCTGGCTGTACGTGGACCTTCTGGACGGCGTGCGGATCGCCTTTGCCTCTGATTTCACGCCTCGCGGAACCCGCTGCGCGGGTCCCGCTTCGCCAAGGGGCGCCTGGAACTTGGGAGCTGCCGCTGCCGCTGTTGGGACAGACCAGGGTAAATTGGCTGTGAGGGCTGCGAGCAGGAGGGGCTGGACTCAGTTTCCCAAGAGTCACAGCTCAGCTCCGCCCGCAACACCTGGGCCACTCTCCCTCATCGCCCCGCCCTTAGCTGACCAGTGAAAGCTGCCGGATTCCTCTCTCTACGTGGGACAAACACTCGCACATACCTGGCTGTACGTGGACCTTCTGGACGGCGTGCGGATCGCCTTTGCCTCTGATTTCACGCCTCGCGGAACCCGCTGCGCGGGTCCCGCTTCGCCAAGGGGCGCCTGGAACTTGGGAGCTGCCGCTGCCGCTGTTGGGACAGACCAGGGTAAATTGGCTGTGAGGGCTGCGAGCAGGAGGGGCTGGACTCAGTTTCCCAAGAGTCACAGCTCAGCTCCGCCCGCAACACCTGGGCCGCTCTCCCTCATCGCCCCGCCCTCACCTATTACCCAATTGTATCCAAGGCCATAAGTTAGCACACGAATACCGCTGCGCGGGAGCGCGCGGGAGCGTCCCGGGAGAAGCCCGGGACAAGGGCGGGACCGTCTGTGGCCGTCCGGGGCCGCAGGAGGCCGGGCTGGGCCAGGTCTCTAACGATTGGACTAGAATATTATTGTTTTAGGTAAAATTTGCTTAGTATTCATATCTGTTACCCTTTTAGGTTTTAGCTGTTTTTAACCTGTTATTTATTGATAACTCTCATCTAACCACATAGTTTGTTAAAGAATGTCTTCTTCCACTCCAAATACCCTCCCTGATCGTGTGGGTGTCTCTATACTTGGCCCCTTGGATAGATTCTTTACCAAAGCTACAAAAGATATTGATCGTGAGCTATTACTGGCAGAAAAAAGGGCCGAACGGCGCTTATCAGTAGAGGCTGTTAAAAGACAGGTTCCTTCTGCTAATAGAGGCGTACTTTCTGTATCCATAGTAGAATCGCCGGACATAGATGTAGAACTTTTTAATACTGATGGGATTCCGCAAATTTTCCAGGATAATCCCCCACTTCAGGGGGGTCAAGGTATGATGGTGACCATTTTGAGTGATTCGTCCATGGCTACCACTGATAATCTTATAGATCTTAATACCCCATTACTCCAGGAAACTAATACTCATTGCCCTATTAATGTAAATGTTATTCCGCCCCCCTTGAAGTTACAAACAGAGGTTGTTAGCTTGTTGCCTTCCCCTCCTTCTCCAGAAACAACTGAGACACACCATGGTCAGAAGCGTAAAAATGGTGTCTCTTCGCCAGCAAGGAAGAGGAGAAGGCGGGGAAACAAAAATAAAAATAGGTCTCTCAATCCATGGAAACCCTCTGAGATGGCATCTCCAAGACCTCCGTTGCCAGTGGAATTGGGGAACGCCATGTCAGAGGGAAAAACAGAAACACAAATAATTGCAGACGGGGAGAGTAATAAAAGCTATAGTGCCGAGCTATTGAAAGCATTTGAAAAAATGTTAAAATCATTTGTTTTACCGCTTGTAGAAAGGTTAAAGACGATAGAAAAAAAACTGGACTCCCTCCTTTCTCAACCAATACCCCGAGATAATGTAGTGTTACCTATCTTGGTTGCTGATCATGGTGATCAAAATACCAATAAATCTCTTAGTCAGCAAAATCCCCCCAACAAATTACAGAAACCAGTTGTTGATAAAAATAGTTTATCTTTGACAAATACGCAAGTAATTGGTGTAGAAAAAGGGAAAGTACCTGCGGCTGTCCTAAAACCTACAGAACAGAAGAAAGCGACTAATCTGGAAATGTCGCAAAATGGTAAAGTTAAATTGCAATATAAAAATACGGTACAATTACCTCCAGATTCGTATGGTTTTGTTATTGTATTAACTGGAGTCCCAATTGTTGGGGAGAAGGAAATTGAATCAAATAGAAGTTTAAAAAATAAAGTAATACACTGGTTGTCCGTGAATAGACCACTACCAGCATACTTGAATGGGGACATTGTATCTGTTAGGAGGTGTCAATGGATAGGCATACGTCCCAAGGATATAGATGGGGATTTGATCATAGTGAATTTTAAGGACCAGAAGGTGGTATCCTTTATAAACGATTGGTGTGTTGGTAGTACTGAAGGCGGTGTTTCTACACGTGGTTTGACATATTTCTACCCAGAGAATATGATGTTCTCATCCAAAGAACGGCAGAGATATGGTTTAAATACCAACTATTATCAAAAACCACCTATAGAATACTCAGCCTTCGACTATAAAAATAGAAATACTAGATTCCATACCTCAGCCAATCATCGAAATTCCTACTTTGATTCAAATAGCCAATATCGGATCGATCCAAGGGAACACTGGAATATTCCATTGTCTAATATGTCCTATCCCCTGACCCCTCTAAATTTGAATGATTGACTCCCTGTATTTAAACATCCCCTACATGATTCTGGGACAATAGAAGGGGATAGTATGTCCCCTCCAAGAGATGTAAATAGCAGTGAGAACTTGGAAATGAGGAGTGATAAAAAGGACACCTATCAAATTGGGGTATATGAGGTCATCAACCCAGGGGTTAATATCGAAGAAATTGAGACAGGCCAATGTGGCCAAGAGCATTCTTTGGTTAAATTGGTAGTGGAAAAAGAGGGTACTTGTGAAAAGGCTCTAAAAACTTCTGAAAGGATTGGTAATTTCCGTGTACTTTCATGGAATATAGCAGGTTTTGCCCATAGGGTGGAGGATTTGGTATGGGCAGAGTATGTGGATTCTTTTGACTTGGTTTGTCTCCAGGAGACCTGGAGTATAGTGGATCTTAGTTTGGATGGTTTTCAGGCTTTTAACACCTTAGCGATACCATCAAACTCAGGGCGAGCAAAGGGTGGAATGATGACAGCAATCTCTGTAAAACATAATTCAATAACCGTTAATCTTGTGGTGGAAAGTACTTGGTACCAGCTGTTTATTATTAAGAATCTTTTTAGAGAGACTGTTCTCCTTATCAACTGGTACTATAATATATTTGACCCAAATAAAACAGAAATTATTGAAAATTTGTATGAAGAGATTGTTAAAGTAAGAAATAAAGTCTTTCCTTTACTCATTATGTGGTTGGGTGATTTTAACTGTGAGCTGTGTAAATTTAGTGGGTCTAAAGCATGTGGGCTGATGGACTTAGATAATCATCCTATGGTCCATTTTTCACACACAAAACAAGGCGAGGCCCTAAACAGCATTTTAGTAAATAATAATTTATTTATTCTTGATATGAATAGTTTTATGGGTAATAAGAATATGAATACGACTATTCCTTCTTTTCAGGGCACAAGAGGCAGATCTAGCACAATTGACTTTGCGATAGTATCCATGGGTTTCTTTAGCTACCTAAATGGCTTTAAAATTGAGGTAAACCCGGCTAGCGATCATAACCCCCTAACCCTGAGTCTCACTATTGCTGCTGATTTAAAGCTGTATCAGGAACAACCAGTAGCATATAGCAAGAATCAGGGCATTACTGTAAAATGGAATAAAGTAGCCGTGGAGGAATTGGAAAAGAGTATTTTTAATGAAAACATGGCTCAGATAGACATATGTCTATCATCCAATCCCGACCCAGTGCATATAATCAGGAGCTTCGAGAAGCTAATGGAAAATGTAGCTACACATTTACTAGTAAAGGAGGGGGGGAAGAAGCATGATCCTGGACCCAAATGGTTTAACGCAGAATGCTCTGCTGCCCAAACTACTTTGGCTAAAGCCCTGCGTATAAAACCTAGAGATGGAAGTATGGTTGTATTAGCTAGGAAACAATATAGGCAGGCAATTAAAAAAAGGAAAAATGAATTGAGGTTTAAAGCTTGGGAAGATTTAGACAAGGCATCTGACTTAAGGGACAATAGACTCTTTTGGGAAGTTATAAATAGGCCCTTTTTAAAATCAGGGGAAGAAAATACAATGCGAGTTCACCTACCAGAAGAAACTTGGGTAACTCATTATAACAAAATCTTTAACCCCAAAGAGATATTATATAATATTGACCTGGAGGAGGATGATTCCCGCTATTTTAATATGGACTCTGCTAAGAAGCTGAGTGAGTCAATTACGCTTGCTGAAGTAATGTTAACTCTGACTTTGGGGGCAGCTTCAAAGGCCCCAGGCCCTGATTCAGTACCTTTAGATCTTTTTAAAACTAATCAAGAGTTTTGGTGTCCCCTACTTATGAATGTATTCAAGGCAATAATAACTGGCCCCATTCCAATTTCATGGAAAGAGGCTGTTTTGGTCCCAATTTTTAAAAAAGGCGACAAGTATGACCCAAGATGCTATCGGCCGATATCACTAATAGACTCAACATGTAAGTTGATGGGTCGGGTGATACTGGCACGGTTGGAAACATGGGCGGAGTCTTCAGGGGTGATTGTAGAATCCCAATATGGTTTTAGGAAAGGGAAGGGAACCACTGAGCAGTGTCTGAACCTTGCTTTGATTATGGGCAAGTACATGGGTGCCAAGAATGGCTCTATACACTTGGCATTCATGGACTTGTCCAGCGCCTTTGATACGGTGTGCAGGGAAAAATTGTGGCGCATGATGGCCTCCATGGGTTTTGAAGAACCTCTGGTGACCCTGCTCCGCAGGCTGCACACTGCTACAACGGTAAGGGTCAGATATGGCCGCGGTGGGGAAAAATCAAAATCAATTTTATCCACTGAAGGCGTCCGACAAGGATGCATTTTAGCACCTTTTTTATTCCTGATTTATACAAATGGATTGGAGGGTTTTTTGTTAGAGACATCTGCTGATTTTCCAAAAATAAATGGAAAAAGAGTCCCAATGTTGTCTTATGCTGATGACACTGTTTTAATGACACTTACCCCAAACAGTATGCAGATTTCATTGAATGCTTTTGATACATTCATGGGCAATTTAGATTTAGGTGTTAATTTTACAAAATCTTTTGCCATGACTTGTGGTCCTAAAAATGTGAAGACACGGAAATATATGGTAAAGAATGCTAATATTGAGAAGGTGGATAACTTTTGTTATCTGGGTAACCTTTTCAATAAAAAATTGAGTTGGGAACCTTTATTAACAGCAAGGGTTCAGAAGGCTGCCCAGTTAATCGAAGCTCTTTTCCGCTTTTCTAGCAAATTGGGCCAGCGCCGTGTTGCGGAAATTATATTACTATATAAGGCCAAATGTGTCTCTGTTTTGACCTATGGTTCAGGGGTGTGGGGTTCGGACAAATGTGGAAAAATGCAAATTTTGGAGAATAAGTTTGTTAAACGTTTGTTATGTGTGCCACTGAGTACATCTAATATATTTTGCCATGAGGAAGTTGGCATTGAATTCATAAGTGACATTATTCATGTTGCCCCATTGTTATTATGGGCAAAGGTTTGGCAATCAGAAAATTTGAAACTAACAAAAGATATTATCCAAGATTGTCAAAAACTTGATTACTATACCCAAATCCCGTGGATAAGATATGTTAAAGAGACCTTCTTTAAGATAGGTCTAGGAAAAATGTATACAAACCCAGAACTACTTGGTAGGGATACCAAGGAGATTATTAAGAAAGCCTTTAAATCTAGCCTGGGTTCTCTTGTGACAAATGATAGTCTACTGAGCGTACAAGGAAAACCGGCTCACCAGTTTTATTTGTCATATATTATGAACACACAATGGCGTTTTTATTTAACAAGATTTCGACTAGGTACCCTGCATTTTTTGTTTGCTTTCCCTAAACAGGGGGGATGGTGGGAAAAGTTACCCAACTGCCCTTGTAATAATAAGGTGTCGCAAAATACTCTCCATCTTTTGTTTTTTTGTACCCTGTATAAAGTTCCAAGAAATGTTTTTCTTAAACCTTTATTGGCATCATTTCATACACGCTATTATAAAGAAGCGTATGATTGTTTGTTGTCCCTATCAACTGTACATATTTGTAATTCCGTTTTAAGTTTTATCAGATCAGCTCTGGTGATTCGGAACAGATACTGATGACATTCGGTTTTTCAGAAAAGCTTGTAAATATGTAAAATGTTTGGTTAATTCTATTTGTTTTTAAAAATTTTTGTCATGTTTACTTTTATGGTTTCTATGTGAAATCGAAATAAAGTTTTTGAAACTGAACTGACTAGGACCCATCACTAACATTTGAACAACGCAGGTGGGACTCAAACCCACTGTGTTAAAATAGGACTAGAAACTCTTCGCAAGAACATAGTAATTAAAGCAGATGGGACTAAAACCCAGTGCAACAAATGGGACTAGAAACCTATCGCAGATGGAACTAAAACCCACTGTAAATAAAAATTTAAAACAGGACACAATCCGAAAATATTTAATTAAACGTGTGATCAAAGGAACAGCTAGGACTAAAACCCACTGCAAGAGCAATACAAATAAAATACTGTTGTGTTGTGTGCAATGCATAACCAAGAGGCATTAAACATGAACCAATGCAAAAACGAAATTGCCAAAAGTAAAAATAAACCCAACATATGTGACTTAAACAGCAGTAGGAGTAAATAGTATTCAATTAAACAACAGGTTACTAGATAGTTCATATGAAGACATCCAATTAAATCTAGACGCCGGAGCTCGATCCTTGCCCCCGATAAATATGCTTATCTGAAAAGATGAACACACAAGGAAACAAAACAGTACCTCGTAAGACTCCTTCGTTTGCATGAGGGGAAAAGCACAGTACCTTTGTTGCAGGACAGAGATCTTTAAAGGAGGGGAAAATTTCACTAGTCTTGCAGTCAGCGGAACAGCCAAGACTAAATAAGAAATATAAAACGGCAAGAAAGGTATTCCTCAGAAGTGAACTCCGAACGTCGTTGAGGCAAATGACGTGAACAGTGCTGCAAAAAGAAACAAAGCGGCACGTACAGTAACGCATAGCAGGGTGGCTCACGGCGCTTCTTGACACAAACCACATCGGAAGGACGACGCGTCACAGAAGCTCCACATCGGCGTCACAGAAAATTGTGATGAAGACAGCAGGTGAGAGAATGCACACACGCGCTGCATTTTTAAACCAGGAAACTGACGGTTGAACTGATGAAGACTTCAATGGTTCTATTTTCGGTGTATTTTGCTCACATTCAAGCAAAATAATGTACATAACAAAAAAAAAATATTTAAGCATTGGCAAGTATGGTGAAAAATGGACGAAAGTTAAAAATTCCATTTTAAAATAAGAGAACATTACTGCAGCGATCAGTTTGCTCTGGGCAAAGAAAAACTTTGAATAAATTAACTTTCAGTTACTGCTGCACTGCCGTAACACTGATAAATTAACTTTCAGTCACTGTTGCACTGCTGTAACACTGATAGAACAATCACACATCTTGCCCAAAAAGATTAAAGTTTACCCTCACGTGAAGTTATGGCATAGGATGAGCCAAAAACTGAAAAATCTTGGGTTAACTCTTGAGGGCACAGTTCCAACATAACATATACTAGGCTCTCCTTGTAAATAGGACAACAGACAGAGTTGGCAATAAAAATGCCTACCCTTGTGTGAGGATACAGCGTGAGTCCCAAAGTCAGTACAAACAAGCTTACCCAGAGTCAGGGCACAGCTCCAATTTAAAAAATTTAGACTCACTTGTACAGAGGACGACTGCCAGACTGCTGTGGGCGACCGGTTGTAGGTCACTGGTGGGGTCATGCTTGCAGTTGGGGTAGTTTTTCTTGTTGCAGGAGGTCCTTTCATGCTTTGTAGATTTCTTTGTTAATTTCTTGTAGTTTGAAGTACTTCTTGACTTGACAGGAGTAGGTTCTTCCTTAAGATCGTCGCCATGAATGTAATGATGAGAGGTCCACACGTTGAGTAGTATTTAGTGATGCTTTATTCCAAGTTGTATAGAGAGACCCCACCAGGAGCATCCATCAAGGTACTCAGCCCAGCCAACTGTAATCTCACAGGCAGGACACCAACATTCTGAATGGTGCATCATATGAACATTCCAATGGAGGGAGAGAAGGGTAGCATAGGGAATACCAAGATACTACAGAATTCATGGAGAAGGAGGAAATGGGGAGGGCCGCACAAAATGACTGTTGCACTGTGCGCGACCAGTGTTAGGGCCAGCCCTAGCTGGGAGTCTTAGCCCCCCCCGAAGTTCGGGTCTAGTTACGCTCCTGGTTGCGTCCCACGTCGTTAGTATGATTGTTGCCTGTTTTTCATACCCCCATCTCGAGTTAGGGCTCTCTGATTGGAGTAGTCATTCAGAACCGCCAATCAGCATGTAGTTCCTGCAGCAGAGCACTGCTTTGACGTCAGCTCTGATGTTCCTCCAATGAACGGGACAGCAGGAAAGATGCCCGGGAGTGCCACAAATGTTGTATACATAAAGCTGCAAAATACTTCAACTTTGCTGATGAAACACCACTTCTTCACTGTTGCCTTTTGCCTCGTGGTTGCTGAATTTAACATCTGGTTGCTGCTGTTCACCTCGCTCTTGAACCCTTCCCCCTCAAGGTTATCCTGGAGCTGATGACTGTGGAGATGGGGAACCAGGTTCAATTCTTGGTGCCAGTTCAGCATCCTGTGATTATGGGCAAATCACTTAATCTCCCTGTGCTTACAAAAATGAATGTCAAGTCAAGTCAGAGAATTTATATAGCGCACTACATACCCAGAGGGTCCCAAGGCGCTTAGAGAGGGGAGGAAGATTACTTGTCAAATATCCACGTTTTAAGCTGCTTTCTGAATGCTAGGTGGTTCTGGGTGAGGCGAAGGTAAGCGGGGAGTGAGTTCCATGTTTTAGCAGCCAGGTAAGAGAAGGATCTGCCGCCCATGGTGGTCTTGTTGATGCGAGGTACAGTGGCGAGGGCTTGGCTGGAAGAGCGTAGTTGGCGGGAGGGGGTGTAGAAGGACAGTCGTGAGTTGAGGTATTCTGGTCCGATGTCGTAGAGTGATTTGTGTGCGTGGGTTAGCAGTCGGAAAGTGATCCTCTTATTGACGGGTAGCCAGTGGAGGTCTTTAAGGTGACCGGAGATGTGTTCGTTGCGTGGGATGTCTAATATGATCCTGGCTGAGGCGTTTTGGATTCGTTGGAGTTTCTTCTGGAGTTTGGCGGTAATGCCTGCGTAGAGGGTGTTTCCGTAGTCTAGTCGGCTCGTGACCAGAGCATGGGTGACTGTTTTCCTTGTTTCGGTGGGGATCCAGCGAAATGTTTTTCTCAGCATGCGAAGAATGTTGAAGCAGGAAGAGGATACGGCGCTGACTTGTCTATTCATTGAGAGTGAAGAGTCCAGTATGATGCCTAAGTTCCGTGCGTGGTCTGTCGGGATGGGTGCCTTTCCGAGTGCTTCCGGCCACCAGGAGTCGTCCCATGTAGAGGGGGATGTACCTAAGATGAGGACTTCTGTTTTGTCTGAGTTCAGTTTCAGACGGCTTTGTTTCATCCATTCGGCAACTTCTTTCATTCCTTCGTGTAGGTTAGTTTTGGCGGTGCTGGGGTCATTGGTGAGAGAAAGGATTAGTTGAGTGTCATCCGCGTAGGAGATGATGTTGAGGTTGTGTTGGCGGGCGATGGTCGCGAGGGGGCTCATGTATACGTTGAAGAGGGTGGGGCTGAGTGAGGATCCTTGTGGTACGCCACAGATGACTTCAGTGGCCTCGGACTTGAATGGTGGGAGGCGGACTTTCTGAGTTCTTCCGGTGAGGAACGAGGCGATCCATTCAAGTGCTTTTCCTTGGATTCCGATGTTATTGAGGCGTTGTAAAAGGGTGCTGTGGCAGACTGTGTCAAATGCTGCAGAGAGGTCGAGGAGGATGAGGGCGACTGTGTCTCCATTGTCCAGTAGAGTTCGAATGTCGTCTGTTGCTGCGATGAGGGCGGTCTCAGTGCTGTGTTTTGCTCGGAAGCCAGATTGTGAGGAGTCGAGGGATTTGTTGGCTTCGAGGAAGGCGGCGAGTTGGTTGTTGACAGCTTTCTCGATGACTTTGGCCGGGAATGGAAGGAGCGAGATGGGGCGGTAATTTTTGAGTTCGGTGGGGTCCGCTGTGGGTTTCTTCAGAAGGGCGGTGAGTTCAGCGTGTTTCCAGTCTTCCGGGAAGGTGGCGGAGTTGAGGGAGCTGTTGATGACGTCTCGGAGGTGCGGTGCTATGACGGAGTCTGCTTTGTTGAAGATGTGGTGAGGACATGGGTCTGTGGGGGATCCTGAGTGGATGGAATTCATCAGGCGGATTGTGTCCTCAGTGGAGATTGGGTTCCAGTCGTTAAGGGTGTTCACGGGGGGAGAATGTTCAGCACAAGGTAGGGTGTGTTGGTTTCCGGGTTGGTTGTCGAAGCTGTTGTGGATGTCTGCAATCTTGTTGTGGAAGAATGAGGCTAGGGAGTCGCAGAGGGCTTGAGAGGGGGTGATGTCGTTGGAGTTGGCCGAGGGATTGGAAAATTCCTTGACGATGTTGAAAAGTTCCTTGCTGTTGTGGGCGTTGTTGTCTAGTCGATCCTTGAATGCTGTTTTCTTGGCCTTTCGGATTAGTTGGTGGTGTATGCGGGTGGCGTTTTTGAAGGCGTCCTTGGTGCTAGTAGTTGGGTCTTTTTTCCAGGCCTTTTCGAGGGAGCGGCAGAGTTTCTTGGACTTCTTAAGATCATCGTTAAACCATGAGGCCTTTTTGCTGGCAGGTTTGTTTTGACGTTTCTTCAGTGGTGCTAAGGTGTCGGCGGTGTTGGATAACCATAGGGTGAGGTTGGCGGCGGCTTCGTTTGCGTTAGAAGAGTGGGCTGGGGTGTTTAGAAGGAGCGATGCGGAGATCTGGTCTGTGGTGATTTTGTTCCAGTTTCTTTGCAGAGTTGGTTGGAGGTGGTTGGTGGGTTTTGGTTTGTTGTAGGTGAAGTGAACGCAGCTGTGGTCAGTCCAGAGGAGCTCCGTAGTGTGGCTGAAGGAGACATGATTGCTGGAGGTGAAGATGGGGTCGAGTGTGTGACCTGCGATGTGGGTGGGCGAGGATACCAGTTGTTTAAGTCCGAGGTTGGCGAGATTGTCCAAAAGGGTGGTGGTGTTGCGGTCGTTGATCTTTTCAAGGTGAAAATTGAGGTCTCCCAGAAGGATGTAGTCTTTGGAGGGGAGCGCGTGAGGAGTGATGAAGTCCGTGATGTCTTCACTGAATTTTGCGCGGGGTCCTGGTGGTCTGTAGAGGAGGGTGCCTCTGAGTGTGGTCTTGGGGTCAATGAGGATCTGGAAGTGAAGGTGTTCAGAGTTGGCGAGGTTAGCGTCAGAGCTGGTTGAGATGCGGATTGATTTCTTATGGACGATGGCGATTCCTCCTCCTGTGTGGCCGGTACGGTCCTTGCGTGTGATCTTATAATCTTCTGGGATGGCAATGGTGATGTCTGGGGCGGAGGAGGCGTTCATCCATGTTTCTGTAAGGAAGGCGACGTCCGGAGAGATGGTGTCTAGTAGATTCCATAGGTCAATGGCGTGTCTGTGGACCGATCGGGTGTTGAGAAGGATGCACTGTAGGTGGTTGGGGTCGGGATTCTGTGGAGTGGTCGTAGCGGAGTAAATGTCGGAGCCGCTGAATTTGCAGGAGTAGCATGAGAAAGGTCCATGGGTGTGTCCAGGAGCTGCTTGGACGCAGTTGGGGGCGCGACCGGGGTTAAGGGCTAGGAGGGTGGCGGCATTGTAGGTAACGCGGGAGGGCTGGGCAGCGCGATGGGCAGGGGGTCTGGCGCTGGGCGCGGTCCAGGCGCGGACGGGCGTAGACGGGCTTACCTTTGGCGAGGCCGTAGCGCGTGGACGCTGCGCGTGGGGGCATCAGGCATTAATGGACAGTGGAGGGGGCGGAGCGTGGGAGGGTCAGCTGGGAGGCGGGATCAGAGAGGCGGGTCAGGGGAGAGAGAAAAACACAAGATGGAGGGCGAAAGTGAAACTACAAGCAGCAGCGAGGGCACAACACAATGCTCGTAAACAGGCAGCCAAAGGCTCTAAATTCCAGCACAATACCTCTGCTAAAGCGTAACTCGAGGATTATCAACCTTGGAGCACAACACAGCTAAGAAGTGCACGTTATGAGCACAGAGCGCCAAACACAATTGAAGTACCAGGATTCTAAAGCGCCAGGCGATAATCAGCTTCGAAGCGCTAATGCTGACTTTTAGATAAACGCGGTAAGCTTTACAGGCAATGATGCACAGAGCGAGATGCAGAAAATTAAACTACAGCAAGCACAATTCAATTTTGATAAATGGAGTACTGGGAGCGCAGTGCGACTAATTGCTTCAGAACGCGATGATTTAATCAATAATAACGATACCAGGCGCAGTCAGGAATACTCGGCTGCGAAGGGCTTCAGCTGCGATGCAGGTGATGTTAATCAAAATAATCTGGCAGGAGAGCGTGAGGGAGCAACCGTTCAGGAAGGAATCCCGGCGGTCACAGCTAGGTACGGGCTGGGGAGAGACTGTTCTACGTGTGTGGGAGGGTCAGCTGGGAGGCGGGATCAGAGAGGCGGGTCAGGGGAGAGAGAAAAACACAAGATGGAGGGCGAAAGTGAAACTACAAGCAGCAGCGAGGGCACAACACAATGCTCGTAAACAGGCAGCCAAAGGCTCTAAATTCCAGCACAATACCTCTGCTAAAGCGTAACTCGAGGATTATCAACCTTGGAGCACAACACAGCTAAGAAGTGCACGTTATGAGCACAGAGCGCCAAACACAATTGAAGTACCAGGATTCTAAAGCGCCAGGCGATAATCAGCTTCGAAGCGCTAATGCTGACTTTTAGATAAACGCGGTAAGCTTTACAGGCAATGATGCACAGAGCGAGATGCAGAAAATTAAACTACAGCAAGCACAATTCAATTTTGATAAATGGAGTACTGGGAGCGCAGTGCGACTAATTGCTTCAGAACGCGATGATTTAATCAATAATAACGATACCAGGCGCAGTCAGGAATACTCGGCTGCGAAGGGCTTCAGCTGCGATGCAGGTGATGTTAATCAAAATAATCTGGCAGGAGAGCGTGAGGGAGCAACCGTTCAGGAAGGAATCCCGGCGGTCACAGCTAGGTACGGGCTGGGGAGAGACTGTTCTACGTGTGTGGGAGGGTCAGCTGGGAGGCGGGATCAGAGAGGCGGGTCAGGGGAGAGAGAAAAACACAAGATGGAGGGCGAAAGTGAAACTACAAGCAGCAGCGAGGGCACAACACAATGCTCGTAAACAGGCAGCCAAAGGCTCTAAATTCCAGCACAATACCTCTGCTAAAGCGTAACTCGAGGATTATCAACCTTGGAGCACAACACAGCTAAGAAGTGCACGTTATGAGCACAGAGCGCCAAACACAATTGAAGTACCAGGATTCTAAAGCGCCAGGCGATAATCAGCTTCGAAGCGCTAATGCTGACTTTTAGATAAACGCGGTAAGCTTTACAGGCAATGATGCACAGAGCGAGATGCAGAAAATTAAACTACAGCAAGCACAATTCAATTTTGATAAATGGAGTACTGGGAGCGCAGTGCGACTAATTGCTTCAGAACGCGATGATTTAATCAATAATAACGATACCAGGCGCAGTCAGGAATACTCGGCTGCGAAGGGCTTCAGCTGCGATGCAGGTGATGTTAATCAAAATAATCTGGCAGGAGAGCGTGAGGGAGCAACCGTTCAGGAAGGAATCCCGGCGGTCACATGTGTGCTTGTGTGATGTAAAAACTGCTCATGTAAAGCTCTCCAATACCTTTGGGTCAGGTTTGCGCTATATAAAACTGCAAAAAATATATTACTTAACTTTGTGAGCACTCACATTTCCAGGTACTGCTCAAGACTGGAAGGGGAGCACAACCTAAGGATGGCTGAATCCAGAATCCATCCACACTTGACTGTCCCTGTGGAGAAAAACAGGCACACCCCGGACCTGTGGGTTGGGAGTGTTTTTACTAATCTATCCTAAATTTTGTGCTTTATGTGAAAAATAAAGCACCAATGTAATTTGTTGTGCTAATTGTTTCTTGGAGACTTTTCATTGGAACTTTATAATAAGCACTAGCACTACAAAAACATCAGTTTACTAAACACTCTTACTTTATTTAATATTATTTGCCCTATACGACCTGGGCTCTGCAGGAGGGAATGGCCATCAATAATGCAGAGTACCAGCTTCCAGAACTTTTTCGTCAGGTGGTGGGGGGGGGGGGGGGGCTCAACGTGTAAAAAGGTTTAGATGGGGGGGCTCAGCAGACAAAAGTTTGAAGACCTCTGGGCTAAGGTAAGAAGGAAACCACTGAAGGTCTGAGGTATGACCAACCTCCTGGAAGCACCAGGCTTGGGGTCTCTACCCTCAGAATAAAGGAGTCCTTCATCCCAGTAAACTTTATGGGTACCTGTAGCATTCCCAGCAGCCTCAGAAGCAGCTTGCTGTCTGAGGGGTTCAAGAGAGGGGCAGTCTAACTGAGCCTGCCTCAAGACTGCCCTTGAAGGTCCCCCTGTCCCAAGAAACTCAACCTGTTCAGGTTCAAGCTCTTCCAGGACAGTTCCTTCAGGAGTCTCAGAATCAGCTTCCTGAGAAGGCTGATCCTCACTTCAGGTCAGGGGGGAAGGCACTGCCTTAACCCTACTGCTCTTTCTCTTGGATGATGACACTTGGTCCATAGTTTCAGGATCCAAGGCCTGTTCAGTGTGGCACTTTTTGGCCTGTGACCTGGTCACAGCAAGGACATGAGCTGATATTCCTAACATCTCTGCATGAGTCCTATACTCCACTTCTGACCATACTGAGTTTTCAAGATCATTGCCCAAAATACATTCAACTGGGAGGTGTGCATTTACCACAACTCTTTTGAGGCCAGTTACCCCTCCCCAGGAGAAATTAACAACTGCCACACTATGTGTAATAGTGACATTGCTAGCATTGGTCACCAGGTAATTATCACCCAGTACAATCTGTCCTGGGTCCACAAAGTTAGGTGTCACCATAGTGACACTGGCACATGTGTCCCTGTAGGCCTGAGCCACTCTATCATTAATCAAAGGTGTCTGCCTGTACTTGCCCAAAGTATTGGGACTCACAGTAGTGGACATAGCCATGTCCACATCACAGATCAGAACAGCCTGGGTTGGAATCCTGACTAGGCCAGACTCCACCTCAGTACCCATGGTTAACCCCACTAAAGCCTTGGGTTGGGAACTACCACTGCTGACTGTACTAGGGGGTGCAGTTGCCTTAGGGGCTGCAGTGGTAGGGGCTGTACCTTTCTTGGTGCACTCACTAAACCAGTGAGAGGCAGATTTACAATAATTACACCAAGGTTTCTTTGGACCGTCTTTTGTCTTCTTCTTAGAAGTTTGGGACCCCCCTTCGTTAGAATTTTGGGCCCTGATAAAGACTTCTGGTCTTTTTGTTTCTGATCCCCACCTTTTTGGTCTGCCTTTTTCTGATCACCACCTTGGTTCTGGGGTTTCTGCTTAACCCTGGTTCTGACCCATTTGTCTGCCTTCTTTCCCAATTCTTGGGGAGAGGTCAGATCTGAGTCTATCATGTGCAACAACTGGTTCTGACAATTATTAAGGATTTGCTCTCTCATGATTAAATTACACAATCCTGTATAGTCCTTAACTTTACTTCCCAGTAACCAACCTTCCAGAGCCTTAGTGGCACAATCAACAAAATCAGTCCAGTACTGAGTCTGTGTCTTCTGGGTATCTCTGTATTTAACAACAAGGGGTGGTGATGGACAGAGTTTCTGAATTAAGCAGAATACTCTCACCCAGTCAAGAGATCAGGGCTAGATCCAACACCGTTTTTTAGCTCACTGCACCATCCCAGTTCAGAACCTGGCTATATGCAAATTAGTCTGTTCCTGTCCCAGTGCATGATGGGAACAGGGCAAACCAAACTACCAAGCCAATTCTTACACTGGGAAGGAAACAAGCTTCCGGGGACCGGTTTCTGGCATTTCAGCCGTCGTCGGCCCGGCTTGCTTGAATCCTGATGGTGCAATGAGCAAGGGACTCACATCTGAGTATACCCTTCCACGCTTAGGGTGGACAAAATATTTAACAACAAGGGGTGGTGATGGACAGAGTTCCTGAATTAAGCAGAATACTCTCACCCAGTCAAGAGATCAGGGCTAGATCCAACACCGTTTTTTATCTCACTGCACCATCCCAGTTCAGAACCTGGCTATATGCAAATTAGTCTGTTCCTGTCCCAGTGCATGATGGGAACAGGGCAAACCAAACTACCAAGCCAATTCTTACACTGGGAAGGAAACAAGCTTCCGGGGACCGGTTTCTGGCATTTCAGCCGTCGTCGGCCCGGCTTGCTTGAATCCTGATGGTGCTATGAGCAAGGGACTCACATCTGAGTATACCCTTCCACGCTTAGGGTGGACAAAATATTTAACAACAAGGGGTGGTGATGGACAGAGTTTCTGAATTAAGCAGAATACTCTCACCCAGTCAAGAGATCAGGGCTAGATCCAACACCGTTTTTTAGCTCACTGCACCATCCCAGTTCAGAACCTGGCTATATGCAAATTAGTCTGTTCCTGTCCCAGTGCATGATGGGAACAGGGCAAACCAAACTACCAAGCCAATTCTTACACTGGGAAGGAAACAAGCTTCCGGGGACCGGTTTCTGGCATTTCAGCCGTCGTCGGCCCGGCTTGCTTGAATCCTGATGGTGCAATGAGCAAGGGACTCACATCTGAGTATACCCTTCCACGCTTAGGGTGGACAAAATATTTAACAACAAGGGGTGGTGATGGACAGAGTTTCTGAATTAAGCAGAATACTCTCACCCAGTCAAGAGATCAGGGCTAGATCCAACACCGTTTTTTAGCTCACTGCACCATCCCAGTTCAGAACCTGGCTATATGCAAATTAGTCTGTTCCTGTCCCAGTGCATGATGGGAACAGGGCAAACCAAACTACCAAGCCAATTCTTACACTGGGAAGGAAACAAGCTTCCGGGGACCGGTTTCTGGCATTTCAGCCGTCGTCGGCCCGGCTTGCTTGAATCCTGATGGTGCAATGAGCAAGGGACTCACATCTGAGTATACCCTTCCACGCTTAGGGTGGACAAAATATTTAACAACAAGGGGTGGTGATGGACAGAGTTCCTGAATTAAGCAGAATACTCTCACCCAGTCAAGAGATCAGGGCTAGATCCAACACCGTTTTTTAGGTCACTGCACCATCCCAGTTCAGAACCTGGCTATATGCAAATTAGTCTGTTCCTGTCCCAGTGCATGATGGGAACAGGGCAAACCAAACTACCAAGCCAATTCTTACACTGGGAAGGAAACAAGCTTCCGGGGACCGGTTTCTGGCATTTCAGCCGTCGTCGGCCCGGCTTGCTTGAATCCTGATGGTGCTATGAGCAAGGGACTCACATCTGAGTATACCCTTCCACGCTTAGGGTGGACAAAATATTTAACAACAAGGGGTGGTGATGGACAGAGTTTCTGAATTAAGCAGAATACTCTCACCCAGTCAAGAGATCAGGGCTAGATCCAACACCGTTTTTTAGCTCAGTGCACCATCCCAGTTCAGAACCAGGCTATATGCAAATTAGTCTGTTCCTGTCCCAGTGCATGATGGGAACAGGGCAAACCAAACTACCAAGCCAATTCTTACACTGGGAAGGAAACAAGCTTCCGGGGACCGGTTTCTGGCATTTCAGCCGTCGTCGGCCCGGCTTGCTTGAATCCTGATGGTGCAATGAGCAAGGGACTCACATCTGAGTATACCCTTCCACGCTTAGGGTGGACAAAATATTTAACAACAAGGGGTGGTGATGGACAGAGTTTCTGAATTAAGCAGAATACTCTCACCCAGTCAAGAGATCAGGGCTAGATCCAACACCGTTTTTTAGCTCACTGCACCATCCCAGTTCAGAACCTGGCTATATGCAAATTAGTCTGTTCCTGTCCCAGTGCATGATGGGAACAGGGCAAACCAAACTACCAAGCCAATTCTTACACTGGGAAGGAAACAAGCTTCCGGGGACCGGTTTCTGGCATTTCAGCCGTCGTCGGCCCGGCTTGCTTGAATCCTGATGGTGCAATGAGCAAGGGACTCACATCTGAGTATACCCTTCCACGCTTAGGGTGGACAAAATATTTAACAACAAGGGGTGGTGATGGACAGAGTTTCTGAATTAAGCCGAATACTCTCACCCAGTCAAGAGATCAGGGCTAGATCCAACACCGTTTTTTAGCTCACTGCACCATCCCAGTTCAGAACCTGGCTATATGCAAATTAGTCTGTTCCTGTCCCAGTGCATGATGGGAACAGGGCAAACCAAACTACCAAGCCAATTCTTACACTGGGAAGGAAACACGCTTCCGGGGACCGGTTTCTGGCATTTCAGCCGTCGTCGGCCCGGCTTGCTTGAATCCTGATGGTGCAATGAGCAAGGGACTCACATCTGAGTATACCCTTCCACGCTTAGGGTGGACAAAATATTTAACAACAAGGGGTGGTGATGGACAGAGTTTCTGAATTAAGCAGAATACTCTCACCCAGTCAAGAGATCAGGGCTAGATCCAACACCGTTTTTTAGCTCACTGCACCATCCCAGTTCAGAACCTGGCTATATGCAAATTAGTCTGTTCCTGTCCCAGTGCATGATGGGAACAGGGCAAACCAAACTACCAAGCCAATTCTTACACTGGGAAGGAAACAAGCTTCCGGGGACCGGTTTCTGGCATTTCAGCCGTCGTCGGCCCGGCTTGCTTGAATCCTGATGGTGCAATGAGCAAGGGACTCACATCTGAGTATATCCTTCCACGCTTAGGGTGGACAAAATATTTAACAACAAGGGGTGGTGATGGACAGAGTTTCTGAATTAAGCAGAATACTCTCACCCAGTCAAGAGATCAGGGCTAGATCCAACACCGTTTTTTAGCTCACTGCACCATCCCAGTTCAGAACCTGGCTATATGCAAATTAGTCTGTTCCTGTCCCAGTGCATGATGGGAACAGGGCAAACCAAACTACCAAGCCAATTCTTACACTGGGAAGGAAACAAGCTTCCAGGGACCGGTTTCTGGCATTTCAGCCGTGGTCGGCCCGGCTTGCTTGAATCCTGATGGTGCAATGAGCAAGGGACTCACATCGGAGTATACCCTTCCACGCTTAGGGTGGACAAAATATTTAACAACAAGGGGTGGTGATGGACAGAGTTTCTGAATTAAGCAGAATACTCTCACCCAGTCAAGAGATCAGGGCGAGATCCAACACCGTTTTTTAGCTCACTGCACCATCCCAGTTCAGAACCTGGCTATATGCAAATTAGTCTGTTCCTGTCCCAGTGCATGATGGGAACAGGGCAAACCAAACTACCAAGCCAATTCTTACACTGGGAAGGAAACAAGCTTCCGGGGACCGGTTTCTGGCATTTCAGCCGTCGTCGGCCCGGCTTGCTTGAATCCTGATGGTGCAATGAGCAAGGGACTCACATCTGAGTATACCCTTCCACGCTTAGGGTGGACAAAATATTTAACAACAAGGGGTGGTGATGGACAGAGTTTCTGAATTAAGCAGAATACTCTCACCCAGTCAAGAGATCAGGGCTAGATCCAACACCGTTTTTTAGCTCACTGCACCATCCCAGTTCAGAACCTGGCTATATGCAAATTAGTCTGTTCCTGTCCCAGTGCATGATGGGAACAGGGCAAACCAAACTACCAAGCCAATTCTTACACTGGGAAGGAAACAAGCTTCCGGGGACCGGTTTCTGGCATTTCAGCCGTCGTCGGCCCGGCTTGCTTGAATCCTGATGGTGCAATGAGCAAGGGACTCACATCGGAGTATACCCTTCCACGCTTAGGGTGGACAAAATATTTATCAACAAGGGGTGGTGATGGACAGAGTTTCTGAATTAAGCAGAATACTCTCACCCAGTCAAGAGATCAGGGCTAGATCCAACACCGTTTTTTAGCTCACTGCACCATCCCAGTTCAGAACCTGGCTATATGCAAATTAGTCTGTTCCTGTCCCAGTGCATGATGGGAACAGGGCAAACCAAACTACCAAGCCAATTCTTACACTTTGAAGGAAACAAGCTTCCTGGGACCGGTTTCTGGCATTTCAGCCGTCGTCGGCCCGGCTTGCTTGAATCCTGATGGTGCAATGAGCAAGGGACTCACATCTGAGTATACCCTTCCACGCTTAGGGTGGACAAAATATTTAACAACAAGGGGTGGTGATGGACAGAGTTTCTGAATTAAGCAGAATACTCTCACCCAGTCAAGAGATCAGGGCTAGATCCAACACCGTTTTTTAGCTCACTGCACCATCCCAGTTCAGAATCTGGCTATATGCAAATTAGTCTGTTCCTGTCCCAGTGCATGATGGGAACAGGGCAAACCAAACTACCAAGCCAATTCTTACACCGGGAAGGAAACAAGCTTCCGGGGACCGGTTTCTGGCATTTCAGCCGTCGTCGGCCCGGCTTGCTTGAATCCTGATGGTGCAATGAGCAAGGGACTCACATCTGAGTATATCCTTCCACGCTTAGGGTGGACAAAATATTTAACAACAAGGGGTGGTGATGGACAGAGTTTCTGAATTAAGCAGAATACTCTCACCCAGTCAAGAGATCAGGGCTAGATCCAACACCGTTTTTTAGCTCACTGCACCATCCCAGTTCAGAACCTGGCTATATGCAAATTAGTCTGTTCCTGTCCCAGTGCATGATGGGAACAGGGCAAACCAAACTACCAAGCCAATTCTTACACTGGGAAGGAAACAAGCTTCCAGGGACCGGTTTCTGGCATTTCAGCCGTCGTCGGCCCGGCTTGCTTGAATCCTGATGGTGCAATGAGCAAGGGACTCACATCGGAGTATACCCTTCCACGCTTAGGGTGGACAAAATATTTAACAACAAGGGGTGGTGATGGACAGAGTTTCTGAATTAAGCAGAATACTCTCACCCAGTCAAGAGATCAGGGCTAGATCCAACACCGTTTTTTAGCTCACTTCACCATCCCAGTTCAGAACCTGGCTATATGCAAATTAGTCTGTTTCTGTCCCAGTGCATGATGGGAACAGGGCAAACCAAACTACCAAGCCAATTCTTACACTGGGAAGGAAACAAGCTTCCGGGGACCGGTTTCTGGCATTTCAGCCGTCGTCGGCCCGGCTTGCTTGAATCCTGATGGTGCAATGAGCAAGGGACTCACATCTGAGTATACCCTTCCACGCTTAGAATTGGCTTGGTAGTTTGGTCTGCCCTGTTCCCATGATGCACTGGGCCAGGGACAGACTAATTTGCATATAGCCAGGTTCTGAGCTGGGATGGGGCAGTGAGCTAAATAACGGTGATGGATCAAGCCCTGATCTTTGGACTGGGTAAGAGTGGTCTGCTTAATTCAGACACTCTGTTCATCACCACCCCCTTTTCTGAATCTTCTGGGTATCTCTGAACATCAACCTGTACTGTTCAGTGGTTAGGCCAAACCCATCAATTAGAGCACTCTTCAGGACAGGGTAGTTATTAGCATCCGCATCACTAACTGTGAGGAGCTTATCTCTGCCTTTTTCTTCAAAGGAGAGCCACAAGATAGCTGCCCACTGACTCTGGGGGGCCTGCTGGACTTTGCAGGCCCTTTCCAAAGCAGTTATCCATTTGTGGATGTCATCCCCAACTTTGTAGGGGGGCACTATCTTACTCAGGTGCCTAGTATTCTCATGGGACCTGTCTTTATCCTTAGGGATATTGCTGCCACCAGTGGGTTGTGGCCCACCCAATTTCTGCTCTCTAGCTAGGGCAAGCTTCTCTTTGGCAAGGGCAACTTCTAGTTCTTGCCTCTCAATCCTTAGATTAGCTTCCCTCATCCTAGCCTGATTTTCTCTCCTTTCAGGAGAGGGCATCCTTCTCTGAGCAGTGGTATTGGACCCCCTAGAGGCCTGAGAGTGGAGGGACTCACCTGAGTGGGGCCTTCTCCTCTCATACCCCTGGTTAAGTCTACTAATAGGTCTGTATGGGGCTAGCCCATTCTCAGCCCCATGTAGGCTTAGGTTAGCCTGGCTAAGTCTCCCAACTTGGACCTGGCTATCTTGGAAAACATGTTATATATTCAAAATATATGTATTTATTTCTAAATCAATCCTCTGAACTCTTTATGAGGGCAGAGGCACAAGCGCATAACAAGTAACTCAATATAACATACAATAAGTTGCACAATATGGATAGGCCCTGGTGGCCCGCTAAACCATATACTAAAATAGTGGTATAAGAACCACGTCACGAACAGTTGGAAGGCCTAGGGCCTTGGGAATCACTGGGGGTACACTGGACTAACAGTAGGTAGGAAGCAGGAGGCCCACGGGATGCGTGTGCAGAGTCTAAATGTGCACGCGTGCACACATAGAAGTCAATGGGCAGAAAGTTAGAAAGTTAAAGATTTAGGAGTTTTCCGACTGGACTAGGAACTAACCACTTGAAACTAGGACACTAGGATAGTCAATCTTCACAGGAGCACCAAAGTACTCGCGTTACCTCACCCACAGGAAGCGGGCGCATAGGTCCTAAAGTGTGTCTGGTTTCGTCGTGGATTCCTACGGAGCCTTGGAGAAAAGATGCTGCAGGCGACCAGGAGAGAAGAGTCCGGTTGGATCCAAGGGCGGATCGAGGATGAGGAGTACCTGAAAGCAGAGGGAACAGAGTCTGGGTCACTAGCCAGTGACCAGTATGGAACCAGGAAGGAACCAGGCGATGTCGGGGAGCAATCAGGTGATGTCGTGAAGCTTGTCTCTTTTAAATAACAAAGAGGGGGAGGGAGAGACAGGGGGTGGATTCCTTCTCCCAAACAATGTAAATAAACAACATTGAAGCTTGTCTCTGCAGCCACGTGGACCAGGAGGTGTCGACGACGACCAGGAGCTGGATACGGACTGTCCCACGAAGGTTCTCGCTGTCGGCGGTGTCGGCCTCTGGATTGGAGTCAACAAGCCTTGGCAAACGCAACCCACGCAGAAAAGGAAGATGGCTTCTTAATCAGACCAGCAAGGTCTGATGGGCTGCTCCTTTTCAGGGGAGCAAGGGCCAGTCTGGAGCAACCAGACCAGCATTGGAAATTCAAAGGTTCGTCGTCACAGAGGCTACTAGCCAACGGGCAAGTGACCGGACAGACGCGTCGAGCAGGAAAAGGCAAAAGGGCCCCACGCAGCACTCGATGGGTGTGGAGAGGTGATCTTTGGTGCAGTTGATGCTCGGGGCTGGGGCTTCTCAATCCCCAATGCACAACTTCAAGGGTACCTCAGAAGCTGCACGGAAAGAGTTTCGCTGGCTTTCCAAGATGGCCGGTCCCACGTCTTGCGTCGCCTCCACGGGTCTCAGCTTTGCTGTGTCTGTGGATCGGGCTGAAGGAAGTCTGGTAGTCCGGGTCTTGTCAGGCTCTGTGTTCGAGCTCCGGCGGGAGCAACGACAAAGCAAACCATTGAGCGCTTGATGGTGCCTGCTTGCACAGGGTGGTCACTCCTTGACCACAAGGGAGATTCTTCAGTCTTCTACGTCGAGTAGGATGTCGAAGGTCCAGAGTTTCGTATCAGAGTTTCAGTCAGAATAAATCTAAAGTCTTGGGACTCCGCTCCTACCTATATACCAAATCTAGGGGCTGGATTACCTGCTAGGTCCCTCTTATTGGTGGGACCCAGGAAGGGGGTGGTTACATCCCTTTCCCTTTGTCCAGTTTCGGGCTGGGGCTGGAGTTCCCCAGCACCGGTTTGAACTGGACTATGCATGGGACACCTTGTGTGCCCCAGGCAGTGTCTCATTTCATTCAGCCCTCCCTGCCCCAATACACTATAGCCTATCTGGGGTGGTGCTAGCACCTCCCTGTGACAGTAAACCTATTGTCCAAGCCTCCCTCGCAGGAAGGACTCCCAGCAGCAGGAGGTCAGACTTGTGTCTGTGGCAGCAGCATCCATTTTGTGATGCTGAGGCTTGGTTAACTTTAACCGGGATTAATGGAAGTAACATGTCTTCTCCCTCTAGAAGGGTGGAATGCTACCCCCGTCGCCACAACTGGCGAGGGGTAGTATTCCAAAGCGTAGGACACCTTACACGACATGTTTTGATAAAGCCAAACCAAAGTTAGCATTAACCGCGAGGTTCATAATGCACTTAAGAGTATATGGTATGGCAATATCCTAGAACAGCTATAAGGACATGGTTCCGAAAGCTGCAGACAGCCTCAGCTCATGCTAGAGCACCACCTCACATAAAACCAAGCACTCTGCGTTCAGGATTGTTAAGGCCTGCCATAGGAGTGACTTATAGGTGCATATGTGTCTAGATATAATGTTAGATATAGGTATACTATGTCTAAGCAAGGAGTGATTACACAACCTTGCCCCAGCTGAGTGATCAGCCAGTTGTGTCAGTTTGGATGGCCAGCCAGGGGTGGCAAAAGATATGCTGCAGCCCCTGGTAGGCCTTGGGTGCACCTATGCCCTGGGTACCTATAGTACAATGTACAGGGACTCATAAGAGTGACCCAAATCCCAATTGGTGATGTACCTAAAGTACATGGTGTGAATTTAGAGAGAGAACAGCAGGGCTGTGGGTCTGATTAGCAGGCCCACAGCCACATTAAGTCGAAAACCAGTGAAGCAAAAAGCAAAAAAATGGGGTGACCATAGGAAAGCAGACCCTACTCTCCTACAGTGGTCACTTAGCCAACGATAAGAAATGCCCAGCATTGAAAGCCACATGTTCTAACTGCAAAAAAATAGGACATTTCACGTCTGCTTGTCATGCAAAAAAGAATAAGGCAAAAGTGAGTTTAGTGTCTCCTGAGGATGTGTCAGACAGTGACTCTGATTCAGATGTAGATTGTGGTCAAATAGTTTTGCAAGTATCGGATAGTGATAAAAAGGGACCTGTTGATTGTATTCTGGTGGATGGGAAGTCTACCAGTGTTTTGTTTGATTTGGGGGCAAAAATAACAATAGTTTCAAGACCCTTTTACACGCATCATCTACAAGGTAAAGTAAAAATTTTGAAACCTGACATTAAACCTTATGCATATGGTGGAGAACCTATCAAACTTATTGGGTACTTTCAGGGTTTGATTGAGTATAAAGGAAGGTTAGCTTCTGGAAAAGTTTATGTGTCTCATAGAGGAGACAGCATTTTAAGCTGGTTCCACCAGCGAGATCTAGGGGTCATGTTAGACCCCAACAGCAATCCACCAATAATGAGATTAACGGGGGTGATGATGATACAGTTTACATTGAACATCTTAAGAACATGTTTCCCAGTGTTTTTGCAAACAAGTTAGGTTGCTTGCGTGATTACACTCATAAAATTAAGTTGCGTCCTGACGCTGTGCCAGTTACCTGCAACGTTCGTGGGGTACCTTTTTCTGTACGAGAGAAGATGAAATGTCAATTAGATAAATTAAAGGAGGAAGGCATCATCGAAGAGGTTGAAGGTACGCAATGGTTGGCACCAGTAGTCGCAGCCAAAATATCGGACGGCAGTCTCCGTCTATGCATAGACTTACGCGCACTTACCAAACAAGTGGTTGTGGATAGGTATCCACTTCCGAAAATCTCGGCCATGCTTATGTTACTTAAGGATGCCAAGATTTTCTCTATGGTTGACTTTAGGTCAGTCTATCATCAGGTACAACTAGACAAGGATTCTAGAGACCTAACCTCTTTTATCACTCCTTTTGGAACATTCAGGTTCCTTAGATTACCCTTAGGTCTTGTCTCGGCAGCGGCAGTTTTTCAGAGGGCTTTAGAGAAAGTACTGAAGGATGTGAAAGGTGTAAAGATATATCAGGGTGATGTCTTGATTTTTGCCTGCGACATGGAGGAGCATGATAACATTTTGAAGGAGGTTTTAAGGAAGTTCTGTAAAAGTAATCTTGCAGTTAAAATAGAAAAGTGTAAATTCCGGAAGTCCTCCATTGATTATTTGGGTCACACCATTTCTGGAAAAGGTGTGGAACCAAAACGTGAATTAATTGAGACTATACAGAATCTAGCGTCACCAAGCAATAAAGAGGAAGTAATGAAAGTACTTGGTATGACAGAATACTACAGCAAGTTTGTGGAAGGCTTTGCTGAGAAGTCAGCTAACATTAGAAATGTGTTGTACAAAGGTGTTGAGTTTCATTCGTCTGAGTTGTGTGAGAGGGAATTCATCATTTTGAAGGACAGTCTTAAGAAGACGCCAAAACTTTGCAGCTTTGATCCTGGGCTGAAATCTGTACTTATTACAGACGCAAGTATGAAGGGGCTGGGAGCTGTTCTACAACAAGAGCAAGGTTAAGATGTGAAGGTTATTTTATTTCTCTCCCGGAGTTTGAAAGGTGCAGAGCTAAGATACTCGGTAATAGAAAGGGAAGCTTTGACAGTCCATTGGGTTATTAAGAAGCTCAAGAATTTACTTTGGGGTACAACATTTTCTGTGAGAAGTGACCACAAACCTTTGTGTGAGGTGTTTAATAAGAAAGGTTTGATGCTATTTCTAGCAGGATTTCAAAATGGATTGTAAGTTTGCAAGCTTATGATTTTAATGTTGAATATTTGCCGGGGGTGCGTAACTGTATTGCTGCCACGCTTTCCAGATTGGTCAATTTGGATGAAAGTGAAGTTGACTCCAAAGAAGAAGACATGAGTGAATGGGTATGCAGTATACACCATGATGGGATGAAAGAGGACAAATGGCGTGAAGCAAGTGATTCAGATGTAGACTTTGCTGAGTTGCGCCCTTCAGTCAGGAAAGGTTGGACATGTAAGACTGGTGGGAGCGTGGATGATTATTGGAATGTGAGGGATGAATTGTCTTTAAGTGGAAGCTTAGTATTTAGAGGACCTAGGTTAATTCCACCTAAAGTGCTCCGTGAAGAATTAATAAATTTAGCACATGAAGGCCATCAGGGTATTTCAAAGACTAAAGAAAGGCTTAACTACTGGTGGCCGGGGTTAGACTTACTGGTTGAGATGGTTGTTAGAGATTGTTTGCAGTGTGTTTTGAGTGAGAAATCTTTAAGCCTTGGGTTCAACCTATGATAATAAGAAAACGACCTAAGGGTCCATGGCAGGAACTTGCTCTTGATATTTTAGGACCTGTTATGTTCAATGGGTGTAAAATGTTTATATTTGTCCTTATAGACATGTTCTCGAGATGGCCTGAGATAAAATTAACAAGGAACATTGACTCAAAACAGGTCATTATATTCCTTAAGGAAGTGTTCTCACGAGAAGATTTACCTGGATCGCTTTTGACAGACAATGGTGTCCAGTGTTTATCTCGTGAGAGGAAGGAGTTTTTGCTATCCTGTTCTATACATCACAAGTTATGTGCACTTTACCACCCAGAGTGCAGCGGTATGGTGGAACGCTTTGTACGCGTACTCAAAGAAACCATAAATATGTCTAAACAAAATGGACTAGATTTAAGAAATGAGTTGGTAAAAAAGGTTGAAGCGTATAGGTTCAGTCCCCATTCCACCACAGGATATAGTCCTTTCATGCTTTTGAAAAGCAGGCAACCTAACACTTTGGTAGCTCCTTTTTGGGCGAATACAGCAGAGTCCAAAATTAAAAATGGTGTTCCCTCTCAAGAAAAGCGTGAAGCAAATGAACAGAGGAAGGCAATCAATAGAAAGGAGAATTTCGATTCCAGAAAATCTGTTAAGACTACAGTGGTCAAGGTAGGAGACTTGGTCATGATAAGGGCTCCTGTGGGAAGGAAAAATTCCGGGTTATTTGCTAAACCCCACAGGGTAATCAAAATCTTTAGAAATGCCATAAAGACTGAAGATACGCGTATTTGGAACTTGAATAGGGTTATAGTTTTGAAAAATACAACTTTGTTTGATGACAAAAATAACAAAAACTGTGTTGATGTGACTGAACCTGGTACCACTTCTGATGTTCCCACTCATACTCAAAGAATCACCAGGGAAAGAAGCCTGCCTTCTAAATTTAAAGATTAGGAGATGAATGTTTAAAAGAGAATATATATATTTTTTTACATGAGAAACTGTAATTTTTATGCCTCACCTAGAGCTGAGGTAGCTCATATTTCTTTTTATTTATTTTTATAAGTTGTATTCTAATGTGTTTTATATAGAGGGAAGATTTGTAGTATTGTGTATTTCATTTCTTGCTTACTTTATTGTTTTTTTTTTGCAAAAACATTTTTTATTGGTGATCAAGTGCTGAGGAGACAATACAGTATAAGAGCATCTCAGGCATCAGTGAACGATGCGGCAAATCAACTCAGCTCAAGCAAGACACCTTTTTTATAGAACCGTCCCCAACGTGCCCACCCCACCCCGCATTCCCCCCCCCCGTAGCCAGTGTGCCGCTTTCTCCCTTTCCAGTCATTAACATGTTATCCCCGCCCGTCCCGGACAGGGGCCACAGTAAAGGGTAAATGGTGTCAGTCAACGGAGTGTCAAGACCCCCAAGGCTGTTATCAGTAATAGTAAGTAGTGCGTGCGCCTAGGTGTGTGCGAGAAATCCCGGTCCCAGCGCCCTCACCCAGGAGTCCCTCCCTCATCCTCACTCTGGTCTCCATCCGGCTGTTGGAGCGCTACCACTAAGGCCTCCCACGCCCTGGCCACCTCCAGCGCCTTGTCATTATCTAGGTTCCTAGCCTGTCGCAGCCGCAATGTACTCTCCGCCTTTGCCCAGCGCTCTAGAGTGGTCTTCCAACGCGTGTAGCTGGGGCCTTGAGTAGATTTCCAGTGCATGGAGATTTCACGTTTAGCCAGTATCAAACCCAGGTCGCAGAATTTGCTGGTAACTCGCGTGCGAGGGGTATGCGGGAACCACAGTAAAAGGCATGTACCCATGTCAGGAGCGATCTGCCGGTCCGTGACAGCATTCAGGCAGGACATTACCGCCTCCCAGTAACCCGCCAGCTTGATGCAAGTCCAAAACATATGGGCGAAGTCCGCATCCGCGGTTCCACATCGGGGACAAAGCGAAGAGGCACCCTCAAAGTATTGCGAGATTTTCGTTGGCGTCAGGTACGCCCGGTGCAGGGTAAAAAACTGGACCAATTGGAACCTGGCGTTCCTCGTGCCCTTCCATGCCCTGCGCAGTAGCTGCGTCCACGCCGTGTCAGGAATAGACCGCCCAATGTCCCCCTCCCACTTGGCTCGCAGCCCATCTAGGGGCCGCAGGGCAGTAGTCGACAGCCGTCGATAAAGGCACGTGACAGCCTTGTAGGTGCCAGCGGCCGTCACTACATATTGGCAGCACTCCGATGTCTGCGGTTCAATGAGCCCACATTTCCAGTAGCGGCGAATACCAGCCACTAATGCAGCGTGTAGCAAATACCCACCCCTCGGTAGATCATAAGAGTCTCGCAGCTCCTGAAACGGAATCAGCGAGCCATCCTTGTAGAGATCGCCGACCATCAACAGGCCAAGCTCCTCCCAAATCGCCAGTGTCGACCAGTCCCCGCCATGCGGGAAAGGCTGTGCACATCCCGAGCGGAATTTCCGGGGCATAAGGTCGAACGGCACCGGAGCGCTTGTGGGCCCGAAGCCAACAGCTGCGGATCGTCCGTTCCTCCATAGTGAGCTGAGTCAAGTCCAGTTTCTGGCCCAAGACTATAAAGGAGAGGAAGTGTCTCGGGAACAATTTGCCCGGCGTATCGTCCGGGCCGCGGAACTCCAAAGCCACCGCCTGGGTGAGCCACTGCAGTTGAGCCGCCAGGTAGTACCACTCAAAATCCGGGGCAGCAAGGCCCCCGTCCGCCCTGGGGCGCATCAAGGTGGTCAGCGCAACCCGTCTTCTACCCGAACCCCAGATGAACCCCGTCGTCAGGGAGCGAAGTCTGGTGAAAACTGACGCGGGGATCCAGACCGGCAGGGTGCGAAACAGGTACAACAGTCGGGGAAGTGCCACCATCTTCAGCAACGCGACTCGACCCGCGACTGAGAGTGGCAGCGTCCGCCAGAAACCCATGCAACCCTGTAGATTCCGAATTGCCCTGTTGACGTTACCGTCCAGGAGGACCGCAGGTGAGTGGTAGATGAAAGTGCCCAGATAGGGGAGGCAATGATGTTCCCATCGCAGGGCACCCTCCGGTTGGGCGTCACCGGCCCCCGGAGTCAGCGGGAAGAGGCAAGACTTCCCCCAGTTGACCCTTAGCCCTGAAAGATGACCAAAATCCGCCAGGAGCCGTTCGGCCCCGCGCAGGGAGTCGCCCGTGTCTGCCAGAAACAACAGACAGTCGTCCGCATAGAGAGAGATGTAGTGGGTGTCGGCTCTCAGCGGGAGCCCTGCATACGCTCGGCCCAGCCGGGCGTGCGCAGCCAATGGCTCTATGGCCAGTGCAAATAACAAGGGGGATAGAGAGCACCCCTGTCGGGTCCCCCTACCCACCGTGTAAGAGGCTGAAATGGTGGACCCCGTCTTGACCCGGGCCGTGGCCGCGGCATAGAGCAAGGCAGTCCATCTCACAAAGCGTTCGCCCAGTCCAAAGGCCTCCAGGACACGGAGCAGGTACGACCACTCGACGCTATCGAATGCTTTCTCGATGTCAATCGAGAGGACCGCGGCACTCGGAAAGTCAGCGGCCTCCCCTCCCATGATCCGGAGCAACCGGCGCACACAAGTGGCGGTGGTGCGTTGAGGAATAAAGCCCGCCTGGTCGCTATGCACCAAGGAGCGCATGTGGGTGAGGAGCCGCGTCGCGAGGATCCGGCTCAGGATCTTGTAATCCGTGGTGAGCATGGAGAGCGGGCGGTATGCTGAACGGCAGCTCGCATCACCGTCTCGCTTTAGGAGGGGTATCACTAAGGCTTCGCGTGTAGACGCCGGCAAACACCCCGAGTTCCAGGCCTCTTGATAGACCTCCTGCAGTCGCGGAACCAGCACATCTGCGTAGGCCACATAAAATTCGATCGGGAGCCCATCCGTACCCGGAGTCTTGCGGCGGGCCATATGTTTGATGGCCACCCTGATTTCTCCCACGGAGATATCGCCGCCTAGCTGTTTCGCGTGCTCCGGATCGAGCCTGGGCAGCTGCGCCGCCACCAGGAACTCCTCCAACTCCGCTGGGGGGTCCGGCATCCTACTCCTATAAAGATGTTCGTAATACCGATGGAATTGGTCGTTAATGTCCAATTGCGTGTAGACCATGCGCCCCTCCGGAGTGGCGAGGGCCACTATAGGGGAGCCCCGGGTTCCAGGACTGGCCAACCATGCCAGTAGCGAACCCACTTTGTCGCGTTCGGCGTGAGCCCGGACCAGGAACTCCTTATAATCAAAGCAGCGCAGTTTTTCCAGCACTGCCGCCACTGCCTCTCGAGCCTCGGAGACCGCTCCATGAGCCTCAGGATCCGCGTGGCTGCGCCTCTCCTCGGCGCGCAAACGGTCCTCACCGCGCTCTACATCCTGCAGTAGGGTTTTACGGACACCCGCAGTAGCCGAAATACAGACGCCCCGAACTACCGCCTTAAAGGCGTCCCATTCCAGTGCCCGGCTGGAGGCCGTGCCCACATTAGTGTCAAAGTATCCCTCCACCCCGCCACGCACACTGGCTTTAAACGCCGGGTCCTCCAGCGCCAGCGGATTCAACCGCCACGTCGGGATAGCCTGGCGTCGCCTCATCCACTGTATCGTAACCAGGCAAGGGTTGTGGTCAGACACCGTCCTGGTCAAGTACTCACTGTGGCGGACCAGGCTCTGGACGTCCAGTGAACACAGAATGCTGTCTAAACGAACATGCAGATCGTGCGGGGGGGAGTAAAAGGAGAAATCCCTTTCCGTTGGGTGGTGGGTCCTCCATGCATCGACTAGGCCCCAGCTACTCTGCCATGCTCTCCTACTCTGCGCCAACTTGTGAGCCGCTGCCTGCGCTAGGGGCGGGTGAGAGCGATCCAGTTCCACGTCCAACACTGAGTTAAAATCCCCCCCAAGCAGGACCGTACCAGCCAGGACAGTCGCCAGCTTCCCAGACAGTCGCGCAAAGAAGGCAGGCTGGTCTACGTTAGGGGCGTATACGCTGCAGAGCGTCACGTCCCTCCCATCTAGGCGGCCCTGCACAGCGACAAACCTCCCCTCGGGATCAACTATCGTTACCAGAGGCTGGAAAGGAACCCCCGCCCGGACCCATATCAAAGCCCCCCGTGCAAAGGCCGAGTAGGTGGTGTAAAACATATGCCCCCGCCATCTGCGCTGCAGAGCCCGCCCCTCAGTTAGATCAATGTGGGTTTCCTGCAGGAAGGCAACCTGAACCCCCCTGCGGACAAGATGGGCATGAACCCTGTGGCGTTTCAGCATGGAATGCAGGCCCCTCACATTCCAGGTCACACACTTCAGTTCAAGGAGGGTCCCCATTCCTTACGACAAACACAACCCCAAAGAAAGCAACATTCGCACGCGCACTGGCTACTCCCCAAGAAACAAACCCCGACAATCCCCAACAACCCCACGTCCCACCCCTCCCCAGAATAGGTCCCCAACAGCAGAAACCCATCCAAATGAGCAAGTCCCAACAGTAACAGTCTCTGGCAACTACCAGAGTCCCACAGTAGGTGTGGGAGAAGAGGGGGTGGCCTGTCGCCTTCCTCAGCAGACCGCAAACAGCTCACTCTTTCAAGCCAGTTAGGCCTCCCCCTCCATAAGGAAGGCGACCATCACCACAGAGGTTGGCCGCCCAACATCAGTTCCAGGCCCAACAGGTCAACGCCATCACAGCCCCAAGCCCCAGTCAGGAGCTCATCAGGTTATACGATACCACAGCAGGGGAACAGTAGCCTCATTCGTCCAGTAGACCATCTGCAGTTCCAGGCGTGACATGGGGTGGCGCGGGGTCTCCAGTCACCGACTCCTCCGAGGACCCCCCATCGGTGCCACCACGAGATCCCGACTCCATAGCCGTTGCGGAGTCCAATGTCTGGGAGATGTCAGAGACCGCCCGGAGGGCATCCCTACGCTCCAGCTCAGTCTGTGAGACCGTGGGTGTCCGAACTTTTGGCGGTCGTTTCTTGCGCCTCCTACCCCGCCTGGGCCGAGGTGGCGCCCGCCGCCGCTCCCCGGCCGCATGAGGAGCATCCGCGCCGGTCTTGTAAAGCTCCAGCCAGTTCCAAACGTCGTCGGGAGTGTCGTAGAAGGAAGATTTGCCATCTAGCATGATCCGTAGGCGGGCTGGGAACAGGAGAGAGTAGCGGATGCCCTCCTCCCGAAGCGCCCTCTTGACCGCCAAAAAAGTCGACCGCTGCCTCTGGACTTCCAAGGAATAATCAGGGTATATGGATACCTGGGCATTGTCCACTCGATAGGGTCCCAGAGCTCGCGCCCTCTGCAGAATGAGGTCCCGGTCCCTGTAATGCAGCAACCGCGCCACCACCGGGCGGGGAGGCCGGCCTTCAGCTGGGGGATGAGCCGGCACGCGGTGAGCACGCTCCAAGGTGTAAAACGGCGAGAGCCCTTCCGGAACAACCACATCTCGCAGCCAGGCCTCCAAATAGCCCAACATGTCGGTTCCCTCAATTTTCTCCGGCAGGCCCACCACGCGAACGTTATTGCGGCGGTTGCGCCCCTCCGCATCCTCCGCTCGCTGTTCCAGTATGTGCACCCTCTGCTGCAGCTCCCCCAGCAGGGCATCCGCCGCCTTCGACGAAGGTTCCAGCACGGCGATCCGGGTCTCGGTCTCCTTGACCCGATCCGCCAACTTGCCGTGGTCTGCACGCAAGAGGCCCAGGCTCGTGGACACCTGCCCGATGTCATGATGTAGGGCCTCCCTGGTGTCAGCGATGGCCTTCAGGATCTGCTCCAGTTGGCTTTGCGGTAGGCCCGCCGCCGGGATGGCGTCCAGATTGGGGCCCCGATCATCCACCGGCCCCCCAGCAGCTTCCGGCGGGGGCTTCAGGGGGCGCTTCCCCATGGGGGTGGTCACGTCTCGCCCTCGCAGCAACAGGGTCGGCGCCTTCACCTGCGTCCAACACGCCAGGCCGCAATCCTCGGGGTCGTCCGCCGCACGGCGTGTCCCCAGGGTCCGCCGGCCCCCGAAACCAGCGGCTCTCCTGCGGCGCCCGGGTCCCACTCGCCGCCTCGCGGTCCACTTAGCACACGGAGCACCTCTGAGTGCACTGTTCCCCAAAGTCCACAAGCAGAGTACAAGGCCACCAGCCCAGATTGGCGACAGGGGCGGCTCTCCAGGACGCCAATGAGGCAGGGGCAGGAAAAGGCGCGCCCGGGCGCCAAGAAGCGGCTCCCCCGGGGGGCCCACAGAGCCAGGCCACTAGGCTCCCCGGCGGCGGCAGAGTCCCTCGACAGTAGACGGCCAGGGAGCAGCGCGGGACCACCTCCACTCAGGTCGGCTGCACAGGGTCCGGACCCAGCTCAATCTCGGGTCGCGCAGGGCTGGTCTGCACCCCAAGCCCGCGTCTCACAGTTGGCGCTCAATGGAAACCCCCAGAGTCAGGCCGGCAAGGCCAGCGCCGGGCAGCTGCGACCCCGGTAGGCCGCGCGGAGAGAGGCCCAAGTCCAAGCCCAGCCACACGCTCCCTGTCCGGCCAGCAGCAGGCCCACCCCAGGCCGGGGCGGTATCAGGGCCGCTCACCTGTAGGTGGCCCCGCCGTGCTCCCGCTGATGCTCCGCGGTGATGAGTCTGAGGTCCGCCGCCGCGGCGGGCCCAAAGATCCTGGGTTCCGGGTCTCGTGGTGGCCGGCGGCCGGCTAGGTACCGCCGCGGGCCGGCCCCCGGAGCACTCGAGGCCGGGGATGCGGCCGAGCGCCAAGGCCGCAAGATGGCCGGCGCCGCCCACTGATCACCGGGCGCGGCGCGGGTGCTGCGCGGTCAGGGATCCGTCCCCGCCGCCTCCGGTCAGGCCCCAGGACACACAGGAGGAGATGCGGGCAAACCTAGGGCACCAAGGCCATCCGGATCAACAGCGCCAGGATTAATGGAGGAGGCCACGGCGGAGCTCAGTGCTCACGCGTCTACCTCCATCGGCTGGCAAGCCACGCCCCCTTGCTTACTTTATTGTTTATACCTATTTCTTTAAGAGCTCTGGTTATTGTTTAAGCAGCTCCATAGCAATAGAATGTAGATGAGAGTTGAAGAAGTCAGTTGCATCTGACTTGATCCAGCTGATGGATGGGACATTTCCTACCTCTGAATAAACTTATCCTTTATTCATCACCTTTGGAGATTCTTACTTGATTTTACACTAGTAACTCCAGATAATTTATGTGAAGTACTCTTTGTTTCATTGTCCATATTCCTTGTACTGTGTGACTTTGTAAGTGCGCTCCCCATCCCGTGAGAGATGCGTCTGTGGTCGGTATTATTTGTGGAACTGGCTCTGTAAACGGCCGGCCCTTGGAAAGGTTTTTGGTGTTCCACCATTGCAGAGAGCGATGCGTCCGGTCAGACACCACCACCAGTTATCTCTTATTGAGCCTGATTCCACTGATCCGCTAAGCATTCTTGTATGGAACGCATTTGTAGCCTTGCGTATGGCACTATGAAAATGCAAGATGCCATCATTCCTATTAGCTGCATGAACACTCGAGCTTGAAGTGAGTGTTATGCTAGTAATTTTTGTATGAGATTCTGCATGGCTTGTGAGGTACTGGGTTTTTAAGAACCGGCACAGAACCGGCAACCCAGCGGTGTCAGGGTACACCCAGAGACCTCGAGTCCTTCCTGATTCAGACCACAGAAACTCAGAGTCTTCTAGGTGAAGTCAAGGATCGATTTTATTGGCTGCAACCAAGGTAACAAGTGTCCTAGAAGTACAACACACGGGAAGTATATTCTCAGGAGACTGCTCGAATTTACAAAGTCAGGCTTCTCTTTTTATACAGAATTTTAAGCTTCAGGCAAACATTCTTGGTTTTACAGTAGATCATTGACATATTTCTAGTACAAAGAAAAGGCAGAGTCATGATGACATGTCCATATTTCACTTCGTGCTGCCTACAACAAATCACCCGGCAAGGCCCAACATTTCATCAGATATCGGTAGACCCCCAATAAAACGAGCACCTCCCCACCATAAAGCAAGTGAAGCAAAAAGAGCAGAGACAGATGCGAGTAAGATACGGCAGGTGTGTGCGCAGAAAATGGTTTTATGGCTTGTTGAGCCTTGATGCTATCTGGTTCGGCCACTGGGAGGGGAACTGACCTAACGAGTTCGGCCTGGGGCAATGGTTCCAACTTGCACAGGTCATAGGAAAGTCGATGAAGGTGTACGTGTCCTTTTGGGATCGAATCTGGCTAGATTAAGGCCTATGTAAAGGGCAACACACAAAATGGCTGCCGTATATAAAATGGAAGCCAGGGCATGAAAACGATAATGGCCATCTCGGGGTGAAATCGTCACTCGAATACGCTGGAAATGCTTGTACATAGTGTACTCGTCATTCTCGGTCTTTTGATCCCAAATTCGTCATGTTTTGACGAAGTTTTAATTCTCGAGTCCAGAATGATTACACGAGTCCAGAATTTTCAGAACCACAAACCCTCCTTTTGCCCTTACATAGGCAATTAATCTATCCTCATGTTAATCTGAGTCCAGATCTATATTTTTAAAGTCATTGAGATGTTGCTGTAACATCATTCTAGTACTCAGTTCATCTCTTGATACAGGCTTCCTTACACATGATGTGACACAAAGGCCACATATTGCAGGAGCACGCTGCACGCATAGACAGAACAGGAAAAGAATGGCTAAGACCATCCCAATGACCATCAGAATTTTCCATCCCCAGGCGGATATCAGTTCCCAGAACCATCCCATTAACGACCAATCTCCTTTATCCACATGAATAGATTCGGAAATCTTATGTAGTTTGGAGATGGCTGGTACACCGTTGGAGCGTTATCTGGGATGAAAACACAGCAACTCGATTGGATCAATCTGCATACCCCACCTCGGTCTGCAAGTATGACATCTAACGCGACCCTGTTCTGAAGGGTCATAAGTCGATCCGACTGGAGCTCAGCAGTCAAGTTACTAAGGGCACCAGCAGTTTCAATCACGGTGGACTCAACTACCCTTGTTAATTGCCTTATGTTCCTGCTGTTAGCCATGGATCCCCAGAACGGCAGAAAACCCTTTGCAAAGTCCCCAAAGTCTTGACCCGCAGTGTCTTCTGTACTCAAGACACCTCTAACTATCCTTGTCCTGTGGTAATCTGCCGCTGCTGTGTAGGTGGGGGGCAACAGAAATGAAACAAAACATGAGCCCGAAAAGTCAGGGGGCAACCATGTATAGGCTCTATCATGGCAGATGAAATAAGTACCCTTAGCTGCTAAAAACGCGGGGGAAGTCTGGGCTGCAAAAACATACGTTTTAGTGCAGATACTCTTCCCTAACTGAGCCCTGGGATTCGTGCTATTACCTTGCAGACACAGATGACCCTGATGGGGTACAATCCAGATCGGGGAAGATCTCTTAGCTTGCTGTTTCTCACTCAGAGTAGCTCCATATCCAGTCATGTTCCATCCTATGTATACTAGTGTCTCATCTCTCGGGATAGTCTCATAAGAAATACCTTCCTGAATCATGTCTACTATACCCTTGACTAGAGCACTTTTTCTAGGATTGTCTGTTACAGAACGTAGGGGGTAGATTTCGTGTGCATATATGAACATTGTCCTATATGCCCATACAGAACCATTGTGACTGAATGGCAGGACCAGATAAGGGATACCTTTATCCGTTGTGTGAGGCATAAGACCGCACACCCAACAGTTAGTTGTGTTCATTACAAGTTGGTGTTGGTGCAAGAGCTGAACAAAGGAGTTATTAATGAACTCCAATCTCCTATTGGATTCATGGTCAGGAAGAGGGTGGAAAGAGTGAGAGGAAACAGTAGGAGGAGGCATGGATGATGTAGTGGGTGCCAATGTTACATGAAAAGAGAATAAAGCGTAACTTATTAAAAATATCATCATACTGAATAACATACAAATGCACAATATTAAAAAGCTTTTCTTTGTCATCATGTTACATAATTTTCTTTTAAAGTTCGTTGGTTTGGCAGATCTCTCCATCTCGGAAAACTCCATCCTCTCTAAAGTGCTGCCCGCGGTGGGAGGTTGACTCTGCTAAGGGATGCTTCTGTCAGTCAAGGGCAACTCCCTTGGACCAACCAGAACTACCGACCTAACGTCGTCAGCTGCACCCCAAAGACTTAAAGCAACCGCGGCCCTAGCAGCGGAACCCGGATGGCGGTTCGAAAAACAAAAATAAGCAAGTTTCTCAGATGGGAGAGCTGCACTTTAAAAAAAAAATGGTGTTTGGAAGGAAAAATAATTTTTTATTAGTCCATGGATCTTGGTCTCGAATTGCAAAAGAAATTGCTTTTATTAGTTCGTATTTCTCGGTCTCAAATTATACCGTTGTCTTCCAGGTACTGTTTGATCCTGGAACAAGAGTTCAGGCTCTGTAGTGTTCAATCGCTTGGATGGTGGCACAGCTTCGTGCGAAATGTTCTCATTTTCTCGTTCAGAGTCAGTTCTTTTTACACGTGCATCACTGAAAGGTATGACATGTGGCACGGTTTCAGGTTCTGGGTCAGCGACACCCTTCTGGACCCACTGGTCATAAGGCAGAGAAAGAGGGATTATTTTACAATGGATCCCGTGGATCCAGTTGGCCATCCCCTCCACTCAGACAGCTGATCTTGTGGAAAGAAGGACGAGGTGCGGTCCGGTCCACCTGGGCTGGTAGTTTTTAGTTCTCCGAAAATTCTTGACCAAGATCCAGGATCCAGGGTCAATCCGATGTCCTGGAGTCTCAGAGACCGGAGGCAGGGTGTAGTGAACCTGTTGATGCAAAAAACGCAATTTAGCCGTCAATTCATACAGATAATCAAGCAAAACAGGGTGTTCAAGCTCGCTGAACTTAGTGGGTCTAGGCACTCCCCATTTGTTGGCTGGCCGGCCAAAAAGATCTCATAAGGGCTAAGTTTCACTCGTGAATGCACAGTCATTCTGGTGGACAGGAGTGCTAGGGATAGAGCATCAGGCCATTTAAGACCTGTCCTCGCTTGGATTTTGGCCAGTTTAAGTTTTAAAGTGCCGTTGTAGCATTCTACTAATCCAGCTGATTGGAGGTGATTTGCAGCGTGGAACTTCTGCCGAATACCTAGCCCTTCACACACTCTCTTCATTACACGACCCACAAATTCACTTCCATTATCAGACCAGACCATTCTAGGCATTCCAAACCTGGGGAAGTACTCTTTCACAAGGGCTTTTGCTGTGGACAAAGCAGTGTTGTCTTTTAGGGGATAGGCTTCTACCCATCTTGAGAAGGCACAAACAACAACTAGTACGTATTTTAAATTGTTGCACCTCTCCATGTGAATGAAATCTAGCTGCAAAACCTCGAACGGATACGTAGGAGGTGCAAAATGACCAGCTGAAGTTGGGGTTCCCCTACCAGGATTGTGCTTTAGACATACCATGCAATTCTTGACGACATTCTCTGCACACTTGGGAATTCCAGAATTTTGCCATACTGGCGCCAACAACTCGCAAATCCCTTTTACGCTGATATGAGCCATTCCATGAGCCATTGTAACCACTGCAAGCACATATGCATCGGGTAACAACCATCTCTGATGCTCTGATAATTCAATCCAGCAACCATTTGCATCCATTCTACCCGTACTTTCTCTCCACGTGCTCAACTCTTTCTCTGTGGCCTCAGCTTGGATGGACTTCACACTCTCTATCGTGTCTTCACACATTCCAACATCACCAGTCCATCTTGCAGGGCCTGCAACATACATTCGGCTCATTACATTCCTTGCCGTTTCTTTCGCGATCTCATCAGCAAATGCATTTCCACGACCAACATCATCAGTCACCTTCTTGTGAGCACTACATTTCACAATCGCCATTTGCAGAGGCAAGGTCAGTGATTCAAGAAGCTCATTCACCAACTGACCATGATGAATCTTAGCTCCATGCGAAGTCAGGAACCCACGTTCTCTCCACAATCGTCCAAAACTGTGAGCCACTCCAAATGCATACTGACTATCAGTGTAGATAGTCACTTTCATTCCTTTAGACAACACACATGCTCTCGTGAGTGCAATTAACTCTGCTGCTTGAGCTGAATTATGTGGCACACGTGCAGCCTCAACAATTGTATGCAAAGTCGTGACAGCATATGCTGCAGTCGTGTCACCACTCGGGAGCTTGAAGCATGAACCATCCACCCATAATGTACCATCACATTCAGCAAGAGGAGTATCGGATAGATCTACTCTCCCTTTCGTCTCTTCCTCTGTTCTAAGAAAACAATCGTGCTGTTCTGAAACACCTGATTCCTCTACAATTGGCAACAATGTGGCTAGGTTTAAAGTATTGCACCTTTTTATGTACACATGACTCGCTAACAATGTCAATTCGTAACCTGACAACCGAGCACTAGTTAAGTGATGTGTCTTGGTTCTATTTAACAACGTGTCTACTGCATGTGGGACCATCACGACTAGTGTATTATTCATTACTAGACCAGCAGACTGTCGAATAGAAACAGCTGCTGCTGCTGTGGCTCTTAAACAACTTGGCAATGCTCTAGCTACCAGATCCAAAGTCGACGAAAAATAGGCACATGCACGCTGCCTACCTCCAAACAACTGAGTCAACACTGACAATGCACAGCCCTCTTTCTCGTGGACATACAATGTGAAAGGCTTACTGTAGTTGGGGGTACCTAACACAGGAGCCTAACATAATGCTGTGCGCAATTCAGAAAAACTTTTCTGACACTCTCCAGACCAAGGAATGGGATTGGGTGTGTCTTTACACGTTAATGCCACCAAAGGTTTGGCCAATAACGAAAAATTTGGAATCCACTGTCTACAGTACGATGTAATGCCCAAGAAAGCACGCACTTCTCTCTGTGTTCTTGGCACACTCAATTTCGCTATTGCCTGAATTCTTTCTGGGGTCAGTTTCCTTCCCTCCTTCGATAAGAGGTGACCTAAGTAGGTCACTTCTTGTCGGCAATATTGCAGTTTGGAAAGTGACACCTTGTGATGTAAATCACACAGATGGCGCAACAATGACATTGTTGCTTTCTTACAAATTTCCTCAGTATCTGCAGCAATAAGCAAATCATCGACGTACTGTACAAGGTAGCACCTTTAGGTAAAACAGTCGTATCAAGCTGTGTTTTTAGAGCTTGACTGTATATTGATGGACTTTCACAGTAGCCCTGAGGAGCGCGTTTAAAGCGGAAGCTGCGACCTCCTAAACTGAAGGAAAAAATATCCCTGCTCTCCTCAGCAATCGGGATGCTGAAGAAAGCATTCTTCAGGTCAATCACCGAAAACCAAGTGGCAGAAGCTGGAATCATAGTCAATAATGTGGTAATGTCGGGGACAACTGGGAATTGTGGCACAACTATTTTATTCACCTCTCTAAGATCAATCACGAATCTGTACACAGGTGGCTGAGAGGGATCAGTTCGTTTTAAAACAGGCAGAACAGGACTATTGCAAACGTTGCCTCGTGTTTCTTCAATCACATCCTTTTCAATCAATTCGTAAACGATCGCTAGCAAAGCTTTTTCACCCTCACTAGATATCCTATATTGGGGAATTCGTGGCATTTGAACATTGGCTTTCAATGTTACCACATATGGTGGTATTTCTAAAAGACCCACATCATTAGGACCAGCGGCCCAAAGGATATCTGGAAGAAACGACAATTCTGCTGGAAGTTTATCCCTCGACAAATACATGGGAGAAACCATTTTCTTACCTAAAGTAAGTCGTACTCCTGAAGGAGAACAGTACAAAGTCGCATACAATCTTTTTAACAAATCCAATCCTAGCAAGTTTTCGCCACAACCTGTTGTCAGAATAAGGGGTGCTTCGAATTCGCAAGGACCAACAGAAAGAGACAAAGGGTCAGAAATCGGATTTCTAACTGGGGCGCCAGAAAAACCTACAGAAACGTTCATTTCGCCAGACAAAGGTGCGCCAGGGAGTTTGGAGTGCATAATAGAACTCTTTGTAGCACCAGTATCCAACAGAAAAGGCTCTGACACACCTGATGTAATCACCTCAACGTAAGGTCCACTCTGATCTACTGGAACTGAAACAACTCCCTCTCTTTGTCTATGGCTGTCCTAGCGAACATTACCCTCCAAATACTCATCTTCTGTATAGTAATCATCAACATAGTATTGAGCTGTCCTGTCAGATGCGTTGTTCTGCTGATCAAACCTATTCAGAGAGTTTTGGGGTGGAAGGGGACGTGCGTTCTGGGGGACGTTTCCACTTCCTCTACCTCTAGGCGCTTGCGGAACACCACGACCTCTTACACCAGAAGCACCATTTGCACGCTGTAACAAAATAGGACAACTATACTTGAAATGACCCTCTTCCTTGCAATACGAACACTGGTTGGGGCCTACAGGGACACGTGGCTGAGTGTACTCGACTCTTTGCGAGTTCCTCTGATACTGTTGAGGCTGCTGAAAATTATTCTGGTAGTGATTCTGGCCACTATTATTTTGATTACCACCACCACGTGGCGGATATGCTTGCTGTAACAAAACCTTCGTTTTCAACTCCTTAGTTTTCTTTTCTGCTCTATCTTTCTCGTCCTTGTCTCTATTTTCGTAATATTGTGCAGTAGCCAATATCTGGGCTGAAGATGACACCGCCCAAGAACTTTCTGAATCCTTTAACTTTTTACCCAATTCTGGAAGCAGATTGTGCATGAATTTATCGACGAACAATCTCTGACCACCTTCTGTGGTCATATCTTGACCGCTGTGGTCGACAAATGTTTCTTCAAACCTGGTGAAGAAATCTGAGACAGTTTCTTCTTTCTTCTGCTTGCATGCAGACAACTTATCCCAATTTACACGTATTGCAGGCATTATCGTTTTCATGTATTCAACTATTTTACCAGGGAGTTCTGCTATCAAAGGCTCAGGCTTAGCACCACCAACTTGTCGGGCATCTGCAGCAGCAATATTAGCCCATGAGTCACCTAACTCCTGATCATGATCTGTATGACGAATTTTACCCCATAAAGGCTGTGGAACAACAATCCCAAATAGCATATCGATATCGGCTAAATTCATTATACATGATCCAGCAGTCTGTGACAACTCTTTGTAATACCCTGCAGGATTTTTACGCGGATCAGGTAATGTCTGTTTGAGTGCTAAAACTTCAGCTCGCTTCCATGGGACATGTACCCATACACGCTGAAAGTGTGGCAGAATAGGGGGGTCAACAGTTGTGTCTCCCTCTCTCCATTGTGGGGGAACTTCTCTCATGGGGTATTGGCGCGCCTTTTTCGTACTAGGTGCACCGGGCTCAGATTGTGACCCAGAACTGCTCCCCTTACTCCGGTATGATAACAATAGTTAGACCGCTTTCTCGACATCGGGACCTACGATTATGCCCTCTCCAAACTTGAACCGCACACGACACAACTCTTGCGGGTTGCATTCCAGATCATTGTCTTCCAAATCCTCACAAAGGAAAACACACATCTGTTCAAAAACATATCTCTGCGTCGGTGCTTCCCATTGATGGAAGACTTCCATGACAGACTCTACATCATACTTTACAGTATCCATAACCCATTTACGCGCTAAACGATTCAGTGAATCTCTCTCTTGATAGTCAGGCAGTCGACTTCGCAACTGTCTGCGTCCCATGTTAGGGGTCGTAGTAGGCGACCCGAAAAGAGGTGAGAAAAGGTTAGTAACAGTGCTGGCCATTTTCTGCCGAACGGAAGGTGAAACTGAAGGAAGAACGGGTGGAAAAACGGGATGAGACAGGGCAGGGGCAGAGACAATAGCAGAGGAGGCATCAGGAGAAATAGAAGGAGCACTAGGCAAAATCGTAGGGGGAGCATTAGGAGAAGTAGAAAGTACACTAGGCAAAATCGTAGTAAGCACAGGTGAAGCAGATGTGGTCGGTGGGCCTGGAGGAGGCTGCACCATAGAGAAAGGAGTCAGCTGGAGAACAGCTGGTAGGTGCTGCGGAGGAACAGGAGGCACAGGTTGCACAACTAAAGATTGCGGGGGTGCCGTGGCATTTTGCGCATAGGGGGGTGGCGAACTTAATAAATGCGACATTAATGGATCTTTTTCACGCTCTTTTGCTGCCTCTTGCTGAAGAGACGGCAAAACTGGATAGCATTTATCCATTGCCATTTTACGTTGCCTGTGCAACTGCTCACTCATCTGCTCTTCTTCATTGTCTTTAAACTGCATAGCAGCTTGCATTACTGAAAGTCCCCCTTCTCTCTCATTTTTCTTAGCTAATTTGATTTCCTTCTGTTTGGCCTCCTTACGCCATAGGCGGAAGGAGTCGAACATCGCCGGCCGGGCTTTCTTTTTGAACAGTTTAACTTCAAGGTTATCTAAGATTTCGGTATCGAAGCTACCATATTGGGGCCATTTTAAAACACCATCTTTTCTGGTGTATTTGATCCACACTTCATTGTATGTGATGGGGCCTACCCCATGTTTCACATATAACTCGTAAGTTTGAGTTCCAACCGGAGGAACCGGACATGAGTCCTCCGGGCAGGAGTCCCTATCATTACAACCAAGACAAAACAAATTTCCAAGTCTAAGACTAGGCATCTTCGCTCTCTAGTCTAGCTCCAAACTTCAAAGGATTATCGATTACGATATTTCTCGTGAATACACGAGTCCTTCGGCTTTGGCGCTTGCAAGCTCCAAATCAAAGCCAACTAAGGACTGGGAGACGCTCCACTTATACTTAACTGAGATATCGATGACGTCACCAGAAGACTCGTCTTAGTGTTTCGCTCTACCAAACTTCAAGGGTCCAAATCAGGGCGATAGCCAGGGCAGCAGTCCTCTGTAGCCGTTGGGAAGCGGGGAACCTCGCAGCAAAGATCTTCGGACCACGTCGACATGCAGGGGTCGATGAGGTGGTTGGCCGTCCTCCGGAATTTTCACACGAAGCTCCTCACGAACCTCTGGCTGGGCTGGTACCACTGGAATCGCCCCAAACGTTGGGCGCCAGCTGAGGTACTGGGTTTTTAAGAACCGGCACAGAACCGGCAACCCAGCGGTGTCAGGGTACACCCAGAGACCTCAAGTCCTTCCTGATTCAGACCACAGAAACTCAGAGTCTTCTAGGTGAAGTCAAGGATCGATTTTATTGGCTGCAACCAAGGTAACAAGTGTCCTAGAAGTACAACACACGGGAAGTATATTCTCAGGAGACTGCTCGAATTTACAAAGTCAGGCTTCTCTTCTTATACAGAATTTTAAGCTTCAGGCAAGCATTCTTGGTTTTACAGTAGATCATTGACATATTTCTAGTACAAAGAAAAGGCAGAGTCATGATGACATGTCCTTATTTCACTTTGTGCTGCCTACAACAAATCACCCGGCAAGGCCCAACATTTCATCAGATATCGGTGGACCCCCAATAAAACGGGCACCTCCCCACCATAAAGCAAGTGAAGCAAAAAGAGCAGAGACAGATGCGAGCAAGATACGGCAGGTGTGTGCGCTAAAAATGGTTTTATGGCTTGTTGAGCCTTGATGCTATCTTGTTCGGCCACTGGGAGGGGAACTGACCTAACGAGTTCGGCCTGGGGCAATGGTTCAACTTGCACAGGTCATAGGAAAGTCGATGAAGGTGTACATGTCCTTTTGGGATCGAATCTGGCTGGATTAAGGCCTATGTAAAGGGCAACACACAAAATGGCTGCCGTATATAAAATGGAAGCCAGGGCATGAAAACGATAATGGCCATCTCGGGGTGAAATCGTCACTCGAATACGCTGGAAATGCTTGTACATAGTGTACTCGTCATTCTCGGTCTTTTGATACCAAATTCGTCATGTTTTGACGAAGTTTTAATTCTCGAGTCCAGAATGATTACACAAGTCCAGAATTTTCAGAACCACACTTGTATTCTTATTAAGTTGGAATACTCTACTGCCTTGGAGGTATCTATTGTGGCCCCTAGATACTGCTGAGATAGGGACGGTTGTAGATGTGACTTGTTTTGATTTACTGTAAACCCCAACTTGTGCAGCAGACTGACTGTTTGATGCGTGTGCTGTACACATTGGTTGTATGACTTGGATTTTATTAGCCAGTCGTCTAAATATGGGAATACATGAATGTTGTCCCTTCTTAAGTGTGCCGCTACTACCGCTAAACACTTTGTGAATACTCGAGGTGCTGTTGTTACTCCGAAGGGTAGCACCTTGAATTGGTAGTGCTGACCTTCTAGCACAAATCGTAGGTACTTTCTGTGAGACTGATGAATGGGAATGTGGAAATAGGCGTCCTTGTGGTCTAATGTGGCAAGGAAGTCCCCTTTTTCTAGTAACGGTAGAACTTGTTGTAATGTGACCATATGAAAGTGGTCTGAATGTATGTACTGGTTTAGGGGTCTTAGATCTAGAATTGGTCTGAGAGACCCGTCCTTTTTGGGTATGAGAAAACAAAGGAAGTAAATCCCTGTGTTTTGATGTTCCCTTGGTACTGGTTCTATTGCATTCTTTTGCAGTAGTGATTGTACCTCTTGCCTTAGTAGTAATAGGTGCTCTTGTGACATAGGACGTTGTCTGGGTGGTATTGTTGGAGGAGTGGAAATGAGCTCCAGGCAATAACCTGACTGAATTATTTGTCTCACCCACCTGTCTGTGGTGATGGAGTTCCAGAAAGGTAGGAACTGTTGTAATCTTCCCCCGACCGGAGTGGAATGGTCTGGGGGGATGGAAAGGAAGTCGCTATATTTGACCAGTTTGTGGATGAATTTTCAGAGTCTTTTGCCTTACATCAGGCTGGAAAAGCTCTGCCCTTATTATTATTTACTCTATACCTTCCTCTATAGTATCCCTTACTGGGTGAGGTTTGGTTAGTTTGTTTGTAAGTAGAGGAGGTATTGTCAGCTTGGAAGCCTTTTGATGCACCCCTATAGGAGGAGCGACAAAAGGAAGGTCTATGGGCTTGTGTTTGTAAAGCGCCCATTGATTTTGCGGTATCTGTGTCTTTTTTCATTTTTTCTAGCGCAGTATCTACATTTGGACTGAAAAGATGTTGGTCAAATGGCTGGTTTAGTATACTGGCTTGTACCTCTGGTTTGAATCCTGAGATTCTTAGTCATGCATGCCTACGCAACAGTACCCCTGTATTTACTGCTCTAGATGCTGTATCCGCAGTGTCTAGTGCACACCTGTAGGAGAGTAGGGTCTGCAATCCTATGATCACCCAGATTTTTGCTTTTTGCTGCACTGGTTTACGACTTTCCCTGGCTGTGGGCCTGCTAATCAGACCCACAGCCTAGCTGTTCTCTCTATCCAAATTGTACTTAGGTACTGAATTGGCACTGGGCCCTCTCCAAGTCCCTGTACCCAGGGCTGAGGTGCACCCAGAAGTCTCCCAGGGGCTGAAGCATGTATTGTGCCACCCCTGGATTGACTAACTAAAACTGACACAACTGGCTGCACGACAGCTGGGGCAAGGTGGTGTACTCACCCTTTGCTTTAGATATAGTATACCTATATCTAACCCTAAAATGGACACACAGATCTCCTATCAGTCACTCCTATGGCAGGCCTTAACAATCCTGAAGGCAGAGTGCTTGGAATCGTGTGAGATGGTGCTCTGGCACGAGCTGAGCCTGTCTGCGGCTTTCGGGATCCATCCCTTAGCCGTTTCCATGATATCGCATACCATATACTCTTAAGTGCATTATAATCCTCGCGGTTATGTGCCAACTCTGGTATCGCTTTATCAAAACATGTCGAGTAAGGTGTCATACGAATTGGAATACTAACCCCTCGCCAATTCTGGCGACGGGGTTAGCATTCCACCCTTCTAGAGGGACACGACATGCATGTAACCTATAACCCGGTTAAAAGTCAGACAGAGCCTTAGCATCCACAAAATGGATGCTGCCACCGAGACACAAGTCTGCCCTCCTGCTGCTGGGAGTCCTCCCAGAGCAGGAGATAAGGACAAAGGGTTTCCTGCCAGAGGCGGTGCCAGCACCGTCCCAGACAGGGTTTTGTGTATTGTAGGTAGGCAGGGCTTTAGAGGAAGGTGACTGCACGTGGCACCCCGGTGCTCACTGTGCATAGGCTGGCTGGAACCAGTTCCAGGGTCACTCCAGACCCTGTGCTGGGGAAAAGCCCGCCAAGGAAGTGGGTGTAACCACCCCCCCTCCTAGTCCCACCCATAGGGCAGGACTTAGTCGCGTGCCAGCCCCCTTTTACAGGATAAAGGTAGAGACTGGCCCCCTTCCAAATCAGATCATCTTTGAATCCTGAAACTACTTTCCACGAAAGGAACTCAAGACTTCTTCCTAAGATTTCTCCCTTGTGACTAAGGAGTAGTCACCCTGCATCCGCAGGCACCATCTACAGAACACTGCGGTCTGCTGCAAGTCCTTCCTCCGGAATCCGACTGTCCAGCTCGACGAGAACCGGCTTCCCTGGCACCTCTGACCTCTACCTGCATCATCAGTCACGCTGAGATTCGTGGGTGTGACGAGACCTCGAGGGACCGGCCATCTTCAAGACTGCACGACTTCTGAATAACAAGCCCGCCGAGTGAATTCCTGGTGAGTGCTTTGGGGTCCGAGAAGCCCCCACCCTGAGCAGCTCCAGCACCGAAGAGCAGCCCCCCAGCATCTCCACGATCTGCGTGGGGCCCTTCTGCTTTTTGCTGCTCACCGCGTTGTTTGGCTACTAGCCCGCTGGCTTGTGGCCTTCCTGACGACGCCCGACGACATTTCTGCTGCTGGTCTGGTTGCTCCAGACTGGCCCTTGCTTCCCTCCATCGGAGAAGTACCCTGGACCCTCCTGGTCCACTCAAGACGCCATTTTAGGTCCACCGCGTGGGCCTTGCATTTGCCAAGACTTGTTGCCCAATCCTGGGTCCAGCGACGTCGACAGCAAGAACCTTCGTGGGACAGCTCGCACCTCCATCCTGGTCGCCGACAACGCCTCCTGGTCCGAGAGACTGCAGAGCCCAGCAGCGCCCACTCACCTGACTGCGGTGACTTCGCCCGGTGCCATCCTGGTGCCCACTTAATCACTGGCTAGTGATTCAAGAACTTGGTCCCCTCTGCTTTCAGGTTTTCTTCTTCCTTGATCCAGGCTTGGATCCATCGAACTTTCCTTCACTGGTCGCCTGCCAGCAACTTCTTCCTTCCAGGCTCCTGGTCCGGCAACGAGATCCCCGACGTCTTTTCAGACCTATGCAGCTGCAGCCCCTGGGCTAGGTAACTTCGGCACTCCGGTGTCCCAGCATAGCCTCACTATCCAAGGGTCAGGATCCACTGTCGTTTTCTCCCCACCAGGTCGGGTTCGCCCGTGAACACTAACTTTGTGAATTCTAGCTTCCATAGACTTTGTCCCGCATCCCGCGTGAGAGTGCACACTCTGCACCCGAGTCCCCTGGGCCTCCTAGTAGTAATCTAACGATTCCCTAGTCCAGTCCTAGCGATTCCAAAGCCTATTAGAACTGTTACTTACCTGCTAGTAATTCGCATTCCACTTTTAAAGTATATGGTTTTTCGTGCCCCTCGGGCATTTGTGTATAACGTGCTAACTTAAGTATTTTCGTAAGAGTTTTGTTGTGTGCTTAGCTCCCTGTCTCATAAAGAGCCAGGGTAGTCTTGTTATAAATAAATACACTGTTTATTTTCATAACAACTTGTGTGGTGTCCTTTCACTGGGTGTTCAAGGGGTAATGTGATGGTAAAACAGCTGGTTTAACACGCCCTCTAGAGTCTTAGCCTTAGACTGCTCGTATCCATGCTACTAGGATAGCTGGTCTATAAGGTTGACTTACAACCAATCATCAATAAGGGTTGTTTGGACTGATATATAGTGATCACTAGAATAGTGAGCACTGCACATCAGGCCAACTTCTCACATTGGTGAGCAGCGGTTGGGATTTGAGCTTGCTGTTGTTTTACCACACATGCCCTAAGAATATCTTGTGAAAGATCACATAAGTACTAAAGGTACATATAACTTAGCTTAGAATACTCTGAGTTCTACTGAACCAGCTGTTGTAGCTCCTAGGGCCTAGCACACCCTAAACTACAACTCTAGCAAGGGATCAGTAGGCAAACATATAGTGTAGGTAAGTGCACCACTTACACCTCACTAGAAAAGCATGTCTACCCAGGGAGATTCTACTGAGACTCCCCTGGTCAGTGTTGACCCTCCACAGGTCACTTCAAGATATGCAGCTCTCAGTTTCCAGGAGATGAGACAAATCTGTGTCTCCAGAAAACTGAAGCAGGGGTCTAACCCCACCACTCCCTTTCTGATAGGTCTCTTAGAGACATATGATGCAAGAAAGCTTTCTCAGTTACATGAGAACATGCCAGCCTTAGAGGGAACCTCTGGGGATCCAGACCTCCCCAACACTGATTCAGCAGTTGAGGAGGAGGATCAGGAGGTACTCTCTGGGGATGAGGTAGACAAAGGTCTTGAGGTAGTCAGAAGGCTAACTAGGACCAACTTAGACTTACTTGGGCTAGGATCTGGGGGCCCCCCAGTACTAACCCGAAGTGGGCCTAACCTTGGAGTTAGGAGAGATAGATCTCTTTCTAGGGACTCCAATTGATCTCTGCACTCTAATGCCTCTTCTCAGGGGAGAAGGAATCCTCCACAGAGGAGATTTACTTCCCCTCAGAGAAGGGAGCATGAAGCTAGGATGAGACAAGCTGAACTGAGGATTGAAAGGGAAGAAATTGCCCTGGCCAAAGAGAAGCTTGCCCTGGCAAGAGAGCAGCAGATGAGTGGGCTAGCTCCCACTGGTGGCAGCAATCTCCCAAGAGATAGAGAGAAGGGTTTAGATACTAAACACCTGACTAAAATAGTGCCCCCCTTTAAGCAAGGGGATGATATCCAGAAATGGATGGCTGCTCTGGAGAGGGCCTGCACTGTGCAGGGCATTCCCCAGAGTCAGTGGGCAGCTATACTGTGGCTCTCCTTTGATGGTAAAGGTAGAGATAAGCTCCTCACTACAAGAGTGGAGGATGCTAACAATTACCAGGTCCTGAAGAATACACTGGTTGATGGGTTTGGTTTAACCACTGAGCAGTACAGGTTGCTGTTCAGAGACACCCAGAAAACTCAGTCTCAGGACTGGTCTGATTTTGTGGATTGTGCCACTAAGGCTTTGGAGGGCTGGTTGCTGGGTAGCAAGGTTACAGATTACACAGGATTGTATAATCTAATGATGAGAGAACAAATTTTGAACAATTGTCAGAACCAGTTGCTGCACCAGCACCTTGTCGATTCAGATCTGACCTCTCCCCAAGAATTGGGAAAGAAGGCAGACAAATGGGTCAGGACAAGGATCAAGCAGAACCAGAACCAGAACCAGGGTGGTCAGAAGAAAGCAGACCAGAAGGGTAATGTTAAGAATGAGCAAAATGACCAGAAGTCTTCACCAGGTCCCCAACAAACCAAAGAGGGTGGGGGTCAGGCTTCCCAGAAGAAGAAGACTCAAGAAGGCCAGTCAAAAAGGTGGTGCCAGTACTGCAAAAGTAAATCTCACTGGTTTAGTGAGTGCACCAAAAGAGGAGGACAAACTCCTGCCACTACAGCTCCTAAAGCAACTGCACCCCCTAGTACAGTCAGTAGTGGTAGTGTCACTCCCAAGGCATTAGTTGGGTTAACCTTGGGTACTGAGGGGTCTGACAACTTAGTTGGCACACTCACTCAGGCTGTCCTTGTCTGTACAGGGGATATGGATATGTCCCCTGAAATAAGTCCCAATACTTTGGGCAAATACAGGCAGACACCTTTGATTAATGGCAAAATGGCTCAGGCCTATAGGGACACTTGTGCCAGTGTCACTATGGTGACACCTAACTTTGTGGACCCTGGACAGATCATGCCAGGTACTGATTTCCTGGTGACCAATGCCAGCAATGTCACTACTAGTCATAGTGTGGCAATTGTAGCTTTCTCCTGGGGTGGAGTGAAGGGACAAAAGAAAGTTGTAGTCAGTTCAGACCTCCCAGTTGATTGTTTGTTGGGCAATGATTTGGAGTCATCACAATGGTCAGAAGTGGAGCAGAGGACTCACATGGAGATGTTAGGCTTGCCAGCACATGTGCTTGCTGTGACTAGGTCACAGGCCAGAAGATGCCCCACTGAACAGGTGCTGGATCCTGAAATTATGGACCAGACACCTTCCAAGAAGAAGAGCAGTAAGGGTAAGGCTTTGCCTTCCCCCTTGCCCCAGGTTGAGGATCAAGTCTCTGAGGAGGCTGATCTAGAAGAGCTGAGGGAAACTGAGCCTAAAGAGCTTGAACTTGATCAAGTTGAGTTTCTGGGCTCAGGGGGACCCTCCAGAGCAGACCTGGGGAAGGAACAGTTGAGCTGCCCTTCCCTTGAACCCCTCAGACAGCAGGCTGCTGCTGAGGCTGCAGGGAATGCCACAGGTGCCCACAGGGTATACTGGGAAGATGGACTCCTGTACTCTGAGTCGAGAGACCCCAAGCCTGGTGCAACCAGGAGGCTGGTCATCCCCTTGTCTCTGAGAGGTTTCCTTCTCACCTTGGCCCATGAGATTCCCCTTGCAGGTCATTTAGGTCAGACAAAGACTTGGGACAGGCTTGTCTCACACTTTCACTGGCCCCATATGAATGAGAATACCAAGGAGTTTTGTCGCTCATGTGTCACTTGCCAAGCCAGTGGTAAGTCAGGTGGCACAACAAAGGCCCCCCTCATACCACTACCTGTGGTGGGGGTCCCCTTTGAAAGAGTGGGGATTGACATTGTTGGTCCAATGGAACCCCAGACAGCATCAGGACACAAGTTTATACTGGTGGTGGTGGACCATGCCACCAGGTATCCTGAGGCTATTCCCCTTAGGACCACTACAGCCCCTGTAGTGGCAAGAGCCCTAGTTGGAGTGTTCTCCAGAGTGGGTTTCCCTAAGGAGGTCGTTTCTGACAGAGGTACAAACTTCATGTCAGGATATCTGACTGCTATGTGGAAAGAGTGTGGTGTGAACTACAAGTTCACCACACCCTATCATCCACAATGCAATGGGCTTTTTGAGAGATTCAACAGGACCCTGAAAGGGATGATTCATGGACTACCTGAACCTCTTAGGAGAAGATGAGATGTCCTGATCCCCTGCCTTTTGTTTGCTTACAGAGAGGTCCGACAGAAGGGGGTTGGCTACAGCCCTTTTGAGCTTCTGTATGGGCATCCTGTAAGAGGACCCCTGTGTTTGGTGAAGGAAGGATGGGAGAGACCTCTCAAAAAGCCTGCAACCAACATAGTGGACTATGTACTTGGTCTCCGCTCCAGGATGGCTGAGTATATGGAAAAGGCATCCAAAAACCTTGAGGCCAGCCAGGAACTTCAAAAAGCTTGGCATGACCAAAAGGCTGTACTGACTGTGTACCAGCCAGGACAGAAGGTGTGGGTGCTGGAGCCAGTGGCCCCAGCAGCTCTGAAAGACAAATGGTCTGGGCCCCACACCATCATTGAGCAAAAGGGAGAGGTTACCTACTTGGTGGACCTTGGAACTCCCAGGAGCCCTCTCAGAGTGCTCCATGTTAACAGGCTCAAGGCATATGTTGACAGGAAGGACATGAGCTTGCTCATGGCCACAGATGAGGGACAGGAGGAAGAGAGTGACCCTCTCCCAGACCTGCTCACTCAGAATCCTGATGATGGGTCAGTTGATGGTGTTGTCTTTTGTGGCAGCCTCACTGAACATCAGCAACAGGATTGCAGGCAAGTTCTGCAATCCTTTCGACATATGTTCTCTCTGACACCCAGCCAAACTGATTGGTGTACCCATGATGTTGACACTGGAGACAGTCTGCCTGTCAAGAGTAAAATCTACAGACAGCCTGATCATGTTAGAGACTGCATCAAAACTGAAGTGCAGAAAATGTTGGAACTGGGAGTCATTGAGCCCTCAGATAGCCCTTGGGCTAGCCCAGTAGTTCTAGTGCCAAAGCCTCACACCCAGGGTGGTAAGAGAGAGATGAGGTTTTGCGTAGACTACAGAGGCCTCAATGCAGTCACTAAGACTGATGCCCACCCAATACCAAGAGCAGATGAGCTTATAGATAGATTGGCTTCTGCCAACTTCTTAAGCACATTTGATTTGACAGCTGGGTATTGGCAAATCAGGTTAGCTGAGGAAGCCAAACCCAAGACAGCATTTTCTACCCCTGGAGGGCATTATCAATTTGTGGTAATGCCCTTTGGACTGAAAAATGCACCTGCCACCTTCCAAAGGTTGGTGAATCAAGTCCTCACTGGGCTGGATGACTTCTGTGCAGCATATCTGGACGATATTGCTGTCTTTAGCTCCACCTGGGAGGATCACCTGGTCCACCTGAGGAAAGTGTTAGAGGCCCTGCAAAAGGCAGGCCTCACTATCAAGGCCACAAAGTGCCAGATAGGGCAGTCACAGGTTGTATACCTGGGCCACCTTGTAGGTGGAGGCCAGGTTCAGCCACTGGAGAGTAAGATACAGGCCATCAAGGACTGGACTCCTCCAATCACCCAGACTCAGGTTCGAGCTTTCTTGGGCCTGACTGGGTACTATAGGAAGTTTGTCAGAAATTATGGGTCCATAGTGACCCCCCTTAATGACCTGACAAGCAAAAAGATGCCAAAGAAAGTTCAGTGGACAGCAAGCTGTCAGAAAGCATTCAATGACCTAAAGCAGGCCATGTGCACAGCACCTATCCTAAAGAGTCCAGATTACTCCAAGCCATTCATTGTCCAAACAGATGCTTCTGAGTTGGGTGTGGGGGCTGTTCTGTCTCAACTGAATTTTGATGGTAATGATCAGCCTATTGCTTTCATTAGTAGAAGGTTGACACCCAGAGAGAAAAATTGGTCAGCTATTGAGAGGGAGGCCTTTGCTGTGGTCTGGGCCCTGAAGAAGCTGAGGGCCTACTTGTTTGGCACTCACTTCACCATTCAGACAGACCATAAGCCCCTCTTGTGGCTAAATCAGATGAAGGGTGAAAATCCCAAACTGCTTAGGTGGTCCATTTCCCTACAGGGGATGGATTTTACAGTGGAGCATAGACCTGGGACTGATCACAGCAATGCTGATGGGCTCTCCAGGTATTTCCACTTAGAGCAAGAAGACTCACCTGGTCAAGGTTAGTTTATTGTCCCAAAGTTTGGGGGGGGGGTCATGTAGGAGAGTAGGGTCTGCAATCCTATGATCACCCAGATTTTTGCTTTTTGCTGCACTGGTTTACGACTTTCCCTGGCTGTGGGCCTGCTAATCAGACCCACAGCCTAGCTGTTCTCTCTATCCAAATTGTACTTAGGTACTGAATTGGCACTGGGCCCTCTCCAAGTCCCTGTACCCAGGGCTGAGGTGCACCCAGAAGTCTCCCAGGGGCTGAAGCATGTATTGTGCCACCCCTGGATTGACTAACTAAAACTGACACAACTGGCTGCACGACAGCTGGGGCAAGGTGGTGTACTCACCCTTTGCTTTAGATATAGTATACCTATATCTAACCCTAAAATGGACACACAGATCTCCTATCAGTCACTCCTATGGCAGGCCTTAACAATCCTGAAGGCAGAGTGCTTGGAATCGTGTGAGATGGTGCTCTGGCACGAGCTGAGCCTGTCTGCGGCTTTCGGGATCCATCCCTTAGCCGTTTCCATGATATCGCATACCATATACTCTTAAGTGCATTATAATCCTCGCGGTTATGTGCCAACTCTGGTATCGCTTTATCAAAACATGTCGAGTAAGGTGTCATACGAATTGGAATACTAACCCCTCGCCAATTCTGGCGACGGGGTTAGCATTCCACCCTTCTAGAGGGACACGACATGCATGTAACCTATAACCCGGTTAAAAGTCAGACAGAGACTTAGCATCCACAAAATGGATGCTGCCACCGAGACACAAGTCTGCCCTCCTGCTGCTGGGAGTCCTCCCAGAGCAGGAGATAAGGACAAAGGGTTTCCTGCCAGAGGCGGTGCCAGCACCGTCCCAGACAGGGTTTTGTGTATTGTAGGTAGGCAGGGCTTTAGAGGAAGGTGACTGCACGTGGCACCCCGGTGCTCACTGTGCATAGGCTGGCTGGAACCAGTTCCAGGGTCACTCCAGACCCTGTGCTGGGGAAAAGCCCGCCAAGGAAGTGGGTGTAACCACCCCCCTCCTAGTCCCACCCATAGGGCAGGACTTAGTCGCGTGCCAGCCCCCTTTTACAGGATAAAGGTAGAGACTGGCCCCCTTCCAAATCAGATCATCTTTGAATCCTGAAACTACTTTCCACGAAAGGAACTCAAGACTTCTTCCTAAGATTTCTCCCTTGTGACTAAGGAGTAGTCACCCTGCATCCGCAGGCACCATCTACAGAACACTGCGGTCTGCTGCAAGTCCTTCCTCCGGAATCCGACTGTCCAGCTCGACGAGAACCGGCTTCCCTAGCACCTCTGACCTCTACCTGCATCATCAGTCACGCTGAGATTCGTGGGTGTGACGAGACCTCGAGGGACCGGCCATCTTCAAGACTGCACGACTTCTGAATAACAAGCCCGCCGAGTGAATTCCTGGTGAGTGCTTTGGGGTCCGAGAAGCCCCCACCCTGAGCAGCTCCAGCACCGAAGAGCAGCCCCCCAGCATCTCCACGATCTGCGTGGGGCCCTTCTGCTTTTTGCTGCTCACCGCGTTGTTTGGCTACTAGCCCGCTGGCTTGTGGCCTTCCTGACGACGCCCGACGACATTTCTGCTGCTGGTCTGGTTGCTCCAGACTGGCCCTTGCTTCCCTCCATCGGAGAAGTACCCTGGACCCTCCTGGTCCACTCAAGACGCCATTTTAGGTCCACCGCGTGGGCCTTGCATTTGCCAAGACTTGTTGCCCAATCCTGGGTCCAGCGACGTCGACAGCAAGAACCTTCGTGGGACAGCTCGCACCTCCATCCTGGTCGCCGACAACGCCTCCTGGTCCGAGAGACTGCAGAGCCCAGCAGCGCCCACTCACCTGACTGCGGTGACTTCGCCCGGTGCCATCCTGGTGCCCACTTAATCACTGGCTAGTGATTCAAGAACTTGGTCCCCTCTGCTTTCAGGTTTTCTTCTTCCTTGATCCAGGCTTGGATCCATCGAACTTTCCTTCACTGGTCGCCTGCCAGCAACTTCTTCCTTCCAGGCTCCTGGTCCGGCAACGAGATCCCCGACGTCTTTTCAGACCTATGCAGCTGCAGCCCCTGGGCTAGGTAACTTCGGCACTCCGGTGTCCCAGCATAGCCTCACTATCCAAGGGTCAGGATCCACTGTCGTTTTCTCCCCACCAGGTCGGGTTCGCCCGTGAACACTAACTTTGTGAATTCTAGCTTCCATAGACTTTGTCCCGCATCCCGCGTGAGAGTGCACACTCTGCACCCGAGTCCCCTGGGCCTCCTAGTAGTAATCTAACGATTCCCTAGTCCAGTCCTAGCGATTCCAAAGCCTATTAGAACTGTTACTTACCTGCTAGTAATTCGCATTCCACTTTTAAAGTATATGGTTTTTCGTGCCCCTCGGGCATTTGTGTATAACGTGCTAACTTAAGTATTTTCGTAAGAGTTTTGTTGTGTGCTTAGCTCCCTGTCTCATAAAGAGCCAGGGTAGTCTTGTTATAAATAAATACACTGTTTATTTTCATAACAACTTGTGTGGTGTCCTTTCACTGGGTGTTCAAGGGGTAATGTGATGGTAAAACAGCTGGCTTAACACGCCCTCTAGAGTCTTAGCCTTAGACTGCTCGTATCCATGCTACTAGGATAGCTGGTCTATAAGGTTGACTTACAACCAATCATCAATAAGGGTTGTTTGGACTGATATATAGTGATCACTAGAATAGTGAGCACTGCACATCAGGCCAACTTCTCACAACACCTTATGGAGGTGTTAGTTATAACCTTGCCCTCTTGTATTAAATCAGCAGCCCTCGCCTTATATTGTTCTGGCAGGTGTTGCATAAGAGACTCTAGCTCATCATAATGGGCTCTGTCGTATCTTGCTAACAGACCTTGAGTGTTAGAATCCTCCATATATTTGCAGCCTGTGATAGTGTGCGCTTCCCTGAGGCATCTAGAAGCTTTGATTCTTTGTCAGGGGGTGGAGCATCCCCTGTTGACTGCGAATTGGCTCTCTTTCTCTCGCATTTGACACTACCAGCGAATCTAGTGGCAGCTGTCCCTTAATGTATGCTGGATCAGAGTGAGATGCTTTATATTTCTTTTCCAGTCTGGGGTTAATTACCCTGGCCCTGACTGGGTCTTTAAATATTTCTGGTGCGTGTCTTACCACTACATTCATTATTGGCAGTGTGGTAGTGGTTCTATGTGATGTTAATAGTGTATCCATAAGAAAATCCTCTTCTATTGGATCTGTATGCAGGTCTACTCCATAAAAGTAGCTGCTCTATGAATGAGCTGTGTGAACCCAATAGTGTCATCTGGTGGAGATGGTCTAGACGGGTATGCCTCGTCTTGTGGTAGATCTGGTGCATCTGGTGCATTGTAATCTTCCCATGGATCACCTGATAACCCAGCCATATGATCTGGGTCATCAACTTCCTCTATTTGTTGGTAACTTTGTTGAGAGTATGTCTCCCCATAATCCTCCTCCTGTGGTATCCTGCTATGTGTACTAACTGGTGAGTGTGCAGGAGAAATATCTAGTATTTCTACATGTGGTGAAGGAGGTCTTGTGGGTAAAGTCTGAATATGCTTCTTTGGAGGAACAGGAGATGTTTTAGGACAATCCATTTTCCTCTTTTCAGGCACTGTATATATTTGACCAGTTTGTGGATGAATTTTCAGAGTCTTTTGCCTTACATCAGGCTGGAAAAGCTCTTCTACAGGTAAATCCTTCTTCGGCGTCGATTTATGTGGTTTGGAGCCGTCGGGTTTAGTTTTAACAGTGTCTATTATCTTCAGAACGGTTCTTGCTTTCGATTCTAAAGATTTATCTTGTTTTTTGCTTGGATCTACGCCTTTTGTATCCGAAGCTCTGGCTGCCAAGTGTTTAGACTCGTCCGTTCTTGGTGCCGAAATGTGTTTTGTTATGGAAACCGCTTTCAGGTCCGACTTTTTAGGTACCGAAGTAGTTTTTGTTTCAGTATCCCTTGTAACCTCTTTCAGTGCCGAACTTGGTTTCGAAACATCCTTTGGTGCCGAACTTGGTTTTGGTTTCAGTTCGGTAACCCTCGGTATCCAAGGGTGTCTTGGTGCCGGTGCTGACTTTGGCTTAAGCACTTTCTATTTTTCGGGACCGATGGTCTGACTCGAGCCCGAGTCGACCGGAGGCTTTTTAACTCTCTTCGTTGCCAAGCTCGAAAGTGGGGAGTCGGAAGTTTTCGATCGGTGTGTACCCGGACCCAAAGGTGGGGGTGGAACCGAAGCCTGTCCCGGAATGGGGGGGGGGGGAGTGAACAGGGTCGACGTTGTTACTCACGACCTGTTGACCAGCTGGAAGAAGATCATTATCTTCGGATCGATCCTCCTCTCCGGAAGCTGACTCTTCTGCCTCGGAAGCGACGTCTTCTTCGATCTTTGCCTCGTCTATGATGAGGTCTGGTATTGACGATGATGACTGCTCCATAGCTCTTCGAGCTCGACAGTCCCTGATTGTCTTCTTGGACCGGAACAAAGCACAGGCCTCACAGTCTCGACTCTCGTGCTCTGGAGACAAGCACAAGTTACAAACCTCATGCAGGTCGGTGTGGGGAAACTTGTGTCCACACTGAGGGCACTTCTTGAACGGTGTTCTTTGCATGAGCCAAAGGCCCAATGGCGCAGTTGGACCCAACGGCCCCGACGAGCGCCGGAATGTAGAAGTGGGTCCTCTCTTCGACGCAGGCAACCGGAATCAATGTCGAAGACTATCTTGATGTTGTAGATTGATTTTTATGGATTGGAAAGGAGATCGGAAACGAGACCGAACGATGAACACATCCGAGCCCGATGGCGGAAAAAAACAATCTGAGGATGGAGTCGATGACCATGCGCACTGTGGTCTAAGAGAAGAGTCACCCAGCAGACAAAGACTCTTCCAAGACAACAACAAAGTGTAATCATCCGGGCCCAACACCAGATGGTGATCTAATGCAAAAGTGTGTGGTCTGCAGCCCATATGCCTCGAACATTCCTTTTGGTGTCTGTCAAAGAGCTTGAAGCAAAGGCCACAGTTTTTTCCACCTTGCCATGCATTTGTACTAACACTGTCCCAGTGCCCACTGCACTGAAATCCACTGAAAGTATAGTCCTTAAATCTGACTGAAAAGGTACCAACCAACACTCCTGCCTGGTCTATGTTCTCTTTAATCCATGAGAACGCTGTCTGCTGCGGCTCACCCCAAGTAAACTTCTTGCCCTTCCGTAGCAATACTCTCAACAGTTCTGTTTTGTGAGCGAAGTTTTGCACACATTTGAAGTGATACTCCACTAGGCCCATAAAGGAGTTGTATTTATCTCTGTCATTTGGCACTTCAACATTTACATTTGCACTCACCAAAGTGTGTTTAGGTTTGATTCCTTACATGGTGATAAGATAACCCAAATACTCCACCTCTTGCACACCAAAGACACACTTTTCTTTCCACAGGGTTAACCCTGCCTCTCCTGATGTGACAATACTTCTTCCAATGTCTTTTTGTGTTCTTCTTCCTCTTCCCTAAACACAAGAATGTCCTCTTGAAAAAATGAACCTTAATGAGACCTGTTAGAACTTGAGTTAGCAGCCGCTGAAATACACTATCAGCAGAGCATAACCGGAATAGGAGTCTGCCTAAATTGGAAAGTCCCTTTAAATGTTATAAATTATTTCAAATGTTTGGAGTGCGGCTGATGCTTCACTTGATGGTATGTGCTTCTTAAATCAGGTTTTGCGAAATATCTCCCCCTGACAACATCAAGGTTATTTAATTTATGTTGGGTAGTGGGAAATTTTCCATTATCGCGTGCTCATTTAAACTGCGCAAATCCATCCGATTTCTTGGTGATGACGACCGGTGTAAGCCATTCTGTTGCCTCCACTGACTCTATGACCTTGTCATCCAGAAATTGTTGAATTATTTCTCTCACCTGCGACATTACTGCCATAGGTATCCTTTTAGCAACATGTTTAACAGGGACTGCATTTTTTTAAAATTTGATTTCATGCATGTATCCTTTTGCCTCTCAGTTTTTTTCGAAGACACGCATATTTTGAGTTAGAATGCTCTTCAAGTCATTAGCATCAATAAACATAACTTGATTTTCCGCTCTGGGATCCACCTTGATTTGTTAATCATATTGATGTGACTATCCCAGAATGGGAGGTACATCTGGTGCAATGCACAACTTTCCTATTGTCTGCTGTCCTGCAAATGTAATGGGAGCTGTCATAAAGCCCATCACCTCTATATATCTGCCCCTTGGTAACCTTTCAAAACAACGTCTGAAAAAATAAATGTTCCCCCATGCCACGTTGCATCATAGATCTTCTTTGGTATTGTAGTGTACAAGGAACCTGTGTTTAAAATCAATGTCACCATTTTCCCATTGGCCTTAAAATCAGCTATTGGACGGTTTCTTCTCAATTCAAGCTGATTATTTGAATCCTTCCCCTTGATCACTAAAACAGTGTTAAGCCTCCTCTTCTTCTGTCTGAGTTATTTTGTTACCACTTGCTTTTCACATGCATGCAAAATGTCCTTTCTTGCCGCACTCGTGGCATTCTTTGCATTGCACAAAGCAATTCTTTGAATCTTCTAGATGAAAAATACTGCCACACCTGTGACAAACCCAAGCTGTGTTCTTCCCTGATGCATTTGAAAATGCGGATCACCTTGTAGGTTTGTTCTAATGGCAGTACCGCCCACATTTTGGGATATATTTTTCACCACATTGACTGGTTCATTGTCACACTGCATCACAGCTACCTCCGAGCCTTTCTCTTGTGTAAACGTTTTCATCTCTCTCATGAGCTTCTCTGATTCCTCCACTACTTTAGCAATAGATATGGCATCCTTCAGAGGGAGATTACCTGCGGCCTACAGTCTTTCATGTATTTTCTTACTATTACATTGAACAATCAATTGATCACTTATCATTTTGTCGGTCAACTGCCCAAACTGGTATTTAGCAGACAGTTCTCGCAATCTGGCTACAAACTTATCTATTGATGCTGTTGAATGTTGTGGCTGAGTATAGCGCTTGAGTCGACGCATTACTACATTTTCTTGCTTGGCAAATCTGGTTCATACCTTCAAGGCTGCATCCTTGATACATCTCCCGCATCTTTAAGCAGCTGGAAGATACTTAAATACATGTTGTCCATCTTTGCCTAATGCTCTCAACAATAGTGCTTTCTTTAGTACAGCTGGGAATCTGGTGCCATCAAGGGTCACCAAATAATTTTCAAAACAATCGATACAATCCTCCCACTCTATGGGTGGATACCCCACTGACATTAAGAATGGTGGTGGCGTTGTTTTGGCATTAGTTACATTAATTCCGCAACAACTCTTACTTTGATATGCTTTGCAAATATAAATATTATTTTTCTAGTATTTCTCTGCTATTGCCTAAATACCAGCACTAGAAAACTTGTGGCGAGTGTGAGAAGGTGGCTTGGTATATGCTGTCCACTAATTAAAGTTGCCACCCTGGACCAATCCACAAGACCCTTATGATGTATGAGGTCAAAGATAACCTTTATGAAAGCTATCCTAGTCGTAGCTATGGAGAGCAGCCTTCAGGCTTAATCTTGACGGAATGTAAAGTAGATTGTATTGCCAGAATATCACCTCCTGAATGACCAAATGAAGGAGAACCACAAATTAGTTATATAAAAATATGTATTTATTAATATAACACTCTCTACTACCCTCTATACGAGATTAGAACACAAAGCACACAATACTGGATCAATAGAACAGTTGTAAGTAGCACAATACACAGCGGGCTCCAGATGGAGACCGAACCATACACTAAAATAGTGGTATAACAATCACGGCTTGACTAGACACAGTGCCTAGTGCATATAGAATCGTTGGGACCCCAAGGAACCACCCAAGGTGATGACACAGGAGACCCACGGAGGACGGGTGCAGTGAGGAAACACCGCTGCATGCTATGTACAACTCTATGGGAAAGTTGTGGTTGCAAAGTTAAAGTTTAAGCACCCTTCTAGGAGCACTTCAAGCAAACCCATCTGAACTTGAGAGTTTAAAGAGCCACCCAACCTGTGGATACTGTAGTATCAGAGTTACCTATCGCAGGGAAGCCGGGTGCATAGGTCTTAAGTGGTATCCGAAACTCTTGTCATTCTCCATGGAAGGAAGTGAAGAAGCAGTGCTGCCATGAAGGTGAAAAGGGTTTGGTGGAATCCAAGTTTGGATTCTGGATGAGAGGAACCTGAAAGCAGAGGGGACTGAGTCTGGGTGACTTCAGAGTGACCAGGGGCTTGTAGACGAATGCCCACCGATTTCGGGTGCGAAGAAGGGATGCTTGACTCTGCAGCTACAAGTCCCGGAGGTGTTGAGGACAACCAGGAGCCGGAGGTGAGCTGTTCCACGAAGGATGTCGAGTGCTGAGGGGTCAGTGTATGGCGGGAGCACCAACAAGCCTTGGCAACAGCAACCCATGTAGGAAGGACAAACAGGTTACGGTGTGGATCAGCAAGGGCCAGGGGACTCACCAAACAATGGGGAGTCAGGGTATGTCAGGAGCAACACGGAAAGCCCAAGAACAATCAAGCTGACCCTCAGGGGGACCCACAGGCCGAAGGACCAGGAGTCGCGAGGGGACCTTGAGCAAGATGGCAAAGCACCAGCCAACGGAGCACTCGGTGAGAGGAGGCCGGAATTCTTTGGCAGGACTACACGGAGTCCAAGCACAAGCTCAGGAATCGCCAGCAAGCATATGCACTTGCAAATGGATGCAGCGCACAGGGGTCAGGTTATGCAGCCCCCACGAGGGATACTGGCCTCAAACTCGGTGAGAGGGCAGATCGACCTCAGGGACCTTCAAGAACCCACCTACTGTGTTGCTGAAATCTTCAGAGTCCATAGGAGCTCAGGAGCAACTACCGGTCAGTTGAGCTTTAGGTGCCTACGAAGCAGGGGAGTGACTCCTTCACTCCAAGGGAGATTCTTCTGTTGTCTTAAGTGCTCCATAGGTCCTGCACGGAGTCTGTATGGAATTACGGCACCAACTAGGCTTTGGACAGAAAGGGGGACGAAGTCAATCCCAGTCGAGGTCCAGCGAAGTTCAAGGTGTCCAGGCGGTTGACGGTCAGTGGTTTCTTCTTGCAGAATCTTTTCCACGTAAAATCTAATGTCCTGTAGCCTGGTTACCCATTTTATACCCAAGGGAGAGGGTTGGACAGATTCAAGGGACCCTCCTAGGGTAAGGGCAGGACAGAGGGGTGGCTCACCCACGTCCTTTGTCCAGTTTCGTGCCAGGGCAGTAGCCAATGTCTCCCAGAACTGGTTTGAGCTGGACTATGCACAGGGACACCAAATATGCCCCCAGTGCAGACTTTCAGGCACTGTCAGAGTGCACCCACCCAGCCCGAAATGGCAGTTAGTGAACTTGGAGCATGAAGCAGTGGTTGTTTGTTTTAGAAGTTTAACAAACTCCTCTCCGCTTTACTGTGAGAGACTGTCACAAGAGCCATAAGTTGTGACTTCTTCTGCGACTATGTAGATTCCTATCAGTAAAGATCACTCGTGCCTCGTAGATATTCCAGGAAATGTATTTGCTCAGAAATGAGAAACACCCAACTGCATTTCAGCCAGACACTGCTTACCAAACAGTCGCAACTGCAACAAATGATGGACGGAATGCTGAATGATTCAAATACTCTCCCCCAGTCAAGACTTCTTTTGCCCACTACACCACCCCAGTTTGTACCCAGTCATATGCAAATCAGTCTTGACCCTGTGCCTCATGGAAACAGTCTAGACCGGACTGCCAAACCAGGTGCTCCCTGGACCGGAAACAAGCAATTCTGGGACCGGTTTCGGGGTATGTCACCCTTCATCAAATCCTGGAATATTAGCATGTCATTTATACAGTGCTCATATGTTCAGCAGTCTCAGCATAGCGGAGACCGGCTAAGTACAATATGACCTATGTCTTGAATTTTACCGATATTGAGGAATGCTTTACTAGTTCCTGCCTCATGCTGGAGCATCTCACTTTCCGGGACACCTTGTCACCTGTCTCAACCTCTTGCATGAGCTTGATGGGTAATATTTGAGGATGTGCCCTCTATGCCAACACTCACTTCACACAGGAGAGTCCCTCTTTTTAAATCCAAAAATGATACTATTTTACTTTCAAGAGCATATTTAAAAAATAAATATAAATAATGGGTATGAAGTAACTCTGTTAAAGACTTTTTGCAGGCTTTGCTGGGTTGCTTACCTTTGAGTTGAAGTCTGGGAAAGAAATGTATTGGTCCTTGATCTCTGGCTGCTGCAATTTTCTCTCGGCTATAAAACTGTCACGTGGCAGTCTGGCAACATCGGAGCATCAAAACTGCACAGGACAAAGGCAGGTGTGGAACGGCAGGTGCATTGTTGAATGGTTGTGAGACCCCTCCATAGCGTGTTCCATGGCAAAGCAGGTGAGTTGAATGGTGTACTCTTATTGACTGTAGGAGAGTAGGGTCTGCTTCCTATGGTTACCCCCACGTTTTGCTGTTTAACTGGTTTTTTGACTCTAGTACGGCTGTGGCCCTGCTAATCAGGACCACAGCCTAGCTGTTCTCTCTCTAGATTGATACCATGTACTTTAGGTACATACCAGATTGGTTACTGGGTCACCGCTATGCAGCCTGGGTAAGGTGGTGTAAGCACCCCTTAGATATAGTATACCTATATCTACGTTTGCATATAGACACATATTAACCTAAAAGTCACTCCTATGGTAGGCCTTGACAATCCTGAAGGCAGAGTGCTTGGTTTTATGTGAGAGGGTGCCCTACCATGAGCTGAGCCCCTCTGCAGCTTTCGTAAATATCTCCTTATAGCTGTTCTATGATATAGCCATACCATATACTCTTAAGTGCATTATAATCCTTGCGGTTAATGCTAACTTTGGTTTGGCTTTATCAAAACATGTTGTGTAAGGTGTCAAACACTTTGGAATACTACCCCCCACCCCCGCCAGTTCTGGCGGCGGGGGTAGCATTCCACCCTTCTAGAGGGAGAACACATGTACATACTGGTAAACCTGGTTAAAGTTAAACAGAGCCCCAGCATCACAAAATGGATGCTGCTGCCACAGACACGAGTCTGCCCTCCTGCTGCTGGGCGAAACTCCAGCAGGGGAGGCCTGAACAATAGCTTTCCTGTCCAGGGAGGTGCTAGCACCTCCCCAGACAGGCTTTAGTGTATTGGGGCAGGGTGGGTTGCATTCAGTGAATGTTTTTCAGACACTGCCTGGGTCACACAAGGTGCTCCATGCATTTCCTAGTTCAATCCGGTTGCTGGGACACTCAGCCCCAGCTCTGGGCCGAAACTGGACAAAGGGTCCACCCGTAGGTGGGATCTTAGAGTTAGCCCAACCCCTAAACTTAGTATAAGTATAGGAAGCCAGGGCCGTATGTAGGAAGCCTAATTGTGCTCACAAATGCTGAAATTCGCAGAATTTCAGCATTTGCAATCGCAATTAGGGCAGTGTGCTATGTAGCACACAAAAAGCCACACGCAAATGTAGGAAGCACCCAAGTTGTGCGAATCGTGGCTTAACCTCTTCCATGCTCATGACAAGGTCAGCTCGTCATGCAGTACACTGGAGCTGTGCTTATGACGAGCTGACCTTGTCATGAACAATGCAGATTCTAAATGTTCAGCACCTAGCGGGAATTGCCTTAGCATTGAAAATGTTAAGGAATCGCAAAATACCACCAACTTCAGGTTGGTGGTAAATTGCGATTTCTTTGAAAAATGCACTTTTTGGCATTTTTCAAAGTGCCATGTGGGTCACATACATGCCCTTAGGGCATGTTTGTGGGCCACATGCGCACACATGTTAATTTTTGGGGTGCAACAGGGTGTCCTATTGACACCCTTGCAACCCTGAAATTGCATTCTCAATTTGCGATTCTCTAATTGAGAATCGCAAATTGAGAATGTCTTCCAATTCATTCCCATGGGCCTTCTATCCCATAGGAATGAATGAGAAGGTATTCCTCACTTGCGAATCGCAATTTGCGATTCGCAAATAAGGAATAATTGGGATTCGCTAAGAAATGTGCTAATCCTACCTACATTTCGTTTTGCGATTCAATTTCAATTTTCAATTTTCAAGCTTTATTCGACTATTAAAAACAATCACAAAAGCGTACAATAAAACACAATACAAACATTATGATAAAACAATAGCTCAGAAATGAAGAATTTAGGAAGATTTAAAACACCAAACTTTTCCTATGAGAAATGGCTTTAAGTAAAAAAGTAGCAATAAAAAAACAGGTGTCTGCAGAGTCAAGTGCAAATAGCAATTCCATGGCTTGGGTAATAGTATACACAGATAATCTTAAAAACATAGGTCTGAGATAGAGACGGCGAAGATGCATATAGAGTGGACAAATAAGCATAAAGTGCCGAGTACTTTGCCTAGTCTGACCATCGCAAGGACAGGGGGAATGGCTAGGAACTTTCATCTCAGGGAAGGCAACTAAGTTATGTACTATACCAAGTCTGAGACGTGTCAGAACAAACTGATGAGACTGCTTGGTTATGAATTTTAAGTACATAGGCATGCCCTTTCCTTCAAATTTAGTGGTGTGATAAAATACATAGGTAGACATGGTAGAACACTTTACACTACGCATATCAGACATAGTTTGGATGAAAACATCTTTAAGTTCCTTTTTTGATACAGTAACGGCACAATAGGGGTCCTTAATGATGTCAAAATTAAATACCTTGTCATAAGTATAAGAAACATAACTTAGCCAGGGAATCTTAAGGACTTTGTCCAACTTCAAACAATCAGTAATAATCTTCCTAGAAAAAGTAGTCTCTTCTTTAGCCCATATTGACCTCCATACCATGAGGGGTCTTAAACCCGTAAGATCAGTCAGATAGTTTAAACAGACTTCGCTATGGCACAGTACAGTAGGAGCCGAGGGAGGTAGACAAAGCAATCTTCTAAGGAACCCATTCTCGGTATTTTGCAGTGTCCTATGCTGACTGTAGCCCCATATACCGGAACCGTACAGAGCAATAGACGCACATCTATGCCTGTAAATGTCTACCATATCAGGTATACGGCGGCTTCCTAGCTTTGCAGCGAATCGAAAAATACCAGATGAGCTTTTGGCCATTCTACCATTAACATTTAAGATCTCCTGGGACCATGTCCCCTTGTTGTTAAAGGTAACACCGAGGTAGCAGAACCTATCCACTACCTCAATAGTATGATTGTTAAAATGGAACGGCATAACAGATTTCATCCGTTTACCACAGGCCATAATAAAAGTCTTGGTGTTATTTATTTTCAATTTCCTCGCATTAATAAAATCAAAGAAAGTGTTCATAAGTGTTCGAGGCATGTGGGCTGCTAAATTCATATCTTAGCATTAGATCGCCGCCTAGTGTTGGGCTCGGATGATTGCACATTGTTGTCCTGGAAGAGTCTTCGAAGTATCCTGAGATAGGTGGCTCCTCCCCTGGACTACAGTGCGCATGGGCATCGGCTCCATCCCCAGATTGTTTTTTTCCGCCATTGGGTTCGGATGTGGTCTCGACGTCTTACTGTCGGAACCAAGTAAATCTATCTTTTACCGGCCAAAAGGCCTCGATTTTCTTGCGTCGGTATTGTCTGCGCTCGGTCTCGAGTCTTCCGTCTCTTGGAGCCGGAATAAGCGGAGTTTTCTTCGCTTTCTAAACTTTGAGGCCTTCTCATCGCGACACGACTGCAAGCCTTTACGGACATGGAGCGGAGCCCGTTTAAATACTGCCCGCTCTGTGGGTCCAAGTACCCACACATCGATCTACACCCCGTGTGTAACAAGTGCCTTTCACCGGACCACGACGACGGCAAGTGCAAGGCCTGTGCACAGTTCCGCTCCAAGAAAACTCTCAAGCTTCGGCGCGCGGTGCGCTTGGAAGCTAGGCAAGCGGCCCCAGATCCGGAGAACATCTTCGGCGACCAGGAAGAAGAGGTCCAGGGTCACCATCTACAAATCTCCCCATCACAGACGGAGGTCGAGGCGGATCCGGGAGACGACGACGGAGTCGCGGGTCAGGTCCTCGAATACGTCGAAGAGGTAGGAGACGACGATGAAATTTATGGGGCCGCGGCGGATAGCTCAGCGGACGAGCTCTGCCCCGAAGGTTACGAGGATACCGACCGGGACACGGGATCGCCTGTCGGCCTTACCCAGGACCCGTTGCCGCAAGCCACAGCCCCGCCTTCGGGCCCGGCTACGGACTCACTTGCTGGGCACGCAGTTTCGAAACCGAAACTGAAACCATCGGGGTCGTCAACACCTAAAATGGCCGACCCGAAATCGAAACTGAAACCAAAGGACTCGAGTGTCCCTAAGATGGCTGCCGTGCCTGTGAAGAAGTCGGTGCCCGTCACCCCGTCGGCTCCGTCGACCTCCGGTCCGCAGAAGCCGAGGAAGTCTGTCGATTCCGATGCTCCGAAATCGAAACCGACGCCCGAAGAAGGGGCCCCCAAGAAAGATGGTCGGCACGGATCAGCGGCTACGGCGCCGTCCAAGCCCGCCAAGGTCGGCTCCAAAGAGGCTACGCACAAGAAGTTGGCGCCCTGGCCTCAAGATTCGGAGGTGCCGAAGACGGTTTCCGCGCCCAAAACGCACAAGGCCCGAGAGGACGTCGGATCCGAGGGACAGCTCAAAGCATCCTTGTCGGCGACGAAACCCACTGGCAGTGTACCGTCCCCCATTGCGGAGTCACTGCAGAGAATCAGGGAGAAAGCCTTTGCTCCATCGGCTCCGATGCCATTACCGCAGCCGCAAAAGGACGCTCCGGCTAAGCCTTCTGGGAAACTCCTCTTTCTCTTGCCACCTAAGGAGGCGCCGAAAGCGTTTTCGACGAAATCGGCTCCGAAACAGGGTTCCTCGCTGCCTGACCCTCTTCCACGTCGTGTACTCGAATCGGAAGACGATTCAGAGCATTTCATCGATGCTGCCACCGGCAAGCTGACACTCTATAAACGGAAGATCACTTCTGAGCCGGTGGACCCCTACGTCATCCCAATGAAAAAGAAGAGGGTGCCCCTTGACGCCTCAGGCCTCACGGAACCGATTCAGCCTCCTCCAAGACGGAGCCCTACTCCCTCCCCAGAACACTCTGTGGGTGAGGAATATGATGAGGATGAGCAGTACAATTTCCCTATCGATGAACCTGATGTACAACCAGATTCATACGACGACACTGGTGACCAGAACACCCAAGGTGTGGGCCAAGACCCGCAGACCTTTAATGCACGTGCATCCCCGACTGAGGACTCAGCAGGATTTCATGCACTAATTGAAAGGGCGGCGGCCAATCATGATGTGGACATGCATGCCGACCCGGTTGAGGAAGACTTCCTTTTTGACACCTTTGCCATATCTGAAAGGACAGTAAAGACACTTCCTATGCTGAAAGGTGTTCTCAAACATGCTGGGGACATTTTTAAGGAGCCTACGAGGGCGAGAGTGGTCAACCCTCGCATTGAAAAGAAGTACAGGCCTGCACCTGCGGACCCCGTCTACATCCGGGGACAATTGCCACTGGACTCTCTTGTGGTTGCCAATGCCAGGAAACGTGCCAACTCCCAGACAACGGGTGAAGCTCCTCCCCCGGATAAGGAGTCCAACGTGCTTGAGGCAGGAGGCAAAAGAGTGGCTGCACAGGCGGCAAACTTTTGGCGCATCGCAAATACACAGGCGCTCCTGGCGCGTTATGATAGGGCGCACTACGACACCCTATAACAGGTTATACAACACCTGCCCCCACAGTTCCAAGAAGGCACCAAAATGCTTATTGAGGAGGGTAAGCTAATATCAAACGCAGCCATCAAGTGTGCACTTGACGCTGCGGACACAGCTGCTAGGGCTATCAACACTAGCGTTATGCTGAGAAGACAAGCCTGGCTCCGCATCTCAGGGTTTAAGCAGGATATTCAAACAACAATTCTGAATCAGCCAGTCAATCCTGATAGTCTGTTTGGTCCGGATGTTGACACCACCCTAGAGAAAATAAAGAAGGACACGGAAACTGCTAAGTCTATGGGGGCCCTGCAGTCCCAACAGTTTCGTGGCAGCAATTTTCGTCGCTCAGGTGCACGTGGAGTCACCAGAGGACAGATGGGTCAACAATCCCAGTTCTCCAAAGGTGGGGCGCAATCCTCGTTCACTAAACAGAACAAGGGAGGTTATAGGAATAACAGCAACAGAGGTCGCGGCAGAGGAAACAACAGCTCCCGCACCTCTACTCCAAGCAAACAGTGACTTTCTGTCACTGCCCCCCGACCACATAACACCTGTCGGGGGGAGACTGCAGCAGTTCCTGCCCGTCTGGAGAAACATCACCACAGACAGGTGGGTGCGACAACTAGTCCAGTATGGTTATTGCCTAGAGCTGAAATCCACTCCACCCAACATCCCACCGAGGCAAAGGCCTATGTCCGCAGAGCACTTGCACTTATTGCAGCAGGAAGTGGTGGCGATGCTGCAAAAAGGCGCAATCGAGCTCGTGCCGGTGGGGGAGGAAGGCACAGGGGTATATTCCCTGTACTTCCTTATTCCAAAGAAGGACGGTTCTCTCAGGCCCATTCTCGATCTACGTCCCCTCAACCTGTACATACTGTCAGAGCATTTCCATATGCTTACACTACAGCAGATTCTTCCCTTGCTAAACCAGGGAGACTTCTTAGCGACCTTAGATCTCAAGGATGCTTATTTCCACATTCCACTACACCCGTCACACAGGAAATACCTCAGGTTCACTATTCAAGGCAGGCACTACCAGTTCAAAGTCCTACCCTTCGGAGTCACTACGGCCCCGAGGGTGTTCACCAAGTGTCTAGCGACAGTGGCGGCACACCTCAGGAGGCAGAATATCCATGTCTACCCCTACCTAGACGACTGGCTCGTACAAGCCAAGTCAGAGCAACAGTGCGCCGCAGACATGTCGACTACAATTCACCTTCTTCACGATCTGGGTTTCTCCCTAAATTACCCAAAATCGCATCTTCAGCCGGCACATGTCAGGCAGTTCCTGGGTGCTACAATCAACACCCTGACAGCCATGGCTCAGCCAAACCAAGTCAGAATCGACAGCATTCAGTCTCTGATCCAACGATTCCGACCAAGACACTCCCTGCCAGCGAGAGTGTTCATGCAGTTGATAGGCATGATGGCCTCCTGCATCTTCATAGTCCCTCACGCACGGTTACATATGCGCCCGCTCCAGGAGTGCTTAGCGAATCAGTGGACACAGGCTCGTGGGCAATTGACAGACCTAGTGTTGGTTACCAGTCGGGCATACGACTCTCTGCATTGGTGGACTCCACACAACCTTTGCAAGGGCCGACTGTTCCACGAGCCCGTGCCGCAGATTGTCCTGACGACGGACGCATCTCTCCAGGGATGGGGAGCTCATGTGCTCAATTACACAGTGCAGGGACTATGGACGACGCAGCAACAGAAGATGCACATCAACTATCTGGAACTGATGGCAATCTTCATGGCGCTCAAGTCCTTCATTGTACATCTGAGCAACAAGGTCGTGCTAGTCCGGACGGACAACATGACCGCGATGTACTACATTCAAAAACAGGGGGGCACCCACTCGCCACAGCTGTCTCATCTGGCTCAGAGCATGTGGAAGTGGGCCATTCAGAGGAACATTTTCCTCATGGCAGAACACCTCCCGGGCAAGGACAATCAGATGGCGGATCTGCTCAGCAGATACAGCCATCAGATGCACGAGTGGGAGATACACCCTTCTGTTCTCCACCCGTACTTCCAGCAGTGGGGTCATCCGGAGATAGACCTGTTCGCAACAAAGGAGAACGCAAAATGCCGACTCTTTGCCGCCAGGTTCCCTCACCCACAGTCGCAGGGGAATGCGATATGGATGAACTGGTCAGGCAAATTTGCATACGCTTTTCCGCCAGCCCCTCTAATACCGCTGGTTGCAAGAAAGCTAAGGCAGCACTCCATGACTCTCATCCTGGTTGCTCCAACGTGGGCACGACAGGCTTGGTACACCACGTTCCTCGAACTCTCAGTGGTGCCGCATCAAAGACTGCGCCTCACGCCCAGTCTTTTGACGCAGAACCATGGAGACATTCAGCATCCAGATCCACAACAGCTCAACCTGGCGATCTGGCTCCTGAAGTCCTAGAGTTTGGATACCTTAACCTACCTCCAGAATGCATGAGTATCATCAAGGAGGCGAGGAAACCAACTACTAGAGCATGCTATGCTGCTAAGTGGAAACGTTTTGTCATCTACTGTACGTCCAATGACATCAACCCACTAGATGCATCTATACCCAACATCATCTGCTATCTGTTACATCTCTACAAGTGCAATCTGGCGTACACTTCCATTAGGATACATCTCTCAGCCATAGCGGCTTATCTTCAGAACAGGCAGCACCTCTCTGTCTTCAGAGTGCCCGCCATTAAAGCCTTCCTTGAAGGTCTGAAGAGAGTCATTCCCCCAAGAACACCACCAGCTCCGGTGTGGAACCTCAACGTCGTTCTCACCAGGCTGATGGGGCCACCATTTGAGCCACTGCACTCGTGTGAGCTCCAATTCCTTACGTGGAAAGTGGCCTTTCTAATAGCTATTACGTCTCTGAGGCGTGTCAGTGAGCTGCAAGCGCTCACCATACAAGAGCCGTTCATTCAAATTCACCCAAATAGGGTAGTGCTACGCACTAACCCTAAATTCCTTCCTAAGGTGGTGTCACAGTTTCATCTTAACCAAACTATTGACTTACCAGCATTCTTTCAAAACCCGCAAACGGTGGCGGAAAGAATGCTCCATACCTTAGATGTACGGAGGGCGTTGATGTACTACATAGACAGAACACAACCCTTTAGAAAGACAAAACAACTCTTTGTTGCCTTCGCACCACAACACAAAGGCAACCCAATTTCCAAAGCAGGGATAGCCAGGTGGATTGTTAAGTGCATCCAGATATGTTATCAAAAAGCCAAGCGCACTTTAACAATACCCCCCAGAGCGCACTCCACACGTAAACTGGGGGCATCCATGGCTTTCCTAGGGAACATTCCTTTAGAGGATATTTGCAGAGCAGCCACGTGGGTCACACCACATACCTTCACAAAACACTACTGTGTTGATGTGCACTCCAAGCAGCAAGCAGCTGTAGGACAGGCTGTTCTCAAGACACTTTTTCAGGTTTCTGCAGCTGGCACGGGCAACCGCCGCTGATGGAGGGACTGCTATGTATTCTATGCTAAGATATGAATTTAGCAGCCCACATGCCTCGAACTGAATATGCTACTTACCAGTATGCATCTGTTCTTGGCATGTAGGGCTGCTAACATTCATATCGCCCGCCCTCCTCCCCGGTGCCTGTCGCAGCTGCAGATATACTATTGTATTTATTCATTAGCATGGACATCCTTTACACTTTCACTCCATCTTCTGCCACAATGGCGAAAAACAATCTGGGGATGGAGCCGATGCCCATGCGCACTGTAGTCCAGGGGAGGAGCCACCTATCTCAGGATACTTCGAAGACTCTTCCAGGACAACAATGTGCAATCATCCGAGCCCAACACTAGGCGGCGATCTAATGCTAAGATATGAATGTTAGCAGCCCTACATGCCAAGAACAGATGCATACTGGTAAGTAGCATATTCATTCTGTAGCCCATTTGGAGTACGCGAAAGGAGCACCGTATCGTCGGCATAAAGCAGAACTGGTACGGGGAGTCCACCAACTTGAGGGGAATCCGCCTGGACCTTTTTGAGTTCAGATTCGATGGAATTGAAAAAGAGGGAAAATAACAGGGGGGCCAGTACACAGCCCTGCCTTATGCCTGACTTAACCCTGATTTTCTCGGTACATTCACCCGACGGACCAAAACGTATCTGGGCCGACAGCTTATTATAGAGACGGGCCAAAAAGTGAATGATTGCCTGGGGGGCGCCCATGGCCAATAAAGTGCACCACAAGAGTTCATGGTCCACAAGGTCGAAAGCGCTCGAAAGATCGGCAAAACAGAGAAATAGGGACCCTTCTTTCGCTCTCGTATATTTCCCTATAAGGAGATCAAGGTTGAGGCACTGCTCCGTAGTCCCCAAGCCTTTGCGAAAACCAAATTGGGATTCAGCCATGATATTATTTTCTTCAACCCACTCCTCGAGCCTTATAAGGAGAACCCTACTCATAATCTTCAGGGAGGAATCAAGAAGGGAGATAGGGCGATAGTTCTTAGCCTCACCTCTATCTCCCTTCTTGTAAATAGGTAGAATCAAGGATTCACTCCAAGTAGGAGGGGTGTTCTCCAGGACTGATGCATTAAACACCTGGGTCAGGAGTGGGCACCAGAGACTGGGGTTAGATTTGTACAGATCTACCGGTACCCCATCGGGTCCCGGTGCCTTTCCACCTTTACTCTGGCTTAGGGAGATAACCACCTCTGGTAGGGTAATATCCAAGGGTATCCTAATCTCAGACATCGGGATAGTAGGACCGTTAAGGTCTCCCCCGAGTGGATTAAAAATACCAGAAAAATGGGAGACCCAATTGGCTTCGCTAACCTGCGCTGATAGTTTGGGGAACTCTTCAATGGCAAGGAGAGGGCTATTAACCGTAGACCAGAACAGCCTACTGTCCCGTAGTACCGAAGCTTGGTTCAGGGCATCCCAGGCCAGTTCCCTTAGTTCCTGCTTCCTACGTACAAGATTGCTTTTATAGGTAAGCCTAAGTAATTTGACGGCCTCCCTATCTCTCGGGTGTTTTGTTAAGGCCAGCTTGAGTTCCCGTAGGGATTGAGTACATAGGCTATCAAACCAGCCCACATTTTGGTTCCTAATTCGGGCTTTAGTAGTGGTAAGGCACCTTTTTACAGCATCACCGAGTGCCACAAAATTAGTTATAATACACCCGTTAGGGGCCTCAGGATTAAGGCAACTATAAATTTCAGCAAACCCCTCTTTAATAATTCTAGCTTGCAGTTTGTCGGAGTTGTCCAATTTCCACTTTATACGGAAACCATTCTGTCTGCATGGGGTAGCATCTTCTAATACCAAATAATCACTCCTAGCACTAGGCCCCCATGCAGAAATAAGCATGGTGATTGCTTGGTGATCACTACCTCCCAAATCGGTAACGACGGGGACTGTACAGTGAGGGGTGAAATGCGTAGAAACCAGTATGTGATCAATGGCAGAGGACGAATTGGGTCCTACAAAAGTTGGAACAGGCATACCATCTACATCTAGGAATTGGGTCCTACAAAAGTTGGAACAGGCATACCATCTACAATTCCCAAAAAATCGCAATTTGAGAATCGCAAAAGAAAAATTACCTACGAAACTCTACAAAATATATCTTGGACCTTCGACATTCCAGATCGACTGGAAGACGGAAGAAATCTACCTTGTGGTCAAGGAGTGACCACCCTGTCCAAACAGGCACCAAAAGCATCTTTGCTGGTCTGCATTTTCGAGGCTCCCGCCGGATCCCGAAGAATCTGCTACACAGGACACAGACTTCCAGACATCTCTTAAGCTGACACGAGTTCCCAGCAAAGCTGAAACCTGTAGCTGACACGAGAGACGTGGGACCGGAACTCCTGGACATCCTGCATTTTTGCAACTGCACCTACTTCCCGAGGTATCCCGAAGTTGTGCATTGGGGTATTTGAAGCCCTTGCCCTGCGCACTTTTTGCACCAAAGTACAGAGGCCAGCACTCCACGAGTCATCCGTGAGTCTCCTTTCTTCACCGCAGCTCGAGGCTCTTTGCGGTTCCTAGTCCATTGGCTAGTGTGCCCCTACGAAGGCCAATCCTTTGTTTCTCCAGTATTGGGGTGTCTTTCATAGATTCACATGCTTGAATATTCCCCGTCGTCGGAGTGGGAGTCCCACGGTACATAAAATAGTAGTAAAAAAAAAAATCACATATATAAAAATATATGTCATAGTAATAATAATAATAATAATAAAATAGAATTTAATAATAATAATAGAATGCTTGAAAGTACCATAGAACATTATTAACACATAAGGAAGCATCGAGGGAGAATAACTTTACTGGCATATCCATGTCATTATGATAGTCCAAATTCCAGCCAATCAGGCTGTCGCACCCTCTAGAACCTTCTCCTCAGAAGCTCAGGCCCTCAGATTTTCTGCCGCACGTCGTGTGAAGGGAGTTTTCCTGAGCTCTGCTCAGTTTTTTCTTCAAAATTTCTACAATCTGCAAGTATTTTTACTTTTCTTCAAAGAAGTCTTAATTTTCAACTCTGCTTCGCCTGTGGAAAGCTTTGCCCTTTTTCTCAGGACCCTCCCGAAAGTCCTGTCTTTTTTCTGAACTTCAGGTAAGGAGTCGCAGGTTCTGTGGAACCCTTTTCTCAAAGGACCTTTGATAGCAGAGAGGCCCGTCTCCTTCTGTGGCTACAGGAGTTGTGGACTTTGTCACCCCTGTCTCTGACATGGTGAGTGTTTGTTCTGGGCATGCAATTTTTTAAAAAAAAATTTTTATTTGCAGGATAACAGTGCACAAATATTACAGTACAGTCCAGTTCGATTTGGCATATGTTCCAGCGATACATTTCAGTAATACTGTACTAGCTCAAATTACCTTTTCTTATTTTCTTAGTTTCACACAACCCCCAACTCTTCCCGCCCAACTCCCCCCACCCAACATCCCTCCCCAGGCACTTCTATGTAAGCATAGTGTGGTATCTATACATGGTAGTACAATCTGCATCAGTCTCTTAATTTCTCCGTATCTTTGTCACAAAGCCCTCTGGGTCCCTATAAGCCACAAGTCAGCCCTGGCTGAATGTCTTCCTATACAGTGCACCTGTGTCTGCGCATGAGCTGCTGTCCCTTGCCATTCGGAAGCACAAGGGAGTCCAAGTAAGCAGTATTCCTATGGCATTCGACCCATTTCAGTCATCCACAGACGCGCTCCCGGTGGTAGTATCCACATCAGCCATTTCAAAGGATATCATTACAGTGTTCCATTCAAGAGATATAGGAACCCTTCTCAAGCCTTTTCGCTCTTCGGTCTGTAGTGCCATACCTTCGGCCTTACCCCACCTCACTACTTCCGCTTTCCACACGTCTGGGTCAGGTGGCCTGCTCGATTTCCACCTCATGGTAATAGTACGCTTGGCCATTAGCAGTGCGAGGTCAATGAACCTTGTGGCCACACTTTTCTTACGTTCAGTGGGTCCCAGGCCCAGCAAGCTAGAGGATATAGTGTCGTATTTTCTGTTGGGGGACACTCTGTGTAGTGCGGCGTGTATTGTAGCCCAAAAATATCCCAATTTTGGGCAATCCCATAGCATGTGTATTAACCTCGCATCCGCCATTCCGCACCGAGGGCAGGAGTCTGGCGTGGCGGGGAACATTACATGTAGTCGGTGAGGCGTGAGGTACGCGCGGTGTAGGATTATAAGTTGAATGAATTTAAACTTTGGGTTCCTCGAGACTCTCTTGGGGAATTTAAGAACACGCTCCCACTCTGTATCTCAAAACGCTCGGCCTGCATCCCTCTCCCACACTTCACGCAGCGGCTGCAGCGATATCGCACTCCCTGCACGGATACCACTCGTAATCCATTTTGTTAAATTGCTTACTGAACCCATCAGGTACAGCATCGTGTGTAGTGGGTTTACAATTGGTTTGTTGCCTTCGGTGCCCAATTCCGTGTGATGTAGCCGCGCACCCCTCCATATAGTAGGAACATCCCCCCAGGCGCGTGGTGTGCTGTGCAGAAGTCTTCAAAGGTCATCATGTGACCATCATTGAATAGATCGCCCACCTGTGTCACCCCGGCATCCGTCCACGTGGTGAGCGCCCGTGCAGACAATGTTCCCGTCCCCAGTGGGATCCCCAGCAATGGTATTGTGGGAGCGTAGGAAGAGGTGGGGGACGTGTATCTCACAGCCCTCCTCCAGCAGGCGATGGCCATCTTGAGCAAGGGAGGAGAGTGCCCAGGGATCGCCGTGTTAGGCAGCAACAGAGTGTGTATGGCACCCTTTCCCCGGTCCTCTTCGGACATGCCTATTTCATGCAGGTTGCGTCCCGCTAGCCAATAGGCCAGCCACTGTAATTGGCACGCATAGTAATATGCCAATAAGTCCGGAACCCCCATCCCACCAGCCGCCGTGGGTAGCTGTAGTTTTGCCAAACTTATGCGGCGTCTACCCCGTCCCCAGACCAGCTCCGTTAGTATGGTATTCAAGGTTCGAAATACAGCGGCGGGAACCATAAAGGGCAAGTTCGTAAAGTAGTAAAGGAGTCTCGGGAGCACCACCATCTTAGAGACGGCCACCCTGCCCGCCACCGACAATGGTAGTGCGGTCCAAAATTGTACCTGCAACCTCAGTACTGCTACAGCCCGACCCAGGTTGCCATCAAGCATATCTGTCGCCCTTCTATAAATCTGTATCCCCAGGTAGCGGAAGGTTGTCTCCGCCATTTCGAAACTATGAGGTGGGAAGAGCAAGGGGGCACTTGCCTCGAGGGCAGTGAAACTGTACCCATACGACTTAGACTCGCTGATCGTAAGGCCTGAGAGCGCTCTGAAGTCCTCAAAAAGCTCGGGGATGGGGTCCAGTCCCCCCTGTAAGTCCCTTAAATATAGGATGATGTCATCGGCGTACGCCGATTCCACATGAGTTACACCTCCCCTCCTGATGCCTCTGTGCTGCGCCTGAAGCCGAAGTTTACAAATAAGTGGTTCCAGTGCTATAATAAATAATAGCGGGCAACCTTGCCTCGTGCCCCTCGCTATGGCTAATTGAGGCGATATACATCTGTTTGTGCGAACCCTAGCAGTAGGGTGGGTGTACAGTAATCGGATCCAAGCAATAAAATCAGCCGGGATCCGAACCGTTCCAACGCTGCGAACATATAATCCCACCGGAGGAAGTCGAAAGCCTGCCGCAGATCCAACGAGATACAGCCCTCAGTTGCCATGGGTGAACGCTCGTGAAGCATGAGTTGGCTAAGCCTCCTCAGATTCATCGACGTGCTTCTGCCCGGCACGAAACCACATTGGTCCGAGTGGATCAGGCCCGGAATATATTGTGCCAGTCTCATCGCTAACACCTTGCTCAGTACCTTGTGGTCGGTGTTCAACAACGACAACGGTATGTAGTGAGCTAAACGGAAACAGTCCCTACCCGGCTTAGGCAATGAAACAATCAGAGCCTGCAGTGTGGACTGCGGCAACCCTTCTGCTTTCCTCGCTTCGTTGAACACCACGTGTAATCGCGGGGCCAACAGATCTATATACGCCCCATAAAACTCCGCCGGTAGGCCATCGGTTCCTGGGGTCTTGTTCCTCGGGAGTGCCCTTATTGCCTGTCTTATCTCCGCAACCGATATGGGTCGCGCCAAATCATCACTCTGGGTCTTTTCTAGGCGCGGCCCGACATGAACTCCTCAAATGCCTCATCAGACATACGTCGATGTGGACCGTACAATGACTCATAGTAGTCACGAAAGGCGGCGTTTATATCGAACTGTGTCGCCACTAGCTTCCCTGTTTGATCCATAACCTCTAACACAGGAGTAGGGGCCGGGGCATCTCGCAATAATCGGGCCAGTAGGGGTCCGGATTTGTCTGCGTGGGTATGTTGTCTACAGGTATATTCCCTGTAATCCAGGACACGTAGTTCCTCCAACAGCTCAGCGTGTTGAATGTGTGCCTCCTGCAAAGGTGTAAAAGGCAAATTTGTACCCGCAGCCTCCCTCTCCAACATGGCCAAACGGCCCTCCACATCACTAAGCTTCTCCATGACCATACGCCTCATACCCGATCGTGTGTTCATTGCTTCCCCCCTTATATACACCTTAAAGGCATCCCACTCTATTTGGCGCGTGCTAGCCGAGCCACCATTTATGTGGAAATGTTGTGCGACGTAGTCCGCCATGGTGGCTTTAAAAACAGTGTCCTCCAGCAGTTCCGGGGACATACGCCATGTCAGTATCGGCGTGGGTATCTTGCCCCATCTCAGCGTGACTTCGACTGGATTGTGGTCCGAGAAGGTCTTACCCATGTGTTCCGAGACTACCATCTCCCCCAGCAATGTTGTGTTGCAAAACATGTGATCTATTCTCATGTGTAAACCATGGGGAGGGGAAAAGAAGGTATACTCAAATGCATGCATCTCCAAATATCCGCCAGCCCCCAACCCGCTGCCCATTGAGAAAGTGCTTCTGCCTGCCTCCTGCTTTCAGTAGCCTGCAGTGGTGGGTGCGACCTGTCCAGTGATATGTCTAGGACTGCATTAAAGTCCCCTCCAATAATCCACACATTTGCCGACCAGTCAGCTATCGCTCTGTTAAGCGTGGTAAAAAAAAAACCCTGACCAACATTTGGTGCGTACACACAGCCAAGCACAACAGGGGAGCCATCCAACAATCCCCTGATAAGCACATACCTGCCCTCTGGGTCTAGCCTCTCTTCCATCACCTTAAAGGGGACTGAGTTCCTGATCCATATTGCCGCCCCCCGGGAGAACACAGAGTAAGTAGTAGCAAACAGTTGCCCCTTCCATTTCTTGAGCAGTTTCGCACCTTCATCCCTATTCAGATGCGTTTCCTGTAAGTATGCCACTGCAATACGTCTCCTATTCAGTTGCGCTAGCACCCTATGCCTTTTATGGATTGAGCTCATACCTCTCACATTCCAGGTGCACATTTTGTAGTCGCTAAGTGACCCCATGGCTGTCTGCGACAATTAGAACCAGTGTACCCCACCATGTTACCAGTATTCCTGCAAATGCTGCCGTGAGTGCCCCAGCTACAAACATCCCCAAAACATCAAGGTCCCCATTCAAAGAACTATGAGGTCCAAACACTGGCACCCAACTGGGGTGGCAATCAAACAGTACCATTGCTGCGCCCTGGGGGTGTGGTCCCGCTCTCCCTCGCCTGGGCCCCGCCGGAGTCCCTGCGGCGTGCCCTGGCAAGTGTTCGTACCCCCGGCCCCAGGTATCCCGCCCAGAGTCCTTCATGCATTATGTACATTACGAGTCGGAGTCCTCCGAAGCTCCATTAAAGTTCATTCGCCTCTTGTGCTGTTATTTTCGGAAAAAGTTGCAGGCTGTCCGCAGAACCAGACACCTCCGTCCTGGCATCAAAGGCGCTATCTAGGACCTCCGCGCCGCCCGCGTTGTGTACAGCCAGAGCGGCCTCCGTCAGCCGAGCCCTCTCCTGTGACACCCGCAGTCCAGCCAGGGCGTCTGGTCCGCTCCTTACCTCCACCTCCTCGTGTGTGTCACCCACTGCAGGCCGCTTCTCCTCCCTGCGCGGTGGACCGTTCCTCAGCTGTCCCTCCACGAGAGGGTCTTACAAGTTGGGCGGCGTCAGCGTCACCTCCATCCATTCCGCCGCCTCCTCGGCCGTGTCAAAGAAAAGCGATTTGTTGTTGTGAATTATTTTCAGGCGGGCTGGGAACAGCAGAGCGTATTTCAGGTTCCTATCCCGCAAGCGTCTCTTCACACTCGGGAACGTAGACCTGGCCCTTTGCACCGTTGGGGTGAAGTCTGGGTAAATCGATATAGTCTTGTCCTCAAAGCGTATGGGCGCCTTCTCTCGTGCCACTCGCAAGATTATATCCCTATCTTTGTAGTTGAGCAGGCGAGCTATTAAAGGACGAGGTGCCGCTCCTGACCTTGGTGGTCTACCTGGTATCCTATGCGCCCTCTCCACGCTGTAGAGGGGCGTAAGTTCCTGTGGCCCCGCAAGTTTCTTCAGCCAATCCTCTACGAACTGCATCGGATTCCTCCCCTCGCTCCGCTCGGAATTCCTAGGATTCGCACATTGTTGCGGCGCGCTCGCCCTTCCGCATCTCCATCCTCTCCCATATTAGTTTCAGCTGCTTCTCCATGTTTTCCATTTTCATGGATTGCTCCGTCTGCTGCGGTATCAGATCGTCCAGAGCTAGTTTATGTTCCGTGACCCTCTCCGCCAGCTTGTTATGATCAGCGCGCAGTAGAGACATACCAGTCGCCATTTGGTCCATGCGCGTTTCCATCGCTTCCCTGGAAGCCCGTATCTCTGTCAGGATAAGGTCCAGTTTGGCCTCCTGTGAAGTCTGGCCCTTCGGAGGCACCATCTCAACATTGGAAGAGGCCAGTGGGTCTTCTGAGCCAGTAGATTGTTGCGTCAGGTCAGCACCCCTTTCAGGCATCTTGGCCCTGTTCCTGCCCATGTTTCTCGACGACAGGATGGCGGTGTTTGCGCCCCCGGGGGACTACGTGCCAGTGTACAGTAGGTCGTGCCTCAGGTATCCCGCTTGCGCCGGTCTCGACTCTTCTACCGCCTGTATTCCGTGTGTGGGTGAAGTGGTGTGGTATCGTCAAGCCGCTCACTTGGCGCGCCTATTGTGATATTGAGCCCGTGTCAGGAGACCCGACCTGGATCCCAGCGGTGGCTGGCCGTACCGCGCCCAGGCGAGTGCGTTATACAAGTACTAGTCCCTTGTCCGGGCGCCGTTCGGGGCAGGATCGGCTGGCCACGCGCTTCCCCGCCGCTACCTCGATGCTCGTGTCCGTGCGGGCCCTCCGCACCTCAATGGGGTCCACCCCTCGCAGGCAGGAAAGCCAATGTCCCTCCGTCTGGCTCCCTGGGGGAGCACGCGGCGGCGTGTCTTCTCCGCCCGCAGACCCTGCAGGGCTCCGCAGCCGCGGCGAGAGCCTCCCCTACCTCACCAGTCCCAATGTTCGGCAGTATTCTCGGCGTCAGCCGCACGGCCTCCGGCACCGCCGGTATCACCAGGGGGGGCCTTCCAGATGCTATGTCCCGAAGCTGGCCGCCGGGCAGAAAACAGTATGGCCGTCTCGCCGCCCGGCACCTCTGCAAGGACTGAGCCCTCTTCTGACGACGCAGTGTTCTCTCCGCTATGTCGGACCTGCCCCTCGTGGGCGTCCAGCAATGTCGTGGTTCCGCTCGCCCGGCAGCTTTCCTATTCCGCCATCGCGGTTCTGCCACAGCGCCGGGCGGCCTCTCACGCCGCTGTATCTACGGCGTTGATGCGTGCCACTGTAACGGCCCTCAGTCCTCACCTCCTGGACCGCCGGGAGTCGTCGGGGGGTTGGGGGTTGGGTACAGCGTGGGTCCCAGAAGTTGTGGCCTTCGTCTCGCCCCGTCTCTCTTCTGCTCGTTGTCCCCGGCTAGGCTCTTCCCACTCCACTTCGCATCAGGCAGGGCCGCTGCCTCCCCGTCTCCACCGGGCCCCGCTCGGCAGGGCAGCTCCGCGCGCTTCCAGTGCCCCTCCGGCTGATCGCGCCGGGGCTGCACGCCAGGTGTTCGGGCAGGGTCCTGGGGGGTCGGCGCCGACACCACCCTACCTCTGCAGGCGATCTCCCGTCAGCTCCGCCTCTCGTCAGCTCGGCGCCCCCGGCAGGTCGTCCTCTCGGCGGGCCCACACCTCACTCGAGGCCGCGGCTCCCGGTCTGACAGCAGGCCTCTCCCGCCTCGGACGCTTCTTCGTCTTGCAAGTTGTTTTGCCGGGCACTGGACTCCGACCGGACTGCCCACCAATATCACCGCCTCATGCAGACCCGGGCGGGTCGTCGGGGCCGTCAGGGTAGCAGGATATTAAGCTAGTTTTACCGGGCAGAGGACTGAGCTAATTCAACAAGCGTCCGCCATGCTCGGCTCTCGGCCACGCCCCCCTACCTTGTTCTGGGCATGCTAAGTCCTCTCTAAGCGTGGGTGTGGAACTGGGATTCCTTCTTCTTGGCCTCCAAGGATGAAGTAGGATCCTCTGGATATTGTTCCCCCACGGAGTCTGCTCGCCTCCACGCCTACGGGACCTGGTCTCTGGCATTTTCAGACTCTTAATGCCACCTTTACACTTAGAAAGGTGCCAGTCCGTCGACGGGCTTGTTGACACGCCCGTCGACGATGAAAGACTCTGTCGTCGTCGTCACTTCGTCGACGACGACGTTGAGTGTGTCGACTAGTCTAAAGGCCATTTTCTACTTCTAAGTTTCCCTCGTCGACGGCATCATCGTCGACGGTATCATCGTCGACCGTGGCCTTGTCGTCGACGGTGGCTCCGTCGACGACAGTGAGGACAGTGCCCTCTCGTCGACGGTAGGCTCGTCGACGGTGGCCTCGCCGTCGACAGTGGCCTCTTCGTCGACGGTGGCTTCATCGTAGACGGTAGCTCCACCGACGAGAGTGAAATATGCCTCATCGACAGTAAGCCTCGTCGACGATGGCCTTGTCGTAGACGGTGGCTTCGTCGTAGACGGTGGCTCCATCGACGACAGTGAAATAAGCCTCGTCGACGGTAAGCCTCGTCGACGGTTGGCCCGTTGACAGTTGTCCTCGTCAACAGTTGGCCCATTGGCGACAGTTAGCTTCGTCGACAGTGGGCTCGTCGACGATAAACTTCGTCGACGGTGTACTTCGTCGACAGTCATTCTCGTCGATGGTAAACTTCGTCGATCATTGGCTTCGTTGACGACAGAGCTGCGTCGATGGTGGGCTCGTCGACGGTACCTCGTCGATGGTCAGCTCCGTAGACGTTACACTTCAGCAATTACTTCATCAACTTTGTCCAACAATGGACTTTGTCAACGACGGAAAGCTTCGTTGACGGTTGGCTTCGTCGAGGGTTGGCGCTGTCGCCAGTTAGCTGTGTTGACGCAGATGGCCTCGTTTACGGTTGGCCTCATCGACAGTTGACTCAGACAACGGTTGGATTCGTCGACGGTTAACCTAGTTGCCAGTTGGTTATATGCACAGTGCTTTTGTAGCCTATTTATTAGTCGTACACTGCTTTTCCGCTACATCAATGTGATGGCGTGATGGCTCCTTACTCAACGCTATAATTTCTTGGACTGGCAAAAAACCTTGCCAGACTCTCAGCCTCTGGTTCCTTAAGACCAGAATTATGTTTTTCTGACGACGAGGCGGCCATGTCCTGTTCCATAGTGAAATTATACCCTCTCTTACACCTGAATCTCCATCACATTACCCTCCGGTGGATAGTGGAGGATCAAACCTCCTCATGGAGAGAACGGCGGCTCGCTTTCATCTTCCCCTCGTCACGAGGAAAGAAGCAGACCGTTTTTCTCTTTGATTTTACAATTAACTACGGACACAAGTTCGTTCAGTTCCTCTGATACCTTTTATTTGACAAGAGGTCTTTGACTCTTCCTGAGCCCAAGATCTGCGCTGGCGGTTCTTTCACGCCTCGAACACAAATTTAAAATGCCAGACAATTCACCTGCTTGTCTTGTCTCGCAACTACAACCTGACAATGGCTGCAACCACAGTTTCAGCAGGCAACTTTTTAGCCACTTTGGGCAGGTACCGCTGCCTGAGGTAGTCTGGCATGTTGGCGCAGGTAGCCCTTATTCCCGAATCCTCCTCGGCTGATGCTTCAAGGATCCTGCAGAAGAATGGAAGGAGTGCATCAGAAACAGTAAACCGTGCAGTGCACATTGCGTCTCCCAGTTTTTAGACAGCTCGCGGCAGTATTGCATAGACAAGGTTGGCAGAACGCTCGTTTTTTTCACCCAGAGGTTCAGACTAAATTAATGGACGTAAACTTTTATGGGTAATCCCTCTTTGGCCAACATGTTGAGCAGACACTGCAGACACTACCCGCGCCTTCGGTTCTTTCCAGTACAGAAAGCAGCCCTTTCGTGGTGCCCAAGGTTGCAGCTCCACATCCTCTTTTCCAAGGAGCTCCACCCAGTATCACTCCTACAATCAGAACCAACTGCATTATTCGACTCCAACTCTTTTACAGGAGGTAATTCTTCCAGGAAAATACGACTTGCCTTAGAACCCACCCTTAATCCATCCCAAAAAGGCTGACGGTGGAATTTCTCTCTCTTATCCAGTATTTGGGTGTCTTTCATAGATTCACATGCCTGAATCATTCCCCGTCGTCGAGACGGGAGCCTCCGGTATATATAAAAGTAATGTCCTAAGATACATAGAAAAGAATAGGCCTAAGGGTCTCACCTTAGTGTCCTATCCACGTCCTTATGTAAAAAGGACCAAAACAGGGTAGGCCCAAGGGTCCCACCTTGGTGGCCTATCTGTGTCCTTTTGTACAAAGGACCAAAGTAAAGAGAACCAACCAATCAGCTACCACCTCCTTCTAGAACCTTCCTGTCAGGAGCCCAAGTCTCTCAGATTTTCTACCGCACGTTGTGCTCGGGAGTCTCCACCTGAGTTTTCTTCAAAACAGTGACTTTATTCAACTTGGATAATTATGTCTGATAGCCAGAGGAAAGGTCTTTTTAGGGCCTGTTCCTCCTGCAGCAAGAAAAGACTTCATGTTGAGGATAAACATGAAACTTGTTTATACTGTCTCTACCCTCACCATCAGGCCAAGGACTGCAAGATATGTAGGACCTTCTCGAACAAGACCCTCAAGGACCGAGAAGGACGCCTACTACTCTGGCTCAACAGACTCAAGGACAAAACAGATGACTTGGTGTCGGAAGGTGAGAGTGTCTCTGGAATTTCACATTTTTCCTTGAAGAGGCCAAGGGTTACTTCCCCTAGCCCCTCAGACACCCCTCCTATGAAGACTTCCAAAAAGTCCTCAGAGGGCAAGACCTCAGTGTCTGGCAAGGAACTTCCTGTCACCAGGAAGCAGCAGCTGGTCCCGACGACGACGACATCGTCAATGGTTTATTCAGCGCAAAAAACTGTCTCGACGTCGACGACGACAGTGTCGACGGCGACGGCATCGTCGGCTACCTCTTTGACGACGAGGACGACGCCTTCATCGTCGGCGAGTAGACCTACGCCCTCGACCATCCCAGTCACTCCATCGACGACAACGATACTACCGTCGACGACGAGACCGTCGTCGATGTCCTCGACGACGGTCTCGTCGTCGACGGTAGTATCGTTGTCGTCGATGGAGTGACTGGGATGGTTGACGGCGTAGGTCTACTCGCCGACGATGAAGGCGTCGTCCTCGTCGTCGAAGAGGTAGCCGACGACGAAAACCACACCGTCGACGAAGCCTACCTCGTCGACGAGGAGCATTCCGTCGATGACAGGAAAACCGTCGACGACAGGTAAACCGTCGACGGCGGAGAAATTGCCGTTGGCGAAAACTGCGTCGACGAAGACACCGTCGACAGTGACACCGCCGCCGACGGGTAAATTACCGTCGACGAATGCGCATAACACGGAGCCGTCGACTCAAGCGTCGACGACCACAGGGCCATGGAAAGAGTCTGCACTTTTATCACATGCCATGGATGCTTTTCCACCTCAAGTAAGCCATGTCACGGTCAAAATCACAAAAAGGCCGATTACGCCAGTCCTGACGTCGCCCAGTAAGGTGCAACAGCTACCTCCAGCCTGTATATTACAAGGCCAGGAGTCGGATGAGGACTCGTATACACAAGCAACTAGTCCATCAGACTTGGTGCTTAAGTGTCAAACCACAGATGAGGAGCCGGAAGAGGATGACCACGTGGAACAATTGGTCGACACCCAGCCACAGGTTACTCAAATGGTGTGTCTCCCTGCATCCATCGTCTCGGATCTCCAGTTCCTAATAAGGGATTATAAAGAGAGGTTTCCAGAGAAACCCACTACACCTGCACTTCCAGCTGCACAGGTGCCCGCTCCTTTGCCTCGCCATAAACCATCTCCACTAGTGCTTGAGAAGGTACAGGTGCCAATACCAGACGTTCTCTCATCTGAAGAAGAAGAGAGGGAACAGGAAGAGGGTGAAGTCCAGGATGACGAGTCGGACCCGGATGCAGACCAGGACTATGTGGCACATTCTCCGGCCTCTCCAGAACCACAGTCTTCGGAATCACCACCCGCAGACATCGGTGGGTTCCACAATCTCATAGAGAGGGCTGCCAAGAGGTTCCATATGTCTATGGAAACACAAGAGACTGAATGCTTCCTTTACCATTTCAAGAAGCCCACTAAGAAGTCAACAAGATCTATCCCAATCATTGACTTTATCTGGAAGCAAGGCAAACAACTCATGCAAGCACCAGCTTCTATACAAGTGGTGGTGCCCAGACTAGATAAAAAATACAAGGCAACATCTTCGGCGCCAGCATGCCTCACAGGTCACCCCAAGGCAGATTCTGTAGTGACTCAAGCGGCACAGAAGAACTCGAGAAATCCAGCATCGCCTCTGTCGACGCCACCTGACAAGGAAGGCAGGAAACTGGATGCGGTTGGCAAACGCTTCACTACCACGTCGGCCATGACGGTGAAAGTGGCCAATTCAATTGCGCTTCTGGGCCGTTACAATCGCCAACTCTGGGCAGACATTGCACCCTACCTTTCTAATCTGCCAGAAGATCTCAAAGAGGAGGCTCATTCGCTCCTCTTAGAAGGCCAAACGTCTGCCTCCGAATTTATAGACTGCGCGATTGACGCTGCCATGACTGGCTTTCGGCAACTGGCAGGTGCTGCAGTACTGAGACGACAGGGTTGGCTCAAGGCCACCTCCTTCCGCCAGGAAGTACAAACTAGAATCCTGGATATGCCTTATGATGGCCAGCACCTCTTTGGTGAACAAATTGACGTGGCCCTCACCACTATTAAAAAGGACACGGACACTGCCAAGGCTCTTGGTACCCTGCAATTTCGGACCCAGTCCTTTCGTGGCAACAGAGGAAGAGGACAACCTTCATACAGAGGTTCCTACCAAAATAGATCGTCCTATTCGTACTCACAAAACAAACCGCAATTCCAACAGCGGCAAAACCAACAGGGGCGCCAGACTTCCTATGGCAAGTCGAACTACAGAGGTAAAAACCAAAAACGCCCTGCAGGCAACCGCCAATGACTCGTCTCAATGGCTAGCCCATCCACCATTGCATTCTTTACAAATTGGAGGAAAACTTTCATACTTTCTGAAAATTTGGCAAACCATAACAACGGATCGGTGGGTACTACAACTCATTCAATTTGGACATTCCCTAGAATTTGTCTCAATTCCCCCACCGACACCACCCTGCAAACGATCCCGCAGACACCTACGGTTGCTTCTTCAGGAAATAGCTTCCATGTTACAAAAGGGAGCGATAGAGAGAGTTCCACAGGCCCACAAGGGGAAAGGTTTCTACTCTCACTTCTTCCTAATCCACAAAAAAGGAAAAAAGTGGCGGCCAATCCTGGACCTCAGGGCACTCAACGTGTTCCTAAAGAAACAATTGTTCCGCATGGTAACTCTACAGGAAATCCTGGGTCTCCCGGAGGAAGGGGACTACATGACGTCCTTAGACCTTCAGGACACCTACTACCACATTCCTATCCTCAAAGGGCACAGGAAGTTCCTCAGGTTTGCTGTAGCAGGACAACACTACCAATTTCATGTCCTTCCATTTGGCCTCAAATCTGCCCCGCGGATATTTACCAAATGCCTCTCCCCTGTGGCAGCCTTCCTTCGTCAACACGGCCACCAGGTGTTCCCATACCTGGACGACTGGCTGGTAAAAGCGCCATCCGCGACCGCCGCAGCCTCATCCTCCAGCGCCTGTCTGGATATTTTCCGCCGGCTAGGCTTGACCCTCAACCGCGAGAAGTCGACTCTGGAACCCACCAAAGTCATCACGTTCCTTGGAGCGACTCTGGACACGGTACGCGTCAGAGCTTTCCCCTCTCAGGAGAGAAAGGTCAAACTCATCTCCCTGGCCAAGTCAGTGGCTTCGCGGAAGACTCTGCCGGTCCGCACCTTCAAGTCCCTCCTCGGCATGATGTCTTCATGCATACTGCTCATTCCCCACTGTCGCCTCAAAATGCGCCCTCTCCAAGAGCAACTAACAAGGCAATGGACGCAGGCTACGGGATCTTTCGAGGATCGCATACGCGTCACTCGACCCATGGTCAACCACTTACAGTGGTGGAGTTCACTCAAACACCTGTCAAGGGGACTGCCGTTCCTCCTCCCTGCAGAACCACACGTCATAACAACGGACGCATCCCTGGAAGGGTGGGGAGCGGTGCTCCAAGAACTTCAGATCAACGGCAAGTGGACGACACAGGAGACCAAGCTCCATATCAATCTACTGGAGTTGAGAGCGGTCTTCCTGGCTCTCCAGGCGTTCCTACCGCGCATTCGCAACTCCCCAGTGCTCGTCCGGACGGACAACACCACGACGATGCACTACCTGAACAAACGGGGGGACGCGTTCGATCTCACTATTGCGAGAATCGCAAAGGGTCTGGAACTGGCTTCTGGAACATGGAATAACATTGCAAGCGGAGTACGTCCCGGGCAAGGACAATGTCTTGGCGGACGCCCTGAGCAGAGAGAGGTCTCCTTCCCACGAATGGGAACTAGACACGGAGGTGCTGGAGCATATCTTCGAGGAGTGGGGCACCCCGCGAATCGACCTCTTTGCCACCAGAGAGAACGCCAAATGCCCAAGTTTCGCAAGCAGGCATCACCACTCAGGAACCCTCGGGAATGCATTTTCCATCGCATGGCGCAACGTATTTGCGTACGCCTTTTCGCCATTCCCACTGATACCCAGGGTTCTCAGGAAGATGAAGTCAGAGCCCTGCACTCTGATCCTTATTGCTCCATCCTGGCCGAGGCAGCACTGGTTCACGGAACTTCATCGCCTCTCCGCCTGGCCCCCTCTTCGCCTACAGCAATTTCCAGCCCTGCTCACGATGTCCCAAGGGCAGGTCCTCCACCCGAATCTGAGCTCTCTGAAGTTGTCAGCCTGGCTCCTGAATACCGCGAATTCAGCCACCTGAACATCCTGCAAGAGTGCAGAGACGTCCTTGCGAAAGCTAGAGCGGACAGCACTACTAAAACCTACTCACTAAAATGGAAGCGATTCTGTTCCTGGTGTGTGGATAATGGCTTGCACCCCTTCCACACTTCTCCACAGCAGCTGCTGCCATACCTATTGCATCTTGCGCAATCAGGCCTCGCACATGCATCCATCAAAGTACATCTAGCGGCGATTTCCAGGTTCACAAGGACTGCTACGGGCCCGCCCCTGTGGGCGGACAGGCTTATAAAACAATTCCTAAAAGGCCTATACATGTCCTTTCCACGACCAAGACCAATTCCTCCATCGTGGCACCTCAATGTGGTACTTCATCAATTAATGAAGCATCCCTTCGAACCCATCCATAAAGCGGAGATCAAATTCCTCTCCCGGAAAACGGCCCTCCTCCTGGCGCTAACCTCTGCCAGAAGGGTCAGTGAGTTGCAGGCTCTCTCCATCCAAGATCCCTTTATGCAATTCAGAGAAGACAGGGTCATTCTGCGGACTAACCCTCGGTTCATTCCAAAAGTCCCCTCGGACTTCCACCTTAACGAACCAGTGGTGCTTAGATCATTCTTCCCAAATCCTACCACTGCAGCTGAGAGGACACTGCATTCACTAGACCTGAAGAGATGTCTTAAATTCTACATCGACAAGACAAGACACTTCCGGAAGTCATCTCAACTCTTTATTGCCTTTAGTAGACCACGAAAAGGCATGCCTCTGACGAAACAGAGTATTTCAAGGTGGATTTCTTCTGCGATCACCTTTTGTCACGACAAGGCCGGACGGCCTTTGGACTCACGAGTCAAAGCTCATTCGACTAGAGCCATGTCCACGTCTGCGGCATTGTTTGCTGGAGTGCCGGTATTGGACATCTGCAGAGCGGCGACCTGGAAGTCCCCGCACACCTTCACCAGGCACTACTGCCTGGATACTGAGCTGATGAAGGATGCAGCAGTGGGCCGAGCAGTGCTTCGCCATCTATTCCAGTGAGGTGAGCCTTCCTACATCCCTCCATCCTTTACTGGTATGCACATTCTTTTACTACTATTTACATGACAATGCATTTTGGTGGTTTGCAGTCGCATGATATGTATTATCTCAGACTCGTATATGATATTCCATCAAAAATGTGCATAATATATTGCTTGCTACTCTGATTCAGGCATGTGAATCTATGAAAGACACCCAAATACTGGATAAGAAATGCATTACTTACCTGTAACTGCAGTTATCCAGTATTAGTGTCTTTCATAGATTCACATGCACCCTCCCGCCTCCCCTGGAAGGACTCACCTATCTCTCTAATAAGTTTACGCCTAACTAGCTTGGTGCGTACGAAAATCTGAGAGACTTGGGCTCCTGACAGGAAAGTTCTAGAAGGAGGTGGTAGCTGATTGGTTGGTTCTCTTTACTTTGGTCCTTTGTACAAAAGGACACAGATAGGCCACCAAGGTGGGACCCTTGGGCCTACCCTGTTTTGGTCCTTTTTACATATGGACGTGGATAGGACACTAAGGTGAGACCCTTAGGCCTATTCTTTTCTATGTATGTCTTAGGACATTACTTTTATATATACCGGAGGCTCCCGTCTCGACGACGGGGAATGATTCAGGCATGTGAATCTATGAAAGACACTAATACTGGATAACTGCAGTTACAGGTAAGTAACGCATTTCTTTTATTCCATTTGGTCAACAATGCCATTTGTCTGTTGGGGGTTCTAATAGTTGTGTTGAAAGGGCACGCTCTAGAATTTGGCAAATTCCCTCTTGCTACACCTTCAAAGGGGGACCTCTACCTCCTCATTTACGCGAGTCGTTTGCACAAGTGTCTATATTGTTACACACAGGGACCGTCGGAGTGGTTCCAAATCTCCAACAACAGAGTTAGGATTTACTCTCAGTTCATCATCAACAAGCAAGTCAGGAAGGAGGCGCCTGATTTTTGATCTTTGTGCAAACTTTTCAAATGTTGTACCTCCAGAAGGTCCTGAAGTACTACTGCCAGAATGACTTTATAATTACACTCGACTTCCAGGATGTCTATTTTCATGTGCCAATCCTTCCACAGCACAGGAAGTGGCTACACTTTACAATAGGTACAAACCTTTTCAATTCAAGTTCCTACCTTTTGGACTTCTGTCCGCTCCACGTGTCTTTACGTGGATCCTGGCACGAGTGGCAGCCTGTCTCCGTCTGTAAGGCATACAAATGTATCATTACTTAGACGACTGTCTCATAAGGGCTCACACTTATCAACAGGCAGTCCAGCACACCCAGACTTGTCAGTCACTGTTTCAAAACCTAATTTTCAAAAAATCATGACAAGTCCCAACTAGTCCTAGCTCCGATATGAACATTTCTCGGAGCATCAATCAATACAAGCCTAGCAAAGGTGTTTGTCTCACACGAACGACAGGCCTGCATCTCCCACATTGTGGTTCTTCTACGTACAAAAAAGGTCTGTTTCAGTAGATCCTCAAAGTCATTCCTGGCCACGGCCTCCACCTGCATCCAGTTGGTTCCCAACTGCAGATTACACATGAGAAAATGCTAGAGGAGCTAGCCAAGCAGTGGCGACAGCTATCTGGATCATTCGACAACATCTTATTTGCCTTTCGAATGAGGACACCGCTGGGCTGGTTGGCCCACACTCCCAGTGTCGCAGCAGGCTGCTCCCTACTCGGACACTCCACCGCTCACCCTTGCCAACGATGCCTCTCCAGAAGGTTAGGGAGCGCACCTTCAGGGTTTTTTCCATCAAAGGCCGATGGATGCCTTCCCAACGCACGTCGCACACTAACCGCTTGGAGCTGTTATCCAGTTTCATGGCTCTGAAAGCCTTCGTCTTCCTAGTGCGAGAGGAATCAGTGTTAGCGTGTACAGACAATACTATCACTATACACTATCTCAACAAGCAAGGAGGTACGCGATCACTGTCGCCCAAACAAGCACAACACATTTGCGAATAGGCCATTGTGAGAAGTTGGCCTGATAGGTGATGTTTCCAATTCTGGAACCACCTATTATCAGACCAAACAATCCCTTATGGTGTCAGGTTGTAAGTCAACCTTGTTAGACAAGCTATCCTAGGGGTAGCATGGACTAAGCAGCCTAAAGGCTTAACTTAAGAGGTCGTGTTAAGCGAGCTGTTTTACCACATACAATCCTGTAATATCAAATGAAAGGACACCACACAAGTATATATTATAAAAATATATGTATTTATTACTAAAAACAATCCCCAGTATTCTTTATGAATAAAGGGGGACAAGCGTTAAATCAAAAGCACAGTTTAAACATACAAAGTTGCACAATTATGGATGAGGGCGGGGGGCCACTCAAACCATATACTAAACAAGTGGTATAAGAGATACCAATCGAACAGTGGTTAGGCCTAGGGCCTAGGGAATCGCTGGGAGCAGTCGGGACAAGCAATGCTGAAGTCGGGAGAGGCCCACGGGATTCGGGAGCAGTGCGGAAAGCGCACGCATGCACCAATGTTAACCAGTGGTGCGTAAAAGTTGTAAAGTTAAAGTTTAAGGACACTTCCGCTGAACCTAGAGGAACAAAACTTAAGACACAGACCCTAGAGATGTGTACCAGTGTGGGAACACCGGTGGAGCAAAGTTACCTCACCCACAGGAAGTGGGTGCACAGGGTCGAAGTTGAGTCGGGTTTCGTCACGCAGGATCTTGGTGCTTGAAGCTGAAAGGGCTGCAGGCGGGGTGAAAGAGAAGTGTCCGGTGGAGTCCAAGGGTGGACTCGAGTCGAAAAGTACCTGAAAGCAGAGGGGACAGAGTCTGGGTCACTCAGCAGTGACCAGGGTGGAACCAGGACGGAACCAGGCAATGTCGGGCGCAATCAGGTGGTCGTCAAGGAGCTTCTCTCCGCTGTCACGTGGGCTCTGGGGCATCTGCGACGTCCAGGAGCGGGTCACGATCTGTCCCACGAGGGCTCTCACCGTCGGCGCAGTCGGCTTCAAGTTTGGAGCAAACAACACTTGGCAAGAGCAATCCACGCGGAACCGGGAGATTGCTTCTCACTCGAACCAGGAGGGTCAGAGTGGGGGCTCCTTTTCAGGGGAGCTGGTGCAGATCTGGAGCAACCAGATTTGCAGGTCGAATTTCAAAGTTCGTCGGTACAGGGGCCACTAGCCGGCTGGCAAGTGACCGGGCCAACGCGTTGAGCCAAATGGAGCAGAAGGGCCCCACGCAGCACTCGTCGAGTGTGGAGGGCTGAACTTCGGTGCAAGAGTGGCTCAGGGTTGGGGCTTCTCAAACCCCCTGTGTACAGCTTCGAGGGTCACTCGTGGGCTGCACGGTCAGCGTCTCGTGGTCAATTCAAGATGGCGTGCCCCACGCTTCCGGTCGCCTCCACGGGTCTCAGCTCTGCAGGGACTGTGGATCGGGCTGTTGGAAGGCAGGCAAGCTTGATCTCGTCGATCTCTGTCGCTCGAGTTCCGGCGGGAACTGCGACAAAGCAGACGTTGATGGCTGGATGGTGCCTGTTTGCACAGGGTGGTCACTCCTTGACCACAAGGGAGATTCTTCGGGCTTCTACGTCGAGTAGGATGTCGAAGGTTCCAGAATTTTGTTTCTTATGTTTCTTCAGGATAATCTGAAGTGCATTGGCACTGCTCCCAGTCTTATACTAATTTTGGGGGCTGGATTACCTGCTAGGTCCCCTCTTATGGGTGGGACCCAGGAAGTGGGTGGATACACCCCCTTCCTTTGATCCAGGCCGCCCTGGCACGAGGGCTGGAGTGCCCCAGAACCGGTTTGGCCGGATTATGCAAGGGGCAGCCTTGTGCGCCCCAGGCAGTGTCTGGTTTCTTTCAAACCTCCCTGCTACAATCCACTATCTCCTGTCTGGAGGGTGGTAACACCCCCCTGCAACAGGAAACCCTTTGTCCAGGCCCCATTTGGCTGAGTTTCGGTCAGCTTCAGGGGGTCAGACTCTTGTCTGTGGCAGAGGCATCCATTTTGTGGATCTAAGGTCCTTTTAGAAATTAACCGCATTTAAGTAAAGTAACATGTCTTACCCCTCTAGAGGGGTGGAATGCTATCCCCGTCGCCAGAACTGGCGAGGGGATAGTATTCCAAATCGTATGACACCTTACACGACATGTTTTGATAAAACCAAACCAAAGTTGCTATATAACCGCGAGGATTATAAGGCACTTAAGAGTATATGGTATGGCATTATCCTGAAACAGCTTAGGGAGTTGTTCCCGACAGCTGCAGACAGGCTCAGCTCATGCTAGAGCTCCATCTCACATGAAACCACGCACTCTGCCTCCAGGATTGATGAGGCCTTCCATAGGAGTGGCTCACAGGTTTATATGTGTCCAGATATAGGTTTAGATATAGGTATACTATATCTAAGTAAGGGGTGATTACACCACCTTACCCCAGCTGAGTGATCAGCCAGTTGTGTCAATTTAAGAACCAGCCAGGGGTGGCAAAAGATATGCTGCAGCCCCTGGTAGGCCTTGGTGGCCCCTATGCCCTGGGCACCTATAGTGCATTAGACAGGGGCTGACAAGGAGTCCATTTCCAATTGTGGTATGTGCCTATAACACATGTATCAGTAATTTAGTGAGAGAACAGCAGGCTGGGGGTCTGATCAGCAGGCCCACAGCCTCAGTAGTCGAAAACCAGTGAAGCAAAAAGCAAAAATTTGAGGTGACCATAGGATAGCAGACCCTACTCTCCTACAGCCATTCACCATCGCATTGATATTTCTGCAATACATGTTCCAAGGGTCTCGAACGTCATGACGGACTCCCTCTGCGGATCCGCCTAGGACAACCACGGGTGGGATCTCCACCAACGGACCCTGTTCCACATCTTATGCCTGGGGGGACAACCAGACCTGGATCTGTTTGCAATGCCTCTCAACCGCAAATGCCTATACTATGCAATCTGCCTTCCCCACAAAAGATTGTGCGGAACTGCATTCGATGAACTCGTCAACAGTATTTGCATTTACTTTTCCGCCGATTCTGTTTGTGCCTCGTCTCCAGCGGAAAATGAGGTTCTAACCATGTCTCATCCCACTCTTTGTGCTCAGATGGCCTCGCCGACCGTGCTGCATGGGTCTCCTCCTACTACCTTGCTGCGAACCTATCACGCTTCGCCCTCTGCCGCACCTTCTGACAGTACAGTACGGACGGATTCACCATCCGCTTTCATCAGGTCTCCAGCTTGTGGTTTCAACCTGTGCAATCTGAATTTGCTCTCTTGTGCATTGCCGCAGACTGAAGGGACGTTTCTCGCGAACCCAAGAGCCCCTCCACTACTTAGAAATATAAACTAAAATGTAAACTCTTTGGTATCTGGTGCGAGTCTGTCTGCATCAATTCTGTGCACGCAACACCAGAGCAAACCCTACCTGTTTTTCTCCTTATGGCAAAGTCAGCCCTTTTCTCATTTTGTCTTGAAAAGTACTGGCTGCACTTCTCGTTTTCGCCATGATGGATTCAGGTCTCTCTATTCCTCTCGGATTATTCGCAAGTTCTTTTAGGGCCTCTACAGGATGTGTGTGCTCATCGGGCGTTCCCCGCTTACTCGGCGCCTCAACGTTGTATTAGCCCAGCTTCTCTAAGCTTCTTTTGAACCAATCCATTTTCGGATTCGACATTTCTAACAGGGAAAGTTTCCCTCCTACTCGCTCTCACGTCTTCTCGACGTGTGAGTCCTATTCAAGCTTTTACCATAAAATATATTTAACTTCCACTTCCAAGTGACTCTCAGGTGCTGCGCACCAATGCATTATTTATACCACAGTTTCTATCTGACTTTCACCTTTAGGAACCAGTCCTCCTATGAAACTTTCTTTCCAAACCCTCAGTCTTCAGCTGAGCGCACTCTACATTCTTTAGATTTCGAACGATGCGTTAAATTCTACACGCAACGGAGTGCTGTCTTCGCAAGCTAGACCACCTTTCTTGTGTATGAGCGGATGCGTTTTGTGCATCCAGTGACCAAATAAACCATTGCCCCATGGTTTGACATCAGCTATCTCTTTTTGTCATACAAAGATGGGCAAGCCCTTACCTACTCCGGTGAGGGCCCACTCGACAAGGGCAGTTTTCATACTCCACTGCCCTGTTCGCTTGAGTGCCTCTCCATCAGATCTGCTGAGTGGCAACGTGGTCCAGCATACGTATGTTTCACAAGGCACTACTGTCTGGAGGTAATTGACAGCGCAGACACTGCTATGGGTCAAGCGGTGCTTCTGAATTTTTTCAAGTAAGGTGAGCCTCTGTTGCTTCCCTCCTCCCGCCATAAAAGGTTTTTGCATTTTCGCATCAGTGTACCATTAATAGTGTTTGTTTAAATATGCAATATGTTCATGCATTACAGTTGTAACCTTTTATGGATATATTGGCTATTGCTTGCTATTCTATTCAAGCATGTGAATCTATGAAAGACACCCCAATTCTGGAGAAGAACAAAAGTTACTTACCTGTAAACTGTGGTTCTCCAATATTGGTGTCTTTCATAGATTCACATGCGACCCACCCTTCCTCCCATCAGAGGCTCTCTTCTCCTCATCCACTCTTTTGTCACTCTTGTGCTACGAAAATCTGACGGCCTGAGCTTCTGAGGAGAAGGTTCTAGAGGGTGCGACAGCCTGATTGGCTGGAATTTGGACTATCATAATGAAATGGATATGCCAGTAAAGCGATTCTCCCTCAATGCTTCCTTATGTGTAGGCTGTCAGGAATTTGGTTAAAACCGACTCTGAACGAAAGTACACTACCGAATGAAAACCAGCTGACACTGTTTAAACCGAGTGTCACTGATTTTCATTGCTGTTGCACCACTTGGCCACTTGATGGAGCCAAAGCATTGCAGACCAAACTGCAATTAAGGCACCAAGAAGGAAGCAGCCCAGAACGTGAACGTGCCGCTGAATGTAGTATCATAGCTAGGAGCCTTAATCAATTTTGGAGATAACAGTGGCTTGAATTACAGCCCAGACGTTTGACAAGATCGACCTGTGGGAGAACTGACCTACGTGAATTGTAGATCATCACATTTTTGGGGCGTTCTACAATATTGGAGAGATTCTAGTTATTTCCGGGTGTGCGCCGGGTAAAGAGGCGGCATGCTTGTTTTTTTAATCAAGATTCTATTGTTTAAATCGGCCCGTGAGCAAGGGCCCACTGCCTGGCTAACGTGGGGTGGGCATCGATGAAAGAGGCGCAATATTTTTTAATGCAGTGGGGGAGAGGAGCTGTTGAGATCTGCCGTTTGTTAGCCTGCGGCCGTGCACCATTACTTCACAGGTCTTTAAAAAGACCATTTACATAATGAGGCTTGAAATGCTTGCAATGGCTAACGTGGGGGTGGGCATTCTCTCTGGGGTCTGGCGACTCAACCATAAAGTGCAGGGGTGCGGTAATTAAGGAACCACCCTGGGTATGTCTACTACCTTGATGCTAAGACCTAAAAGAAGGAAACAAGCAGCAAGTTTATCATCCTCAGTCTGTCAAAATGGTGTATAGCAATGAATTCGAAATCTAATAAAGCACGGGGTAGAGTAAAGTGAAAAAAAGCTGATGTACTTTTGCGACATGGAAGAAATGGTATTACAAATGGAAAACCAAAGGGTAGTTATCAGCATAAACGATGACAAACCGCCCTTAGCCCCCCCAGAACAGAGATGAAAAAAAGACACTGACAAATGCCTCAATTGGTCCCATTTAGGTTTGAACACTTGATGGATGGGAGTCCTGTAGGCAATAATAGAGTGTCCACATAAGAACATTAATATTTACAACTGTATTTACAGCGGGCACATTTTCTTTTTAAACCTTTAGGTCTTTGTCCAAACTAGACCACTCCACTTGGAACGGACTTCGTAACCCTATCCCATTGCCCTCTCCTATGATTCCATTGCTTAAATCGGCCCGTGAGCAAGGGCCCCCCTGCCTGGCTAACGTGGGGTGGGCGCCGGGTAAAGAGGCCGCATGCTTACAATAACTCCCTCGCACTCATCACCACCCACAGCGCACTCACAAATACACACACCTCTCACGTTCATCAACACACACCGAATCACATGTGCTTGGACTCGGCTCACAGTCATAACTCGTGCAGACATTTTTTGTCAATATTTGTGAACTTCAGAGTGTTGAAGCCACGTTACTGTCTCTGCCATCAGCTCGTCGCTCGCTGGAGTATATAATCTCTGGTACAAGGGGCCACACACAGGCTCGGTTTGTGGGCCGGAATGTGTGTGTGTTGGGGGGGGGGGGGAGAGAATTAAAAAGATTTGGGGAGAGAGAACGAGAAGGGAGAACTGTGAGAAGTGATGTGAGAGTGTTAAAGAGAGGGCAAGCTACGGTGGAGTAACAACCAGAGCCAGAGCTGCTAACTAGGGAACCGGGTTCGAGTCTGGAGGTGGGCTCAACATCCGGAGATTCGGGCAGATCACGTAACCTCCCAGTGGCTATAAAAATTAATGCGCCCCTGTGTAATGTAATTGGTGCTCATGTAAAGCGCTCCAATACGTTTGGGTCGAGTTGGCGCTATGTAAAGCTGCAAAATGAAGAGCTAAAGAGAGGGGTTTTAAAAGAAATAAAGAGTGACAAATGTTAGTACCACTGTGTATCTTTAGGTCAGAGTGAAGGAATAATGGTCTGAAAGGTGAGAAATGCAAGTTTGACCTTCAAAGGTAATTAATGAAGCCCCGATAGGACTGGAGTAATCTGGTCATAAATTTTAAAATAACGGTCTTGAGAAGTGACGTGAGAGTGTTAAAGAGAGGGCAAGCTATGGTGGAGTAACAGCCAGAGCTGCTAACTAGGGAACCGGGTTCGAGTCTGAAGGTGGGCTCACCATCCGGAGATTAAGGCAGATCACATAACCTTCCAGTGGCTATAATAATGAATGTGCCCCTATGTAATCTAATTGGTGCTCATGTAAAGCGCTCCAATACTTTTGGGTCGAGTTGGCGCTATGTAAAGCTGCAAAATAAAGAGCTAATGAGAGGGGTTTTGAAAGAGATAAAGAAAGAGTGAAAAATGTTAGTACCACTGTGTATCTTTAGGTCCAAGTGAAGGAATGATGGTCTGAAAGCTGAGAATTACAAGTTTGACCTTCAAAGGTGGGGGAGAGGAGCTGTTGAGATCTGCCGTTTGTTAGCCTGCGGCCGCGCCCCATTCCTTCACAGGTCTTTAAAAAGACCATTTACATAATGAGGCTTGAAATGCTTCCAATGGCTAACGTGGGGGTGGGCATTCTCTCTGGCGGTCTGGTGACTGAACCATAATGTGCAGGGGTGCGGCGCGGGCACATTTTCTTTTTAAACCATTAGGTTTTTGTCCAACCTAGACCGCTCCACTTGGAACGGACTTCGTAACCCTATCCCATTGCCCCACTGCTCTCCCTAAAACAAAACGGAAGAGCTATCCGACCTCTTTTTACATGCATTACTTTGGTTGGGGGGGTGGTACTTTGATTTGCTTCAAGCAGGGCTTTGGGGAAGAGGAGCTGTTGAGGTCTGCCGTTTATCTGCCTAATGGCAGGTCTTTGCTGCAATGGAAGGGCATACACAAAACACCATGTATTCATGATAAACATATAAGGGCATGTGAAAACTCTTTGGGGCAACAAACCCCCTCTGCCTGTCCCCCTTTTGTCGATCAGATGCTGAGCTCAGTGGTGGTGTAGTGGCCTAGCACCCCGATTAACTCAGCCGTCGCATGCGCCAACGGTGCAGTGAGCCCCAACTGATTCTCTGCCATCTCAATAAATGTATTACCCTGCGCGCACACACACACACACAGAGGCTTTTGGAAATGTAGTCGGGCACAGGGCAAATAGAATTAGCTGCCTTCATTTCCACCACGATCTGAAGCAGCAGCTGCTACAAACAGGCTCATATATATAAATATATTTATATACATTTATATCCCCCAGAACTGCTTTCATCTCGATGAGCATCGCGCGCCTGCAATGCCTGTGGGTGTCAGATTATTGCAATTAACTTGGCGCAAAATAATTTCAAAGAGGAGTAGGCATGTGTGTTTGTCAATTGAAAATGATGTTTTATAAAGGTCAAAAATATATAAAGGGCTGATTAAATCATTTTTTTTTTATGAGCTAAATACTAATATTAAGGTACGGATACAACATTCCATGTCCAATTGCCAATATCTTTTTGTTTGTCATTTTATTTGAAAGCAGATAAATAACAATAAAAGACATTATTAAAATATAACCAGGTATACAAATCAGTCCTACAGTAAACGTGACTGTCAGTGTAACACCGTTATTAACATTTTCCAAAATAGGCTACACCGATAACCACGTTCTATTTAAAGATTTTATTGTTTTTCTGAATTGCTTGCAGCTGTAAATATAGACAGATCTTTAGCAAGAAAACTTTATTTTAATGTTGGTCAGCCTTTCTCTGCAATTCACTCTAAACAAGCATTTGCAATGCAATAGGTCTCGCATTAATTACGTTTGAGCTATTGGCATTGCTAAATATTGCAACACCATACTGCGATTGCTACAATAGTTAATTGTGGATGCGTTAACAATTGATGTGTGGTCCGTCAACTTTCCTGTTCGAAACATAAATCCTGCCTTTATCCTGCCCCGGGAAGACAATTTCTGCTACGCTGTGGATCTACGGCGATTTATAGACACTTACCGTCTGTTCCGGTTGTCTCTGGGTGCCGTGGTTCCGGAACTGTGCCTTCGCTCGATTCGGGACCTCCGGAGCGGACTGGCCTGAGTCTCCTTGGCGGCGCCCGGACGGAGCGCTACGCTATGGCCGGCCCTTGATGGCGCATTGGACTCGGCCGACGAGGCGATTGTGCAGAGAGGCTGGTCGCGGCTTTCTGGTTTGATCAGGCGGTCCTGCGGCCTGGGGTGGAGGCGCTGCCTTCTGTTGACGGGACTGACCGTAATTGTGGCTTGTCCCCCCCTTTGTTCTCCGGTCCGGCCATTTTGAGTGCCTCCGCCCGGACTCGGAGAACGGGGCCGGCGGCATTGGGGGGCCGGCGATCCTCCTTCTTCTGGTGGCCCCCCTTCCTGCTCTGGACGTGCCTCTGCTGGTGGTGGACTGAATTCCGATTGCCTTGCTGTGGCCCGGTCGGGGGTCGGGGAACGCTGCGACCCCGCCGGGCTTCCAAGATGGCGGCCGACCCTGTATATCTCAGCCGGGCCGAGATGGGCGGCGATGGTCCACGATGTGGCACAGAAACCGGATACTGTAAAGGTTTTCCTACACTTACGGACATCATCGCCGCCCTGCGCTCCTGTGGTACTCCTATGGCCGCACCCGCTGTTAACCTGGAGGAGGCTCGTTTCGCTAGGCCGTTTGAGCCCCCCCTGGCGTGTGCGGCTACGTCGCTGCTAGGTGCGGCTGGTTCTATCCTGGAAATTATGGACCCGGTGGCTGACGTTTCTGCTGAGGTGCGAAGTTCCTCTGCCCTCCATCGTGATGTGTCCTCTCCTGTGCTATGGGTCGGTGAGCCGGGTCCTGCCCGGGCCGGTCTTGGTGGTTCTTCCTGTCCTTCATCTCCTCGAATGGCCGATCGTAGATCCTGTGCTGACTCCGCTGGGACGACTTTCCTCAGATCATCTTCGGAACTGTGCCTGCCTTGTGTACAATGGTTTCTGACTGCTCCGGATCATTCGAGTGGTGCACGGAACATCTTATGCGGATTGAAGTTTGACCTCCCTGTTCTCTGTCTCCTGTTCCTTGTGGTCTGGTTCTTCGTGGGACGGACTGCTACGGATTTGGAAAGAAAAGGACAGGGATGAGACGATCTTGCCTTGGTGGACTGTTGTCTTGCAATGGTTGGATGCTCGATTAGTACGGTATGACCATGTCGGATTTTTGTCGTATTCCTGGTCTGTATCCTTCAATTCATCGTCTTCCCGTGGACACTGATGTTTCGGACGGGAGGGTGGGAGCCGATGATTCTGTTATATGGCCCTCTCCCGTGTTCTTTTTCCCTTATTCCTTCTTTTCCCTCCCCTTTTTTGTCTTTATGGTTCTATCTTGCTTTAGCTCTTCTATATTTCGGGTTCTGATTAGGGCGACAGGCACGCTGCTGGGGGGTGGGCCATAGCCTTCTGCAGGGGTGCAGGGTGGGCTTGCGGGGTGGGGGGGGGGTCTGTCATTACTTTGGGGGGGTTTTTTCCCCTCCTTTTTCCAATTTTTTGGTTCTATGGCTCTTGTGTGTCCTCTTTTTCGGGACGCGGTCTCAGCATGTGTCCCCCTGGGTGGGTTGTTATTGATGCGCTGGCCGTTTGGTCTTACTGTGACTTTGGCTCACTATTTATTTTTGCCCTGGTTACTACCGGTTCTGTATACCGATTTGTGGTTTCCGGCCTCGTTTGCCATGGGGCGCGTGCTTGAGATGGCGTTCTTTCTTTCGCTTTTTGTCCCCTTTTCCCTCTTTTTCCTCCCTTCTTCCCCCCTCTCGTGGGGGGATTTTTTCCTTATTCCCTGGGTTGTGTGACGGAGGGCTTTATTTGATAAGCTTTTTCGACTCTGTTTGATATGATATGTTCTTATTGTGGTGGGTGGCGTTGAACGGCGGTAGCCGCTGTTTTTCTGGTGTGACTCATATTCTGCCCTTACCGATAGGTGTTTGTCATTATTGAGTTATCCTGTATCTTTTACCGTGGCTGTTCGCGGCCCACCACGGCCCTCCGAGACTTCCTAACTGTTTATTATCCTGTTGTACCCGTTTCTATATATTAGAAAATCAACCTTCTCGTATCCTGTCACTGCTGGTTGCTATATGGCTTTTAGCCCTTATTTCCTGTATGATTTGTTAGTGATATTCTGTATGCGTTTCTGTATTGTTGACTATGTTCCTTATTTGTGGTGGCCGGCCCGCTGGGTTGTAGGCCCGTATTTGTGAGCCTTCTCTGTACAATAAAGGTTTTAAAAAAAAAAAAAAAAGCAATTGATGTGTGCACTGATGGCTGGTGGTGTGTGTGCCTGTAGAAATTATGCACTGATGGCTGGTGGTGTGTGTGCCTGGTCGAAGTGTGTACTGCCGGCTGGTGGTGTGTGTGCCTGGTGGGAGTATGCACTGATGGCTGGTGGTGTGTGGCAATGACGCTCAACATCCTGTGAATCTGGGCAAACCACGTAATCTACCCGTCCCTAACAAAAATGCATAGAAATGTCCCTTCACCAACCATGGCGTTTGAAGTCAATGAAGCCTCACTTTGGTACTCTGCACAAGTGTTAGATCCATTCCGTAAAGGGGAATTTTCTCCGGACTTTGCAAAGTACAGCTTAATTTTTGACCGCTTTAATACCTCTGAGGGCATGTGCACCCAGTTCAACGCATATGTTGCAGAACCGGTCCCAGAGAATGTCAACCTTGAGGTGCACCAGTACTGGCATGGAAAGCTACGTCAGTGGCCAGAGTTGGCAAAATGTGTCCTGGCTGTTTTGATGTTGCCAGTCTCAAGTGCCAATGTTGAGAGGGCATTTTCGCAAATAAAAGTGTACATGGGAAGGAAAGAGAGAGCGCGAATGACTAAAGAATCACTGAAGAAATATTGTATGGTGTACTACAATAAATTTGACTTGTAAATATGTATTTGGACTTCATATACACATGCGTACACTGTCTATATGCCATGCATCAATGAAGAAAGCCAGCAATAATAAAAGCAAAGCGTTCCATAAACACTGGAAAAACACCGTTCCAGTTGTTGTTTATGGAGCGAAAATTAGTAATCACTGAAAAGCACTGTTTTTTTCAGGTATTGAAATCACTGGAAAACACTGACAAAACACCACCAGAATTTACCAAAAATAGAAACTGAAAACAGGAAAGCCTACTTATGTGTTAATAATGTTCTATTGTACTTTCAAGCATTCTATTATTATTATTAATTTCTATTTTATTATTATTACTATGACATATATTTTTATATATGTGATTTTGTTTTTACTACTATTTTATGTACCGTGAGACTTCCACTCCGACGACGGGGAATATTCAAGCATGTGAATCTATGAAAGACACCAATACTGGAGAACCACAGTTTACAGGTAAGTAGCTTTTGTTCTTCTTCAGCTTTCCTGGTTGCTCTAGACGTGCTCTGACTCCCCTCCAAAGGAGGAGTCCCTATGACCTTGTTTGTCTGAACCGAAGCCAATCTTGTCATCTTGTGTGGGTTGCTGTCGCCAAGACTTGTTGGGTCCAATCCGGATTCTGACACTGCAGCACTCAACATCCTTCGTGGGACAGCTCAACTCCAGCTCCTGGTCGTCGTCAACGCCTCCTGGTCCTCGTGGCTGACGAGTCAAGCTTCACCTCTTTAACCTGAAAACACCCGACATTGGTTGGCATCTTCTATCGCCATCCTGGTCACTGGCTAGTGACCCAGACTCTGTCCCCTCTGCTTTCAGGTTCTTCACAGCTTCGATCCACCCTTTGATCCACCCGAACACTTTTCCTCTGGATGCCTGCAGCATTTCTTCGCAGCTCTCCATTGGAATCGACGACGAAACCCGACACCGAAAGACACCTACGCACCCAGCTTCCCTGGGTGAGGTAACACGAGTACTCCGGTGCTCCCGTGGGTCTTGACTCCCGAAGTGTCCTAGTCTAAAAGGGTTCCATCGTAGTTCACCTCTAAGTGCCCTTAATCTTTAAAATTGTAACTTGTTCGTTCTCCATAGAAAGTCAATGATGATTCGCGGCTGTGTTTAGACACTGCACGCATCCCCCGTGGGTCTCCTGTGTCCCTACCTTGGGTGGTTCCTGGTAGCCCAGCGGTTCTAGAGGCCCTAGGCCTGCTTTCTAACACTCAAGTGGTTCTTATACCACTATTTTAGTATATGATTTGTGAGGCCCCTAGGGCATAACGTATACTGTGCAGCTTATCGGGTGCTAATTAAGTTCCTTGTATTGTACTTTTACCCAGTGGATCCTCATCAATAGTCATAAGTGCTGAATATTCCCGCCCATGCGCGTGGGCCCCGGAGTACATTAATTTATATATAAAATCATATATATATATATATATATATATATATATATATATATATATATTATATATATATATATATATTATATCATTTTTGCACAAACGAATATAGCCTTCAAGAAAAACACAAATCTAACCAATGCTTCGGTAATCTGCTTCTGATTCAACAGACAGATATTCTGATTTTAATTCTTTAATACACTCACATAGGAAGAAAAAAAACAGGAGGAAAAAGAGACACCTGAACTCTCTTTAATGGACTGCAGAAGCTGAAATGTCACATAACAGCCATTGTTAGCCCATAGGCTGCATTGGAAACATAACAGCATAGAACATGAAAGAAAACTGGCACCGTGCCTTTAAGGCAGACATGACCCCCAGGTTCCCATCATGCATCAGGGCTGACAGTTCAGTTCTTTACGGCTCCTTCAGTCAGGACCCTGGAGTTTCAGCTCTAAAATTCTTTGGCTTTTTGTCAAAAGTTTCCTATAAAAACAGGTTAGCTTCATGTTAACTCAACATCTTTCACCTCTTGAAGTGAGGAGCTACCATTTTCTGACAGAGTTTAGTACTTTTTTCTGTCAAAGTATGCCTTTTCTTTTTGATCCCTGCCCATCTTGTGGCAAAAAGAAGGCCAAAACAGACTCTCACTCTGTTTGTATTCTCTGTTTCTCTGAGACACATTCGCCTGAGCCTCAGAAAAGCAGAAATCCGCTGCTTCCAGAGGAAGATCTCCATCGAGGAACAAGAAGAAGTGAGAATCCTATCTGTTCTCCTTCAGCATCGGGCTCGGTGTTGAAAATGCCCCCAGCGACGAAGAAAAACAACATTGCAGGTTTCCCAGTCAATGCTACCTCCTTCGACGGTAGTGAAACGCCGCTCGTCGTCGAAGACTACAAGGCCTACTCTGAAGGTGACAGAGAGGATTCGTCTTTATGGACCTGACATCAAGGCACCAGTCTCTGTCGGCGGCATCTCTCCCGACGTCAAGAATTTGAACACCATCAGTGTCTTCCCAGCACTCAACGCTGGTTCAAGGCATCTCGATGGTGCAATGCTGTTCGATGTCGAGGCAATAATCCCTGTCGGCGTTGACACACCAATCTCCATCGGAAAGGCGCTCGAAGTCTATCCGTTCAGTGTTGAAGGGGTGCTCAGCATCTACAGGATAGCAGTCATTATCACTGCAAGTACCTCTGTCGACGTAGAGCAGCTCCATTTCTCCATCCCCTGATAGGCAGACTCGGAAGGGGGCACCGAAGACGGCGGACGCTCCTGCAGAGCAATAGAAGAGAGGATAGAGATCATCTTCTGTGCACCTACCTCCCAGATGGCTGTTACAAGTGCACCAGTGGCAGAAGTCTTCTACAATGCAAGTGCGGCAAGCCCTGGACTACTCTAGTCGTTTGCACAGTTCGCCTCTGGCTTGCGTGGTACAGGCGGTACACCTTTTTCCTACTAATACTACTAGAGGTCGGGAACGTGCTCGGACAGAAACTCCATCATCATGAAGGAGGTACCAAGCACGTAACCATTGTAAAAGACATAGATCACCTTTGTGGTCCTCATCCTCCACGCATTCTTCGAAAAGGGACTATTCTCCACACCTTGACAGACAGCCTACCTTCGAGAATCTCCCCAGTGAATGATGTTAACCCCTTCGCTGCTAGGCCTTTTCCCCTCTTGTGCTAAGCCATTTTTTGGCGATTTGGGTCAGTGCGCGCTTAGGCCCCTGTAACTTTTTGACCACATAAGGTATCCACGCCAAATTTGCGTCCTTTTCTTCCAACATCATGGGGATTCTAAAGATACCCAGGGTTTGTGGATTCCCTTGGAGGGGTCCCAGAAATTAAGCAAAATACAGTAAAATTTTTGTTTTTCAGAAAAATGGGGAAAACAGGTTGCAAATGAAAGCCTCTGTGTTTTTCCCTGCAAATGTTATCAAAAAAGGGTTTCTGGGGCTGAAATTAGCATTTTCTCAGCTTTTAGGAAATGACAGTCTTTTGTCAGAGAACCAACAGTTTTTCACACAGTTTTGGCATTTTTCTGGGACATAGCCTATTTTTGCTATTTTTAGTGCTTTCAACCTCCTTCCAGTTAATGGTAGAAATGAGTTTGAAAGCAATAATGGATCCTGGAAAGCTGTACATTTTCGAAAAGTAGACAAAATTCTGAATTCAGAAAGGGGCCATTTGTCTAAATCCATGAAGGTTTCTTTATAGAAACTAACAGTTAAATATTGGAAAAATTGAAAATTAGTTGAACAAAACAGCCTTTTGTCTCAACGTTTTCACCTGTAACTTCTTGTAATTTTGTCAGCTCTGTGAAAGCAATATACCGTTACATCCGTTAGACCTTCCTGGTTGTGGGGATATACAGGACTTGTAGTTTCGCCAAGAACCCGACGAACCCAGAGCCAAAAACTGAGCAGCAACTTGCAATGGTTTTTATTATGTACCGGGTATAGAGCAATTATTCTGTGAAAATGTATACATGGAAAAATCGGTATGAAAGACACCTATGTATTTCTGAATTGGGTACAAATTATAGAGTTTAGAAACAGTATATATTTCCACATTTTCAAAATTGGGAATACTCATACTAGCATGAGACTTATTGGTCATTTTTCAAAAAGATTTTTTTTTACACAATGTCTTTCATTTTGAAGGGAGAAATGCATGAAAACTTAATAGGTAATAACAGTTGATTTACAAATCTGAATTACCCTAAGTCTCCCGATAAAACGGTACCTCACTTGTGTGGGTCGGCCTTGTTCCTGTGACAGGAAACGGGGCAAAATGCAACGTGGTCATACCTCAATTTCTCAGTTAAAAATTGACCCTTTTTTGGCGAAGTGCCTATCTGTAGTTTTTGCACTCTAGCTCTGCCGGCACCTAGGGAAACCTAGCAAACCTATACATTTTTGAAAATTAGACACCCAGGGAAATTCAGGATGGGGTGACTCGACTGCCTCCCACCAGGTTCTGTTACCCAGAATCCCTTGCAAAGCTAAAAAAGTGGCAAAAAAACGCATTTTCCTTACATTTCTGTGGTGGAAAGTTCTGGAATCTGCGTGGATCAACAAATTTCCACCCACCCCGCGTTCCCCTAAGTCTTCTGAGAAAAATGGTACCTCACTTGCGTGGGTCGGCTTAATGCCCGCATCAGGAAACGGCGCAAAACGCAACATGGTCGCACCTCAATTTCGCAGTGAAAATGGGCCTTTTTTGGCAAAGTGCCTACCTGTCGTTTTTGAACCCTAGCTCTGCCGGCACCTAGAAAAAACCTAGCAAACCTATACATTTTTGAAAACTAGACACCCAGGGGTATTCAGGATGGGGTGATTCGACTGCCTCCCACCAGGTTCTGATACCAAGAATCCCTTGCAAAGCTAAAAAAGTGGCAAAAAAACGCATTTTCCTTACATTTCTGTGGTGAAAAGTTCTGGAATCTGCGTGGATCAACAAATGACCACCCACCCCGCGTTCCCCAAAGTCTTTTGACCAAAATGGTACCTCACTTGCGTGGGTCTGCCTAGTGCCTGCGCCAGGAAACGGCGCAAAACGCAACGTGGTCGCACCTCAATTTTGCAGTGAAAAATGGGCCTTTTTTGACAAAGTTCCTACCTGTCATTATTTAACCCTAGCTCTGCCGGCACCTAGGGAAACCTAGCAAACCTATACATTTTTGAAAACTAGACACCCAGGAGAATTCAGGATGGGGAGACTCGACTGCCTCCCACCAGGTTCTGTTACCCAGAATCCCTTGCAAAGCTACAAAATTGACACAAAAAACGCATTTTCCTCACATTTCTGTGGTGGAAAGTTCTGGAATCTGCGTGGATCAACAAATTTCCACCCACTCCGCGTTCCCCTAAGTCTTCTGACAAAAATGGTACCTCACTTGCGTGGGTCGGCTTAATGCCTGCATCAGGAAACGGCGCAAAACGCAACATGGTCGCACCTCAATTTCGCAGTGAAAAATGGGCCTTTTTTGGCAAAGTGCCTACCTGTCGTTTTTGAACCCTAGCTCTGCCGGCACCTAGAGAAACCTAGCAAACCTATACATTTTTAAAAACTAGACACCCAGGGGAATTCAGGATGGGGTGACTCGACTGCCTCCCACCAGTTTCTGTTACCCAGAATCCCCTGCAAAGCTAAAAAAGTGGCAAAACAAATGCATTTTCCTTACATTTCTGTGGTGGAAAGTTCTGGAATCTGCGTGGATCAACAAATTTCCACCCACCCCGCGTTTCCCAAACTCTTTTGAGAAAAATGGTACCTCACTTGCGTGGGTCTGCCTAGTGCCTGCGTCAGGAAACGGCGCAAAACGCAACGTGGTCGCACCTCAATTTCGCAGTGAAAAATAGGCCTTTTTTGGCAAAGTGCCTACCTGTCATTTTTTAACCCTAGCTCTGCCGGCACCTAGGGAAACCTAGCAAACCTATACATTTTTTAAAACTAGACACGCAGGAGAATATAGGATGGGGAGACTCGGCTGCCTCCCACCAGGTTCTGTTACCCAGAATCCCTTGCAAAGCTAAAAAATTGACACTCAAAAACGCATTTTCCTCACATTTCTGTGGTGGAAAGTTCTGGAATCTGCGTGGATCAACAAATTTCCACCCACCCTGCGTTCCCCTAAGTCTTCTGAGAAAAATGGTACCTCACTAGCGTGGGTCGGCTTAGTGCCTGCATCAGGAAACGGCGCAAAACGCAACGTGGTCGCACCTCAGTTTTGCAGTGAAAAATAGGCCTTTTTGGAAAAGTGCCTACCTGTTGTTTTTAAACCCTAGCTCTGCCGGCACCTAGGGAAACCAGCAAACCTATACATTTTTGAAAAGTAGACACCATGGGGAATTCAGGATGGGGTGACTCGACTGCCTCCTACCAGGTTCTGTTACCCAGAATCCCTTGCAAACCTAACAAATTGACAAAAAAACACATTTTTCTCACATTTCTGTGGTGGAAAGTTCTGAAATCTGTGTGGATTAACAAATTTCTTCCCACCCCGCGTTCCCCAAAGTCTTCTTAGAAAAATGGTACCCCACTTGCTTGGGTCTGCCTAGTGCCTGCGTCAGAAAAGCGTGCAAAACGCAACGTGGTCGCACCTCAATTTCGCAGTGAAAAATGGGCCTTTTTTGGCAAAGTGCCTACCTGTCGTTTTTGAACCCTAGCTCTGTCAGCACCTATGGAAACCTAGCAAACCTATACATTTTTGAAAACTAGACACCCAGGGGAATTCAGGATGGGGTGACTCGACTGCCTGCCACCAGGTTCTGCTATCCAGAATCCCTTGGAAAGCTAAACAATTGACAAAAAACCCATTTTCCTCACATTTCTGTGGTGGAAAGTTCTGAAATCTGCGTGGATCAACAAATGTCCACCCACCCCGCGTCCCCCAAAGTCTTCTGAGAAGAATGGTACCTCAATTGCGTGCGTCTGCCTATTGCCTGCGTCCAGAAACGGCGCAAAACGCAATGTGGTTGCTCCTCAATTTTGCATTGAAAAATTGGCCTCTTTTGGCAAAGTGCCTACCTGTCGTTTTTGAACCCTAGCTCTGCCAGCACCTAGGGAAACCTAGCAAACCTATACATTTTTGAAAACTAGACACCCAGGGGAATCCAGGATGGGGTGACTCAACTGCCTCCCACCAGGTTCTGTTACCCAGAATCCCTTGCAAAGCTAAAAAATTGACAAAGAAAACGCATTTTTCTCACATTTCTGTGGTGGAAAGTACTGGAATCTGCGTGGATTAACAACTTTCCACCCACCCAGCGTTCACCCAGGTCTCCCGAAAAAAACGGTACCTCACTTGCGTGGGTGGCTCAAGGACCCACAACCAGCAATGGCCCAAAACCTAATGAGGCGATATCAAAATTACCTATCACAAAGCAACCTGGTTTTTCAAGGGGGTTCCCATGAGTTTTTGGCCCTGGGCTCGGCGGCCATCTAGGGAAACCTATGTAACCCATTTCTCACATTTTTCAGGAAAACGTTGGGCGACCCACGCCTGCCATACCTCGCTGGACTCCCCCGGGTGTCTAGTTTTCAGAACTATTTGGGTTTGGTAGTTTCCCAAGATGGCCGCGGAGTCCCGGGCCAAAAACTCAGGTGCCCCCCCTCAAAAATAAGGTAGTTTTGCTATAGGTAATTTTTAATTCTCCACCGTACGATTTGGGCCTTTTGCTGTTGCGGCCACTATGCCTACCCACGCAAGTTAGGTACCATTTTTAACGGGAGACCTGGGGGAACGCTGGGTGGAAGGAAATTTGAGGATCCACGCAGATTCCACAACTTTACCACACAGAAATCTGAGAAAAAAGCACATTTTCTTTGCAACATTTGAGCTTTGCAGTGGATTCTGGGTGGGAGAATGATGAGGGACCCACGCAAGCCATACCTCGCTGGAATCTCCCGGGTGTCTAGTTTCCAGAAATGTGTGGGTTAGGTAGGTTTCCCTAGATGGCCGCCGAGCCCCGGGCCAAAAACTCATGGGAACCCCCTTGCAAAACCAGGTTGGTTTGTGATAGGTAATTTTGATGTCGCCTCATCAGGTTTTGGGCCCTTGCCTGTTGCGGTTCTTTGAGGCACCCACGTAAGTGAGGTACCATTTTTATCGGGAGACCTGGGGGAACGCTGGGTGGGAGAAAATTTGTGTGAGGCCAGTGATGCCATGCTTTCCTACACAAAAATGTGTGAAAAACTGATTTTTTTCAGCTAAAATTGAGGTTTGCAAGGGATTCTGGGTAAAGGAACGTTGGAGGATCCACGCAATCCATACCTCCTTGGAAGCTCCCGGGTGTCTACTTTGCAGAAATGTGTGGGTTTGGTAGGTTTCCCTAGATGGCCGTATAGCACGGGGCCGAAAACCTAGGTAACCCAATTTGCAAAAGCTAGTGGTTTTGACATAGGCAATTTTGAAGTCCACACAAGTGAGGTATCATTTTACTCGGGAGAACAAGGGGAACGCTGGGTGGTAGGACATTTGAGCCGGCATGGAGACCCACGCAAAAATGTATGGAAAACTGTTTGGGTTTGGTAGTTTCACAAGATGGCCGCCGAGCCTGGGGCAAAAAACTCAGGTCCCCCCCCCCCCCCACAAAATAAGGTAGATTTGCTGTAGGTAATTTTTAAGTCTCCACCGTACGATTTGGCCCTTTTCCAATTGCAGCCACTATGCCTACCCACGCAAGATAGGTACCATTTTTATTGGGAGACCTGGGGGAATGCTGGGTGGGAGGATATTTGAGGATCCACACAGATTGCACAACTTTACCACACAGAAATGTGAGAAAAAAGCGATTTTTTTTTGGGCGAACTTTGAGCTTTGAAGTGGATTCTGGGTAAGAGAATGATGAGGGACCCACGCAAGCCATACCTCGCTGGAGTCCCCCGGGTGTCTAGTTTCCAGAAATGTGTGGGTTAGGTAGGTTTCCCTAGATGGCCACCGAGCCCCGGGCCAAAAACTCATGGGAAACCCCTTGCAAAACCAAATTGTTTTGACTGAATTAGGTTTTCAGTTCGACAGCGTGAGATTCTTGGGACAATATTGCATGGAAATTGTGACAGACATTTTCAAGTTTGCAGGACATTGTGGATAAAAAAATAACTTAGAATTCACAAGAAAGACATGACCATATACTCCCATGGTTGAACAATAATATCTACATTTAGTAAGTTATTTATAGCTGTAATGAACACCTTAACAGAGTTACTCAGGAGAATACTCTGGGAAAAACGTAGTAAAATGGGTATCCCTAATCAGTTACTACGAATAATAATATCACTGCATACAGACTCAAATGGGGAGAGAAAAGTAGCCCTATCCCGACCCCTAATGGCCTCAAACAGGGATGTCTTCTCGCTCCTCTACTATTTTCATTTTATCTCAGCAATATGCCTCAATGTCTCTAGCAAGTACGCAATTTACCACCAAAAGTAGCCTCTCACAACATATATACGCTGTTATACGCAGACGATATTATCATATTAGATTTAACTCCATTTGGACTACAAAGCAATCTCCAGGCACTGAATAAATATACGGAGGAAAATTACTTAATCCCTAACATTACTAAAACAAAAATAGTTTCTTTTTCAGGAAAGAAAAAGAGCTCAAAATACAACTGGACCCTCATGGGAGAAAAGGTGGAAGAGGCAAATGAATACACATATCTAGGCAGAATTTTCGCCAAGACTTTACAAAATCGGCCACACACTGTGAACTTGACCAGGAAAGCTGATGTACACGCGGGAGCTCTCTCAAAGTTATATGCAGCGTCAGGATACAGGCATTTCTTTTCCCTGCTTAAGGTATATAGTGTCAAGATACTGCCTGTACTATCATATGCCTTGGAACATATTCCCATAAACCAATGGAACTTCTTAGACTTAAAAGAAGGGAAAATATTACGGAGACTAACGAAGGTGTCACAAGCTGTTCCAGTACAAGCTCTCCGCCTCGAGTTTTCACTAACCAGCTCCTATTCTCGAGGAATTGCCAACGTCATCAGGTGGGCGTATAATCTCCTGCACGCCGAGGAAGGAACTCTTCGATCTCTGCTCAAAACAGAAACATTTGATCGTGACTCATCTAAACACATTTTTAGAAAAAACATGTCAGTTGCCTTTAAGCTAGCAGAGATTAACACCAATTTGCTGCTAGCTTGGACACCAGCCCAGCTTAAGCTCTTTTTGAAACATTTCACTTCAAGGCTTAGTTTTGATCTTGACTTTTCGCATTGCTCTAAACTATCTACATATAAGAATTTTATTGAAACTATAACATATAAGAAAATTCAACAGTATATTGCTTTCAACCTAAATCATAGTGTCAGGAGAGCGATTGTTCTGCTCCGGTTCGGTATATTACCGGTCAAAACTGTAACATCTAAATGGCACTTAAAAGAAAGCCCTAAATGCAATTTGTGTAATGGAGGAGAGCAAGACGTTGAGCATTTAATGTTTGTATGTCCAAATCTAAAGGTGGTAACGGCAAGGAAGAGGTATCTGCAATCCATATACGTCAAATGTAGGATTAACTCAGCAAAGGAACTGATCATCTTATGTAAATTCCCGCCAAATGAATTTGTCTGTTATAATTTTTATAAATTTTTAAAACCTTTTTTAACTTTGTATTAGTACAAGAAATTTTAAATGGTGTAAAAAACCTGAATATTATGTTTAAATTATTTGTGGTCCCCAGTAGAGTACCAAAGCAAATAAAAATAAATACTTACTCAAAAGTCAAACATTCCAGCACGGCAATCTATTCCTCAAACACACACACATACAGGTTGGATTTGGCACGAGGGCGAGTGATGGTTCAGTACATAAAATTTTATTAACAAGATATTTCACAGAAATGAAATGCTGTCAATAAATAAATGCATAAAAACCAAACCAGTGACTCGCAACTCATGAGCTGAAAAGCCACGACAAGGCACCAACCATTTTTCAGGCCATTCACGCACCTTTCATACCTGATACACACCAGACCATTGACACCATCCGGAAGGGAAAGCAACACATTACAACATTCATCAAAAGGGACAAGGTACACCCTACTTCAGAAAGGGAAAAAAATATATATTACTGCACAGCCATCTAATCCCCAAGCACACACACATACTGGTTGGATTTGGACGAGGGTGAGTGATGATTCAGTACATACAATTGTATTCGCAAGTTATTTCACAAAAATGAAATGCACTGCGAATAATTGAAAGTATGAGAAACTGAACCACTGACTCACAGCTCGTGAGCTGTAAAGCCACGTCAAGGCACCAACCTCTTTACAGGCCATTCATACACCTTTCATACGTGTGACACATACAAAACATTCACACCGCCAGCCGCGGGCCCATCACATTACAACACTCACACCAGCAGACAGCGCCATTCAAGGGCCCATCACTTTCACACGCCCACATTCCTGACACAGCAACTACACAAAATGATGGACTGCGTGGAGTGTCGCTCAACTAGCAGTGTGTGTAGTGACCAACAGAAAGTAACTACTCACACACCGCCAGCCGAGCGCAAGTCCACCCACACCCCCATCCAAGCACCAGGCCATGCACACCGCCAGCCAAGCACCACTCCACGCACACAGCCAGCCAAGCGTCACTCCACGCACACCGCCAGCCAAGCGCCACTCCACACACACCGCCAGCCAAGCACCACGCCACGCACACCTCCAGCCAAGCGCCACTCCACGCACACCGACAGCCAAGCACCACTCCACGCACACCACCAGCCAAGCGCCACTCCACGCACACCGACAGCCAAGCACCACTCCACGCACACCACCAGCCAAGCGCCACTCCACGCACACCGCAAGCCAAGCGCCACTCCACGCACACTGCCAATCAAGTGCCACTCCACGCACACCGCAAGCCAAGCGCCACTCCACGCACACCGCCAGCCAAGCACCACTCCGCCCACACCGCCAGCCAAGCGCCAGCCTACGCACACCGCCATCACATTTTGAATTTTTTTTAAACAAAACAAACAAAATAATTGCAAATAGATAAAAATCTAGTAACACAAAATCTGTAACTAAATACATTGTACAAATGCCACCCTTAAAAAAGAATACAAATTATTTAAAAAACACAGACCAGGCAGTACATTTTACCACTCGTGGATACTCCCAAAAATTATTTTGTGTGTGGTAAGCTCTACAACAAGCAGGCACACACAGCCCAGGGTTAGAAGGACACCCAGAGCAGTAAAGACGAGTCTCCTTCCACAAACCTCTTCGCCAACAGACTCTACATGTCCTAATGGGAAAGTCTTTTGTAGATGTGGGAGGAATGTAATCAGGAAAGTGGCGATCTTTCAATCGAGCCACATCCTCAACCACTCCAAATCTAGGAACAATTACTTGCTGAAACTGAAGAAATGGCAACTTTGACCCAGGAGAACATTCCTTGAACACAATAAAAGCATCGAAAGATGCTAAGTTGAAAAAATGGATCGCCAACTTCTTATACCGAACATAAGCTTTCTGAATAGCAATGTAAGGTTCGAACCTCTGTTCTACTCTGTCAACACCACCCATGTGCTTATTGTAGTCCAGAATGCACACAGGTTTTGCACTTCAGCAACCTGACCCCGAACTGGCAGAGGTGAAGTACTCTCATCATGGATGGTAGTCAGCATGTACACATCCCTCCTGTCCACAAATTTCACAGCTAGTAGTTCGCCACAACGTAAGGAACTGCACTGACCCCTCTGAAGTTTCTTGCAAACAAGCTCCTTTGGAAAACCTTTGCGGTTAGAGCGGATTGTGCCACATGCAAAAGTGTCCACTTTAAACAATTCCTTAAACAATTGCACTGCAGTGTAGAAGTTATCAAAGTACAAATGGTGGCCTCTGTTGAACAGTCTTCTATCAAGATCCCACACAATTTTCTCTGTCACTCCAAAAGTGGACGGACAACCAGGGGGGGTCAATAGTGGAATCTCTACCAGTGTACACACGAAAATTAAAAACATACCCTGTCTTACTCAGACAACATATACAGTTTAATTCCATAGCGTGCCCTCTTGCTAGGGATGTACTGCCTAAAAACCAAACGACCCTTGAACAAAACCAAAGACTCATCAATAGATATTTCTTTCCCAGGAATGTAAATCTCTGAAAATCGATCAACAAAGTGATCAAGAACAGGCCGAATCTTAAAAAGACGGTCACAGTCAGGGTGACTACGTGGCAACGCCAAAGAATTATCCACAAAATGCAACATGCGTAGCAAAAGTAAATACCGTTCACGAGTCATAACAGCTGGAAATATGGCTGTTGCCATCTAGGGACTGGTAGACCAATATGAAGCCAGGACGTTGTGGTGGTCGATGTGGTGGTGGTGGACATGGTGGTGGTGGATTTGGTGGACATGATGGTGGTGGACGTGGTGGTGGTGGATGTGGTGGTGGTAGTGGACATGGTGGTGCTGGGTGTGGTGGTGGTGGATGTGGTGGTGGTGGCGTGGTGAACGTGGTGGTGGTGGACATGGTGGTGGTGGACGTGGTGATGGTGGACGTAGTGGTGGTGGATGTAGTGGTGGTGGAGGTGGGGATTGTGGACGTGGTGGTGGTGGTGGTAGTGGTGGTGGAAATGGAGATGGAGGTGGGTGTGGTGGTGGTGGACGTGGTGGTGGTGAACGTGGTGGTGGTGGACGTAGTGGTGGTGAATGTAGTGGTGGTGGAGGTGGTGTGGTGGAGGTGGTGGTGGTGGACATAGTGGTGGTGGACGTTGTGGTGGTGGTAGTGGTGGTGGAGGTGGGGATGGTGGTGGTGGACGTGGTGGTGGTGGTGGTGGGTGTGGACATGGTGGTGGTGGTGGACATGGTGGTGGTGCTGGGTATGGTGGTGGTGGAGGTGGAGGTGGGTGTGGTGCTGGTGGTGCATGTGGTGGTGGTGGACGTGATGGTGGATGTAGTGGTGGTGGATGTGGTGGTGGTGGAGGTGGTGATTGTGGACGTGGTGGTGATGGATGTAGTGGTGGTAGACGTGGTGGTGGTGGATGTGGTGGTGGAGGTGGGTGTGGTGGTAGACATGTTGGTGGTGGACGTAGTGGTGGTGGTGGACATGGTGGTGGGGGACGTGGTGGTTGTGGACATGGTGATGGACGTGGTGGTGGTGGACGTGGTGGTGGTGGACATGGTGACGGTGGATGTGGTGGACATGGTGGTGGTGGACATGGTGGTGGATGTGGCGGTGGTGGATGTGGCGGTGTTGGAAGTGGTGGTGGTGGACGTGGTGGCGGATGTGATGGACATGGTTGTGGATTTGGTGGACATGGTGGTGGTGGACGTGGTGGTGGTGGATGTGGTGGTGGTAGTGGACGTGGTGGAGGTGTTGGTGGTGGACATGGTGGTGGTGGACGTGGTGATGGTGGACGTAGTGGTGGTGGATGTAGTGGTGGTGGATGTGGTGGATGTGGTGGTGGAGGTGGTGATTGTGGACGTGGTGGTGGTGAACATGGTGGTGGTGGTAGACGTGGTGGTGGTGGATGTGGTGGAGATGGGTGTGGTGGTGGACATGGTGGTGGACGTAGTGGTGGTGGGTGTGGTAGTGGTGGCCGTGCTCGGTGTGGTGGTGGTGGACGTGGTGGTGGATGTGGTAGACATGGTGATGGTGGACATGGTGGTGGTGAATGTGGTGGTGTGCGTGGTGGTGGTGGTGGACATGGTGGTAGTGGACTTAGTGGAGGTGGACGTAGTGATGGTGGATGTGGTGGTGGACGTGGTGGTGGTGGATGTAATGGTGGTGGGTGGTGGACGTAGATGTGGTGGTGGTGGTGGTCATGGACGTGGTGGTTGTGGATGTGGTGGAGGTGGGTGTGGTGGTGGTGGACATGGTGTAGGTGGACGTGCTGGTGGTGGACGTAGTGGTGGTGGATGTAGTGGGGTGGATGTGGTGGTGATTGTGGACGTGGTGGTGGTGGAGGTGGTGATTGTGATGAACATGGTGGTGGTGGACGTGGTGGTGGTGCTGGGTGTGGTGGTGGTGGGTGTGGTGGTGGTGGACGTAGTGGTGGTGGACATGGTGGTGGTGGATGTAGTTGGGTGGATGTGGTGGTGGTGGTGATTGTGGACGTGGTGGTGGTGGTAATGGTGGTGGACATGGTGATGGTGGAGGTGGGTGTGGTGGTGGTGGACATGGTGGTGGATGTGGTAGTGGTGGTGGATGTGGTAGTGGTGGTGGATGTGGTAGTGGTGATGGGAATGGTGGTGGTGCTGGGTGTGGTGGTGGACATGGTGGTGGATGTGGTGGAGATGGTGGTGGTAGACGTGGTGATTGTGGACGTAGTGGTGGTGGATGTAGTGATGGTGGATGTGGTGGTGGTGGAGGTGGTGGTGAAGGTGGTGATTGTGGATGTGGTGGTGGTGGTAGACGTGGTTGTGGTGGTGGACGTGGTGGTGGTGGACACGGTGGATGTGGTGATGGTGGTGGTGGTGGAGGATGTGGTGGTGGACGTAGTGGTGGTGGGCGTATTGGGGTAGACGTGGTGGTGGGGGACGTGGTGATTGTGGACATGGTTATGATGGACGTGGTGGTGATGGATGTGGTGGATGTGGTAGTGGTGGTGGACGTGGTAGTGGTGGTGGCCGTGGTAGTGGTGGTGGACGTGGTGGTGGGGGACGTGGTGGTTGTGGACTTGGTGGTGATGGATGTGGTGGTGATGGACGTTGTGGTGGTGGACATGGTGGTTGTGGATGTGGTGGACGTGGTGGTGATGGACGTGGTGGTGGACATGGTGGTGGTGGACATGGTGGTGGTGGACGTGGTGATGGTGGACATAGTGGTGGTGGATGTAGTGGTGGTGGATGTGGTGGATGTAGTGGTGGTGGAGGTGGTGGTGGAGGTGGTGATTGTGGACGTGGTGGTGGTGGACATGGTGGTGGTGGTGAACATGGTGGAGGTGGGTGTGGTGGTGGTGGACATGGTGGTGGACGTAGTGGTGGTGGACATAGTGGTGGTAGGTGTGGTAGTGGTGGCCGTGCTCGGTGTGGTGGTGGATATAGTGGTAGTGGATGTGGTGGTGGTGGTGCTGGGTGTGGTGGTGGTGGTGGTGGTGGTGGTGGAAGTGGTGGTGGTGGACATGGTGATGGTGGACGTAGTGGTGGATATAGTGGTGGAGGTGGTGGTAGAGGTGGTGATTGTGGACCTGGTGGTAGTGGTGGTAGACGTGGTGGTGGTGGACGTGGTGATGGTGGTGGTGGTGGACATGGTGGTGGTGGACATAGTGGTGGTGGGTGTGGTAGTGGTGGCCGTGCTGGGTGTGGTGGTGGTGGACGTGGTGGTGGATGTGGTGGACATGGTGGTGGTGGATGTGGTGGTCGTGGATGTGGTGGTGGTGGTCGTGGATGTGGTGGACGTGGTGGTGGTGGTTGTGGATGTGGTGGTGGATGTGTTGGTGGTGGTGGATGTGGTGGTGGTGGTATTGGTGGTGGACGTAGTGGTGGACGTGGTGGTGGTGGTCATGGACATGGTGGTGGTGGATGTGGTGGAGGTGGGTGTGGTGGTGGTGGTGGACATGGTGGTGGTGGACATAGTGGTGGTGGATGTAGTGGGGTGGATGTGGTGATTATGGACGTGGTGGAGGTGGTGGAGGAGGTAGTGATTGTGGTGGACATGGTGGTGGCGGATGTGGTGGTGGTAGTGGACGTGGTGGTGGTGGTGGTGGTGGTGGTGGATGTGGTGTTGGTGGAGGTGGGTGTGGTGGTGGTGGACGTGGTGGTGGTGGACATGGTGGTGGACATAGTGGTGGTGGATGTAGTTGGGTGGATGTGGTGGTGGTGGTGATTGTGGACGTGGTGGTGGTGGTAGTGGTGGTGGATATGGTGGTGGTGGAGGAGGTGTTGATTGTGGACGTGGTGGTGGATGTGGTGGTGGTAGTAGTGGTGGTGGACATGGTGGTAGTAGTGGTGGTGGACATGGTGGTGGTGGATGTAGTGATGGTGGATGTAGTGGTGGTGGACGTGGTAGTGGTGGTGGATGTGGTAGTGGTGGTGGGTGTGGTGGTGGTGCTGGGTGTGGTGGTGGTGGACATGGTGGATGTGGTGGACATGGTGGTGGTGGACATGGGGGTAGTGGTGGTGGACGTGGTGGTGGGTGTGGTCATGGTGGATGTGGTGGTGGAGATGGTGGTGGTAGACGTGGTGATGGTGGACATAGTGGTGGTGGATGTGGTGGTGGAGGTGGTGGTGAGGGTGGTGATTGTGGATGTGGTGGTGGTGGTAGGCGTGGTGGTGGTGGACGTGGTGGTGGAGGAGGGTGTGGTGGGTGTGGACATAGTGGTGGTGGACGTAGTGGTGGTGGGCATAGTGGTGGTGGTGGGTGTGGTGGTGGTGGGGGACGTGGTGATTGTGGACATGGTGGTGATGGACGTTGTGGTGATGGACGTGGTGGTGGTGGACGTGCTGGTGGTGGACATGCTGGTGGATGTGGTGGACGTGGTGGTGGTGGACATGGTAGTGGTGGTGGATGTGGTAGTGGTGGTGGGTGTGGTGGTGGTGCTGGGTATGGTGATGGTATACATGGTGGTGGATGTGGTGAACATGGTGGTGGTGAACATAGGGGTAGTGGTGGTGGTGCTGGGTGTGGTGGTAGTGGCTGTGGTGGTCGTGGATGTGGTGTTGGTGGACGTGGTGGGGATGTGGTGGTGGTGCATGTGGTGGTGGTGGTGGTGGTGGTAGTGGTTGTGGTGGTGGGTGGTGGACGTAGTGGTGGTCGTGGACATGGTGGTGGTGGTGGTGGACATGGTGGTGGATGTGGTGGTGGTGGTGGTGGAGGACGTGGTGGTGGAGGTGGGAGTGGTGGTGGTGGTGGATGTAGTGGTGGTGGACATGGTGGTGGAGGAGGTGGTGATTGTGGACGTGGTGGTGGTGGTGGAGGTGGTGGTGGAGGTGGGTGTGGTGGTGGTGGACGTGGTGGTGGTGGACATAGTGGTGGTGGATGTAGTGGTGGTGGATGTGGTGGTGGAGGTGATGATTGTGGACGTGGTGGTGGTGGACGTAGTGGTGGTGGGCGTTGTGGTGGTGGTAGTGGTGGTGGAGGTGGGTGTGGTGGTGGTGGACGTGATGGTGGTGGTGGACATGGTGGTGGTGGATGTGGTGGTGGTGGTGGACATGGTGTGGGTGTGGAGGTGGTGGTGGATGTGATGGTGGTGGACCTGTTGGTGGTGGACGTGATGGTGGACGTAATGGTGGTGGATGTAGTGGTGGTGGATTTGGTGGTGGTGATTGTGGACGTGGTGGTGGTAGACGTGCTGGTGGTGGTGGGCGTGGTGGTGGACGTGGTAGTGGTGGGTGTGGTGGTGGTGGTGGTAGACATGGTGGTTGTGGATGTAGTGGTGGTGGGTGTGGTGGTGGTGGATGTGGTGGTGGGGGACGTGGTGGTTGTGGACATGGTGGTGATGAACGTGGTAGTGGTGGACGTGGTGCTGGTGGACATGGTGGTGGTGGATGTGGTGGACATGGTGGTGGTGGACATGGTGATGGACGTGGTGGTGGTGGATGTGGTGGTGGTGGTGGTGGTGGTGGACATGGTGGTGGATGTGATGGACATGGTGGTGGATTTGGTGGACATGGTGGTGGATGCGGTGGTGGTGGATGTGGTGGTGGTAGTGGTCGTGGTGCTGGTGGTGGTGGATGTGGAGGTGGTGCTTGTGGACGTGGTGGAGGTGGACATGGTGGTGGTGGACGTGGTAATGGTGGACATAGTGGTGGTGGATGTAGTGGTGGTGGATGTAGTGGTGGTGGAGGTGGTGGTGGTGGACGTAGTGGTGGTGGGCGTTGTGGTGGTGGACATGGAGGTGGATGTGATGGTGGTGGTGGTGGACGTGGTGGTGTTGGACATAGTGGTGGTGGATGTAGTGGTGGTGGATGTGATGGAGGTGGTGATTGTGGACGTGGTGGTGGTGGACATAGTGGTGGTGGACGTTGTGGTGGTGGATGTGGTCGTGGTGGAGGTGGAAGTGGTGGTGGACATGGTGGTGGTGGACGTGGTGGTGGTGGTGGGTATGGTGGTGGATGTGGTGGACATGGTGGTGGTGGTGCTGGGTGTGGTGGTGGTGGAGGTGGGTGTGGTGGTGGTGGTGGTAGATGTGGTGGTGGTGGACATGGTGGTGGTGGACATGGTGATGGTGGACGTAGTGGTGGTGGATGTAGTGGTGGTGGATTTGGTGATGGTGAAGGTGGTGGTGATTGTGGACGTGGTGGTGGTGGTGGTGGACGTGGTGGTGGTGGCGGCTGTGGTGGCGGTGGACGTGGTGGTGGTGGTGGACGTGGTGGTGGTGGACATGGTGGTGGGGGACGTGGTGGTTGTGGACATGGTGGTGATGGATGTGGTGGTGATGGACGTGGTGGTGATGGAGGTGGTGGTGGTAGATGTGGTGGTGGTAGACGTGGTGGTGGACATGGTGGTGGATGTGGTGGTGGTGGATGTGGTGGTGGTGGATGTGGTGGTATTGGTTGTGGACGTAGTGGTGGTGGGTGGTGGACGTAGTGGTGGTGGATGTGGTGGACATGGTGGTGGTGGTCATGGACATGGTGGTGGTGGATGTGGTGGAGGTGGGTGTGGTGGTGGTGGTGGACGTGGTGGTGATGGACATAGTGGTGGTGGATGTAGTGGGGTGGATGTGGTGGTGATTGTGGACGTGGTGGAGGTGGTGGAGGAGGTGGTGATTGTGGTGGACATGGTGGTGGCGGATGTGGTAGTGGACATGGTGGTGGTGGTGGTGGATGTGGTGTTGGTGGAGGAGGGTGTGGTGGTGGTGGACGTGGTGGTGGTGGACATGGTGGTGGTGGACATGGTGGTGGTGGACATAGTGGTGGTGGATGTAGTTGGGTGGATGTGGTGGTGGTGGTGATTGTGGATGTGGTGGTGGTGGAGGAGGTGTTGATTGTGGACGTGGTGGCGGATGTGGTGGTAGTAGTGGTGGACATGGTGGTGGACATGGTGGTAGTAGTGGTGGTGGATGTAGTGGTGGTGAACGTGGTAGTGGTGGTGGATGTGGTAGTGGTGGTGGGTGTGGTGGTGGTGCTGGGTGTGGTGGTGGTGGACATGGTGGATGTGGTGGACATGGTGGTGGTGGACATGGGGGTAGTGGTGGTGGACGTGGAGGTGGGTGTGGTCATGGTGGATGTGGTGGTGGAGATGCTGGTGGTAGATGTGGTGATGGTGGACATAGTGGTGGTGGATGTGGTGGTGGTGAGGGTGGTGAATGTGGATGTGGTGGTAGGCGTGGTGGTGGTGGATGTGGTGGTGGAGGACATGGTGGTGGTGGATGTGCTGGTGGAGGAGGGTGTGGTGGGTGTGGACATGGTGGTGGTGGGCATAGTGGTGGTGGGCATAGTGGTGGTGGTGGTGGGTGTGGTGGTGGTGGTGGATGTGGTGGTGGACGTGGTGGTGGGGGACGTGGTGATTGTGGACATGGTGGTGATGGACTTTGTGGTGATGGACGTGCTGGTGGTGGACGTGCTGGTGGATGTGGTGGACGTGGTCGTGGTGGTAGTGGTGGTGGATGTGGTAGTGGTGGTGGGCGTGGTTGTGGTGCTGGGTGTGGTGATGGTGAACATGGTGGTGGATGTGATGAACATGGTGGTGGTGGACATGGGGGTAATGGTGGTGGTGGTGCTGGGTGTGGTGGTGGTGGCTGTGGTGGCCGTGGATGTGGTGTTGGTGGATGTGGTGGGGGATGTGGTGGTGGTGGTGGTAGTGGTTGTGGTGGTGGGTGGTGGACGTAGTGGTGGTCGTGGACATGGTGGTGGTGGTGGTGGACATGGTGGTGGATGTGGTGGTGGAGGACGTGGTGGTGGAGGTGGGTGTGGTGGTGGTGGTGGATGTAGTGGTGGTGGACATGGTGGTGGAGGTGGTGGAGGAGGTGGTGATTGTGGACGTGGTGGTGGTGGTGGTAGTGGTGGTGGAGGTGGAGGTGGAGGTGGGTGTGGTGGTGGTGGACGTGGTGGTGGTGGACGTAGTGGTGGTGGATGTAGTGGTGGTGGATGTAGTGGTGGTGGATGTGGTGGTGGTGGAGGTGGTGATTGTGGACGTGGTGGTGGTGGACGTAGTGGTGGTGGGCGTTGTGGTGGATGTGGTGGTGGTAGTGGTGGTGGAGGTGGGTGTGGTGGACGTGATGGTGGACATGGTGGTGGTGGTGGATGTGGTGGTGGTGGATGTGGTGGTGGTGCTGGGTGTGGTGGTGGAGGTGGGTGTGGTGGTGGTGGTGGATGTGATGGTGGTGGACCTGTTGGTGGTGGATGTGATGGTGGACGTAATGGTGGTGGATGTAGTGGTGGTGGATGTGGTGGTGGTGATTGTGGACGTGGTGGTGGTGGGCGTGGTGGTGGTAGACATGCTGGTGGTGGTGGACGTGGTAGTGGTGGGTGTGGTGGTGGTGGTGGTAGACATGGTGGTTGTGGATATAGTGGTGGCAGGTGTGGTGGTGGTGGATGTGGTGGTGGGGGACGTGGTGGTTGTGGACGTGGTGGTTGTGGACATGGTGGTGATGAACGTGGTAGTGGTGGACGTGGTGCTGGTGGACATGCTGGTGGTGGATGTGGTGGACATGGTAGTGGTGGACGTGGTGATGGACGTGGTGGTGGTGGATGTGGTGGTGGTGGACATGGTGGTGGTGGACATGGTGGTGGATGTGATGGACATGGTGGTGGATTTGGTGGACATGGTGGTGGTGGACGTGGTGGTGGTGGATGCGGTGGTGGTGGATGTGGTGGTGGTAGTGGACGTGGTGCTGGTGGTGGTGGTGGATGTGGTGGTGGTGGAGGTGGTGCTTGTGGACATGGTGGAGGTGGACATGGTGGTGAAGGACGTGGTAATGGTGGACATAGTGGTGGTGGATGTAGTGGTGGTGGATGTAGTGGTGGTGGATGTGGTGGTGGTGGTGGTGGACGTAGTGGTGGTGGGCGTTGTGGTGGTGGACATGGAGGTGGTGGTGGTGGACGTGGTGGTGTTGGACGTAGTGGTGGTGGATGTAGTGGTGGTGGATGTGATGGAGGTGGTGTGAGAAGTTGGCCTGATATATTATGTTTCCAATTCTGGAACCACCTTGTATCAGTCCAAGCTTTCCCTTATGGTGTCTGGTTGTAAGTCAACCTTGTAGACAAGCTATCTTAATGGTAGCATAGACTAAGCAGCCTTAAAGGCTTAACTCAAGAGGTCGTGTTAAGCAAGCTGTTTTACCAATCACAGTCCTGTAATATCAAATGAAAGGACACCACACAAGTATATATTATAAAAATATATGTATTTATTACTCAAAATAATCCCCAGTATTCTTTATGAACAAAGGAGCACAAGCGTTAAATCAAAAGCACAGTATAACATACAAAGTTGCACAATTATGGATGAGGGTGAGGGGCCACTCAGACCATATATTAAGAAAGTGGTATAAGAGATACCAATCGAACAGTGGTTAGGCCTAGGGCCTAGGGAATCGCTGGGAGCAGTCGGGACAAGCAATGCTGAAGTCGGGAAAAGCCCGCGGGATTCGGGTGCAGTGCTGAAAGCACACGCATGCACCAATGCAAGTCAATGGTGCGTAAAAGTTAAGCAAATAGAGTTTTAGGACACTTCCGCTGAACCTAGAAAGACAAAACTTAAGACACAGACCCTAGAGGTGTGTACCAGTGTGGGAACACCGGCGTTGCAATGTTACCTCACCCACAGGAAGCGGGTGCACAGGGTCGAAGTAGTGTCGGGTTTCATCACGCTAGTTCTTGGTGCTTGAAGCTGAAGAGGCTGCAGGCGCTGTGAAGGAGAAGTGTCCGGTGGGATCCAAGGGTGGATCGAAGTCGAAAAGTACCTGAAAGCAGAGGGGACAGAGTCTGGGTCACTCAGCAGTGACCAGGGTGGAACCAGGATGGAACCAGGCAATGTCGGGCGCAATCAGGTGGCTGTCGAGGAGCTTCTCTCCGCTGTCACGTAGGCTCTGGGGCATCTACGAAGTCCAGGAGCAGGTCACGATCTGTCCCACGAAGGCTCTCGCCGTCGGCGCTGTCGGCTTCAAGATTGGCGCAAACAACACTTGGCAAAAGCAATCCACGCGGAACCGGGAGATAGCTTCTCACTCGGACCAGGAGGGTCAGAGTGGGGGCTCCTTTTCAGGGGAGCTGGTGCAAATCTGGAGCAACCAGAATCACAAGTTGTATTTCGTTTTTCGTCGGCACAGGGGCCACAAGCCAGCTGGCAAGGGACTGGCCAACGCGTTGAGCCAAAAGAAGCAGAAGGGCCCCACGCAGCACTCGTCGAATGTGGAGGGCTGAACTTCGGTGCAAGAGTGGCTCAGGGTTGGGGCTTCTCAAACCCCGGTGTACAGCTTCGAGGGTCACTCGTGGGCTGCACAGTCAGCGTCTCGTGGTCTTTTCAAGATGGCGTGCCCCACGCTTCCGGTCGCCTCCACGGGTCTCAGCTCTGCAGAGACTGTGGATCGGGCTGTTAGAAGGCAGGCAAGCTTGATCTCGTCGATCTCTGTCGCTCGAGTTCCGGCGGGAACTGCAACAAAGCAGACGTCGAGGTGCTGGATGGTGCCTGTTTGCACAGGGTGGTCACTCCTTGACCACAAGGGAGATTCTTCAGTCTTCTACGTTGAGTAGGATGTCGAAGGGTCCAGAGTTTTGTTTCTTATGTTTCATCAGGATAATCTGAAGTGCATTGGCACTGCTCCCACTCTTATTCGAATCTGGGGGGCTGGATTACCTGCTAGGTCCCCTCCTATGGGTGGGACCCAGGAAGGGGGTAGATACACCCCTTTCCTTTGATCCAGGCCGCGCTGGGACTGGGGCTGGTGTGCCCAGAACCGGTTTGACCGGATTATGCAAGGGGCAGCCTTGTGCTCCCCATGCAGTGTCTGGTTTCTTTCAAACCTCCCTGCTACAATCCACTATCTCCTGTCTGGGGGGGGTGTGACACCTCCCTGCGACAGGAAACCCTTTGTCCAGGCCCCTTTGGCTGAGTTTCGGTCAGCTTCAGGGGGTCAGACTTGTGTCTGTGGCAGAAGCATCCATTTTGTGGATCTGAGGCCCTTTTAGAAATTAACCGCATTTCAGTAAAGTAACATGTCTTACCCCTCTAGAAGAGTGGAATGCTATCCCCGTCGCCAGAACTGGCGAGGGGATAGTATTCCAAATCGTATGACACCTTACACGACATGTTTTGATAAAGCCAAACCAAAGTTTCTATATAACCGCGAGGATTATAATGCACTTAATAGTATATGGTATGGCATTATCCTGAAACAGCTTAGGGATTTGTTCCCGACGGCTGCAGACAGGCTCAGCTCATGCTAGAGCTCCATCTCACATTAAACCACGCACTCTGCCTCCAGGATTGATAAGGCCTTCCATAGGAGTGGCTCACAGGTTTATATGTGTCCAGATATAGGTTTAGATATAGGTATACTATATCTAAGCAAGGGGTGATTACACCACCTTGCCCCAGCTGAGTGATCAGCCAGTTGTGTCAATTTAAGAACCAGCCTGGGGTGGCAAAAGATATGCTGCAGCCCTTGGTAGGCCTTGGTGGCACCTATGCCCTGAGCACCTATAGTGCATGGTACAGGGGCTGACAAGGGGTCCATTTCCAATTGTGGTATGTACCTAGGGTACATGGAATCCATTTTACAGAGAGAGCAGATAGCCTGGGGCCCTGGTTAGCAGGGAACCAGGCCAACTAAGTCAAAAACCAGCTAAACACAAGGCAAAAAACCTGGGGTAACCATAGTCAGGTAGCCACCTTCCTACATAACCCCCCTCCCCCCCCCCCAAACGAAAGGAGATAAGGCTATCCTTGGCCAGGTAAGCCTATATTGCCTGAGTGGCCATATAAGGAAGTACCTGCACTAGCATGGGTACCCCCTGTCTCATGGTCCACTAAGCAGTCCCTCACCCTTGGGGTATTAGAGGGTCTCCATCATAGGGAATCACTACCTTGGGTGTGTTTATGCAAAGTTAATGGCTGGTTTGGATATGGAGTATTGAAGTGAGGCTTTACTAATTTAGGGCTCAGCCTACTCCAATTATCTTCCACCATGTGTGCCTTTCTTACTTCAACTGAGTTGCACTGTGCTCTCAGGGTCAACCTCTGGCTACCTAAAGCTGGAGGCTGGGTCCCTCTGTTTGGCTTGCTGGAGGGACAGTTCAGGTTTGGGCCCTTTGGGTCCCAGGTTTGGCTGTGCCCAACAGAATCCATCTGTGGGAGGTCCCTAACTATTTTTAAGGGGGCTCCCTCAGGAGTTTTTAAAGTTTTCACCTCACTAGGGCTACTAGTTTTGGTGCCCCTAATCTGTTGATGGGGGTGCTTTATTTGACAGGGGGCCCTCTGGGTCTCACTGTCCTTCTTGTCCTCTGCAGCCCTGGGCTGACTAAGGCAAGGTAGAGAGGGGCAGGTTACCTGCTCCAGACTGGGTCCCACCTGAGAAGGGTCCACTGACATCAGAGGCTCTGTCAGGCTAGGCCCAACCACCTCTGGGGCAGTTCCTTCATCAGGGGTAAGATCAGTTCCCTGAGGAGGCTGATCCATTCCTAAAGTCTGGTGAGGGGGAGATTTCTCGTCCTCCTCTGTGCTCTCAGTTTGTGTGGAGTTATCCATCATTTCAGGTTTCACAACACACATATCAGTTTGAGTTTGGGCTGTGGCCATCACAGCCCCACCAACCTTTTCAGGAGGGGACTCAGTTTGGGTTTCTGCTGTTATCATAACAGCTTTGCTATTCTGTTCAGGAAGAGCTTTTGCTAAAGATGGGGCAGAGAGTTGCTCAGCCCTACCAACCTTTTCAGGAAGGACATCTTGAATTGGGGCTGTAGCCATCACAGCCCCACTAACCTTTCCATTGGAATGTATCATTCTAGAATGGGTTTCCTGTTCAACCTCAGCCCAGGCTGAGATTTCTAAATCATTACCCAGTAGACAGTCCACAGGCAATTTTGATGACACTGCCACTCTCTTTGGGCCAGTGACACCTCCCCAGCTGAGACTTACTACTGCCATGGGATGATTTGTTTGGATTCCATCAATGTTTGTTACCTGGTATGTGGCACCTGGTAAAAGTTGCTTAGAGGGGACTATGCAGTCAGCCACCATGGTGATGCTAGCCCCTGTGTCTCTAAAGGCTTCAACTTTCAAACCATTGATGATGGGTTCTTGTCTATATTTGCTCAAGGTATTTGGGCAATCAGATAAGTTGGAAAACCCCATGCCAGTCTCATAAACAAGATTAGTTGGTGATGGGGACCTGGATAGGCCAGGGTCCACCGGTGCTCCAAAAGTAAACCCACCCAGATTCCTGGGTGTGCTCCCACTTCCTGGGGGATTACTGCTGACAGTAACAGGAGGTGTTGGGACTGGCTTTGGAGGTATATTCTCTTTATTGCTATTCTTGGGACAACAGTTGTCTGTTTTGTAATGCCCAACCTGTTTACAGGCATAACAATAAGGCTTTTTCTCAGTTGAGGAAGTGTCTTGGGACCCACCCCCATTCTTGGAGTTTTGGGGCCCTGTGGAAGTCTTTTCTTTATTTTTATCCCCACCCTTATCTTGAGGCTTGGTAGACTCCTTCTTCTGGTTACTGTCCTGATTCTTAGGCCTAATCCTGGTTCTGACACATTTATCTGCCCTCTTTCCCAATTCTTGGGGAGAGGTCAAATCTGAGTCCACCAGGTGCTGGTGTAAGAGCTGGTTCTGACAATTACTTAGGATCTGCTCCCTCATAATCAAATTATACAATCCTGTAAAGTCATGTACTTTGCTGCCATGTAGCCAACCCTCCAGAGCCTTAGTAGCACAATCTACAAAATCAGTCCAGTCCTGAGTCTGTCTTCTGGGTATCTCTGAACCGTAACCTGTATTGTTCAGAGGTTAAGCCAAACCCATCTATCAGAACACTCTTCAGGACTTTGTAATTGTTTGCATCCTCATGTCTAACAGTGAGGAGCTTATCTCTCCCTTTCTCTGAAAAGGAGTACCATATGATTGCTGCCCACTGTTCCTCAGGAACCTGCTGTACCATGCAGGCTCTCTCAAGAGCAGTTATCCACTTGTGGATGTCATCCCCTTCCTTGTAGGGGGGCACAATCTTTGTCAGGTTTCTACTATCATAGGACCTGGGTTTCTCTCTAGGAGTATTGCTGCCACCAGTGGCATCTAAGCCACACATTTGCTGTTCTCTTGCCAAAGCAAGTCTAGCTTGAGCCAGGGCTACCTCCTCCCTCTCTATCTGGAGTTTGACAGCCCTCATTCTTGCCTCATGCTCTTTTTTCAGAGAGGGAGTCATTCCTCTCTGAGATTCTCTTGAGGCACTAGAAATATGAGAGTCCCCTGCTGGAGATCTCACTCTTCTGTTGCCTGGGAGAATGATATTCTGGGATCTGGGGAGGTGCTGGCCCTCTCCATTCCCCAGTAGGTTTAAGTTGGCCTGGTTAAGCCTGGCAACTATAACCTGGCTACCCCTCTGATCCTGATTTTCTGGGTCCTCTATAGCTGAGTCCTCCTCCTCCTCCTCCACCTCCTCATCTTCTTCCTCCTCTGGAGTGGTATCAGTTACAGGGGGGTTCACTCCATCTCCTGAATCTAGGGGAGCTGCACTCGCCTTAGCTAAGTCATCCTGTTCTAGAATGGCTATCAGGGTTGGAATGGTGGGACCTCTGCCCCTTTTTAGCCCTCTTGATATGCACAAGGCACACAAGTCTTTGTGGCTAAGTTTGTCATAGCTGGAAGTTGCCTGGGTAAGGTCAACTGTCACAGGCAGAGAACTTGGAGTCTCACCTGTGCCAGACATGACTGCTAGTGAGGTGTAAGTGGTGCACTTACCTACACTAAGTGTTTTCCTACTGTACCTTGCTAGTGAGTTGTAGTCAGGGTGTGCTAATCCCTTTAATCTACAACTACTAAGTTCAGTAGAACTTAATATGCTAAGCTTTTGATTTATATGTACCTAAGGTACTTGATCTGATCTTTCAATTTGATAAAAAGATTGCAATGGTAAAACAGCAAGCTCAAATCCGCACCGCTGCGCACCAATGTGAGAAGTTGGCCTGATATATGATGTTTCCAATTCTGGAACCACCTTGTATCAGTCCAAGCTTTCCCTTATGGTGTCTGGTTGTAAGTCAACCTTGTAGACAAGCTATCTTAATGGTAGCATAGACTAAGCAGCCTTAAAGGCTTAACTCAAGAGGTCGTGTTAAGCAAGCTGTTTTACCAATCACAGTCCTGTAATATCAAATGAAAGGACACCACACAAGTATATATTATAAAAATATATGTATGTATTACTCAAAATAATCCCCAGTATTCTTTATGAACAAAGGAGCACAAGCGTTAAATCAAAAGCACAGTATAACATACAAAGTTGCACAATTATGGATGAGGGCGAGGGGCCACTCAGACCATATATTAAGAAAGTGGTATAAGAGATACCAATCGAACAGTGGTTAGGCCTAGGGCCTAGGGAATCGCTGGGAGCAGTCGGGACAAGCAATGCTGAAGTCAGGAAAAGCCCGCGGGATTCGGGTGCAGTGCTGAAAGCACACGCATGCCCCAATGCAAGTCAATGGTGCGTAAAAGTTAAGCAAATAGAGTTTTAGGACACTTCCGCTGAACCTAGAAAGACAAAACTTAAGACACAGACCCTAGAGGTGTGTACCAGTGTGGGAACACCGGCGTTGCAATGTTACCTCACCCACAGGAAGCGGGTGCACAGGGTCGAAGTAGTGTCGGGTTTCGTCACGCTGGTTCTTGGTGCTTGAAGCTGAAGAGGCTGCAGGCGCTGTGAAGGAGAAGTGTCCGGTGGGATCCAAGGGTGGATCGAAGTCGAAAAGTACCTGAAAGCAGAGGGGACAGAGTCTGGGTCACTCAGCAGTGACCAGGGTGGAACCAGGATGGAACCAGGCAATGTCGGGCGCAATCAGGTGGTTGTCGCTGTCGGCTTCAAGATTGGCGCAAACAACACTTGGCAAAAACAATCCACGCGGACCCGGGAGATTGCTTCTCACTCGGACCAGGAGGGTCAGAGTGGGGGCTCCTTTTCAGGGGAGCTGGTGCAAATCTGGAGCAACCAGAATCACAAGTTGTATTTTGTTTTTCGTCGGCACGGGCCACAAGCCAGCTGGCAAGGGACTGGCCAACGCGTTGAGCCAAAAGAAGCAGAAGGGCCCCACGCAGCACTTGTCGAGTGTGGAGGGCTGAACTTCGGTGCAAGAGTGGCTCAGGGTTGGGGCTTCTCAAACCCCGGTGTACAGCTTCGAGGGTCACTCGTGGGCTGCACGGTCAGTGTCTCGTGGTCTTTTCAAGATGGCGTGCCCTACGCTTCCGGTCGCCTCCACGGGTCTCAGCTCTGCAGGGTCTGTGGATCGGGCTGTTAGAAGGCAGGCAAGTTTGATCTCGTCGATCTCTGTCGCTCGAGTTCCGGCGGGAACTGCAACAAAGCAGACGTCGAGGTGCTGGATGGTGCCTGTTTGCACAGGGTGGTCACTCCTTGACCACAAGGGAGATTCTTCAGTCTTCTACGTTGAGTAGGATGTAGAAGGGTCCAGAGTTTCGTTTCTTATGTTCCATCAGGATAGTCTGAAGTGCATTGGCACTGCTCCCACTCTTATTCGAATCTGGGGGGCTGGATTATCTGCTAGGTCCCCTCCTATGGGTGGGACTCAGGAAGGGGGTGGATACACCCCTTTCCTTTGATCCAGGCCGCGCTGGGACTGGGGCTGGTGTGCCCCAGAACCGGTTTGACCGGATTATGCAAGGGGCAGCCTTGTGCTCCCCATGCAGTGTCTGGTTTCTTTCAAACCTCCCTGCTACAATCCACTATCTCCTGTCTGGGGGGGTGTGACACCTCCCTGCGACAGGAAACCCTTTGTCCAGGCCCCTTTGGCTGAGTTTCGATCAGCTTCAGGGGGTCAGACTTGTGTCTGTGGCAGAAGCATCCATTTTGTGGATCTGAGGCCCTTTTAGAAATTAGCCGCATTTCAGTAAAGTAACATGTCTTACCCCTCTAGAGGGGTGGAATGCTATCCCCGTCGCCAGAACTGGCGAGGGGATAGTATTCCAAATCGTATGACACCTTACACGACATGTTTTGATAAAGCCAAACCAAAGTTGCTATATAACCGCGAGTATTATAATGCACTTAATAGTATATGGTATGGCATTATCCTGAAACAGCTTAGGGATTTGTTCCCGACGGCTGCAGACAGGCTCAGCTCATGCTAGAGCTCCATCTCACATTAAACCACGCACTCTGCCTCCAGGATTGATAAGGCCTTCCATAGGAGTGGCTCACAGGTTTATATGTGTCCAGATATAGGTTTAGATATAGGTATACTATATCTAAGCAAGGGGTGATTACACCACCTTGCCCCAGCTGAGTGATCAGCCAGTTGTGTCAATTTAAGAACCAGCCAGGGGTGGCAAAAGATATGCTGCAGCCCTTGGTAGGCCTTGGTGGCACCTATGCCCTGAGCACCTATAGTGCATGGTACAGGGGCTGACAAGGGGTCCATTTCCAATTGTGGTATGTACCTAGGGTACATGGAATCCATTTTACAGAGAGAGCAGATAGCCTGGGGCCCTGGTTAGCAGGGAACCAGGCCAACTAAGTAAAAAACCAGCTAAACACAAGGCAAAAAACCTGGGGTAACCATAGTCAGGTAGCCACCTTCCTACAGGTGGTGATTGTGGACGTGGTGGTGGTGGACATAGTGGTGGTGGACGTTGTGGTGGTGGATGTGGTGGAGGTGGACGTGGTGGTGGTGGTGGACATGGTGGTGGTGGTGGCGGGGGGTATGGTGGTGGATGTGGTGGTGGTGGACCTGGTGGTGGTGGTGCTGGGTGTGGTGGTGGACGTGGTGGTGGTGGAGGTGGGTGTGGTGGTGGTGGTAGATGTGGTGGTGGACATGGTGGTGGTGGACATGATGGTGGACGTAGTGGTGGTGGATGTGGTGGTGGTGGATTTGGTGATGGTGAAGGTGGTGGTGGAGGTGGTGATTGTGGACGTGGTGGTGGTAGACATGGTGGTGGACGTGGTGGTGGTGGTGGACATGGTGGTGGTGGACGTAGTGGTGGTGGTGGCGGCTGTGGTGGCGGTGGACGTGGTGGTGGTGGTGGTGGGCGACGTGGTGGTTGTGGACATGGTGGTGATGGATGTGGTGGTGATGGATGTGGTGGTGATGGATGTGGTGGTGGTAGATGTGGTGGTAGACGTGGTGGTGGACATGGTGGTGGATGTGGTGGACATGGTGGCGGTGGACGTTGTGGTGGTGGACGTGGTGGTGGTGGATGTGGTGGACATGGTGGATTTGGTGGACATGGTGGTGGTGGATGTGGTGGTGGTGAATGTGGTGGTGGTAGTGGACATGGTGGTGCTTGGTGTGGTGGTGGTGGACGTGGTGGTGGTGGATGTGGTGGTGGTGGAGGTGGGTGTGGTGGTGGTGGTGGTGGTGGTGGACATGGTGGTGGTGGATGTGGTGGTGGTGGATGTGGTGGTGGACGTGGTGTTGGTGGTGGACATGGTGGTAGTGGACTTAGTGGAGGTGGACGTAGTGGTGGTGGATGTGGTGGCGGTGGACGTGGTGGCGGTGGACGTGGTGGTGGTGGTCGTGGATGTGGTGGTGGTGGTCGTGGATGTGGTGGTGGTAGATGTGGTGGTGGTGCATGTGGTGGTAGTGGTGGTGGACGTAGTGGTGGTGGATGGTGGACGTAGTGGTGGTGGATGTGTTGGACGTGGTGGTGGTGGATGTGGTGGAGGTGGGTGTGGTGGTGGTGGACGTAATGGTGAATGTGGTGGTGATTGTGGACGTGGTGGTGGTGGTAGTGGTGGTGGTGGACATGGTGGTGGTGGTAGTGGACGTAGTGGTGGTGGGTGGTGGACATAGTGGTGGTGGATGTGGTGGTGGTGGATGTGGTGGAGGTGGGTGTGGTGGTGGTGGACATGGTGGTGGTGGTGGTGGACATGGTGGTTGTGGAGGTGGTGATTGTGGTGGACATGGTGGTGGACGTGGTGGCGGCGGATGTGGCGGTGGTAGTGGACGTGGTGGTGGTGGACATGGTGGTGGACGCAGTGGTGGTGGATGTAGTTGGGTGGATGTGGTGGTGGTGGTGGTAGTGGTGGTGGACATGGTGGTGGTGGAGGAGGTGTTGATTGTGGACGTGGTGGTGGATGTGGTGGTAGTAGTAGTAGTGGTGGTGGAGGTGGTGGTGGAGGTGGAGGTGGGTGTGGTGGTGGTGGACGTGGTGGTGGTGGTGGACGTAGTGGTGGTGGATGTAGTGGTGGTGGTGGTTTGAGGTGGTGATTGTGGACGTGGTGGTGGTGGATGTAGTTGGGTGGTGGAGGTGGGTTTGGTGGTAATCCTGCAGAAGTCTGCCAGCAGGCTGTGCAAAATTCAGCAGCGCCTCTAGGCGTTTTTTGCAATGTACGGACTTCACACAGAATTTGGCATCACGGTATAGTACTCAATAAAACATTTCTTAGCACATAATTAAATAAGAAGCTCAAAAGAGCTCTTTTGGCATCTCTGGCAACTGTGAATGAACAGCACCATAAACCTCTAAGAAACGAGACCAGAACGGGTAGGAATACGTACAGTGTAGTTTCTGTAAGACTTTCCGAAAGTGACCCTAATCAGGACATAACTATACCTTTCATGTCTGTTTTACAACATCTAGATAGCAAAAGACTGGGATCCAATGGTGAAAGCTGAGGTGACACCAAAGTAGCAGGAAGCAACAATATAATTTATGGGCGCATTACCTCGGCTGTTTAATCGGGTGTGATCTTGGGCATGACAGCCTTCAGCGAGCAAAGTCAGAAACGGTGGGGGTGGGGGACCGGATTCCTTTGAAGTCTGATGCCGGCTGCAAGCAATTCAGAAAAGGGGGTGGTGATGGACAGAGCATCTGAATTAAACAGAACACTCATACCCAGTCAAAAGATCAGGGCTTGATCCATCACCGTTTTTTAGCTCACTGCACCATCCCAGTTCAGAACCTGGCTACATGGAAATTAGTCTGTCCCTGGCCCAGTGCATCATGGGAACAGGGCAGACCAAACTACCAAGCCAATTCTTTACTGGAAAGTAAACAAGCTTCCGGGGACCGGTTTCTGGCATTGCAGCCGTCTTCGGCCCGGCTTGCTTGAATCCTGATGGTGCAGTGAGCAAGGGACTCATGTCTGAGCATACCCTGCCACTCCTATAGTGGCCAAAACGATTCAGAAAAGGGGGTGGTGATGGACAGAGCATCTGAATTAAACAGAACACTCATACCCAGTCAAAAGATCAGGGCTTGATCCATCACCGTTTTTTAGCTCACTGCACCATCCCAATTCAGAACCTGGCTACATGCAAATTAGTCTGTTCCTGGCCCAGTGCATCATGGGAACAGGGCAGACCAAACTACCAAGCCAATTCTTTACTGGAAAGGAAACAAGCTTCCGGGGACCGGTTTCTGGCATTGCAGCCGTCTTCGGCCCGGCTTGCTTGAATCCTGATGGTGCAGTGAGCAAGGGACTCATGTCTGAGCATACCCTGCCACTCCTATAGTGGCCAAAACGATTCAGAAAAGGGGGTGGTGATGGACAGAGCATCTGAATTAAACAGAACACTCATACCCAGTCAAAAGATCAGGGCTGCAAGCAAACCGGCATGAGTGAGGAGAGAGGCAAATGGTGTGCGATGTGCACGCGCCTGCACACATACTCTGTAGGCAATCCGCATTTGAGTGCATTTTTGAGAGCCCTTACTTAAGTCTCACTGAGACCGCATGGGCGTTCGCTCAGCGAGACCTAAAAAAGAAGTGGGGGGACGCTGTCACCGGAAGTGACGTCACGACAGGAAGTGACATCACAAAAGGTGGTTTGCACGGGTCCTTGCGTTTGTTCAAAAGCTATATTAAGTCTGTATCCGTGGCCATGCCTTGCAGCTCAGCCAGTACTGTAGACAGCACCTATGGGAAAACGCAATATCTCATTCCACTAAACCATATGGCCACCAGTATAGATTCATTATCCAAATTATTTCCTTTAATATGCAGGCAAAACAGCTACCCCTCGTCCTGATGCGTGAACTTTCAGCATGGTCGGCGCTTTCGTGTCCATTATCCCAACACTTATTTTGATACGGCTCAGCTGACACGGTTTGACCCCCGTGGTCTTTAAGTAACAAGCTATAAAGGAAGTCTGACTGCTGAAGGCGCGCTGCAAGCAGATAAACCAGTCACCTAAAGCCCATGTTATGTATTTTAGCTTTAATGCAGTCAAGCCCAATTCAGGCAAGCTTAGATCCGGGAGGCCTCTGGAGGCTGATGTCACAGCTCGCCGTGAGCTCCGGGCTGACAGCGGCGGATATAGCACGCGCTACCTCTGTGGGGAAAACAGCTGTTTGGCAGGGGGGACAGCGTCCACTCGGTAAAATAAGTGGGGGGACGCCGTCCACCCGCGTGGTACCCCTACTCGAGCCCTGCTCTTCTACATGCTTATGGTATGAGATTCTAAGAGTGACTGGATGTATGAACGTAGTGTGACCTGGTTGTGCACGTGAGGTGCATGGCGCTTGAGACTACATCACTACATGAATCCCCGTACTCTAGAGCTCCCAGCGGCGTCTGACTTACTCGATGCTAATCATTGGGTCTTGCATGTCAGTTGTGTCATGGGAGTGTCCTGGGCCACCCTGCCAAGAGTTCCATAGATCCAAAGCATTGCTTCCCACTCCTCATCAAATTTCATTTGTTAAATCTTAGAACTAATTTAGAAGTTCTCATGATGATAGACCTGCAAAAAATATGTGTAATGTCTTAAGATCTGATGTCACTTTTTGCAAGGCCATGAGTTGTGACGCTATTTTATGTGATGCCATGTACAGTATCATGCGCCGTAATGTCAGGCGCTGTGATTGCCTAACTTGGTTAGCCCCCACCCCCACTTCATTTTTTTGAGGATTGGTACCCAGCATAAAATTAACCATGTTTGGAACCCCCACTTCGCTGCAGGAGGGGGATATGTGAATATTGTGCTCCCTATACGGGAAGCGAGGGAACTCACCTCTTCAAATGTTGACTTATGCTGCATTTTCCGGTGCATGATGCATCAGGTGCTCAACGCCTGCTGAGCACAACTTCTGGTTAAGGGCTGCGAGATTCCAAAGATGTCTGTGATCTCGTTGAAGTCTTAGTAGCCTCTGAACTTGTGAGAGCCTTAGATCTCAATGCAGGAGGCCTCCGGCCTATTTGTTGCCCCTCTGCATCTCGTTTCCCTCGCCCTGTTACCATGTTGTTTTTATTACTTTTTTATGTACTTTTTATCATTGCAATCGATTGACGTGCAGATAAGTCCCGCTGTTGCCTGGGGTTTTAGGATGGAAGTTAATTTCCTACCCATTGTATTCTTGGCATCGCCCTTTCTGCACTGCAGGATGGTAGGCTGAGTTTGAGCTGGTTTATAGTTACACAGTACTGCCTCCATCTACCCCTAGGTGAAAGGCGGATGTTTATTCTGGAAGACTCCGGTACAATTTCCTTTGAGGATTCTGTGGCTGACGGTAATTGGTGGACAACCATATTACATATTGGAATGAGAGTATGCTATAAATACTCCATGCTTTTAAGCAATTATTGTTCTATGGAGAAAAAAAGTGTTTATTTCATAAACATCTGTAATTGGTCCCGTGATACTGGCGTGGGGGTGCAGCATGGCGCACGTGAAGCCTTTAATCACTAGAGTTTTGCGTGAATAAAATGTGGCATGTAATTTTATCTAAAGTGCACCTTTTTTCAACAAATTGCTTTATCTAGCTCTTTGAGTCAGTCACGTAGTAATAGGAAACAATATATCTAATCATCATAACTGCAATTGAAGTACTGTGGGGTACGTAGAATGGTATGATCTAGAGATTTTAAAAGGAACCGAGAGAATCGGGGTTTCTTTCTTTTGATCATTAACCAGTCACTTTCGCTTGCCCGTTGCTTGAACTGTATGTTCATTTCCAACTGAGAGAAGCTCCGAGTTCCACGATCCTGCTGAGGGACCACCCAGAGCCTGTCCGGTCTCATACCCGTCCCTCCTGCCAGTCCCCCACCCCTTCAAATAACAGCTGTAGGCGCGGACTGCCCACCCAGTCCATGGCTTTGAAGTGCGATGTCTGCGACGTAAGTGAACTTGGTTCCCCTGCGCTCACGTTGACCTTCAGATCTCACTCTGTCGTGTGACAAGTGGGGGCGGAGTCGAGGGGGTCTTTTCTTGTGTTAACAGCTCTTCCACACAGCCTCAAAGTCGACTCTGGCTGGGCTTTCAGCTAATGAAGTCGGTCAAGGAGCAAAAGGCTAAAGCAGGTGTGCTCCGGTGGGAGCCGGGTCTTGGAAGTGGAGTCCTCTTTTGCTTCAATAAAGTGGGAGTACATAAAATGGACACCCTCCATACTGATACGGTGTCGTGGGCAGAGTATAACTCAGTTGACTGGATAGCTGAAGTCGTACAAATCTAGCAAGGTGCAACAATGAATGAAGAGGAATTGTATTGTAGCATTTCTGTAGTGCTTTCCTGCCCTCATCGAGGCCCAGAGAAGCGATTAAGGCTTTCATGTGAATATATTACTTCAGAATGTCTGGAAAAAGGGTAAAAGGGTTTTGGTTGAAGTGAAATTTATTAGAGTTGATTTTTGGTGTTGTGTTTCAGGCCCTGAGAGGGTGCTTCAGACTTGGTGCAGCTGCATGTATACTTCTCTTCTGTACTTAGTCGTAAAAGGGAAGATGATTATGCGATCACAAGCTGTATGTACAAAACAGGGAGGGTTGTGGTCTGAAAGTCAGTTCGGTCCTGATATTGGTGAATAGCCAGGGTTTTATTTAGCTGCCTGCTTATGAAGGGTTTTTGAAAAGGGTGGATTACCAGGCGCTTGTGGTCCTATTCAGACTGTTCTCCTTTGGTTTTGTAGTCGGAGTTTGGAATGTAAGAAGGTTGGTCCGCTACTGTGAATTGCCTAGTGTGCAGTGCAAAGGCCTTGATGGGATATTCTCAGTCATGGCCGGCACAGTGCGAGGGAGAGTTTAATTTAAAAATGAAAAATAAAAGTTAACTTACCTTTGCCGGCCAGGTCCCACGTCGTCTCTGCTCCTCACAGGAAGCAGGCAGCCTCCCTCCCCTCTCCTAAGCCAATCACAATGCTGCAATGGTACCCTTGTTATTGGTTGGGACGCCGACCACAAAGGTGTCTATGGGGAGGCCATTTTCTCCATGTAGGCTGCATGCATCCTGCATGGAGAAAAGGGAGAGTGCGTATGAAACTGTCAGCTTCCTCAGAGTGGGCAAGCCACTTCTCCCCTGAACTAGAGCAGGACAACCCACCCACCGGCCCCCAACCAAACCCTTCTGCTTTCACGCAGTGCAAGGAGCAGAAACATCAAATGGTATTTATTACACCATTTTATATTTCTGCTTCTCGCACTGTGAGAAAGCAGTGGGGTGACGCTCCTCCGCCCGCATGGAGGAGCTGCCCTGGATATTCTTCTTGCTACTTGTAACACGTGTAGTGCTGTAAGGGTGGGGTAATGTGGTCCGTGTGTCCACCGCGTTCATCATTCTTTGAAACTTGCTGATTATGTTTTCTATGTAGATGCCACTTGCATATCCCAGGAAGGGAATTACTAGTGCAGCTTCTTGGATCCTACAAGAGAGCCCTAGGTAGGAGAAGATATGTCAGAGTGTTCTCCTCATATAGAATGTTATGTTATGTTATGTTATTGTAGGAAAGTGCCCCTTTTGACATGATTACCCCCCAACTTTTTGACTGGTATCTGGTTCAACGCTGACTGAAGGTGTACTGGATTCCTGCTAACCAGGTCCCCAGTACCAGTGTTCTTTCCCTAAACTGTATGATTGTTCCTCAGTTTGCACCCCTTTAGGGTCCTTGTAAGTCCCTAGTAAATGGTACCTGGGGCTTTATAACTAAAGAGGACTTCTAAAGGCTGTAGCACACCTTGTGTCCCCCTCACCAAGCTCATGCAAACTGCCATTGCAGCCTTCGTGTCTTGGTGCAGAGAAACAAACAGTTGACATGGCACACACTCCCTGTGCCATGCCAGCAAAACAACAGTGCATGTGGTATAGGTAAGTCATCCCTATGGCAGGGCTTACATCCCTAAGGCAGGGTGTGCTATACCCATGTGTGGACATATCTGCTTGAGAGGATGAATCCCTGTGGTATCTAAGTTCACCCTTGTATATCACAAGTGCTCAGGGAAGCCATGACGAGTACACAGGCTTGTCACTCGTGATTATGAGTTCCCCAGCTACATGATGGCTTCATTGGACCCCAAGGTGTTTGGTACCAAATTCCTCATCTTGATAAACCCACACTGATGCCAGTGGTGGAATGCACTGTCACACAGCCCATGGGGACATTGTCGTTTTCCCTAAGTTAGCATGAGCACGCTGCAGCTTGCCTGCTGCTCTGCACACGTTAATAAACAACTTTATTTTTGCAATAATTTCTATGACTGTTTTCACATGAGAACTCATCGCTGTGTTCACTCTCTGCAGGTTCCTGGGATTTTGACTGAACATTGCGAGCGAGGTTGAACAACAATGCCCCTTGTTATTTTGCTCTGGCCAGGCCTTAGCCCTTAGACAAAACATACCGATGCAGCTGTTTTTTGGACAACATACTTTGGTTTATTAGAATACACAAATTGGTAGCACACACTGGGAGAGGGACCTTTCCAGGGAGAAGAGCGAGACAGCATCTATGATGTAGATCTACCATCTATAGGCTAAGGTATGGAATCTGTTGACAAAGCCCAGAGATCTTCTAATCTATAATAATGCTGCTTCTTAGCAAAGGAAGAGAGCTAAGGCTCTAATGTCTTTTCATGATGACATCTCTCTTCATGATTTATGGACTAGCTGCTATGCTGACTGTATTTGTACTATGCATTTTCCTGCTTGTTGTGGCACATATACTGCATGTTAGGGCACGTTAGTTGAAATAAATATTTTAAACTGTTTCGTGTCTCTGTCAGATCTTATTGTGGACACGTACAAGTGAGCGAGTGAAAGGGTGAGTCACTTCCGCGATTCCTGAGAGATCTGGGAGTGTTGTGTTCTGGGGTTTCTAATCATGTGTTTCTCTGTGAGTGAGTAGGAGAGCTGTTGTGTAGTTCCTATACACCTATATAGGACCTGCACGTTTATACAACATACACAGTAGGATTGGTGTCCGGACTGATTCTAGACACCCCGAGTATGTTAGCCTGTATACCAGCTAGCTCACAGTGCCACTAGAAACCCCTCTTACCAAGGAGAGAATAGTTATTGGCAACTATCGAACATGACAACCCTGATCCCTCAGGATCCTGGAAATAGTGCGATACTTTTCGCTCAGTCATTCGTGCTCACTTTGTCTCAGAGAGATACACAGAATAAACAGTGGGGAAGTTGTTCAATAAGCATTTATTGAACCAGCGTCATTCTAGTGTAAAATAGGTGTGCTGAAAAAAACATTAGACATAAACAGATATAAATGATTAGAAGCACTAACAGAGTAAAAGGATGGTAGATTTCTACAATCGTGCTAAACCAATGAATACAGGCCAGTCTATAAAATACCTGACAGTAAAATGCGTACTCCTACGATGCAACCCTAACTAGATGTACCCAAGTGCACCTAGCATGTATGTAGGTGTAAAGCCAAGAATCCCTCTAGAATAAAGTCCACCCAGTTACCTGAAGTGAGAGACTGTGGGACCCTGTCTTGGTCGCGAGATGGACACCCCACAAGGGATGTCGGACCACTGCGAGCTGGAGTGTCTGTATGCAGGAACCTCAGCGTCTCGCGTCAGAGGAGAAAAGGACTTCCATGCCAACACACTGACTATCTCAGGAAGATATGGTGTTTATGAACATATATGTTTAGTACGCATGCTTTACATCGCTTACCATTACAACGCGGTCGTTAGAACAACCGCGTTGTTACAACGCAAACCATTACATCGAAAGTCATTTCAACGACTTGCTGTAGGGGACGAGCTGGACTTAGGAATAGTATAATTTACTATTCCTACTCCAGTTTGTGCAACAGCATGGATGGTGTTGGATTTTAAATCCAACACATTCTGCCCCCTACAGCAAGTCGTTGTAACGGATTGCGTTGTAACAACACAGTCGTTGTAACAACTGCGTTGTAATGGCATGCAGTGTAAAGTATGCGATCTAAAGGCTATTTCCCATTTTTCATATACCCAAAGTGGTACCCTCAGGGGTTCTACCTTGTTGTGTCATGTCGGACTTAGGATGACAGAAGGAATGACCCTTATACATAGTTATGATACAGGAGATGGCAGTCCTGCCGAGTTTCCAAGAATCCTCATGCATAATGGATGAGGCTGGTTTTCAGGGAAACCCTACGGCCTCTAAGCAGTATTGTAACTAGGTAAAAGGTCAGTCTCAAAAACCGTTATGTAGTGTAATGGTAGGAGAGACTATAGTTGAAAGGTTAGGCGACTACCTGAGCCTATATTGGGGTACCTATATGAAACATAACAAGCAAGTGAGACACTTGGGCTCATGGGTACTAAGGTGGTTGTATGACTCAGTCCCTATACACTAAGGTCCTATAATCCTGCGCATAGTTCTGTTTTTGAGCAGAACCCCTGCAACATGGTGCCCCCAACGTTTGGTCTGATACTTAGTAACGAGACCCCTGAGAAGCGCTTGTGCTTGCCCACAATACGCTCACACCGGTTTTCAGAGAAGTGGTGGTGGGGCTTAGCCTTCTATATTTGTAGGGAATTTCTATAGGTTTTTCAAGCTTGAAATTTAAAAAAGTTGTTGACCTGATTTGCGCTGCCATTTTTGTAGTTGCCTATTTAATAAACATGGCACAGTTGTCACAGTTGCAACACATAACGGCTCTGCAGTTACTGCTTTCTTAACTCAACACGGAGTCTTCAATAAAGGGGCAAACATTATTTTCGTGGTTGAGGCAGATCCAGCATACCACTTGGAGGTATTCTAGTCTTGAGTTACATTTGCAGCAGTGGACAAAATGATAATTTATTTCATGAATATATGCCAGCAGCACCTCCTCAAGCGTATCGGCCTTATGCATTACTTGAAGTTCCGTTGACATCATGGGAGCATACTATTTGGTTTAATGGCGCTTACCTGATCCTGTTTCGTTTGTTCGGATTAGACCCTTGTCTATCAGTGGGGCCATTTGGCCTGTTTTGCTGGTTTTACACCACATCCAAATTATCGTAATGTTACTTTTGCAGAGCTATGTCAATTGTATGCATTTTCATACACGAATCATACAGTTTATGTCTCGTGCACTTCAAGCAGCTCTGGCAGGAGCTGTTCCTCCACCACCAGGACACGGAGGTGGACTTGTGATTTGTCCAGTCATAGTTAACTTGGTGATGGGCAGATGTCCTCAAAACCGTGCTGACTTGGCATTTTGGCTTGCACAGAAATATGAGCAACTTGAGACAGTTTTTCCCCACACGACTCCTGTTGAAAAAGACAGGATCCTTACAATGAGTATGCCGAGTGGTCTGATTCCTTCTTTGGCTGACTGCACCACCTGGGGGATGGTGTTTGCATCAGTGTATATACTATGCTTTGGCACCCCCTCCATGAGCGTTCTACCAAACATTCTGAAAAAGGTACAGGATGAGCACTGCGTGGTCCAGCCCTGGATTTGGGGATGAAGTTAGGGGAAATGTTCCCTATTGTCCCCGATATAATTCTGGACAATATTAAAGGGGAGGCAGTTTGCTTACAAGTACCTCAACGCCTGGCGGCAGTGGCGGAAGTGGATCGGGAGCGACAGTTGCCAATTATTATTGCGGATGTGTATGCATCTTTGGGTCGCAATAGCTTGGGAATTCAACCATTTACTCAGCCACAGATTAAACCCCCTCCTGATAAGGAGGGTCGTCTAGTCTTTCCTCAAAAGGCTTGGAACAAGAACAAGCATCAGCAACAATAGAAGCCTAGTTCTCATGCGGGTTCGCCTCCACCTGACACTTCTGAACGTAGATATGATATGCGTGACCGCTCAAAAATTAAGACACCCAAGAGGTTCCAGGTTCCTGATCCTTGTTCTCTTCATTCCTTTGAGGAATCGTCGGATCAACAGTTTGGTGGAGAAGGGCGCCAGGATCTCAGACAAGTTGAGTCTACGCAAGCAAGACGTGACCCGCAGCACCAGTTTGATGTAAAAGTCGAGCAGGAGGAACCACCTCAATATCGTGCCCCATTTCAGAAGAAAAAAGTTGCAGCTTTGCAGCAAAGTATGCCTCAGGCGGTGAGAACCCTGCTCCTCGACAGGAGTTGGGCGGTAACCCTTTGCGACAGCGCAGCTGAGGTTACCATAGTGCGGCAGACACTCCACCAGCGTCTGGAGGCCTAAGCAACTGACACTTTTATTACCATAGAAACAGCTGATGCTCCTGCTGATAGACTTATGAAGTAAGACTCCAAATTGAAGGTGATATTAAATGCCTGACTAAAGTCTTTTGGGAGAATCTAACTTCCTCTCATGATATTTGATTGGCGGAGGTTGATTGGCTTTCCCCTTTTGTCCTAGCTTCCTCAGAGGGGAAGATGTTGGTCTACCCAGTTTTTCACAATAAGTACCTGATGATGATAAAATGGCTTATGCCTCAAATTGGGCATTGTCCCTTGCTCCAGCATTATATTACAATCAGGTGGGTTGGGACAAAGATTCCCCAGTTCAAGTGATTCCTTTGCATTCCACACCTCAGCCCCAGCCACAATATCCTATTAAACATGACGCAAAGGTATCCGTAAGTGATATTTTGACTCAATTGGATTACCAGGGTGTGATTGAATCCTGTGGTTCGACGATGAATAATCTTCATTCTCCGATATTGAAACCGGACGGTTCATATCGTATAGTTTTAGACTACAGGCATTTGAACAGTCATGTTCGTACCTTTGCGGTTCAGAACACACCTAGCTCTGCGTTAGTAAACAACATTGTTTGAAAAAAGTATAAAACCACTATGGATATTTTTAGCAGATTTTTCAGCCATTCTTTGGCAGCAGAGAGCTAAGATTTGACCACATTCAGTGCGTTAGGCAATCAGAGACGATATGCGTGATTGCCTATGGGATATTAGTATAGCCCAGGCGTCATTGCGACACACATTGTTTCAATTCTGCATGAGATTGACCCTGATGCCTTCTCGTACGACATTTATTTGATGGATGATAATATGGCTCCGCATCTTGTGCGCGTGGATCACATAGTCAAACATTTTGTGAAGTTAGGCTACAAATGTAATTTTACAAAATCACACATTGCCTTTCTAGTAGTACCTTTCCTTGGTTATGAACTCAATAACGAGGGTAGGGGGTTGGTGCCCCAATTTTTTGAGAAATGTGCTCAATTTCAGCCTCCCTCTACCCTTAAAAAATGGCAGTCTTTGCTAGGTTTTTTGAATTTTGGTAGAACTTACATTCCTGATTATGCCCAGTGTATCAAACTGCTATACATGTTTATACAACCTTCTTTTTCGTCTTCCAGTTGGCTTCTGGAACATACAGCGTACTTAGGTCTTTGCAGTCTAATCTGCTTGTGACTCAATTCTTGTCAACAAGAGATACTACTACTAATTTGGTCTTAAGGATGGTACAGGGAACGTTAGGATTCTGGTACGTGACTTTCAATGAAGGGGACACCGTCCCCATAACTTATAAATCACATTTGTATACTGCAGCTGAGATGCGTTTCTCTTGTATGGAAAGATCTTGAATGCGGTCCAGATGGCGATTCTGAAAGAAAGATCTTTGGCTCAGGGTAAACACATTTTCATGGTTTTGCCAGTGCCTGCTTTAGAAGCAGTCACAAAGGCTGGTGTCCCAAATTCCAAAGCGTTGGATACAATGGGCTAGTTCTTTGATGTCGGCTGATGTCAACTTTAACTTTGACCCTTCTTTGCAAACCCAGGAGTTTTTACAATATGACATGTTCATTCTCCATCTTTATCACTATTCCCTCTTGATCAGTACAAATGCATTATTTACACTGATCGGTCTGCGCAGCCAGCCATTGGTTGGAAACATTCTTATTCAGTGGCCTGCGTGATTGTGGCTGGCTTGATAGTAGATGGTGATTTCAAATCTTCTTTGGTGCACACACAATCTCTTGGAGATTGCACCGCTCAATTGGCTGAGCTATGTGCTTTGGTCTTGGCTCTTGAATTTGCTGATCCAAACGTTCATACACTTGTAGTGTGCCATTCGTTTTACTGTGTACAATCCTTCAATGACAATTTGTTCTTCTGGACACAAAATGATTTTCGTAATTCTAAAGGCAGCACAATAAAGCATAAAACTCTTGGGGTCCACGTGACCGCTCTTAAGGAACGTTTGCCACTCATGCACGTTATTCATACTCTGAGCCATCAACTTTTGGGTGCACACGCTGTTGATAATTTACTGGCTGATGAGGCAGCCAAATCTGCACTAGCCACTTGTTCAGTAGAAGCATTTACTAGGTCTATGACTAAAATTGATGATGATATTCTAGCGGCTCTATCTGGGATGAAGGAGGGAACGGAATTTCCCCAAGGTTTCCCTTCACGGTATACATACCACTTGTCGTGTTATCATTGTTCAGTAGAAGCATTCACTAGGTCTATGACTAAAATTGATGATGATATTCTAGCGGCCATATCTGCGATGAAGGAGGGAACGGAATTTCCCCAAGGTTTCCCTTCACGTTATACATACCCCTTGTCGTGTTATCAAATTCCATTTGTTTGGGATCGACTGATTCCCAATGAGGACCGCAGAATTTCTTTGATAGTGGCTGCACATGAAGGCATTGCTTCTGCACACGCCGGAGTGACAGCAACTATTTTGCTTGTGTAGCAACGTTTTTGGTGGCGTGGTTTGTACCAACAGGCACATAAATATGTTCTTTCCTGTGACGTTTGTCAATAGATTAAGCCTTCAATTGTTCCACGTCCACCTCACACTCAACTATCCATTTTGAATCAGCCGTTTGGTTTTATTTCTCTTGATCACTGTGGTCCTTTAACATCTACCTATGCTTTTAAGTATATTTTGGTTGCAGTGGATTCGTGCTCTAGATTACTTTAGGTTTAGCCGCAACATAGTGCTGACACTCGAACTGTTATAAAAGGTTTGCGTGTCTTTGTAGGGACATTTGTCTGTGGCACCTTCCATTCTGATCAAGGTATTGCTTTTTTAACGTGCACTTAATAATATCCCTAGGAGATCTCTGTGTGGGCGGACCCCATACGAAAGGCTCTTTGGCATTAAAATGTTTGTGCTAGACCTTGATGATCTAGACATTGGGCCGGCTGCCGCAACGTTTGACGCAGATAGCCATTGTGCCATGTTACAGGATCTACAAAAGGCTCGTGATTCACAAGCAATAGCCCATTTGCCCTCGTCCACGTGTGTGGCGATGCTGAGTCTGGTTTCTGGCTGACTTCCTAAAGTTGGAGATCTGGTTAGAGAAAAGGTGGAGAACAAAAAAGAATTTGGTCCATCATACCGTGCACCGGTCAGAGTCCTTGGTTTAACCCGTTCAATGCTGAGGACGGCGCCTGGCCGTCCCACAAAACGGTGAGCGTGTGTTGAGGACAGCAGGGGGCCATCCAACCCCCACCCACTGATTAAAATGCCCACACTGCAGCAGAATCCCCAACGTGGTCAACAGGTTAAAAGGCACACGTATTATGATTCTGCCTCCACTACCTGGTCGTAAGGGGAATCGCTACATTTCAATCGAGCATGTCAACCTACACCATATGGCCGATACTGAATAGTATGCCGACAAGCATTCCACGCTGGGATATTTCACTGAATCCAATGGCTTCTGTTTTCTCGACTAATCATCACGAATGGGGGGGGAGATGGAATCTTCTATTGATTCGTTGCCTGTTTTACCTTCTTACCTTGTGTGGCGATTTAGAATCTGTATGCCTTTTCCCGATTCATGCCCTTATATAGGTACAATTCACATTGCCCTTATATAGGCATAGAAATCAAGCCCTTATTTACGCATAGCCCATGCTACCCAAATACAGGCATGGCTACTTCCATCCGTTAATCTACGTCACAACGATTTCTTGGAAAACCAGACTCTTAAGCTAAAGGTACTTCCCCTAGCTTGGATATTGATTTCTCCAAGAAACTCATTATTATGCATGAACAACTATTCCTTAGGGGTACATCCATGACGTTCATATGCCTGACTGTACGTCAAAGCTGGCATTCCTAAACACCTTCAAGGTATAAATATACCTTCACTTGCTATGGGGAAGCACGGTGTGGTTTGGTGCAGTTCGACTACCTATTTGCATGACGCAGCTCGCTACAGCAAGTGCCGAAGGAAGCCAACTCTCCAGCTGACGCACTGATCAGAAGCTGTCATCCTCTGCCGAGAAATCCAGCTCCAGTGTTCCTGAGTCCCCTTGCGGGGTGTTGGGAAATCAAGTCCGTGAAAGAGATACCAACCTCTCTCATTCTAAGGTATGGAGCTGATTAGAACCTAGAGAAACCTTTGGCAATTCTTGGCAAAAACTAAACCTATTCTAAAGACCACACTTACTTCTTCCCTCGTACTAGCCCTAGGTTAGGTACATTGGGGTAGGCGTATTTTAGAAGAACCAGTTGAGTATTTTAGCCTGTGTTATTTATGTATGTATTTTTATATGTCATAGCACCAGACAATGCTATTACAGTATTATTTCATATTACTGTTTACATTGCATTCTGTCTAACAATTGTAGCAGTTCACGTCTCTTGCATGAGAGAGAAGACTGTTCAATAAACCCCTTCTATTAAAACGCCAGTCTCTCTATTTTCTCTACAACTCTGTAGAAACGAAGCATGCACGATTGACTGAGTGAAACTAGTTATCTATTGTTTCCACGAAGTTGTCATGTTTATGCGTTTGTCAGAAACTAATCCCTTCTTGTGTATTCAAGAAAGTTTCTAGTGACCTCTGAGCTAGCTGGCACTCACAATTAAGTTGAGCATACTCGATAGAGACATACTGACCTCAGTCCTATGTCAAATCTATATTGTATATTATTCCAATGCGCAGAGCCTATTGGGTAATATAGGAACTACAGTACACTTCTACATCTACAACTGTGGCTAATGAGTATGCTTCTCCTCCAGTTGAAGGTATAATTCACATTCCCAGGCATTATAATTCATTCACATCGCAATGCAGAACAGCCCCCGTTGTTTCAGCTAGGGTCCGATGGTTACTATGTGGACCGTAATAGCCTTTTATTTCTGATACATCGTTGTTGTCATCGTCTGTGGCAGAGCCCCCTACACGTACCAGTCTTTTCAACTCCTGGTTCAAAAAGACTTACCTGGTCTCGCCCTGGATATACGTCTGGATGGTGCTGACAATGGTGTTCCTTTTCATGTGGATTGGGGTTGTGACTGTGTTTTTCCTGTTCAATAATGTCCATTACTTACCTGAATGCTCTGCTGTGAACTTGGTTAACGGACTTAACTCGTAAAATAAAAAGAGATCAAGCCCTAGTTAATATTTCTGTGTTCCTAATTTTTGATGGCATAGTTTGGGATAAAATACCATTCGATATCCTTGGCCCGACTGAGACTTTGAACATTTCATATGTATTCCGCGTTTCTTTAGGAGATGTGGGGTTGCCCGAAATACACTCTAATGACTGGGATGCTAACGCTGTTTATTCATTGTTTTCAGATTTAAAATATTATACTGATTTTACCGGGGAGCTAAAAAATCCAACAAAGTAAATTTATGAATTTTACTAGTTACAATCTTTCTGACCCTAGATCCTATTTTTGTAAACTAAACCAAATTTATGCTGACCCACACTAAATTAGTATGCTCCTTGTCCTTCAAAACTGATTTGTCCGTGAAAGGTTATGATTACTGGAAGGACACAGTTGATTTAAAATCCATTTGTGGTACCAAAGATTGGCAAGTACATCACACTGAATCATTTGCTTCGCCTGTGTCTGATACAGTTTTAGCTCATATTTTTAAATAAGACGGTACAACAGACTACTTGTTTTGGTTTAGCCACAACTAAAAATCTGAATACTCCTTCGATTCTGTTATTGGCTGCTTATGACACATGGCAAACATATACTAACTACTCAATTGAGGAATTGTCATGTTTCAGAATGGCACACTCAACTCTTCTAATATTGACCCCTCAAGATGGTTATTGTGGCCAACAAGCTCAAATGCATGTCAATTACGCTTTTTGAATACCACAAAAGGGTTTACACATTCCCATACAGTTACCACATATTCTGTAGGTAAATTATGTCAACAGTGGTTGGAACATTCCACATTGTCATCTGCGAAACAACATCTTTCCCTTTTATTAGGTGATATTGATCTTAATGATTTTCTTTTTTGTCCAAAGTCCACTCGAATAAAATGTTTTGTTTATGCAGCATTTGATGAATTTTGGAAGCTATGGCAGATGGAAGGTGCAGTGTGCCTGTGCCAAATTGACCAAGATAATTTAGAAAAAGTTCTGGCAGTAGTCGATAACAGTATTAATACACTGTCTTCTTGTATATACACTTTGTATAATATTGTGTCATCAGTCATTGACATTGTTCAAAATTAAGTGTCTGTTTTGTACCATGATCAAAATCAGTTAAGTTCTGTAATGCAATTTGGTTGGACCTTGCAAACACTCAAAAGTAGAAATGTACCATGGGATTATCTGAATACTTCTGCACTGTTCTTACCATTTAATGTGGCAGATAAACAAAAATTGATGTCAATGAAGGACGCAACATACACATTGTTACAAATTGAACAACTAGAACAGTTACCGTTTTCTGAGGCAGAGACTGATTCAGCTGTGTGGTGAAGACATGGGTTTATTTCATTGCCGATCTCACTCTTCCAGTTTACGACCTGCATGAAACACTGTCCCTTTGGTTGTTGCCTTTCACCTTTCGATGTCAACGAGCGGATAAGGAGGTTTTCCTTACAGGAGAGGATTGTGATTCTACAGTAGTAGACTCAATAGTCTACAAACAAGTAAAACGTCACGGTGCCTGCAACATTTCAGCCCCTAATCTGGCTTGTTAACTTTGCTTTCTAACAGCACTTATCTACTTCTAAAAAATCACAACTGTGGCGGTTTACGGGCAGGCATCCCTTATTTAGTAACGGTTTCACAACGTGTTACATGTTGCCGCAATGTCCTGTTTCCACCCCCAAATGGGATTGAGGATAGTTCTCTTTGGCCTTCCATTCCAAATTTGAAAACAGATTTGAATGAGCTAATCAGACTCAACGTGCTATTGTTTCAACAAGAAGTGGCTCTCACATCAGCTTGTGAGACCTTCGTAATACAGGTGGTAAGAACCGCAAGTGAGATTCAGTCACTGCTAAACACGAATCTCCCACTCCATTTTGGAGAATTAATTCACCAAATATTTAATGCATCTGATACAGAGGGCCTTGCCCCCTTTTTGAAACTTGCGGGACCAGCTTTGTTACCTCCTTTCAGACTATTTTTGGAATAACACCAGCTTTCATTCATTCTATTTTTTTCAGCGCCTTCGGAGGGTTTCTCCTGGTGCTCCTACTGATTTGCGACGTACTTGTACTTCAACTGCTGCTCCGCAATGGCTGCTTAATCTGTGGCCTGATTGCTTCAAACTATGTATGAATCATTCAACATATACATTGCACATGGTCAAATCAATTCGCATGTCCTCTAGAGTCAATCCTTAAATGAAAATCCAAACAAAAACAAAAGGACAGGGTAATTGTAGGTTTTAATCACTGAATTACTTATCATTCAGAAAGAACCCTGCGATACTTCATGAGAATAAATCAATCGTCAAATTATTTTATAATAAATGGCGCATCAATGACAGTGGGAATAATGTAACATATTGTGCACAAGTGAAAAAACACAGTGATTTATATACAAGTGAGTGAGGAAGGTAAGGGAGTAAGGCAAAAAAACACTCTTTAGGGCCAGTTCTACTGTTTGGTAATTATTTAGTCCAGTGTTCCACATCCGTTGGCTTATGTTCGCTGGATTTTTCTAAACTAATCCAATGATATTGTATCGTCAACGTTTCGACTCTGTGGATGCCTTTTTTGTGGGTCTGGTGCGGGTCTTCTTCAGGACGAGGAAGGGTAGTGATATGGTGCCTAGAGGTCATTTATGGTTTGGTCCCGGTTGGGGTAATTATGAATATTCTCCCATTGGGTTTTTCTGCTTGTGGAGCGATCAATACTGTTAAGCAAGTCGTGTCAAGCATATACATTGTTCATGGAGAGCTTGTTTCCTTAGGCAGCTCCTCGTTAATAAAATACAGCCGCATGCTGTGAATAGTCTGAGCGTTCGTGAATGGGCCCACCAGCGATCTCCGTATAGCGCTATTTGCTCATCTGGAATCAATCCAAACAGATTGCACAGCATGCGGCTGTATTTTATTAACAAGGAACAAGGAACTGCCTTCAAAAATACATGGTGAGTATGGCTCAGTTTGGTGATATGGAAACACTGAACGGACTGCTGGCGGTTACTATGCCGCTTTTCGGTAAGTCTGTGTAGGCATTACATTCCCTATCTTTATTTAAAAACGATAGGAGGGTTTATGAATGGGGCTTTGTAGTTTGTGTCAGTATTATGAAACCATCTCCTAACAGTATACTATTATACTTCTGTTATATTTATTATGGCTGTGGGACGAGGATATGATGTATAACTTAGTCTTTTTGAACAACTTGCCCAGGACGTATGTTCGAGTACTGGGCAATATGCGTCCAAATATGGCGTTGTTAGAGACCGTTCTGTTCACAGCTAATATAACTAAATGCTCTGAGTAACAGTGGTCCCGTTATGGAGACTTTACTTAAGACAATATTAATGAACCAACAAAGTTGCGGGAGGTTTAGGATATAGGGTTCAGCAGCCAAATATACTTTGATAGGTTGATTCTCAAACTTAGTAGAGTAGACAGATTGCTACGTTTTTAGTCACTTTACAAAGATGGCTGCCGTAGATTTGGAATATACATTGGAATTTTGTGTTTGTTGTTTTGCTGACACGAGGAGTTAACACGGGCAATGGAAGGTGACAACATGCTGCATGATTTTTGGTACAAAATGTAAAAGTGCACTTATTTAGTTCACTGCCACGCTAGAGTATTATTTCGATACAATGAACTTTTAATATAGAACTGAACACAATTCATGATATTTTGAGATGGCCGCCATGTTTTTCGAGACACATTACGGTAATAGGATGATATTCTGCTGACATGAAGGGCTAATAGGGGTAATAGAAATAAGCAACATGTCATATGCTTTGAGCACTAAAATATACAATGTACTTCTGAAACTCACTGGTATGTTAGGATGTTATTTCTCCTAAACCATGACCTCTTTTTTTAACGAAGTATTGAATACAGTGCTCATACTGGCATGTAGTGGGTCATGGGTTAGAGGATGTCGACAAAGATACCTGTTTTGGGAGGCCAGCACAATTTTAAAATATAAGATAACACTCACTCTTGATGATGGCTGAAAGAAATTTTTCGCTAACAGAATGTAATAATAAGGAACAACGGTTTGATGTTGAGTCCCTACGGTCAGATGAGCTCTATGTATGGAACATATATTGAGCAGCAGATTAAAAATGACTATAGTGATTTCCCTGGGTTTTCTGCTTTTTCCTGTGGAAATCTTATAATTAATCTGTTTTGTTGAATAAATATCATTCCAGATCTCTGATCTCAGTGTTTTAGGAATTTTTTAATAAGAGATTATTCATTGAAATGTTTATATTTGCAGATTGTCTGAACACTGTATAAAAACCTTATTCATACTGGTTCTTGAAATACTGCGCTTTGTTTGGAGAATTTACTATATGACAAACACTGAAAGGTATGGGTTTTAATTGTCATTTGTATTATTATGTGGTTTTTTTTGTATAAATTTATAACGTTTTGAGTGCTATACACACATTGCTTTTGTGAGGGGGTGTCACCTAGTTCTAGAAATATTGTCTATGTTCAAAACAATATGTTTTTACATGTATTTGGACATTGTAAATGTTTTTCATTTTGAATCCTTTATGCATTTGAGCTAATGCTTTCGTGTACTAGTCAATGTATTAATCTTTGTATACAATGGATAGCAGGTTCCAATCATGTAAATGCATTTGAATCATGTGAATGTAATGTTGTGAATAGGGTTAGGCTCCATCATTTTAAACACATATATTTGTATGTGTTCTCAATAGCCCTGAAGAAGTCTCTCAAGAGACGAAACGCGTTGGCTATGGCTATGATGAATGAATTTGTGAAGGAAGAATCTGTTTGTGAAAAATAAAGAACATTGGGATAAAGAAAAATATACTCTGGACTTGGATACCTTTTTTATTCCTTATGTGCTGAATTACTTTAATTTTTTTATTGATTATAACTACGGCTCCCGGTTTTAAGGTATTTATTTTTTTGCCATTTCCGTCTGTATTTATCCATATTTATTTTTGGGGCCTTTTTTCTGTATTTACCCACATTTATTGTTCCCCCAAGCAAAAGACGACACTGCAGCTAGTATTTTTCCATATTTATTTATATTGACAATGCACACATCCGCTCACTTAAACTAGCGATTTGTTGTGGCTTTAGCAGTGCTTTAAATGGTCCGGTACTGAGTAATTTGAAAAGGAGAGTACCTGTGTTTCTCAGTTCTGTTATTAGACACATTAGGATAAAGTACAAGCACTTATCAGGAGGAAACATGTGCCAGCGCGCCTGTATTTCCATCTAAAGCCCTTGGGTGGAGGTTGGTTGAGAATAGTAAAATTAATGAATGAATGTATAAAGTATTACTTAACTTTGCAAACTGCATCACCCCTAGAGGCATACATTCTTTGAAAATGAGAAATGAATGAATTATGTATTGTGTAACTCTGCAAACCGACTCACCTACATGCATGCGCTCTATAAAAGAGGGAAATAATGAGTTAATGGATGAATAAACTTGTATTGTGGAAGTACGGTCTGAATCGCGTGGAGGTGTACATTCTTTAAAAAGACTAATATGAATGAATATACCTGTATCATGTAACTTTGCCCACTGAATTAATCGCGTAGAGGCATGCCTTTTTCTTAAAGAATGGGTGCACAGACTGCTGTAAAAAGATACGTATTGAGTGTTCTCTCCAGAGAAGAATCTTTGGTAGATGTCGTGCATGTTTTTAACGTGCCTGAAGAACACATTTTGAACCATCTGCATTTTAGAAATAAAACAGCGTGGCACACAAAGGTGTATTTGGGTAGTGAATGACCTAAATAGGCCGAAAGGCTTGTTTACAAAAAGCAAGACTGCAGGGCGACGTGTTTGATTTGTAGGCCACCCTTCTCTTTTGTTTTAAAACAGTATGAAAGGCTCCGTGATCTAAGCTGCAATATCCACATTTACAGAGCCAAGACGAGCTTGTAGGCAGCTTTGTAAAATGGTTTTATTTGTCTGCGTCCATCTGGTGCGGGGCATCCAGGCCCTGCTGTGGAGTGGTGGGGGCTGACGCAGATTGATTTCAAAGTACACTGCATCAGTGCAGCCCTGGGCAGTCCGAGCTGGGCAGTTTCAGGCTACTCTGTTGCGCTGCACCAGTAGGCAGTGAGAGTGCGTCATGGTCAGGTACCAAAAACGGCCCCCAGGGGTCCAAAACCGGCCCCCACCCGTGCGGCGCACCGGGGGATTGCCCGGTGCCCGCTATGGCCAGTCCGGCCCTGCTCATGGTGCATGCAGCCCTATCACCCTTCAGGTTCCAGGTGTTCACCCTACTGTGCCAAGTGCTTCCGTGCTCCGGCCAATGATTAACCCCAAACCACCCGCTTTTAATGCTCACATTAATGGAAACGGCAAGAATGGAGATTCCAGCTCATAATTGCCTGCCCTGAAGGAGCTTGTAAATATAGGGCAAAGGCAGCACATCACTGCCGGTGCCTGAGTGTCACTGCGTGTCTGTTCTAGGTGAAACAGCAACAAAGCCTCATTAGCATAAAAATGGTCTTTTAAAGACCTGTGAAGTGCTCGGGTGCGGCTATGGGTGTGCCAGAGAAGCTGTCTAATCCTGGGCTGTCACACACGAGTAGGAAGAGGGGGCGGGCGCCCCCTCCTCCTCCTACTCGTGTGTGGCAGCCCAGGATGAGATAGGTTCCGTGGCACACACACAGCCGCTAGGTTGAGTGTGTCACTGAAGACGTGAACGCATCCCTGCGATTGGGCACACTTAAGTGGTTCGTTGTAAAGATACAATAGACTCCAAAGGGTCCGAATGGCAAATGTCTTTTTTATTTCAAAGATTCATTCGTTGATTCATTTCTTTTCAAATTTGTGAATTAAAGTTCATAATATGCCGTCGATTTCATTAATTTTTCAACGTTATCAAACAAGGGGTTAACCAAGAAATGCTCCAATGCATTTCGGACCGGGAAGGTCCTTTCTCAAGGAGCTCTGCAGAAAAAACAGAATGACGCTCTAATCAATGCGTATCTAACGCTGGTAACACACAGTTAAACTGACTTAACATGCATGCATTCATGTGTGTGCAATACATAAGTGAAAACCTAACAATGTGACTGGTCGTGATTTAACCCCAGAGGGTTGGCAATATCATGCGGGTAGGAGCGTGATAAATTGTTCTGGTAAGGTGTATCAGGGTGACATGGGGAAGCTATTCCAGGGTGGTGCTCATGGGAAGAACTAAAACCAACGTGATAGTGAAAGGTGGTGTGGAGGATGAATAAACGCCGGTACGCGTTTAGAAAAAACCTAAAGAGCACGTGTGAAACTAGTGGGTCGAAAGGGTGATGAGGTACAGTGAAAAGGTAAACAAGCAGCTCGTCGCGGACGAGACTTACGTGAAAGACATGAATCACGCATTTGGGAACCTAAGGAAAAATAAACCAGAAAATGGAATCAATGTGAGAAACGCTGTAAATCCAGCGTTCTCGGGACGGTCTATGACAGACTTAACACTTACTTGAGAATATAACACGCATCAAGCATGTCGGGTTTCAAAGACGGAGTGCACGAACTCCGCGGAGTGAAGTGGAATTCTGAAAGGGTCCTTAGATCACCTGATAGGTTTGCCAAAACTAGAAGAGGGACTAGTGGTGGTGGGTGCGAAAGGGTCAGCCATATTGGAAGGGGGTTCAATGGAAAGTGTAGCGAATGTGATAGGAGGCGTGAGCAATCTTACACTGCAAGCAAAAATGGACAAAAACAGGTTAAAATGTGCATAAGGTGTACCCGCGGGGTACTACAGAAAGCAACTTAGTTCAAGACGGTCATTGAGGCCGTGTGGCTTCATGGCTTGAAGTCTGTATATCCATGAAGTTTCCCTCTGTAGGAGTGTCTTATTGATGTCTCTTCCTTCCACTTTGTGTACAGTTTCAAGTACCAAAAATTTGAGCTGTGCTACACTGTGGTTGGCTTCATTGAAGTGAATGGCCACATTAGACTTAACATTCTTTGTGCGAATGTTTGATTTGTGCTTATTCAGACGGGTTTTAATCTTTCTGGTAGTTTTTCCAATGTATATCATGCCGCACGGGCATTTTAATAAGTAGATGAGATTCGACAAATCGCATGTTGCATCAACGTTCAATTTGCTCTTGAATCCTCTCATGGGATGATTGATAGTGTTCCCTTTAATTATGTTATTGCAATGATGGCACGGGCGTGTGCCAGTGTGAGTTTGAAGTTCAGTGGTGGTTCTTTTTTTTTTTTGTGTAAAGCCTTTATTATCACTTCCAACAGGTACAAGTATGGGCCTACAACCACCAGGGCCGGCCGCTAATTAGGTTCACCATAGTAAATTGAGCATAGCACGATACAGCGGCCCATGAGGCAGATGCACCATAGAGTCGATTGAGAACTTGCAATCGAGCGCACATACTAAAATACAATATGCAAGGCTCCATTTTATAATATGAGAAATGACGGATCAAGTGCCATATAATAATACAACGTCATAGGAAGGGCGGGCCAAATAGAAAGATAATCGCAATGAGAGCGGTCGCAGTGAAAACAGTGACGCTAAGACACACGTTCAGGATAAGAAAGCATTCAATCACAGCTCGCACAGGTGAAGCGCCCGCCCATTGACACAAATAGTACCATAGAGTTATTGGCACAAGTAAAGAAGGATCAATAACAAACACAAAAATGTACCCACCATACTGACCCGGGAAATAAGAAACGAGAGAAAAGAAGAAAAGAACGACAGAGAAAAAGGCCATAGAAACAAAGAAAGGCAAAACAAAAATTCCCCACCTCCAACCCCCCACCCAGCACCCCTGCAGGTGACTTCGGCCTAATCCCCCCTAGCAGCGTGCCTGTCGCCCTAAATGACTAAAACCAGAGAGAAGAATAAATGTAAAAGGTGATTAAACCCCGATCCTAAAAGGAGGAATGGAGGGGGACAATAACGCACGCAATCCAAGACTCCCCTCCCCCCCGCCCCAACAAAATCCCCGTGAGTAAAAGCCATCGTGCCAGATACAAGAGGAGATCACACTAGAGAAAACTGTAAGCCCCGCCCAGTCTCCAACAACCAATGAAGCAAATCCCGTCACCGAGCAAACCTCTACAGTAAACCCAAAGCAATAGTCTCAGCCCTGTCCCCTTCGATCGAGCGTGCTGTCCCCACCTGATAAGTCGGACCCACACCCCAAAGTGTCAAAAAATATATAGAAGTCGCCGAAATACAGTCTACTAGATGAAGGATAGATGGTAAACCCCAAAGTACTTAGCCGATGCCGACGATACTCCTCCCCGACTGTCCGGTCCGACATGCCCCCCTCCGCCATCTTGTTGGACCAGCCGGGAAGGGGGTGCGACGCAGTCCAATCCAGTCGACAGTCTCGACACAAAGTTACCAGAATGGGTATAGCAGCTAAACGGTCCACTGATAGCGAAACCAAGGAGTCGAGTCCCACAGTCGATACACAGAATGAAGCATGATCAATCAATACCACTTCTGGGGGGTTAAACACATCTCCGTGCACAGGGTCTAGTTGCGCCACTGGGGCGTCCATCGAAAATAAAGGCGTCCATCGAGTCCCGTGCGATGAATCAGGGTCCGGTTCCAATTGCCGAACGCCGTCCGCCACCGACAGCAGTCTACGGACCCGGGCTTCCGTTGTCACTAGAAGTGCCTCGAGGGCTGCCAGCACAGCCCGTAGCGTCGGGCCACACTCAGTCCGCCCCGCCATGTTTCGAACCGGGCAGCAAAGTAGCAGCAAAACAGTCTAAGAGATGATGAAAGGTCAACGGACCGGACCCAACCGCCCTCACCAGTCCGCTGTCGTTCGACTGGGATCCGGCAGGGCCACCACTCTAGACCCCGGCTTCCTGATAGGAGCAGGCTTCAAGATCTAACCTCGACTTGACTCCACACCACAATGTCGGGAAATTTTCGGGATCGCTCCATCGGGCCACAGACCCGCTCATTGACACTGATGTGTGGCAGAAAAACAGGAAAGGGGACAGGATCTGTTAGCTAAGGACGGAGGTCGGGGATAGCCGGGAGACTAGGCCGCCATCCCACCGCCGTCGTAGCTCCTCCTCAGATAGCTCAATCTTAATGTCCACACTGCTGATATTAGTACCCTGGCTCAGAGTGGGACTCGCAGCTGCCTCAGGGCGGCAGTGCTCCCTCTATGTATCGAATCAGCGTTTGAGCAAGGCTGAGCACCCCCTTCGCCATCTAATACCGTCCTGTGTCCAGGCCACACCCGGCATCACGTCTCTTTTCTTCAGCGCTAGGCCGATGCATCCATTTCGCCCCTCACATAATCTTGAGCGTGCAATCAGGGTCCACACATGCAGGCGTAGTGTTTTCGCTGCGGCTTCCCGGGGGATTTTTCCGGCCGGCGCCCCCATGTGTTGGAGGCCCTGGGGCCCAGGAGGAGCCGGGGGCTAAATTAGGCGGTGCGCTCAATCTGTTGCTCCGGGCCTGCGCGGCACACGCAGTCCGGCCTCCTTCCCCGAGACTCCTCACCAAGGGCGCCGCTCGATCTCTTCGCGGCTCCGGGTCAGGTATTTCAACGTTCAAGCACCCTCAGGCGATGGCCGCCGTGGGGTGCACCAGCGCAGGCTACCGTCGTCTTCAATCCCGGAGGGCTGCGTAGCAATCGGTCCCGGTACGGAGCGTGTCCAGGCCTTCAGGAGCGCTTTCCGCCGTCGGTTCGAGACGCAAATCGTTTCTCGTGTGCTCCCAATGCTCCGGCACGATTTACATTTTGCAGGCAATTTGGCACAGGCAAAACAGGATATTTATCAGGATGTGTAATGCGGCGGAGGAGCCGAAGGCCTAAGCGGCCATCTCCGTTGCAGGCTAGCTCCGCCCTCTCCTCAGTGGTGGTTCTTGATAGGATTTCTTTTATGTTCTCTGAGCGGGTGTAGGCAAAGATGGGCATTTCCTTAAACAGGTCACCAAAATCTGGTTCAGAAGATAAGATTCGCCAATGTTTCATGATGATACTTTTGAAGGTTTTGCTGGATGTAGAATATCTGGAAACTAGTACCATTCTTTTACTGTCTTTCTTAATTTGTGCGAATGTTTGATTTGTGCTCATTCAGACGGGTTTTAATCTTGCTGGTAGTTTTTCCAATGTATATCATGCCGCACGGGCATTTTAATAAGTAGATGAGATTCGACAAATCGCATGTTGCATCAACGTTCAATTTGATCTTGAATCCTCTCATGGGATGATTGATAGTGTTCCCTTTAATTATGTTATTGCAATTATTGCAATGATGGCACGGGCGTGTGCCAGTGTGAGTTTGAAGTTCAGTGGTGGTTCTTGATAGGATTTCTTTTATGTTCTCTGAGCGGGTGTAGGCAAAGATGGGCGTTTCCTTAAACAGGTCACCAAAATCTGGTTCAGAAGATAAGATTCGCCAATGTTTCATGATGATACTTTTGAAGGTTTTGCTGGATGTAGAATATCTGGAAACTAGTACCATTCTTTTACTGTCTTTCTTAATTGAGCCTTTGAGGGCTTCTGACCGAGGGATGGTAGATGCTCTTATGATGGCTTCATTGACTGTTTCTTTAGGGTATGCTCTGTTCAAGAATCTTAATGCCATTGTTTGCGTTTGGGAAGTGCTGGTTTCTGGGTCGGAGACAATCCGTTTGATCCTTAACATCTGGCTGAATGGTAGGTGTTTTTTTTAAAGATTTTTGATGGAAGCTGGTATGGTGCAAAGTATTGTTACGGTCTGTGGGTTTCCAAAAGAGGTCTGTCTGTAATCCATTTTTGGTCAATTTTATGAGGACATCTAGAAAAGTTATTTCCTGATTGTTGATGTTCCACGTGAGTTCGATCCGGCTGTCTCTAGAGTTCAAGTCTGTGAGAGCAATTTCCAAATTTTCTCGGGAGTCTTTCCAGACGAAAAAAAGATCGTCTATATATCGTACATAAAGTTTAAGATTGTTAGTCCAATTGCTGTTCGTGTAGATGTTGTGAGACTCAAATTCACCCATATAAATATTCGCGTAGGTCGGTGCTGCGCAGTTGCCGATGGCCATGCCGGACATTTGTAAATACCATTGATGATCAAAGGAGAAGTAGCTATGGTAAAGGGTGAATATCATAAGTTCCAAGATGAATGTTTGGAGGGGATCCGCAATATTGCTATGTAGTAGTGCTTGCTCTACTGCCTCAATTCCACCGCCGTAGGGGATGGAGGTGTATAAACTCTTGACATCTGCGGTGCATAGTATCAACTGTTCACCTTCATTAATGGTCATTTGGGAGAGTTTATTGAGAAATTCTGTGGTGTCTTTGATATGACTTTTGAGGTTGGTAACTATTGGTTGTAAGTATCGATCAATGAATTTGCCGATGGGTTCATGTAATGACCCTCTAGTGGAGACGATTGGTCGAAAAGGTGGATTCATTAAGTCTTTGTGTATCTTGGGTAGCATGGTAATAGTGGGACTCCTAGGGTGTTCCACTATGAGGTATCTTTTAGTTCTTTCATCGATGATTTCGTTCTCAAAGGCTTTGGTAATTAGTTCAGTCAGTTCCACTTTATATTGACTAGTGGGGTTCCCACTTAGTGGCATATACGTGTCTGGATCCAAGACGTGTTCCATGATCCTTTCGTTGTATAAACTGGTATTGAGAATCACTAGGGCGCCTCCTTTGTCGGCTTTCAGACATTTGATGGATGTATTATTGGCAATTTTCCTTAGGGTGTCCTTGTCCTTGGTGGTGATGTTATGTCGGGTTTTCTTCCTAAAGTTGATTTTGGAGATGTCTTGTTTTACCAGAGTCTCAAAGGTGTCTATACTCTTGTGGCTGCATGGAGGCATGTAGGTGCTAGAAGGTCTTAAGCCTAGTAGCAAGTCAGGTTTGGTTTCAGTCGGAGGTTCCAAAACTTTTTCAAAAAAGTGTCTCAAACGTAGTTTGCGGGTGAGTTTAAAAGTGCTCACTTCCAGCTCCAATAGGTTGGTATTGCTTTGGGGATGAATGACATTCCCTTTTGAAGTGTTTTTACTTCATGCTCAGTGAGTTGTGTGTCCGAGATATTGATCACTAACGATTCTTCCTCGTTTTCGTTTTGGACTTCGTGGGTTGCTGAGTACCTTCTATTTCTTTTTCCTGCTCTTTTTCCCCGCCTGGGTCGTCGGTTATGTCTGGGCCTACCTCTAAAAAAGGCTCAGTTGTAGTAAGATTTACATTGGTTGGTACTTGTGTTGATTTTTGACCACGTGGATCTCCGTATGTGGAGGGTTACGTTGTGGTTCTCCTGGATGGGCGATTTGTACTATCACTCCCTGAAGAGGAAGTGTCAGTGTTTTGGTTGTACGGTTTGTTTCGTCGACGCTGAGCGTAAACGTCCGCCCAGGTGTAAACCTCCCCTAATTTGTAGTCCAATGTATCTCGGCAGAATTTACGGATCTTTCGCTCATTAATTTCTTTTGCGTGCTTATCGAGCTGTTTGTTGATATCTTCCAAGGTGGATGTAAGTTCCTCGGGGGCAACCGTTTCTTTCAGTTCGAGTTCAATGGTCATGATTTCTTTTGAAAGTTCAGATAATATCTCTGATAGTTCTTCCACAATCAAGAGAATAAGATCCAGGCTACATTTGTTTAGGATGGCATTCCACCTCTCTTGGAATGCCTTGGAGTTTTTACATAATGAGGGTTTCAGGGCAATCCGTAGTCCTCGGGGTATGCGCAGCGCTTTGTGGTACTTGACTAATGTATTGGCGTGTAACTTTTGGTTTATCCTGCGTTTGGAAAGGTAAAGAAGTTGTTTTACGCATTGTTCCTTTGTCCTGCTTGAGGTGGTCTGTGTAAGGTCTTCATTGATGAGTGCGTAGATTCGTTCAGTTTCTTCTGTTCCAAAAGCTAATAGGCTAGCTCGGGCTTCAGTTGACTTGGATATTTCCTCATACTGCATTCTTGAATTGTAAGAGGAGGCGTGCTGCCTGCCAATGGGGCAGTATATGTGGATTAAAGACGGTGAACGTTGGCACGGCGCACTGCTTGGTTTCGTTAAAGGGTTTATTTGATGGCTATAAGAAGTTCATATAATGTGAAGGTGCACCGGCAGGTGACGTAACTGTCCTGGTACGTCGCGAGACTGATGATAGGTTGAGTGCGTCACTGAAGACGTGAACGCATCCCTGCGATTGGGCACACTTAAGTGGTTCGTTGTAAAGATACAATAGACTCCAAAGGGTCCGAATGGCAAATGTCTTTTTTATTTCAAAGATTCATTCGTTGATTCATTTCTTTTCAAATTTGTGAATTAAAGTTCATAATATGCCGTCGATTTCATTAATTTTTCAACGTTATCAAACAAGGGGTTAACCAAGAAATGCTCCAATGCATTTTGGACCGGGAAGGTCCTTTCTCAAGGAGCTCTGCAGAAAAAACAGAATGACGCTCTAATCAATGCGTATCTAACACTGGTAACACACAGTTAAACTGGCTTAACATGCATGCATTCATATGTGTGCAATACATAAGTGAAAACCTAACAATGTGACTGGTCGTGATTTAACCCCCGAGGGTTGGCAATATCATACCGGTAGGAGCGTGATAAATTGTTCTGGTAAGGTGTATCAGGGTGACATTGGGAAGCTATTCCAGGGTGGTGCTCATGGGAAGAACTAAAACCAACGTGATAGTGAAAGGTGGTGTGGAGGATGAATAAACGCCGGTACGCGTTTAGAAAAAACCTAAAGAGCACGTGTGAAACTAGTGGGTCGAAAGGGTGATGAGGTACAGTGAAAAGGTAAACAAGCAGCTCGTCGCGGACGAGACTTACGTGAAAGACATGAATCACGCATTTGGGAACCTAAGGAAAAATAAACCAGAAAATGGAATCAATGTGAGAAACGCTGTGAATCCAGCGTTCTTGGGACGGTCTATGACAGACTTAACACTTACTTGAGAATATAACACGCATCAAGCATGTCGGGTTTCAAAGACGGAGTGCACGAACTCCGCGGAGTGAAGCGGAATTCTGAAAGGGTCCTTAGATCACCTGATAGGTTTGCCAAAACTAGAAGAGGGACTAGTGGTGGTGGGTGCGAAAGGGTCAGCCATATTGGAAGGGGGTTCAATGGAAAGTGTAGCGAATGTGATAGGAGGCGTGAGCAATCTTACACTGCAAGCAAAAATGGACAAAAACAGGTTACAATGTGCATAAGGTGTACCTGCGGGGTACTACAGAAAGCAACTTAGTTCAAGACGGTCATTGAGGCCGTGTGGCTTCATGGCTTGAAGTCTGTATATCCATGAAGTTTCCCTCTGTAGGAGTGTCTTATTGATGTCTCTTCCTTCCACTTTGTGTACAGTTTAAAGTACCAAAAATTTGAGCTGTGCTACACTGTGGTTGGCTTCATTGAAGTGAATGGCCACATTTGACTTAACATTCTTTGTGCGAATGTTTGATTTGTGCTCATTCAGACGGGTTTTAATCTTGCTGGTAGTTTTTCCAATGTATATCATGCCGCACGGGCATTTTAATAAGTAGATGAGATTCGACAAATCGCATGTTGCATCAACGTTCAATTTGATCTTGAATCCTCTCATGGGATGATTGATAGTGTTCCCTTTAATTATGTTATTGCAATTATTGCAATGATGGCACGGGCGTGTGCCAGTGTGAGTTTGAAGTTCAGTGGTGGTTCTTGATAGGATTTCTTTTATGTTCTCTGAGCGGGTGTAGGCAAAGATGGGCGTTTCCTTAAACAGGTCACCAAAATCTGGTTCAGAAGATAAGATTCGCCAATGTTTCATGATGATACTTTTGAAGGTTTTGCTGGATGTAGAATATCTGGAAACTAGTACCATTCTTTTACTGTCTTTCTTAATTGAGCCTTTGAGGGCTTCTGACCGAGGGATGGTAGATGCTCTTATGATGGCTTCATTGACTGTTTCTTTAGGGTATGCTCTGTTCAAGAATCTTAATGCCATTGTTTGCGTTTGGGAAGTGCTGGTTTCTGGGTCGGAGACAATCCGTTTGATCCTTAACATCTGGCTGAATGGTAGGTGTTTTTTTAAAGAATTTTGATGGAAGCTGGTATGGTGCAAAGTATTGTTACGGTCTGTGGGTTTCCGAAAGAGGTCTGTCTGTAATCCATTTTTGGTCAATTTTATGAGGACATCTAGAAAAGTTATTTCCTGATTGTTGATGTTCCACGTGAGTTCGAACCGGCTGTCTCTAGAGTTCAAGTCTGTGAGAGCAATTTCCAAATTTTCTCGGGAGTCTTTCCAGACGAAAAAAAAATTGTCTATATATCGTACATAAAGTTTAAGATTGTTAGTCCAATTGCTGTTCGTGTAGATGTTGTGAGACTCAAATTCACCCATATAAATATTCGCGTAGGTCGGTGCTGCGCAGTTGCCCATGGCCATGCCGGACATTTGTAAATACCATAGACGATCACAGGCAGCAAGCTGGGCTGCTTAACAAAAAGCATAAAATATTGGACAAACGTTTGGCACGCCTATTCTTATTTAATACTCTGTAGATTAACTGGCTTCCTCTTTTCTTTATTTCTTTCTTTTTTTCTAGTGACAACACCATTGTAGAACCTCATACCGAGTGATAGCCTCTAGGCGGTTTACCGTCAGCTGCTCGTGGTCTCTGCTGTACTTTAAGGAATTTGGATGCTCTTTAGAAGGGGTTCTGGATTCGAGCACGGCAGCACTTTTCTAGTATTTTCCCGTTTTTTTACATATAAATATAGACAAAGGAAAAATGATTTCCGTCTGTATTTATATGTAAAAATCCGTTTAAACGGAAAACCGGGAGCCCTAATTATAACAAGAAATCCTGACATCATTGTATAGAGTATTCAAAGTTTGGTAGGACTAGTTCCTACCTTGTGGGGAGTAGAGAGGGAAGTACTCCCTGTTTTCGCGCACCATTAGCTACTTTGGGACACTATTCAAGTGTTGAGTGCGGTTCTTATCAGCCTCTGCCCTCAGTCTTGTTGCCTACGAGGTAGACATTGGTGTTTGGATATAATCGGTGGCAAATAGTCATCAGAGAGTTAAAGTTTTAGGATGTTTATTTGTTCATTAGAAACATTTTCCCTTCTTTTTTTAAGGCGGTAAAGGAGGAGATTCTGCGTACATCTGGGGGAAGGGTGTTCCGAATCTTCGGTGCGATACCTGAGAAAGCTCTGCACCCAGTTCTCTTTTGTGGAAGGATTGAGGTTTTAGCAGTAGTGAGCTCGAACTTCGCGATTTTCTGCATCCTCCCGACCGCTCTAGCTTTTGTGCTAAAGAGCTGGGGGTGTTGCTATGTAGGGCTTTATGTGTCATGCAGGCGATCTTTACTTGTACTCTAATATATTATGTACTCTTGTATCAGAGTTTCATTGAAGTTAACGCAGGTTGCCCTGATATGCTCCTAATGGCCTCTGGATATGAGGAGCATGTGTGCTCGTTCGACTTACTTAATTAGGTGGTATACCTTATTACTATGGAAGGTTCAGACCACTTACTGGAGTATATGGCATTGCGCTTTTCCCGCAACATGTTTGACTCTGAAGACTCGCTGTGAATGGATATATTTTTGGGTACCGGGTTGGCTATTTGAAAATTTGAGATTTGGCAAGTAGGCCGCTGACGGGTTGTAGTGAGAAGTCGCATCTCACTCCTCCTCCTGTTCACTACCGATATGGTTAGAAAGTGATCCCGCTGATGGTTATGAGCTCGAGGCCCTGGACTCAGAATCGTGGGGGCGCAAGCAGTACTCCCAGTGGCTCACCTAGCAGGCTTTGGAGACGTTATACCGGCTGGTATATAGAGGAATTATTCGCTCGTGTCCACAAGTCGGTATCTGCTATTATTGCGCTGGCCTGCAGATCTGTACTGAAGATGCCACCCCGGGCGGCAAAAGGGAAAGAGTTAAAAGACCCTGCATCGCTGAAAGATCCCGCTGGAAAGGAGAAAGCTGAAGGAAAAAGTGCTACCGGAACCAGTGTCCAGAAGAATAGCGCCATCAATTCTTCCAAAAGGACTCTGGCGAAAAAGATGGTGAATCTCGAGCCGGAGGTGAGGTGGCTCCAACTCCAGGGGCCCCACGAGATAGTGCTCCCCCATCAAACACTGAATAAACCAAAGCCGAGGGAGGTCACCATGAGGCAGCCCACAGTGATGGAAAGTTTTTGTAACAAACCTGGTGAGCTGGCCGCAGAAAGAACGGAGGAGGCAGGTGCCGTTGAATCGAGCAGCGGACAGGTGCTTGCTGCAGAGAACGTCCTCGAGGACGCTGGCACGCCGGTTGCTAAGCAACCAGCACAGGCGCTGACGGCAAAGCTCAGTGAACGCGGAGCGAAAGCAGCATCAGGGATTACACTAAAGGATGGCAGCCCGGGAGGAAAGGGGGCGCATGGCCAGACCCTTGGAACTGTGAGTATACTAAGCGCGGTCCATGCCGCAGATGGGGGCGGCGCACTTAGTTTGAATCTACAGGGCAATCCCCCGCCTGTGAGAACCCACGGTTTGGCTGCAGGAGCTGATGGGCCACCGGGAGAACAGTATGGAGAGGGCGAAGGCACCCTGACTACCTGAGGGAGTAACCAGGCGCTGGCCGACCTACAGCAGAAAATAGCTCTGCCCGGGCAGCATGAGAGCGGGGCTGGGGGGGCACCTCACCAGACTGCTTTTTTTCTTTGAACGAGGACTCAGAATCTTTGGAGTCTGACGAGGAGAGCACAGGAGAATCCACTGATACCGGGAGCAGCTCCACAGCTCCAAAATGCACACAGAAGAAAAGGAGATCTAGAAGGAAATCTAACCCTTTGGGTAGCCCCGCAGACCCATCTAAAAAATTAATGTGGGACTATTCAGCCATCTCGCAGACCTACCAAGACTCAGAGGAGGCCTCACTCCCTCCAGGGGCACAGATTGCAGCACATGGGTCACCCCAACCTGTCTCCCTAGATTTGTTATTCAGTACCCTCAAAACGATACAAAGTGAGGCAAGGGTGGAAAGTCGGAGGGCAAGACAAGGCGCAAAAAAAATTCAGAACACCCTTAGGAAAATGAAAAAACTGTACGAGGAGGTTGCCGAGAGGGTTACACAGGTCGAAGAAAGGACAGGCAAGCTGGAGGATGACTTTGGTAGTTTCCACACTTTCAAGCAAGATCAACAGAAAGTTGCAGAGGACGTGCAGTGGAAGTTGGAGGACTACGAGAACCGCCAGCGGCGCAATAACGTTAGACTTTTGGGGGTTGAGGAGGGTCTTGAAGGGCAAGATGTCAGGCTTTTTGTGGTGAACTTGCTGAAGGGGGCTTTCCCAGAGTTATCCTCATGGCAGTGGGAGGTGGAAGTACAGAGGGCACACCGTTTCCCCTTTACAATCAAGAGGGGGCAAGCCGAGGCTAAAGACGGGAGGCCTAGAGCGATCCTCCTATTCATTGGCAATTTTTTGTTAAGACAATTAATACTAGAGAAGGCGAAGCCAGAAGCGAAGCACTCCTTTAACAATGTTTTTTTTTGTTGCAAGGCCTGACTTTTGCCACGTTAAGGTGGAGCGCAGATGGAGGCTTAGGCAGCTGATAGCTCCTATACAGGCCCTGGGGTCAGAGGCCTACCTGCTGTACCCAGCTAAATTAAAAGTGATCACTAAAGGGCAAATGAAAATGAAAATGTTAAAACACAGTTGCTTATGTTTCCATACAAACACAACTCAACACAACGTTTTCCGAAGAAACACAGTTGATTCAGTCCTATAGAGGAAAATGTGGTTATCGGTTTACAGGTAAGCAATCGGTCTTTAGGGTTCAGTATATTAGGTTAGAACAAGGCTTCCCCATGGTCAAGGATGCACTCAAAGAGCACCCTCTGAACCCAGGCACCCTAGGGTGCCTGGGTGCAGAGTGCTGTGTAGTGTAGTTCCTATATTCCCAATAGGCTCTGCGCATTGGAATAATATAAACAGCAGTGTAGACGTAGGACTGAGGTCGACTAGGTCTCTACTGACTATATTAGACTTAATTAGTTTTGCCAGCTAGCTCAGAGGTCACTAGAAACTTTCTTGAATAAACAAGGAGGAGTTCAACTTCCCTGGATAGACAAGAAGGTATTAGCTTCTGACAACCATATAACATGACAACTTTGCTCCCTCAGAATAAGAGTGTATCTCTAGAGTCGTGTGAAAACAATAGACAGCTATTTCACTCAGTCAATTGTGCATACTTAGTTTCACCAGAGTGCAGAGAAATAGAGAGACGGGCGTTTTCAATAAAAGGTGTTATTTATTGAGCAGTCTTCTTTCTCATGCAAGAGAAATGAATTGCCACAATTGTAATACTTATAGTAAAGTAAAGTGCGTACAGTAAAAGGAGTATTATGAAATAATACTGTAAAAGCATTGATAGGGTTTCTTAGCCATATGATACTTTAAAATAGATAAAATATATACATACATAAAAACATTGACTAACGTACTCAACTGGTGCTTCTAAATACGCCTACCCCGGTGTACCTGACCTAAGCCTAATACGTGGGAAGGAGTAAGTAAGTAGCAGTTTAAGTTAAGTTGGTTTTGCTAAGGATCTGAATCAAGAATTCTCTTTAAGGGTTTAGTCAGCTCCGTACCTGGGTAATAGAATGCAGGAGGTCTGGTATCTCTCTCTCAGGACTCGATATCCCAGCAACCCGCAAGGGCGGCTGGAAACACCGGAGCTGGATTTTCTCGGCTGGAGAAAAAGACAGCGTCTTTCTCAGTGCGTCAAAAGGGAGGGGCAGCGTCCGTGGGCTCTCGCATCAGCTGGGCTCTCGGGCAAGTAGATAGCCGCTCTGCTCCAAACCACCGTGTGTTTGCTTAAGGCAGCGTTGGTATATTTATACCTGAAAGGTGCCGGGTTTGACGTAAGGTTGGACATAAGACGTCAATAAAAGATGTCACTAAGAACTGGCCGTTCTTTCAGTGCTCGCAGGAGTTCTAGGACAAATCAAAACAGAAGCATGGGGAATTCCCAGGTTGCTGGAGGTTTGGTTTGTTTAAAGAACGCGTTCTCTAGGAGTCTGGGGAAGTAGCCTTGCTTAATTTGGACTGCATGGGCTACGACTAAATATGGATATGATTCTTATGCCTTTATAAGGATATTATTTATTATAGCCATACAAGGGCATAAATTGGGAATATCGAATTAGGGTCCTAGATAAAAATACAACACCCATTCCACGATCTAATGTCCATCATTACTAAAACTAAGCAATAGTAAACATATAACGATGCATGTGTGTTTATCCAGTATTAGGGTATCTTTCATAGATTCACATGCCTGAATCATTCCCCGTCGTCGAGGCGGGAGTCCCACGGTAAATAAAATATATAATAGCAGTGCCTAAAATTTCTTGTAGTAGGCTGGAAAAGCCTAAAGGCCTAACTAGGCCTCAAAACTTAGCAGCCTATCTACATCATTATGTAAAAAGACCTGAAATATTAGCCTCAGCCAATCAGCTGTCCTCACCCTCTAGAACCTTCCCTGCTCAGGCAGTTCTCCTCAGATTTTCACCGCACTTCGTGTGTAAGGGAGTCTCCCTGAGTGCCTACTCAGTTTTTGGATTTTCTAGCTTCAAAATGTCTGAAAGGAAAGCTCTTTTCAAACCCTGTGGAACCTGCTTCAAGAAGAGAGTCCATGTGGATGACAAGCACTCGGATTGTATTTATTGCCTACACCCTTCACATGTGGTGAAGGACTGTAGAATTTGCCGTACCTTCCCTCAGAAAACCATCAGGGATAGGGAGGCAAGGGTTCTTTTGTGGCTGAAGTCTTCATCTGCTGATGAGGAGGACAAAGCCTCAACTTCTAGCAAGAGAGCTAGATCCACGGACAATGCTTCTCCTGAGAGAAAGAAATTGTTGAAATCCTCTCAGAAAGCTTCTGAACCCTCTCAGAGTGCATCGGCTTCTTCAAATGTGAGTACTACCCAGACCAAAACTTTAACTCTGGTGTCTGTACCAACTACTACATGGACTTCTACCTCCTCTTCTACTTCTGTGGTTACCACTTCAGCTATCACGTCACCTTTGATGTCTGTTCCACCTTTAATATCAAAAACCAAGTCACAGTCTTTGAAATCCTTCTCTGCGAAGGCTCCATCGACTAAAACGTCTACTCCGTCGACGACCGCACGGCCGTCGTCGACGAAAACAATGTCTCCAAGGGATTCGTCGTCAAAGACATCATCGACGACCTCGTCGACGAAGATCTCGTCGACGAAGACGCCACCATCGGACGCGTCGACGACGGCGTCGTCGGCGAGAACATCATCGACGACCCCGACGACGAAGGGATCGTCGACGAAGACACCATCGACGGCTCCGTCGACGAGGGACCCGTCGACGAAGACACCATCGACGGCCCCGTCGACGAGAGACTCGTCGACGAAGACACCATCGACGGCCCCGTCGACGAGGGCCCCGTCGACGAAGACACCATCGACGGCCCCGTCGACGAGGGACCCGTCGACGAAGATATTATCGACGGTCCCGTCGACGAGGGACCCGTCGACGAAGACGCCGGCGACGGTCTCGACGACGAGGGACCCGCCGATGACGGCCTCGTCGATGACGGCGTTATCGACACTCTCAACATCGAAGGACTCGTCATTGACAATACCTTTCACGGCCTCGTCGACGACAAAATCTTTGGCGTTGGCAGCGCCGTCGACGGAGAATCCGTTTACTGGGGCTTCTGCTCATCGGCTGCACGGTTCCCCACCTGCAAAAATACAATTCACTCATTTACAAATGAAGACTTACAAAAGGCAGGATTATTCACATATATCTCCGCTCTTGCCATCACACATTTTAGAGACATACATGCAAGGAGAGTCAGAAGAAGGAGAAGAGGATGATGACCCCTTTGGGATTGCCTGTCACCCTTCTCAATTGCATATTAAACTTCAAGAGGATGATGAAGAAGAGTTTCAGGAGCAATATACGCATGACGTATACTCCACTCCATATCAGTCACCTCGTTCTAGACTTCCTCGGTCTGAGGACACAACACATTTACCTACTTCCTTAATACAGGACTTGCAAGCTATGTTGGCAGATTATCGACAGAGATTTCCTCCAACTGAGGGTGCGCCTGCTGGGTCATCTGCTTCGGCTACTGTGCCACGACCTCCGTCGCCAAGTGCTCCTTTATCTCCACAGCCACGTACTTCACCAATTCCTCAGGTTTTGGACAGTTCGTCCTCTGATGGTGACGAAAGTAGAGAGGAGGGAGAATTGCCGGATAACACTCCAGTGGACCCTTGGGAGGATTATGTCATCCCTACACCTTCTCCACCACCTCCCCGTCCTTCAGACTCTCCACCTGAAGATATTGGGGGTTTTCACAATATTATGCAGAGAACTGCTAATAGATTTCAATTGGTCGTCACAGTTGAGCAGTCGGACTGCTTTTTACATGACTTTAAGGAAGGGTATCGGAGAGTGATCAGAGCCATACCTATTATTGACTATATCTGGAAGGAAGGCCTCAATATTATGAAAACACCAGCCTCCATTCCAGCAGTTTTACAAAGGATTGATAAAAAGTATCGAGCACCATCCGATACACCTGCTTGTTTGATCGGCCATCCTCGACCGGATTCGGTCATTTCTCAGGCGGCGCAGCAAAAGTCCAAGAATCCTTCTGCTCCCATCTCAACGCCACCTGACAAGGAGGGAAGAAGGCTTGACGCCATTGGGAAGAAATTTTCTGCAAACGCAGCAGCATCCATTAAAGCAGCAAATTCCTTAGCTATCCTGGCTCGATATGACAGGCAGATGTGGTCGGAGCTCTCGGAATATCTTGAGCTGATCCCGGAGGATCATCAGATGGATGTACGCAGAATTGTGCAGGAAGGTGAAAGGGCGGCCTCAGAGATTATTGATTGCGCCCTAGACATTTCTAATACCAACTTTCGACAACTGGCTGGAGCAATTGTCCTTAGACGTCAAGGTTGGCTCAAGGCTACCACCTTTAGACCTGAGGTCCAAACCAAGATCTTGGACATGTCTTTCGATGGTGAGTCCTTGTTTGGAAAGCACATTGATGACGCTTTATTGGCTATTAAAACCGATACCGACACAGCGAAATCTCTGGGAACCCTGCAATACAAGAGGGGGTCCTTTAGAGGTGCAAGAGGTCGTGGTTACTCCTCCAGAGGAAATTATTCAAACCAACAAAATCGACAATATCAATCATCCTACAACAAACCATACTATCAATCTTCTAACAGGCAGCCTGCTTCTGGTTCTTTCTCTCGGCAGGGAGGACAACGGCGCTCAGGTAATCAAAGGAGAGATTCTAACAAGCGCCAATGAGCTTTGCCGGATGTCGGCCACTCCTCTTTCCCTTCCCGTGGGCGCCAAGATTTCCGCCTTTTACCATCAATGGAGGAAAATAACTTCAGATCAGTGGGTCCTGGATTTGGTCAGCAAGGGACACACTTTGGAGTTTTTACAAAAACCTCCCACAACGCCGCCCAGGGGTCCCCCTCCCCCTCGTCTGCGCTTACTCTTCAAAGAAGCCTTAAAGATGCTACACAAGAATGCAATAGAACTAGTCCATCCTTCTCAGAAAGGGCTGGGCTTTTATTCACGTTTCTTCCTTGTGGAGAAAAATTCAGAAGAGTGGCGTCCAATATTGGACCTGCGCAAACTTAACAAATATCTAAAGAAACAGAGTTTCCGCATGGTCACGTTGAAGGACATTCTGAATTGTCTGAACGAAGGAGACTTTCTGGCTTCTCTGGATATGCAAGACGCATATTTTCACATCCCTATTCACCCCAACCACCGCAAATTCCTAAGATTTCAAGTGGCCGGCGTCCATTTCCAATTCAAAGTCCTCCCATTCGGCCTCAAATCGGCCCCCAGAATCTTCACGAAATGTCTAGCCCCAGTGGCTGCAATGTTGAGGTCCCTGGGACTCCAGGTGTTCCCATACCTCGACGATTGGCTGTTAAAGGGTCCCACCAGTCATTCGACCATGGAGGCAGTCAACAAAACACTTTCACTGTTCTCGAACCTAGGATTGACCCTCAATTCTCAAAAATCTCAGCTCCACCCTCAACAACGACTAACTTTTCTGGGTGCAGTCTTGGACACATGCCAGTGCAAGGCATACTTGACACAGGAGCGTCAAAACAAGCTCGTCAAACTGGCAAAACAAATATCCGCAAAAAAGTCACTTTCAGTGCGGATGTATGCTTCCCTTCTGGGGATGTGTTCAGCTGCGATCAATCTCATTCCTATGGCAAGACTCAGAATGAGACCGTTGCAGGAAGAGTTGCTTCGTCAGTGGAAACAGGTCGAAGGATCATTCGACGACCGCATCAAAGTCACGGTCAAAATGAAACGGGCTCTTCTCTGGTGGTCGAAGACACACAACTTGTCGCAGGGTCTCACCTTCCTCCAAGAGATTCCGGACTACACTCTGACTACGGATGCGTCCATGGAAGGTTGGGGAGGTCACCTTCAGGACCTTCAAATCCAGGGAAGATGGTCTCATCAGTACCAACAGATGCACATCAACATATTGGAACTCAGGGCCATCTTTCTTTCCCTGCAAGCTTTCCTACCGAGGATCGTGAATTCGTCAGTCCTGGTGCGCACGGACAATACCACCAGCATGTTCTACATAAACAAACAGGGAGGAACGAAATCTCTTACCCTGTCACTGCAAGCTCAGGAAATGTGGGAATGGGCCTTACAGCACAACATATCCCTCAAAGCAGAGCATGTTCAAGGGATTCGAAACTCTCTAGCAGACAGTCTCAGCAGAACCTTTGTGGACTGTCACGAATGGGAACTCGAACAACATCAAGTAGACACAGTCTTTCGCCGTTGGGGGAGACCAACGCTGGATTTGTTTGCCACGCAGCAAAACAGCAAGTGCCTGTTTTATGCCAGCAGGTTCCCAGGACGGGGGTCAAGAGGAAACGCCCTCCTCATGAGATGGACCGGAATGTTTGCGTACGCTTATCCTCCGATTCCGCTCATTCCGAAAGTCCTGCAAAAGATGAAGAGGGAACACTGCACTCTCATTCTCATTGCTCCACGTTGGCCGAGACAATATTGGTTTCAAGAGCTTCTCCTGCTGTCTCAACAGCCTCCGTTTCGGCTCAAACCGACTATGTCGATGCTGACAAGAGAGGACGGTCAGATTCAACATCCAGATCCTCAATCGCTGCACTTGCACGCTTGGCTCCTGATTTCCTAGAGTTCAAAGACCTAAACATTCCCTGGGAATGCAGGAAAATATTGTCGCAAGCACGTGCACAAAGTACCATCAAAACATACCGTTTCAAGTGGAAGAGGTTTTGTTCATGGTGTGGAGATAATGATGTTCATCCGCTGCAGGCTCCTCCTGAAGCCATCCTTCCATACCTGCTTTCTCTGGCTAAATCAGGTCTAGCTTTTTCTTCCATTAAAGTACATTTGGCAGCAATCTCCAGATTCAGGAAGCACTCCAACAAACCATCCTTATGTTCTTCCTCCTTGATCAAACAATTCCTTAAAGGACTCTTCAGAGTTTTTCCTCCAGTTCGTCCTCCTCCTCCGGAATGGGATCTTAATGTAGTCCTTTCCCAACTTCTTAAAAGGCCCTTTGAACCAATCCATAAAGCAGAACTGAAATTTCTGACTTGGAAAGTTGCAATTCTGTTGGCTCTTACTTCTGCTCGCAGAGTTAGTGAAATACAGGCGTTCACTATTACTCCACCTTTTCTGTAGTTCTCTAAGGACTTTGTTACACTTAGGACCAACCCTAAATTCATTCCTAAAGTGCCAACTCAATTCCACATTAATCAACCGGTCAAGCTTAGAACCTTTTTCCCGGATCCGAAAACTCCTGCAGAAAGGGTTTTACATTCTCTAGATGTCAAAAGATGTCTCAAATTCTATCTGCAAAAGACAAAAGACATGCGTAAATCTACACAACTGTTTGTTGCCTATGGAAGACCCACCTTCGGTCAAGCTGTCACAAAAGCAACTATTGCCAGGTGGTTGTCCTCCACAATTACCTTCTGTCACGACAAGGCCAATAGACCTTTATCAAGGAAGGTTAAAGCTCATTCCACGAGAACAGTGTCGACCTCTACGGCCCTTTTCGCTGGAGTGACTCTAGAGAACATTTGCCGAGCTGCTACTTGGAAAAGTGTGCACACTTTTACCGAACATTACTGTCTGCAGTCGGCAGTTCAAGATGACACAGCTGTTGGTGATGCAGTGCTGCAGCATCTTCTTCACTAAGGTTGGAAAGATTATATATTTTAAACTTTACATATTTATAATGCTGTCCTATCTGTTATATTCGAAGGTTTTGATGCATATGTTATGTTGGCATGTTTTGTACTCTATTACCTTCCTGGTTGTGTGGGGATTGATTTATATTTTCTTTGTCTCCCACCTTCCTCTATCGACAGACATGATGTTACTGCTTGCTATTCTGATTCAGGCATGTGAATCTATGAAAGATACCCTAATACTGGATAAGAAAACGAGTTACTTACCTGTAACTACGGTTATCCAGTATTGGTATCTTTCATAGATTCACATGCACCCACCCTCCTCCCCGGTAGGGCAGTTCTGGCTATGGATACTACTTCTCACTTGTGCTGGGAAAATCTGAGGAGAACTGCCTGAGCAGGGAAGGTTCTAGAGGGTGAGGACAGCTGATTGGCTGAGGCTAATATTTCAGGTCTTTTTACATAATGATGTAGATAGGCTGCTAAGTTTTGAGGCCTAGTTAGGCCTTTAGGCTTTTCCAGCCTACTACAAGAAATTTTAGGCACTGCTATTATATATTTTATTTACCGTGGGACTCCCGCCTCGACGACGGGGAATGATTCAGGCATGTGAATCTATGAAAGATACCAATACTGGATAACCGTAGTTACAGGTAAGTAACTCGTTTTCTTTCCAACCCACCCCAAAATACATAAATCGTATTTGAAATGGTATATGGTAAATACACGAAAATGAGTATTGGTACTGTACGCTTTTCAAGCAGTGGTATCATTCAGTTAAAAATGCATATATATATCAGTTGAATGATTTGCGAAATTTACACATGAAATGGCTCTGAATACAGAAAAGAAGGTCGAGACCAATCCATCACATATTTATACAGATTCTGTACATATGCTAGAGGCTGAGGTAAAATATTGTCTCTAGAGTTCCTAAAATAGAAGCTCTTTTCTCTAAGAATAGTTCTACTTTAAGCAGAGTACATGTGCCAGAAAAAGGTAAATATTTTGGAAGTGAAAAAAAAATAATTTCGCTTTTGGGGGAAAAATAGTTCCAATTGTTTTCAGTAGCTGTGTTTATCAAAAACTGAAGGCCGAATTCAGAGTTCAGGGAACGCTGTGTACTCGTTGCTTTAAAAGTTATTCTTGTTGTTCAGGGGAGAACATCATATCAGACAGACTCGCAAAAAATTGGTCTACAACATCAGGTGAAAGTTTGACCAAGTTTGAAAATGCCGAAACAGTGCATGTGTGAGAATGATTGCTATAATCGATGTCAGGATCAGCAATGCTCACAGAAAGTTGTACCTGTGTGATGCTGCTCTCATCTCGTACTCCACTGCCACATACTCGTAGTGTGGTTCTGAAAATTCTGGACTTGTGTAATTATTCTGGACTCGAGAATAAAAACTTCATCGTAACATGACGAATTTAGTATCAAAAGACCGAGAATGACGAGTACACCATGTACAAGCATTTTCAGCATATTCGAGTGACGATTTCACCTCGAAATCGTCATTATCGTTCAGAACCCTTGGCTTCCATTTTATGTATGGCAGCCATTTTGTGAGTTGCCCTTTACATAGGCTTATAATCCAGCTGAATTTGATTCCAAAAGGACACGTACACCTTAATCAACTTTCCTATGACCTGTGCAAGTTGGAACCATTGCCCCAGGCCGAACCTGTTAGGTCAGTTCCCCTCCCAGTGGCCGAACAAGATAGCATCAAGGCTCAACAAGCCATAAAACCATTTCAGCGCACACACACCTGCCATATCTTGCTCACATCTGTCTCTGCTCTTTTTGCTTCACTTGCTTTATGGTGGGGAGGTGCCCGTTTTATTGGGGGTCCACCGATATCTGATGAAAAGTTGGGCCTTACCGGATGATTTGTTGTGGGCTGGACGACGTGAAATATGGACATGTCATCATGACTCTGCTTTTCCTTTGTAACAAAGAAATGTAAATAGTATACTGTAAATTCGAAGAATGTTTGCCTGAAGCTGAATATTTTGTATAAAAAGAGAAGCCTGGTTTTGTGAATTCGAGCAGTCTCCTGAGAACATACATCCCGTGTGTTGTACTTCTAGGACTCTTGTTACCTTGGTTGCAGCCAATAAAATCGATCCTTGACTTCACCTAGAAGACTCTGAGTTTCTGTGGTCTGAATCAGGAAGAACCCGAGGTCTTTGGGTGTACCCTGGCACCGCTGGGTTGCCGGTTCAGTACCGGTTCTGAAAAACCCAGTACCTCAGTTGGCGCCCAATGTTTGGGGCGATACCAACGGTACCAGTCCAGCCAGAGGTTCGTGAGGAGCTTCGTGTGAAAATTCTGGAGGACGGCCAACCACTTCATCGACCCCTGCATGTCGACGTGGTCCGAAGGTCTTTGCTGCGAGGTTCCCCGCTTCCCGACGGCTACGAAGGACTGCTGCCCTGGCTATCGCCCTGATTTGGACCCTTGAAGTTTGGTAGAGCGAAACACTAAGATGAGTCTTCTGGTGACGTCATCGATATCTCAGTTAAGTATAAGTGGAGCGTCTCCCAGTCCTTAGTTGGCTTTGATTTGGAGCTTGCAAGCGCCAAAGCCGAAGGACTCGTGTATTCACGAGAAATATCGTAATCGATAATCCTTTGAAGTTTGGAGCTAGACTAGAGAGCGAAGATGCCTGATCTTAGACTTGGAAATTTGTTTTGTCTTGGTTGTAATAATAGGGACTCCCGACTGGAGGACTCATGTCCGGTTCCTCCGGTTGGAACTCAAACTTACGAGTTATATGTGAAACATGGGGTAGGCCCCATCACATACAATGAAGTGTGGATCAAATACACCAGAAAAGATGGTGTTTTAAAATGGCCCCAATATGGTAGCTTCGATACCGAAATCTTAGATAACCTTGAAGTTAAACTGTTCAAAAAGAAAGCCCGGCCGGCGATGTTCGACTCCTTCCGCCTATGGCGTAAGGAGGCCAAACAGAAGGAAATCAAATTAGCTAAGAAAAATAAGAGAGAAGGGGGAATTTTGATAATGCAAGCTGCTATGCAGTTCAAAGACAATGAAGAAGAACAGATAAGTGAGCAGTTGCACAGGCAACGTAAAATGGTAATAGATAAATGCTATCCAGTTTTGCCGTCTCTTCAGCAAGAGGCAGCAAAAGAGCGTGAAAAAGATCCGTTAATGTCACATTTATTAAGTTCACCACCCCCCTATGCGCAAAATGCCACGGCACCCCCGCAACCTTTAGTTGTGCAACCTGTGCCTCCTGTTCCTCCACAGCACCCACCAGCTGTTCTTCAGCTGGCTCCTGCTCCTTTGGTGCAGCCTCCTCCAGGCCCACCGATCACATCTGCTTCACCTGTGCTTTCTACTACTTTGCCTAGTGCACCTTCTGTTTCTCCTGATCCTCCCTCTGCTATTGCTTCTGCACCTGCCTTATCCCACCCTGTTTTTCCACCCGTTGTTCCTTCAGTTTCTCCTTCCGTTCGGCAGAGAATGGCCAACACTGTTACTAATCTTCTCTCACCTCTTTTCGGGTCGCCTACTACGACCCCTAACATGGGACGAAGACAGTTGAGAAGTCAACTGCCTGACTATCAAGAGAGAGATTCACTGAATCGTTTGGCACATAAATGGGTTATGGACACTCTAAAGTATGATGTAGAGTCAGTCATGGAAGTCTTCCGTCAATGGGAAGCACCGACGCAGAGATATGTTTTTGAACAAATGTGTGTTTTTCTCTGTGAGGATTTGGAAGACAATGATCTGGAATACAACCCACAAGAGTTGTGTCGTGTGCGGTTCAATTTCGCAGAGGGCATGATTGTAGGTCGCGATGTCAAGAGAGCGGTTGAGATATTGTTGTCATATCGGAGTAAGGGGGGCCCTTCTCAGTCGCTATTTGAGCATGGTAGGAAAAAGGCGCGACAGTACCCCATGAGAGAGGTTCCCCCACAATGGAGAGAGGGTGACGCAAATGCTCACCCACCTATTCTGCCACACTTTCAGCGGGTGTGGGTACATGTCCCATGGAGGCGAGCTGAAGTTTTAGCCCTTAAACAAACATTACCTGATCCCCGTAAAAATCCCGCAGGGTATTACAAAGAGTTGTCACAAACTGCTGGGTCATGTATAATGAATTTAGCCGATATCGATATGTTGTTTGGGAACGTTGTGCCACAACCTTTGTGGGGAAAGATTCGTCATGTAGATCATGATCAGGAGTTAGGTGACTCATGGACTAATATTGCTGCTGCAGATGCCCGACAAGTTGGTGGTGCTAAGCCTGAGCCTTTAGTAGCTGAACTTCCTGGTAAAATAATTGATTACATGAAAACGATAATGCCTGCAATACGTGTAAACTGGGATAAGTTGTCTGCATGTAAGCAGAAGAAAGATGAAACGTCTCAGATTTCTTCACCAGGTTTGAAGAGACTTTTGTCGACCACAGTGGTCAAGATATGAGCACAGAAGGTGGTCAGCGTTTGTTCGTCGATAAATTTGTGCACAATCTGCTTCCAGAATTGTGTAAAAAGTTAAAAGATTCAGAGAGTTCATGGGCTGTTTCGTCTTCAGCACAGATATTGGCTACTGCACAATATTACGAAAATAGAGACAAAGACGATAAAGATAAAGCAGAAAAGAAAACTAAGGAGTTGAAAACGAAGGTTTTGTTACAGCAAGCATATCCGCCACGTGGTGGAGGTGGCCAGAATAGTGGTGGTCAAAATAATAGTGGTCAGAGTAACTATCAGAATAATAATCAGCAGCCTCAACAGTATCAGAGGAACTCGCAAAGAGTCGAGTATACTCAACCACGTGTCCCTGTAGGCCCCAATCACTGTTCATATTGTAAGGAAGAGGGTCATTTCAAGTATAGTTGTCCTATTTTATTACAGCGTGCAAATGGTGCTTCTGGTGTAAGAGGTCGAGGTGTTCAGCAAGCGTCCAGAGGTAGAACACGTGGAAATTTCCCCCAGAACACACAGTCTCTTCCACCTCAAAATTCGATGAATAGGTTTGATCAGCAGAATAACGCATCTGGTATGACAGCTCAGTACTATGTTGATGATTACTATACAGAAGATGAGCATTGGGAAGGTAATGATTGCTAGGACAGCCATAGACAAAGAGAGGGAGTTGTTTCAATTCCAGTAGATCAGAGTGGACCTTACGTTGAGGTGATTACATCAGGTGTGTCAGAGCCTTTTCTGTTGGATACTGGTGCTACAAAGAGTTCTATTATGCACTCCAAACTCCCTGGCGCACCTTTGTCTGGCGAAATGAATGTTTCTGTAGGTTTTTCTGGCGCCCCAGTTAGAAATCCAATTTCTGACCCTTTGTCCCTTTCTGTTGGACCTTGTGAATTCGAAGCACCCCTTATTCTGACAACAGGTTGTGGTGAAAACTTGCTAGGATTAGATTTGCTAAAAAGATTACATGCGACTTTGTACTGTTCTCCTTCTGGAGTACAACTTACACTGGGTAAGAAAGTGGTTTCTCCAATGTATTTGTCGAGAGACAAACTTCCAACAGAATTGTCATCTCTCCCTAATATTATTTGGGCTACTGGTCCTAATGATGTAGGTCTTTTGGAAATACCACCATATGTTGTAACATTGAAAGCCAATGTTAGAATGCCACGAATTCCTCAATATAGAATTTCTAGTGAAGGTGAAAAAGCTTTGCTAGCGATCGTTTACGAACTGATTGAAAAAGATGTGATTGAAGAGACAAGAGGCATCGTTTGCAATAGCCCTGTTCTGCCTGTTTTAAAACGAACTGATCCCTCTCAGCCACCTGTGTAGAGATTCGTGATTGATCTTAGAGAGGTCAATAAAATAGTTGTGCCACAATTTCCAGTTGTCCCCGACATTACTGCATTATTGACTATGATTCCAGCTTCTGCCACCTGGTTTTCGGTGATTGACCTGAAGAATGCTTTCTTCAGCATCCAGATTGCTGAGGAGAGCAGGGATATTTTTTCCTTCAGTTTAGGAAGACGCAGCTTCCGCTTTAAACGCGCTCCTTAGGGCTACTGTGAAAGTCCATCAATATATAGTCAAGCTCTAAGAACACAGCTTGATACGATTGTTTTACCTGAAGGTGCTACTCTTGTACAGTACGTTGACGATTTGCTTGTTGCTGCAGATACTGAGGAAATATGTAAGAAAGCCACGTTGTCTTTGTTGCGTCATCTGTGTGATTTGCATCACAAAGTGTCACTTTCCAAATTACAATATTGCAGACAAGAAGTGACCTACTTAGGTCACCTCTTATCGAAGGAGGGAAGGAAACTGACCCCAGAAAGAATTCAGGCAATAGCGAAATTGAGTGTGCCAAAAACACAGAGAGAAGTGCGTGCTTTCTTGGGCATTACATCGTACTGTAGACAGTGGATTCCAAATTTTTCGTTATTAGCCAAACCTTTGGTGGCATTAACATGTAAAGATACACCCAATCCCATTCCTTGGTCTGAAGAGTGTCAGAAACGTTTTTCTGAATTGCGCACAACATTATGTTCGGCTCCTGTGTTGGGTACCCCCAACTACAGTAAGCCCTTTACATTATATGTCCATGAGAAGGAAGGTTGTGCATTGTCAGTTTTGACTCAGTTGTTTGGGGACAAACAGCGTCCATGTGCATATTTTTCGTCGACTTTGGATCCAGTAGCTAGAGCATTGCCAAGTTGTTTAAGAGCCACAGCGGCAGCAGCTGTTTGAATTCGACAGTCTGCTGGTCTAGTAATGAATAATACCCTAGTCGTGATGGTCCCACATGCAGTAGACACGTTGTTAAATAGAACCAAGACACAGCACTTAACCAGTGCTCGATTGTCAGGTTACGAATTAACCTTGTTAGCGAGTCATGTGCACATAAAAAGATGCAACACACTCAACCCAGCTACGTTGTTGCCAATTGTAGAGGAATTAGATGCTTCAGAAAAGCATGATTGTTTTCTTAGAACAGAAGAAGAAACGAAAGGGAGAATAGACCTCCAGGATACTCCTCTTGCTGAATGTGATGGTACATTGTGGGTGGATGGTTCATGTTTCAAGCTTCCGAATGGTGACACGACTGCAGCATATGCTGTCACGACTTTGCATACAATTGTTGAAGCTGCACGTATTCCACATAATTCAGCTCAAGCAGCAGAGTTGATTGCACTTACAAGAGCATGTATACTATCAAAAGGAATGAAAGTGACTGTCTATACCAACAGTCAGTATGCATTTGGTGTGGCTCATAGTTTTGGACGACTGTGGAGAGAACGTGGGTTCCTGACTTCGCATGGAGCTAAGATTCAGCATGGTCAGTTGATGAATGAGCTTCTTGAATCACTGACCATGCCTCTGCAAGTGGCGATTGTGAAATGTAGTGCTCACAAGAAGGTGACTGATGATGTTGGTCGTGGAAATGCATTTGCTGACGAAATCGCGAAAGAAACTGCAAGGAATGTGATGAGCCGAATGTATGTTGCAGGCCCTGCAAGATGGGTTGGTGACGTTGGAATGTGTGAGGACACGATAGAGAGTGTGAAGTCTATTCAAGCTGAGGCTACAGAGAAAGAGTTGAGCATGTGGAGAGAAAGTACGGGTAGAATGGATGCAAATGGCTGTTGGATTGAATTGTCAGAGCATCAGAGATGGTTGTTACCCGATGCATATGTGCTTGCAGTGGTTACAATGGCTCATGGAATGGCTCACATCAGTGTGAAAGGAATTTGTAAGTTGTTGGCTCCAGTATGGCAAAATGCAGGAATTCCCAAGTGTGCAGAGAATGTCGTGAAGAATTGCATGGTGTGTCTGAAACACAATCCTGGTAGGGGAACCCCAACTCCAGCTGGTTATTTTGCACCTCCTACGTACCCGTTCGAGGTTTTGCAGCTAGATTTCATCCACATGGAGAGGTGCAACAATTTAAAATACGTACTCGTTGTTGTTTGTGCCTTCTCAAGATGGGTAGAAGCATACCCCCTAAAAGACAATACTGCCTTATCCACAGCGAAAGCCCTGGTGAAAGAGTTCTTCCCCAGGTTTGGAATGCCTAGAATGGTCGGGAGTGATAGCGGAAGTGAATTTGTGGGTCGAGTGATGAAGAGAGTATGTGAAGGACTAGGTATCCTGCAGAAGTTCCACGCTGCAAATCACCCCAATCAGCTGGATTAGTAGAATGCTACAACGGCACTTTAAAACTTAAATTGGCCAAAATTCAAGCGAGCACAGGTCTTAAATGGCCTGATGCTCTACCCCTAGCACTCCTGTCCACCAGAATGACTGTGCACTCACGAGTGAAATTTAGCCCCTACGAAATTGTTTTTGGCCGCCCGGCCAACATATGGGGAGTGCCACGACCCACCAAATTCAGCGAGATTGAACACCCTGTTTTGCTTGATTATCTGTATGAATTGACGGCTAAATTGCGTGTTTTGCATCAACAGGTTCACGACACCCTGCCTCCGGTCTCTGAGACTCCAGGTCACGCCATCGACCCTGGATCCTGGGTGTTGGTCAAGAACTTCCAGAGAACTAAAAACGACCAGCCCAGGTGGACCAGACCGCACCTCGTCCTTCTTTCCACAAGATCAGCCGTTCGGGTGGAGGGGAAGGCCAACTGGATCCACGGGATCCATTGTAAAAGAATCCCTTTTCCTCTGCCTTATGACCAGTGGGTCCAGAAGGGTGTCGCTGACTCAGAACCTGAAACCGTGCCACGTGTCGTACCCTTCAGTGATGCACGAGTAAAAGGAACATTGACTGAACAGGAGAACGATAAACTTTTGCAACCAGCTGTATCACCGTCAATTCCATTGGACACTACAGAACCTGAACTCTTGTTCCAAGATAACACTATACCAGGAAAACAACGGTATAATTTGAGGCCGAGACCTATGGACTAATAAAAATCTTTTTTTCCTTCCAGGTTTTTTTGAAAGTGCAGCTCTCCCATCTAAGAAACTTGCTTATTTTTGTTTTTCGAACCGCCATCCGGGTTCCGCTGCTAGGGCCGCGATTGCTTAAAGTCTTTGGGGTGCAGCTGACGACGTTAGGTCGGCAGTTCTGGTTGGTCTAAGGGAGTTGCCCTGGACTGACCGAGGCATTTCTTAGCAGAATCAACCTCCCGTCGCGGGCAGCACTTTAGAGAGGATGGAGTTTCCCGAGATGGAGAGACCTGCCAAAAGAGTGAACTTTAAAACCAGGATCTGTACAATCATGACAAAGAAAAACTTTTTCATATTGTGCATTTGTATGTTATTCAGTATGATGATATTTTTAATAAGTTATGTGTTATTCTCTTTTCGAGTAACATTTGCACCCACTTCATCGCCTATACCTCCCCCTTCTACTGTTTCCTCACATTCTTTTCAACCCCTTCCTGAACACGAATCCGCTAGGAGATTAGAGTTTATCAATAACTCCTTTGTTCAGCTCTTGCACCAACACCAACTTGTAATGAACACGACTAACTGTTGGGTGTGCGGTCTTATGCCTCACACAACGGATAAAGGTATCCCTTATCTGGTCCTGCCATTTAGCCACAATGGTTCTGTGTGGGCATACAGAACAATGTTCATATATGCACGTGAAGTCTACCCCCTGCGTTCTGTAACAGACAATCCTAAAAATAGTGCTCTAGTCAAGGGTATAGTTGACATGATTAAGGATGGTATTTCTTATGAAACTACCCCCGAAGATGAGATACGTGCCTATATAGGATGGAACGTGACAGGATATGGAGCTATTCTGAATGAGAAACAGCAAGCTAAGATATCTTCCCCGATTTGGATTGTACCCCATCAGGGTCACCTGTGTCTGCAAGGTACTGGCAAGAATCCCAGAGCTCAGTTAGGGAAGAGTGTCTGTATTGAAACGTATGTTTTTGGATCACAGACTTCCCCTGCGTTTTTAGCAGCTAAGGGTACCTATTTCATCTGCCATGATAGAGCCTATACATGGTTGCCCCCTGACTTTTCAGGCTCATGTTTTGTTTCGTTCCTGTTGCCTCCCACCTACACAGCAGCGGCAGATTACCACAAGACAAGGATAGTTAGAGGTGTCTTGAGTAAAGAAGACACTGCAGGACAAGAATTTGGGGACTTCGCAAAGGGTTTTCTGCCGTTCTGGGGATCCATGGCTAACAGCAGGAACATAAGGCAATTGACAAGGGTAGTTGAGTCCACCGTAATAGAAACTGCTGGCGCCCTTAGTAACCTGACTGCTGAGCTCCAGTCGGATCGTCTTATGACCCTTCAGAACAGGGTCGCATTAGATGTCATACTTGCAGACCGAGGTGGGGTATGCAGATTGATCCAATCGAGTTGCTGTGTTTTCATCCCAGATAACGCTCCAACGGTGTACCAGGCCATCTCCAAACTACATAAGATTTCCGAATCTATTCATGTGGATAAAGGAGATTGGTCATTAATGGGATGGTTCTGGGAACTGATATCCACCTGGGGCTGGAAAATTCTGATGGTCATTGGGATGGTCTTAGCCATTCTTTTCCTGTTCTGTCTATGCGTACAGTGTGCTCCTGCAATATGTGGCCTTTGTGTCACATCATGTGTAAGGAAGCCTGTATCAAGAGATGAACTAAGTACTAGAATGATGTTACAGCAACATCTCAATGACTTTAGGAATATAGATCTGGACTCAGATTAGCATGAGGATAGATTAATTGCCTATGTGAGGGCAAAAGGAGGGTTTGTAGTTCTGAAAATTCTGGACTTGTGTAATTATTCTGGACTCGAGAATAAAAACTTCTTCGTAACATGACGAATTTAGTATCAAAAGACTGAGAATGACGAGTACACCATGTACAAGCATTTTCAGCATATTCGAGTAACGATTTCACCTCGAAATCGTCATTATCGTTCAGAACCCTTGGCTTCCATTTTATATATGGCAGCCATTTTGTGAGTTGCCCTTTACATAGGCTTATAATCCAGCTGAATTCGATTCCAAAGGGACACGTACACCTTAATCGACTTTCCTATGACCTGTGCAAGTTGGAACCATTGCCACAGGCCGAACCTGTTAGGTCAGTTCCCCTCCCAGTGGCCGAACAAGATAGCATCAAGGCTCAACAAGCCATAAAACCATTTCAGCGCACACACACCTGCCGTATCTTGCTCACATCTGTCTCTGCTCTTTTTGCTTCACTTGCTTTATGGTGGGGAGGTGCCCGTTTTATTGGGGGTCCACCGATATCTGATGAAAAGTTGGGCCTTACCGGATGATTTGTTGTGGGCTGGACGACGTGAAATATAGACATGTCATCATGACTCTGCTTTTCCTTTGTAACAAAGAAATGTAAATAGTATACTGTAAATTCGAAGAATGTTTGCCTGAAGCTGAATATTTTGTATAAAAAGAGAAGCCTGGTTTTGTGAATTCGAGCAGTCTCCTGAGAACATACATCCCGTGTGTTGTACTTCTAGGACTCTTGTTACCTTGGTTGCAGCCAATAAAATCGATCCTTGACTTCACCTAGAAGACTCTGAGTTTCTGTGGTCTGAATCAGGAAAAACCCGAGGTTTTTGGGTGTACCCTGGCACCGCTGGGTTGCCGGTTCAGTACCGGTTCTGAAAAACCCAGTACCTCAGTAGTGGTGAAGTCTCAACGAATGCCGTCATCAGAATGGGTAGCCGCTGGGGACAACACGATGCGTGAGCCGTTACAGGACCTAGCAAGGTATCTGTATCCATTGGTACTGCTGATGGTAGTGTAAGACAGACGTCCAACACGCATTCTTCTCCGCATAGCATACATCGAAGCACAGGTAAGATGCAATTTTGCCAGATTGGTCTGAATGAAAGAAACCAGGTCATATTCAGATCTCCTAGCTAATCCGAGGACTTTAGTGATGCGATCCCGATAGCGTATAGCTAGGATCGTTTCTTCCATCGTTGCTGGAGTCTTGTCTGCGGCTTGGCTTGCCATATCGAAGCAGAAGGATCAAAAATAAAATTCCTGCTACGAGTCCCAAAAGTAGAGGTAGGCCGCCAAAGACAGAATGGACAAAATTAGGAAAGATGCCCAGAACTGTTTCAAAGGGTGTTAACAGTCCCGAAAAAATTGTCTTAAATACTTGTGCGATGCCACTGGTATCTGACATGCTTAAGATTTGGCTTAACATTTCTACGAAATGCACGGGGCAATATGTTGATAATAAGGAATGTATCTCTGCCGTTGTCCTTGCAACTTGCAGATCATACGTTTCTTTGGACGAGGTCAAAGGCACAGTTGTCTGTAAAAGAATAGACTTCATTCTGCTTAAAGTATCAATTCGAATAGAAGAGATATTCAAATAAGGCCATATTGCCGCCTCCATGTCCGGAGTGCTGTTTGGATACAATACTTGCATACAGCAAGTGACCATGGAACTAACGCTCACGAGATAGGCTTTTCCTGGCACCATGCCACAACAGCTGTGGTCATTTATTAGAACATAACTGCCGTTGGAAAGCTGTCTAAAGAATGGCTCTATCTGTGTTGCAGGAGTGCCGTGCAGGTGACATGAAAGTTTATTAGAAGACCCTTTGCAGGCCCCATGCAAGTTAATACCTTGACACAGAAGTGTACCGTTTAGTGATTTTTTACAATTGTTACCACTAAGAAATACCTCCTTTTTCTTTTCACTATAACATTTGTGTGTATAAGGTAATTTCCATGTTGACTTGATGTACCCTTTACCCAACCTTTCATACTGGCCCGCTGGTATATACTCTTGGCAATATTTAAACTGGAAAGTTGTTATCGGAATTGTAATTATTCCGTGTATTATCCATTCAATGACCGGTCTGTCTGACATTGTCAATGGTAATCTCTCAAGTTTTTCAATGCTCAGAATCGTATAGTCTGCTCCTTTTTGTGCCAAACTTATTTGTTTATCAGTAAGGTTAAAGATAGAGAATAATGACGTTGTGTTGATTAAACGCCATGGCACGTAGCCTGAACGCAGATTTTGCAACGTCCAGCCAAGCTGTACAAAAGAACGTAATTGGGACTGACGATGTTGTAGCATTAGCAAGTCCTGCTCTATTATATCAATAGCAGATGATACAATACTATCCAGTGAATATATTCTGGAGGATAGAGTCGTTAAACCATTGTCCACAACAGAAAGTGATTTTTCCAAATTAATACGATCAATTTTCTCGTATTTTCTCTGCTGTTTCAATTTGTGTTACTTTCCAAGCCTCGTTGTATGCAGCGTATATATCGGCCGCTATGAAACGTTTTTGACGCTGTTTGCGTGGTCCCAGTATGAAATCACGCAAGTCAGCACCGTCTTTAAGTAAAGTCAAGTGTTGCTTAATTTCTGCCAGTGTGGATTTTTTCTAGCCATTCGAGGCATAGTTTCCCTACACTGTATGTCGTAACTATCCCTGGATGTTGTCTCTGGGAGTATCTTGGGTCTGGCCTGGTCATTTTGAACCCCTGTGTTTTGTTCAGGAATCTATCTTGACAGTTATTTGTGTCTGTGGGCCAGATCAACCATTTTTTCCAATCAGGATGTGTTCTGTTTTGGTGTAAAATATGGGATACGTCTATCTCCACATCTGTAGTGCTATTACTATCAGGGATGGGCTTCGGAATAGACGGTTTGTTTAAGTCTTTTATCTTAGCTAGGCCAAGACAAGTAGTCTGTTGAATGGTGTCATTCAAGAATATTAGTTGTTCCGCGATCATGCAGGCTCTAAATAATGCTTCTAAACCTTGGACCTGCCATTCTTTTGTACCCCAGATGGTTTTTGTTTCAATGTTGTTTTTCCAGAATTCAAACCCAAATGTAGTCATTTTTTCATAAAATGTTTCTGAATAAATCAATTTAGTATTTGTCAACATTGTTTTCATTCCTGTCTTATTTAACATTGTAAAATAAAACGTTTCTGCATCACTTGTGTTAAACCCTGAGAAGTATGGGAATTTCTCATAAAATGTTTTCGAGCTGCTTTTAGGCGGTGCTGCACAATGTTCCCATTGGTTATAATTAAAAACATTTCTAGGTTGAGCAGATTTATGCAAATAGTGATGACCAAAATGATTGTAGCAATACATTTCTTCATAATTTGATGAACCCTGTAAATAATCATGTTCTATGAATTTGGCTGATTAATATTTTCAAAGTCCCAATCATCAGAAAAAGTACTTGGTTTTACAAAGTCACTTAATGAAACCTTGAACTGGTGTGCATATTTCAAGAGCTCAATCTGGCCATAAATGTCATAATCCGTTTTGTCCCATGCTACCCTACCGGGTATTGGATTGGCTGTGATGTTCACTGATGACAGTTCTCTTTTCTCGATGTGAGTTGACTTGTGAGGTTTTAGGTCCAAGTTGATGTTCTGACTTGCTGTGCCCATTGTACTGTATTTTCCTTCAATGAATTTTCCTAAACAAAGAACCATGATGAGCCAAAGCAGGAGAAAAAGTACACCTAATACAATCCAAAATTCAATCCATGGAGAAGTCAGATAGGTTTCATTTAGTTGATGAAAGAGTTCAGTCACTTTGTCTTTGAAAGTTTTTGTTGCTGGCGTTTCTTCAGGCTCGCTTGGATCTGCAGAAAAGTCATCGAAATTGATGAAGTAGCCAGATGCAGTTCTGTCAATTGTTGGAATTGCTTCCGAATTTTCATTTGCTTTTTGGTTTTTCTTTGTATCATCAGCATAGTATGAGGCTACATCGTAGTAGACTGGTGTTTCTTGACGAACTGTTGCAATTTGGGTTTCAAGAGGCACAAGTTCCATTGCTTTGTTGCATAGTCCTTTTTTATTCACTGCAGGTTTTTCAAATGTGATTAGTCTCTCAGTTTGAACCTCTTCGATTGTAGCAAATTTTGGTATTCTGCTATTTCTTGGGAGTCCACTGGGCCTACTACTTATTATTGGCCACATGATTGTGGTTTTACCAGGTCGATGGATACAACTCGGTTCTCCTTTTTACCAGCAAGGGGCGGTAGTACAACTGATCTTGTTCCGCTGACAGCTAAGACAGGTACTGCTTTTCTGTAAGAAGGCCCAAATTCCTTCTTCACCGCGATCTTCTCCCTGACCAGATCCCTAATCTTTGGAATCCATACAGGTCTTGCTGGGACAGGTGGTTTTTATTCAGTGGCTGTTGGCTGTTGTTTTGTGATGTATTCCTATAGGTTCTGAATCGATCCCCCTATTCCTGACCCTATTCTGGTTAAACAAACCAACAAGTTAACTAGCAGTCAGCCCATGAGGCAGAAAACCCCCATGATGCAGATACTGTTATCTGACGCAGTCACACTACGGCACAGGAACGTGTTATCTGATTAGGTCATAACGCTTGCGATCTAATTAGACAAGCGATATTCCTCCAGCCCCTGATAAGGCATACGGAGTTCTCATAACAAATCAAACCTATGACAACCTGGGCAAAACCCTGCGGCCATTGTTTTGATTTCACCGAGAACTTCAGCAAAAGAATGTGCTAACGAGCAAGTCGTATGACATCCTTATTGACGTATCTATGTCCATCCTTACGTCAATCTCGGCACCTTAAAGGTATAAATATTACCGATATTGCCCTATGCAAACACACGCGGTGGTGACGAGACGGAGCAGCCATACTTGCCGAAGCCCAGAGCAGAGCAGACCCCGCTGGCACAGCCCCGCCTTCCTGACGCGCTGAGAACGAGACGCGCTGATTTCTCCTGCCGAGAGATCCAGCACCGGCGCTTCCGGGTAGCCCTCGCAGGCAGCCTGGAATATCGAGACCAGAGAGAGAGATACCATCCCTCATTCATCCTTAATTCCAGGTACAGAACTGAACAACCCTTTGCAGAGAATTCTTTAGTTATTCACTTGGCAAAAACAAACTTAACTTAAACTGTAACTTTCTATTCCCGCCCACGTATTAGGCTTAGGTCAGGTACACGGGGTAGGCGTATTTAGAAACACCAGTTGAGTACGTTTAGTCAAATGTATATGCGTATGTAATATATTTTATTCATTTTAAAACATCTTATGGCTTAGAAACCATATTAATGTTTTTACAGTATTATTTCATACTATTGCTTTTAATGTATGCACTTTACTTAACTATAAGTATTGAAATAATATCGATCCATTTCTCTTGTATGAGAAAAGAGACTGATCAATAAATAACACCTTTTTATTGAACACGCCCGTCTCTTCCTTTTCTCTACATTCTGATGAGACTAAGAATGCACGTACTGACTGAGTAAAATAAATTGCCTTTTGTTCACACGACTCTTGAGATACACTCTTGATTAGGGGAGAGCAAAGTTGTCATGTTCTATGGTTGTCAGAAACTAAATCCCTTCTTGTCTAATCAGGGAAGTTAATTCCTTCCTGAACATTCGAGAAAGTTTCTAGTGAACTCTGAGCTAGCTGGCAAACCCAAAACTTTAAGTCTAATATCGTCAGTAGTAGACCTAGTTAACGTCTGGTCTAGGCCTTTACTATTGAAGGTATTATTCCAATGCGCAGAGCCTATTGGGATAATAGGAACTACACTAATGGCGCCCAACGCGTTTGGAAAGGGCGATAAAACTAACGTAAGACATTTAAAGTAACTAAGTCGTGCTTTCTCACTCAGACCCCTTTCTCCCATAATACTCCAAAGACATCTGGAGTGGGTAAAAGGTCATATCCGCCAGACCTCGCAGGAGGGAACTCCTATGTATGGTTCTTGGTATAGTCAACGTTGAAGGATACACTGTTCCAAAATATTGTGCATCTAATCTTTATTTCCATAAGAAACCTGATCTGCAAACAAACAAAATAACCATCCTGTCGGTAAAATGGTAGACAGTGATGAAGAAAGAGAGGCAGTTAGATTAGCAACTGAACTCGCAGCAGCTGATGCTACCATACAGGAAGCAGACCCGGATATAATACTCATCCCGGTCATTAAAAGGAAATCTATAACCATAAAACTTATAGAAAATGGACTGACACCTAGAGGTGGTACAGTCATATTCGTAATTGAGGCACACGAATATCGGCAGACAGGTATACTATTCATGGATAAATTTTCCAGCAGCAAATCCTGTAACAAAGTACTTCCACTATTACAAAATAGAGGAACCTCCTGAAACGTACACTCCTTTCGAGTAGGTGGAAGTACCACTCAAATTTCAAGAGCATTTGCTCTTATTTGATGGCGCCCTAAAACATAATAATCACATCACCAGGCTCGGTCCTTTAGGTAGACCAGGAGCAACGTGGCCGGTCCTAGCCGGATACACACCACATCCAGACATCGACTGGATGTCTACAGCTAACCTATTAACACAGCTAAAACAATTAATAAAAATACATAGACAATTAGTCCAGTATGTGATGCGGACTTCAACAATTCAGCCAGCGATTAAACTCCCACAGCTGACCCCTCACCAGGGGAACACAAATAAAATTACACCACAGAACATCCAGTCCTGCCTAGGTAAAGTACCGGCTAAACGGGAACAAATACCATTCTGGCTAGCGCAGAAAATCACCCAAATAGAGGCGGTGTTTCCAGACACCACCCCGCTAGAAAAGCACAGGATTCTGACTATCTGTCTTCCAATGGGAATCGCACCACACATTGAGGACTGTGACACTTGGGGTACAGTCTTTGCTTCCATCTACACAAAAACGCACGGTGTTCCATCCATTTCGGTAATACCAGATGTGCTAAAACAAATTCAAGACGAATACGGTCCAGAACCCGCTTTAACTCTTGGTATGAAATTACTAAAAGACTTCAAGCAGGTCTCGGCTATATTATTAGCCAACATAAAGGGAGAAGCAGCAAATGTGGCGATCCGCCAGAGGTTAAAGGAAACAGATATAGCAGACCAACCAGCTGAAATTGCCAGAATCATAGAAAAATCCTATGAGGAACTAGGTAGAGATAGTTTAGGTGGAATACCAGTAAAACCACAACTAATTGAAAATCCTGAAAAAATATTTTTTAATAATAATTCAACATCACAGAAAAAGAGCTGGGATGGAAACAAACAATCCAATCCCAAAGAAAAGAAAATCCAGGCCAGAGGAAGGTCTCCTAGGCGAAGAGAGAAATCTCCGAACCAAAGACACAGGTCACCCCAGAGTGACCCCTCTTGGAAAAGATATAACCTTAGAAATAGGGATAATATAAAAAAGCCTGATAGATATCAAGACATTGATACACGTCCCTCTCAATCTTTTCAGACTTCCTCGCAGAAATCGGAAAGAAGAGGACGATCAGAACAAAGAGAAGAGCACGCCAAGTCCAAAGACAAGGAACCTGCTCAGCTAAAAAAGAAATTACAATTTCCAAAGAAGAAGGTAGCCAGCATTAAAATAGTTAACAATGCCGAGAATTCTGAGGACACAACTGAAAAACGGGGAATGGGCTCAGACAATGCTAGACAGCGCAGCAGAAGTGAGCATAGCTCGCAAAGTCCTTATGAATCATCTGGAGACAGTGGACACGAATGAATATCTTCAAGTGGAAACTGCAGACACCAGAGTTAGCAAACCTCACAAAATATACAAAATAACATTACGTATAGAGGGAGATAAGACTAGAAAAATAAGGGGACTATTTTGGGATAATCTCTCCAAGGGCTATGATATCCTTCTAGCTGAAAAAGACTGGCCACCAGAGTTTGACAGGGATTGCCCTCATGGCGAAGAAGTAATTATGCCTGCCTTCTCAAACCATATCCCAATTCATAAAAAATACACACTTGCTAGAAAGTGGGCAGTGGCTCTAGCCCCTGCTTTATATAAAAATCACGTGGGATGGGATGAGGACTCTCCTCCTCACAAAATCCAGTTAAAGTCACAACCTACTGCACAAAGGCAGTACCCAATTAAGCAAGAAGCTAAAAAACAGGTAAAAGAAATACTAGATCAGCTAGAATACATGGGGGTGATTGAAACTTGCACCTCACAAATCTTTGTTTCCGGTCTCCAAACCAGACAATTCATATCGTCTAGTTTTGGATTACCGACACCTTAACACATGTTGCAAAACTTTTGCAGTGCAAAATTCGCATAGTGCTGCACTAGTGAATAACATAGTGTGCAAAAAATACAAAACAACATTAGACATCTCTAATGGATTCTTTTGTCAAAACATAGCACCAGAGAGCAGATATTTGTCTGCGTTCTCAATAAATGGCACTCAAAAACAATTCTGTCGGTTAGCCCAGGGGTACAAGAACAGCCCGGGAGTATTCTCAGCGAGAGTAACAGAATTACTACAAATATATGATGATGAAGCATTATCTTATGTCGACGACATTTACTTAACAGATGATGACTTGGAGACTCACTTGAAGAGAGTGAACACCATAATACTTGGGTTCGCAGCAGAGGGTTACAAATTCAACTTTAAAAAATCCAGAATTGCCCATCTGACAGTCCTGTTCTTAGGGTATGAATTATCAAATATAGCCTGGCTGACAATTTTCTAGAAAAATGTGCCGTACTCCAGAACTAGAAGAATTAAAAAATCTAGAATATGAGAAAACATTCCCTCTGCCAATCGACATTCTGCCTTTACGACATTACGCCTGTGTAATTTATACAGACGGACATGCTCAACCCCCCGTTTGGGGAGAACAGGCATACAACCCCACATGTGGGATTACAAAAGAAGTGTGGCGCGGAGGTAAACTAAAACCTCTATTAACAAAAACACACTCAGTAGAAACTAATTCAGAACAACAAACTGAAATACTAGCATTGAAAATGGCGCTAGATAATGCGGATCGCGAATTCCCGACACTTATAGTGTCAGATTCATATTACTGCGTCAAATCATATAACAAGGATTTGCAGACATGGATTCAAAACGGTTACAAAGATGACACAGATGCACCAATAAAGCAGAAACTGCTCTGGGAACAAATAGCTCTTTTACAAAAAGAGCTACCAAAGGCTCACGTGACACACTCACTGAGTCATCAGCGTGATGGCGTTCACGTTGCAGGGAATTCATTGGCTGACACAGCCACAGCGGCAGCCACTAAATCGGCTCCCGTAGTTCGAAAAAAGCGTACATTAAAATACATTGACGGTGAAACAGTGCTGGCGGTGAAAACGTCATCAAAAGGCGACTGCTCAGCGCTACCGATCAACTATCCACTCAATTATACATACATAATCGATGCAAACTCCGTCCCTTTTGCCCGAATCCCTGGAGTGGGGGATAGAGTGATTCCAAACATGGACAGGAGAAACTTGTTAATCGCAGACGCACATATGGGCGAGGGTCTCAGACACCTCAAACAAAAAGATTCTCTGGAAGAATTACAATCACGGTACTGGTGGCCAGGCATGAGCCTGCGTCACACCATGTTTGTAAAAAACTGCCCAAACTGCAACAGAGATCGCAGTGGGGAGAGAAACAGTTTAATACCTCGTCGTTTTACTCCAGAAAAAATCAAGAGTAAAAAGGAAGGCTTGCGATTAACATATACAGGCTAGTTTCCACTTATAATGTAGATCACCAGCACTCGGCTGACGTCTGGACTGTTATACAAAGATTTGCGAGTCTAAATGGCATATACGCTAAGAGCATGCTACGTTTGACCATTGTTTTCACTCTAGCCCTCCAGCCTGATGGGAAACATGGCCAAATGAGCATAGCACAGCGGGAATCTTCTCACTTCCTTCCTGAGGGATACGGGATGGTGTAAAGAAAAAACCAAGGCATAAAGCAATCTATAACGGAAAGGATATTAGGTTCGGGAGCTGGGTGGGTCAGACATCTAATAAGTGTCCAACGTAGTCTAAATAACTTGCCAAGAAATTCTCTGAAGGGATTCAGTGCGTACGAATTATTATTTGGAACTAGGATGTTGATCTCTGACATTGATAGTCAGACTTCAGTGGTGAAAGAAAAAAGCTTTGATATCAAAGACCGTTTGGCTATTTTGCAGGACTTAAACAAAACAAGAAAAGACCTGAGCAACATAAAGTTGAAACAACAGCCAACAACCACTGAAGAACCACCACCTGTCCCAGCAAGACCTGTCTGGATTCCAAAAGTCGGGGATCTAGTCAGGGAAAAGATCGCGGTAAAGAAGGAATTTGGGCCTTCTTACAGGAAAGCAGTTCCTGTCTTGTCTATCAACGGGACAAGATCTGTTGTACTACCGCCACTTGCTGGTAAAAAGGAGAACCGAGTTGTATCCATCGACCTGGTAAAACCACAATCATGTGGCCGATAACAAACAGTAGGCCAAGTGGACTCCCAATAAGTAGCCGAACACCAAGGTTTGCTACCAGTACAGAGGTCCTAACGAAGAGGCTCATCACATTCGAAACGCCTACAGAAGAACAACAAGTACTATGCAACAATGCAATAGAACTCAGACCTCTGAAAACCCAAATAAAAACTTTTGGCAGAGACACACCAATCTACAATGAAGTACCAAGCGAAAATGCAGGAAACAGTAATCCTGAAGCAATTGGAACAATTGACAGAACTGCATCCGGCTACTTCATAAACTTCGATGATTCCTCTGAAGGCTTCAGTGAATCAAAGACACAGACATCATCAAAAACCTTTAAAGATAAAGCTAAAGAACTTTTGAAACAACTGAAAGAAACATATCTGATTTCTCCATGGATCGAATTTTGGGTGGGTTTTGGTGCATTTATCCTCATACTTTGGCTCATCATGGTACTTACTTTGGGACGCTTCATTGAGGGAAAATATGCTAAAATGGACACAGCAAGTCAGAAAATCAACTTGATCCTCAAACCACACACATCGTCACACGTCGAGAAAAGAGAACTTTCTTCAGTCAACTTCACAGCCAATCCGATACCGGGTGGGGTAGCCTGGGACAACACTGACTATGAAATTTATGGTCCGGTCGAAATCCTGAAATATCCACACCAAATTAAGATCTCATTGAGTGACTTTGCAAAACCAAGCTCATTTGCTGATGATTGGGACTTCGAAAGCATTAATAATATGATGTCTGACTTAGTAATGTCTGCTAAATTTACCAAACATGATTATTTGCAGGGTTCTACAAATTATGATAGTATGTACTGTTATAGCCACTATGGTAACCATTTTCTACATAGATCTGCACAACCTAGAAATGTTTTAAATTATAATCAATGGGAACATTGTGCAACCCCTCCAAAAGGAAGCTCAAGAACCTTCTATGACAAATAATCATACTTTTCAGGTTTTAACATAAGTAATGCTGAAGCATTTTATTTCAAATTGTCAAACAAGACAGGAACTAAGACCATGATAACAAACACAAAATTGATATATTCGGACTCATTTTTTGAACAAATGAATACTTTTGGTTTTGATTATTGGGACAAAAATGTGGAATTGAAAAGTGTTTGGGGTACAAAAGAATGGCAATTACGGGGTATAGAATCTTTGTTTAGAGCCTGCATGATCCCAGAACAAATGATATTTTTAAACGACACTGTTCAACAAACTACCTGTCTTGGCCTAGCCAAAATCAAAGACTTAAATAAACCGTCTATTCCAAAACCAACAATGTACAGCAATAGCACTATAGATGAAGAGATAGACGTAAATTATGTATTAAACCAAAACAGAACACATCCAGATTGGAAACAGTGGTTGATCTGGCCCACAGATACTAATAACTGTCAAGACAGATTCCTGAACAAAACACAGGGGTTCAAAATGACCAGGCCAGACCCTAGATATCCCCAAAGACATCACCCAGGGATAATAACCACCTACAGTGTGGGCAAATTATGCCTTCAGTGGCTACAAACTTCCACACTGACAGAAATTAAGCAACACCTAACTTTACTTACTGATGGTGCTGACTTGCGTGATTTCATTTTGGGACCACGCAAACAGCGTCAGAAACGTTTCATAGCAGCCTCTGTATATGCAGCATACAATGAGGCCTGGAAGGTTACTCAAATTGAAACAGCAGAGAGAATACGGGAAATTGACCGTATTAATTTGGAAAAATCACTTTCTGTAGTGGACAATGGGTTAATGACTCTGTCCTCCAGAATTTTTTCTTTGGACAGCATTGTGTCTTCAGCAATCGACATATTATCGCAAGACTTACTGTTATTACAACACGGTCAGTCTCAATTGCGTTCTATTATACAGCTTGGCTGGACGTTACAAAATCTACGTTCAGGCTATGTGCCTTGGCGTTTAATCAACACAACGTCACTATTCCAAATCTTTAACCTTACTGATAGACAAATCAGTATGGCACAAAAGGGTGCTGATTATACAAACTTGAGCATTGAAAAACTCGAAAGATTACCAGTGACAATGTCAGAACGACCTGTCAGTGAATGGATAATACATGGGATAATAAATATTCCAATCTCAACCTTCAGGTTTCAATACTGCCAAAAATATATACAGGCTGGCATGTACAAGAAATTGGGAAAGGGGTACATTAAAACAACATGGAACCTGCCCTATTCACATGCATGTGTCAGTAATAAAGGACAGAAAGTGTTTCTTAGTGGCAATAATTGTGCGATGTCACTAAGCGGCACGCTTCTGTGTAACGGAATTAGTTTGCATGGAGCCTGTGAAGGGAATTCATACAACCTTTCATGTCACCAGCAAGGCGCACCTGCAACAGAGATAGAACCATTCTTTCAAAGACTCTATAATGGGAGTTACATTCTAATTGTAGATCGCAGATGTTGTAGTCTTATGCCCGGGACTCCTTATCTCGTAACTACGACTGCGAAGGTCAAGTGCTGTGGACGCTTATTGTTCCCCAGCTCCTTTCCAGACAGGGAGGCAAGGGCATGGCCCAACTTGAAAATTACTTCTATTCGAATAGATACTTTAAGCAGAATGAAAACAGTGCTTCTTCAGACGCCTACAAGGCTCACGTCATCAAAAGAAACGTATGATCTACAAGTCGCAAGGACGACTGCAGAGATACATTCATTGTTATCGACTAATTCCCCCTTACATTTCGCAGAAATCCTGAATGAAATCTTAAATATTTCTGATACCAATGGGGTCTCAAAGGTATTTAAGACAGTATTTTCGATGGCATTAACACCATTCAAAGCCATACTGGGTATTTTTCCAGATTTCCTCCATTCGATTTTTGGCGGACTTCCCCTGATCTTGGGACTAATTGCAGGAATACTATTCTTGGTCCTTATTTTTCGTTATGGCAACCCATGTCACAGACCAAACTCTTGCGACAAGGGAAGAAACAATCCTAGCCATTGGATACCGGGACCGGATATCAAAAATCCTGGGACTCTCCCGGCTTATAGACCTGAACATGACTTGGTTTCTATCATTTCGACCAATGTGGCAAAGATGTGTTTTACCTGTATTAAGGTGTCTGCTATGCGGAGAAGAATGCGTGTTAGACACCTGTCTGACGCTACAATCGGATGCGCCAATGGATGCAGAAACATTGTTGAGCCCGATCAAGGTTCACGCTTTGTGCTGCCCTCAACGGCTACCAATCCTGATGACGGCATTCGTGGAAGCTTCACCACTACGATTAAGGGGTAGTGAAGTTCAAGATGAAAGCAGCATCGAACAGGTACGACCTTCTGTCAGCAATGCGAATCAGAATGTCAATGGAGACAATCATGCGCACGAATGCATGGTTACACCTTTTTCCGAGTTAGTGGAACTTTCCCAGGAAGCTGTTGACAGCTTTTTCGAAAGCCTAAATGATATGATGTTCTCACCAGAGCAGAAATAGAGACTTTTGAGCAAGCTCGCACACGGCGTTCCCTGAATTCGGCCTTCAACTTAAAAAATAAAGTCACATGAACAATTTTACCTCCAGTTCACGGACAGCAATTTTTCAGCAGCCCCAAAATATTTTTGCATATTTTTCGGGACACTATCTTCTGCTTAAAGTAAGAACTATTCTTAGAGAACTAAGGTTTCTAAATTTTAGATAGCTTATAGACATTAGCTGCCCGCTGGTATGTTCATAAATATTTTATTGTGTGATGGAATGGTCTCGAACTTTTTTTCTGTATTAAGAGCCATTTCATGTGTAGATTCTCATATACCTAATAGCAATAATGTATACAAATGCGTGATTACTTTGGCATTATTCTACAGCTTGAGTGCATACAATACAAATGATTGCAATTTCTTCCGTATATTTGAAAAATTTCAAAATGCATTTATGTATTATGTATTTTTGGGTGGTAAGGTATACACTATACTCTATAGTATGTTTTTACTATGCATAGATTAGTAAATATGTCCATAGTTAGCGTGGAGTGGGTGTGATGTATTCCTATAGGTTCTGAATCGATCCCCCTATTCCTGACCCTATTCTGGTTAAACAAACCAACAAGTTAACTAGCAGTCAGCCCATGAGGCAGAAAACCCCCATGATGCAGATACCGTTATCTGACGCAGTCACACTACGGCACAGGAACGTGTTATCTGATTAGGTCATAACGCTTGCGATCTAATTAGACAAGCGATATTCCTCCAGCCCCTGATAAGGCATACGGAGTTCTCATAACAAATCAAACCTATGACAACCTGGGCAAAACCCTGCGGCCATTGTTTTGATTTCACCGAGAACTTCAGCAAAAGAATGTGCTAACGAGCAAGTCGTATGACATCCTTATTGACGTATCTATGTCCATCCTTACGTCAATCTCGGCACCTTAAAGGTATAAATATTACCGATATTGCCCTATGCAAACACACGCGGTGGTGACGAGACGGAGCAGCCATACTTGCCGAAGCCCAGAGCAGAGCAGACCTCGCTGGCACAGCCCCGCCTTCCTGACGCGCTGAGAACGAGACGCGCTGATTTCTCCTGCCGAGAGATCCAGCACCGGCGCTTCCGGGTAGCCCTCGCAGGCAGCCTGGAATATCGAGACCAGAGAGAGAGATACCATCCCTCATTCATCCTTAATTCCAGGTACAGAACTGCAGAGAATTCTTTAGTTATTCACTTGGCAAAAACAAACTTAACTTAAACTGTAACTTTCTATTCCCGCCCACGTATTAGGCTTAGGTCAGGTACACGGGGTAGGCGTATTTAGAAACACCAGTTGAGTACGTTTAGTCAAATGTATATGCGTATGTAATATATTTTATTCATTTTAAAACATCTTATGGCTTAGAAACCATATTAATGTTTTTACAGTATTATTTCATACTATTGCTTTTAATGTATGCACTTTACTTAACTATAAGTATTGCAATAATATCGATCCATTTCTCTTGTATGAGAAAAGAGACTGATCAATAAATAACACCTTTTTATTGAACAAGCCCGTCTCTTCCTTTTCTCTACATTCTGATGAGACTAAGAATGCACGTACTGACTGAGTAAAATAAATTGCCTTTTGTTCACACGACTCTTGAGATACACTCTTGATTAGGGGAGAGCAAAGTTGTCATGTTCTATGGTTGTCAGAAACTAAATCCCTTCTTGTCTAATCAGGGAAGTTAATTCCTTCCTGAACATTCGAGAAAGTTTCTAGTGAACTCTGAGCTAGCTGGCAAACCCAAAACTTTAAGTCTAATATCGTCAGTAGTAGACCTAGTTAACGTCTGGTCTAGGCCTTTACTATTGAAGGTATTATTCCAATGCGCAGAGCCTATTGGGATAATAGGAACTACACTACAGTTTTAACTCTATGTTGCTCAGGCTTTTTCTTGTTTCATTTAAGTCCTGTAAAACAGCCAAACGGTCTTTGATATCAAAGCATTTTTCTTCTACCACTGAAGTGTGACTATCAAGATCCTGAATGTGCATTCTAGTACCGAACAATAGTTCGTACGGACTGAGACCTTTTAGAGAATTTCTTGGCAGATTATTAAGACTACGTTGGACACTTGTTAAATGTTGGACCCACCCATCACCCGAACCTAATACCCTCTCCGTTATAGATTGCTTTATGTCCCGTTTTTTTCTTTCCACTACCGCATTTCCCTCAGGATGGAAGGGACAAGAGTACCGCAATGCAATGCCCATGCTGGTCATGGCCTCCTTGTAAGCCATAGAGCTAAACGCATGACCCTGGTCAGAATGTAGCATGCCAATTGCGTATGTGCCGATAAGGACTCGCAAATCTTTTATAACAGTTCTGGCGTCAGCCGAGGGCTGGTGTCTACATTTTAAGCGAATCTAGTCTTAAATGTTATGGGGACGCATTTCTCATGCTGGATTTCTGCGTATAGATAGCCTGATGCTTTCCAATAAAAAGGTCCTAGCAATATTCTGGTCAGTTCATGACTGCGATCTCTGTTGCAGTTTGGACAGCTCATTGCAAATCTGTAATGTTGCAGGCTCATCCTTGGCCAACAGTATTCTGATTGTAATTCTTTAAGAGATTCCTTGATCTCTTGATGCCTTAGACCTTCACCCATGTGTGCGTCTGCTATTAATAAGACTCTCCTGTTCGTGTTTGGAATTACTCTATCCCCCACTCCAGGGATTTGAGCAAAAGGAACGGAGTTTGCATCAATTATGTATGTATTATTGAGTGGATAGTTCACAGGTAATGCTGCATAGTCGCCTTTTAAAGACGCTTTTACCGCTAGCATGGTTTCCCCGTCTATGTATTTTTCTGAACGCTTTTTTGTGGCTACGGAAGCCGGTTGAGCTGCTTCCGCTGTGGCTGTGTCAGCCAATGAATTCCCTGCAACGTGAACGCCCTCACGTTGATGACTCAGTGTATGTATCACGTGAGTCTTTTGTAGTTCTTTCTGCAAAAGAACTACCTGTTCTCAAAGCTTTTTATGCTTTATTGTGGCACCAGTGTCATCTTTGTAATCGTTTTGAACCCAGTTTTGCAAGTCATTATTGTAAGACCTGACGCAGAAATGCGAATCGCACACTATTAGTGTCGGGAATTCCCGATTGGCATTTTCAAGCGCCATCTTTAAAGACCTGATTTCAGCTCGCTGAGCTGAACAGTTTCTGAGTGATTCAGTTTTGGTGACTATTGGTCTGAATTTACCAAAGCGCCAGCGACCTTTAACAATCATGCACGCTGCGTTGTAGGATTTTTTCTCTACATCGTAATGTTGTGCAAATCTGTCCATGTAGATTACACATGTGTACTTTTCGAGAGGCAGAATTTCGATTGGCAGAGGATATTCTTCTTCATATTCTAGATTTTCTAGTTTTTTCATTTTCGGGTAAAAATAGTATTTCACGTCTTCTGCAGCAAGAGAATTTTCCCATTGTATCCATTTCGGATCTAATGCCACAGCAGTCAAATTGCGTGGGCTTGTTAATGCCTCAAGGGCTGATTCTGCTGTTAAAACAGTTATCCTTCTGCCTTGGGCTTGGGCTCTTTCTTTTGCTACAGCAGTTTGAACCGCTATTAGAATTTTTTCAGTAGAACTGAATTTCATTTCAGCTTGTGTGTACAAGTGTGATTTGTAAGCTATTGGTACCGTTTCTCCCTCATTAGAGGTCAGGTACGTGAATCCGCATATTCCTGGGATGACTCGGATTACAAGGTTGCGTACGTTTTCGCGAGTTTGTAATTTTGTTTTAGCTAACATGTCTGTTTGCAATGATCTTAACATTTCTGTGTGTTTCTGAGTCCAATTGATTTGTTTGAAATCAGGTTTTATTAGTTCATAGAGAGGTTTAACCCTCTCTGCATAATTTAGAATGTATGTTCTTCCGAAATTCAGGAAACCTAGTATTGATTGTAAGTTCTTCAGCGTTTTAGGTGCTTGGAGTACAGCGCACTTCTCTAAGAAGTTGTCTGCTAGGCTTTTGCCTTCACTTGATAATTCATATCCTAAAAACAGGACAGTTAGATGGGCAATTCGTGACTTTTTAAAGTTGAATTTGTAACCCTCAGCTGCAAACCCAAGTATTATGGTGTTCACTCTTTTCAAGTGTGTCTCCAGGTCATCATCTGTGAGATAGATGTCATCGACATAAGATAATGCCTCATCATCATATATTTGTAGTAACTCTGTTACCCTTGCTGAGAATAATCCTGGGCTATTCTTGAATCCCTGTGGGAGTCGACAGAAGTGTTTTTGCGATCCCATTATTGAGAACGCGGTCAAATACCTGCTCTCAGGTGCAATGTTTTGACAAAAGAATCCATTAGAGATATCTAATGTCGTTTTATATTTTTTGCGCACGATGTTGTTCATTATTGCTGCACTGTGTGAGTTTTGTACTGCAAATGTTTTGCAACTTGAGTTTAAGTGTCTGTAGTCCAAAACTAGACGATATGAATCGTCTGGCTTGGAGACAGGAAACAAAGAATTGTTCATTTGTGAGGTGCATGTTTCAATCACCCCCTGGTATTCAAGTTGATCTAAGATCTCCCTGACTTGCTTTTTAGCTTCTTGTTTAACTGGGTACTGCCTTTGTGCAGTGGGTTGACTTTTTAGCTGGATTTTGTGAGGAGGAGAATCCTCTTCCCATCCTACATGATTTTTGTATAATGCAGGAGCTTGGGCCACAGCCCATTTTCTTGCAAGTGTATATTTTTTATGAATCGGAAAATTATTTGAGAAGGCAGGCATAATCATTTCTTCGCCATGAGGGCATTCCCTGACAAACTCTGGTGGCCAGTCTTTCTCAGCTAACAGGATGTCATAGCCTTTCGAAAGGTTATCCCAAAAGAGACCCCTTACTTTCCTAGTCTTATCTCCCTCTATACGCAATGTTATTTCGTATATTTTATGAGGTTTGCTAACTCTGGTATCTGCAGTTTCCACTTGAATGTATTCATTCGTGTCCACTGTCTCCAGAAGATTCATCAGGATCTTGCGAGCTATGGGCACTTCTGCTGCGCTGTCTAGCATTGTCTGGGCCCACTCTCCGTTTTTCAGTTGTGTCCTCAGTATCCTCGGCATGTTTCATTATTTTAATACTGTCTACCTTCTTTCTTGGAAATTGTAATTTTTTACTTTGATGAGCAGGTTCCTTGTCTTTGGACTTGACGTGCTCTTCCCTGTGTTCTGACCGTCCTCTTCTTTCTGATTTCTGCGAGGAAGTCTGAAAAGATCGAGAGGGACGTGTTCAATATCTAGATATCTATCAGTTTTTTTCAAATTATCCCTATTTCTAATGTTGTATCTTTTCTCAGAGGGCTCCCTCTGGGGAGACTTGTTTCCTCGGTCTGGAGATCTTTCTCTCCGTTGAGGAGACCTTCCTCTGGACTGGAATCGTTTATCTTTGGGAGTGGATTGTTTATTTCCATCCCAACTCTTTTTTGGAGTATTTAGATTATTTTTAATACATGTTTTTTCAGGTTTTTCAGTTAGTTGGGGTTTTACTGGTTTCCCACCCAAACTATCTCTACCTAGTTCTTCATAGGATTTTTCTATGATTCTGGCAAGTTAAAATGGTTGTTCTGCTATATCTGTTTCTTTCAATTTCTGGAGATATGTTATATCGTCTATTGCCAATTGAACTAATTCTCTATATGCCTTTGTTAATTCTTTTAGTTTAACTAAAAGTTAATCGCTTGACATTTTTCCAATGTCCGGCTCTTGTGTTTAACTGGCTGGAACCGTCCACGTTGCTCCTGGTCTACCTAGTGGACCGAGCCTGGTGATGTGATTTTGATGTTTTAGGGCGCCTTTAAACCAGAGCAGGTGCTCTTGGTAATTTAGTGGGATTTCCACATCCTCGAAAGGAGTGTATTCATCCGGAGTTTCCTCTACTTTGTAATAGTGGAATTCTTTTGTTACAGCGTTTGCTGCTGGAAAGTGTATCCATGAATAGAATACCTCTGTCTGCCGATATTCATGGGCCTCTACCACGAATATGACTGTACCACCTTGTGATGTCAGTCCATTTTCTATAGGTTTAATAGTTATAGTTCTTCTTATATTTGCCGGAATGAGTATAACATTCGGGTCATTTTCTTGGAGACTTGTGTCATCCGCTAGGAGTTGAGCTGCTATTCTAGCTGTCTCCCTTTCGTCTTCACTTTCCGTCATTTTTACTAACAGAAAGCTTTTGTTGCAGATCAAGTTTCAAGGAAACAAAGATTAGGTGCACAATATTTTGGAACACTGTATCCTTCAACGTTGACTAAACCAAAAACTATACATAGGAATCTCTTCCTACTAAGTTCCAGCAGATTTTTAACCTTTTACCCACTCCAGACGTCTATTGGAGTTTTTACGGGAAAAAGGGTCTGTGTGAAAAAGCACGACTGAGTTACTCTAACGTCTTGCGTTAGATTTATCGCCTTACCAAACATTGGGCGCCATGTAGTGTAGTTCCTATATTCCCAATAGGCTCTGCGCATTGGAATAATATAAACAGCAGTGTAGACGTAGGACTGAGGTCGACTAGGTCTCTACTGACTATATTAGACCTAATTAGTTTTGCCAGCTAGCTCAGAGGTCACTAGAAACTTTCTTGAATAAACAAGGAGGAGTTTAACTTCCCTGGATAGACAAGAAGGGATTAGCTTCTGACAACCATATAATATGACAACTTTGCTCCCTCAGAATAAGAGTGTATCGCTAGAGTCGTGTGAAAACAATAGCCAGCTATTTCACTCAGTCAATTGTGCATACTTAGTTTCACCAGAGTGCAGAGAAATAGAGAGACGGGCGTTTTCAATAAAATGGGTTATTTATTGAGCAGTCTTCTTTCTCATGCAAGAGAAATGAATTGCCACAATTGTAATACTTATAGTAAAGTAAAGTGCGTACAGTAAAAGGAGTATTATGAAATAATACTGTAAAAGCATTGATATGGTTTCTTAGCCATATGATACTTTAAAATAGATAAAATATATACATACATAAAAACATTGACTAACGTACTCAACTGGTGCTTCTAAATACGCCTACCCCGGTGTACCTGACCTAAGCCTAATACGTGGGAAGGAGTAAGTAAGTAGCAGTTTAAGTTAAGTTGGTTTTGCCAAGGATCTGAATCAAGAATTCTCTTTAAGGGTTTAGTCAGCTCCGTACCTGGGTAATAGAATGCAGGAGGTCTGGTATCTCTCTCTCAGGACTCGATATCCCAGCAACCCGCAAGGGCAGCTGGAAACACCGGAGCTGGATTTTCTCGGCTGGAGAAAAAGACAGCGTCTTTCTCAGTACGTCAAAAGGGAGGGGCGGCGTCCGTGGGCTCTCGCATCAGCTGGGCTCTCGGGCAAGTAGCTAGCCGCTCTGCTCCAAACCACCGTGTGTTTGCTTAAGGCAACGTTGGTATGTTTATACCTGAAAGGTGCCGGGTTTGACGTAAGGTTGGACATAAGACATCAATAAAAGATGTCACTAAGAACTGGCCGTTCTTTCAGTGCTCGCAGGAGTTCTAGGACAAATCAAAACAGAAGCATGGGGAATTCCCAGGTTGCTGGAGGTTTGGTTTGTTTAAAGAACGCGTTGTACTCTCTAGGAGTCTGGGGAAGTAGCCTTGCTTAATTTGGACTGCATGGGCTACGACTAAATATGGATATGATCCTTATGCCTTTATAAGGATATTATTTATTATAGCCATACAAGGGCATAAATTGGGAATATCGAATTAGGGTCCTAGATAGAAATACAACAGCTGATGCCCAATGTTAGCCTTTGGGGCTAAGGGGATGTCTGAAGGTGGCTGTTCTCGGGCAAGCCACTGGGTTGAGGGAGCAAAGCTCCTTGGGTTAAGCTCAAGGCAAAGGGGGATCGCAGTTAGCACACAAGGGGCATCCAAAGCGCCACAGGGGTGGCCAAGTGCAGGGTGCTGGATTGACGTTGGGTGCCCTGTTGTTTTCAGTGGGAGATCTCCGGTCGGAACAAAGACTGCAGACTCTGGCAAGGAGGTTTCCTGGAGGCGACCAGCAGTTGGAAAGATAAGCTGGGATGCAGGGGGATGCCTAGACACAGTTTGTTGGGCCACCACAGGCTGTGGGGCATTAGGGGTGTCTTTAGGTATTAGATTTCCTTACTAGCTCCGGTCGCAGTCAGGGGGACCCTCCAAGTAGAGGCTGCAGGCATCATCGGGAGGCTTGAGGTAGGTCAAGGATCACTGGATCCCAGGTAAGGATAGGTGGGGGGACCCCCTTGTGGTGTTAGGGCACTCGAACTCGGACCGTGGGTGTCGGGTGCAATGAGGTGCAGACTCGCAGATTCGGCCAGAGTCTGGTTCTTGAGCAAGTCTGGAGCACATGGGAGACAAAGTCTCTGCAGGGAAGGTAGGGCAGGTCCTCCAAGGTTCTGGGGCGCTGCTGGCTGCAGGACACTCCGGCATTCCACTGGAGCAGGTGGATGTCGGGACAGGCCGGTAGGGCTTGGACCAAGGCAGTTGGTGTCCTTCTCTTCTTCTTTTCTAGTCTGAGGAGGCAAAGTTCGGGGTAGCCATTTAATACTACATTTATGGGCGTTTCAGGTAAGAACAGGTTGGGACCAATGGGTCGCTTCCTTGGGGTGGGTAAGCCACTCTCTGGTTGGCTCGGACCTCCATTTTCAAGATGGCATGGACTGAGAGTTGTGCTTCAAATTGCCTCCTACACTTGGGGGATGGAGTTAGCAAGCTCCTCCTACCTTGGGTTCCCGCTGATTCTCCCTCCCAAAGTCGGAGTTAGAACCGGTGAGGACCAGTTGCTGAAAGCAGCAAATGACTGGGTCAGCTCACAAAGGCGGCAAAGCTTTGAAGCTTCCCCTTCGTAGACCCTGACCACCCTGGGGAGGAGGCGTGTCGCCTCTGCCCAGGATGTGCTTTGTTTCTGGACCCTGAGAGTGGGATGCTCTCGACCCAGGGGTCCAGAAACATGTCTGGGGGTGGCAGATGGCAAGCACCTACTCAGCCAGGAGACTAGAGTTAGGCCGTTTTTCAGGGAGCATCTCTAAGATGCCCTCCAAGTGCATTTGGCATTAGGTCCCACACTGGCATCAGTGTGGATTTAATGGGCTGAGAAGTTTGATACCAAACTTGCCAGAATTCAGTAAAGCCATTGTGGTGCTGTGGAGTTCGTAATACCGAATTACCAGTAGATATACTCTTTATGGCTTTACTGCACTTACAATGTCTAAGAATGGGCCCATGCACCTGTACCCTCTCCAGTTGTATAGTGCACCCAGCTAGAGGGGTGTCTTACCTATACCAAATGCAGTGGGTTGTATGTGTGTATGTCGACCCTTTACTTTTCTATCCACCAGAACACGCAGCCTGCACGGGGGCGGGTGTGTGTGTGTGTGTGTGTGTGTGTTAAGGTAAAGGGCTTCTAAGGGTGGCACAATATGTGCTGCACTGCCTTCCCTGGTCACAGTGCCCTTGGTACCCATGGTACTTTTTACAAGGAACTTACATGTGGCTAGAGAGGTGCCAATTAGGGGTGCAAATGTACAGTTTTAGGGAAAGAACACAGGCCTTGGATACCTGATTAGCAGGAAACCAGGGCACACTTAGTCAAAGAGCATAAAACATCAGGCAAAAGGGGGGGGCAACCATGCAAAAAGGGGTACTTTCCTACAGGGAGGTATTGTGTATAACAGAAAAATGCTGACATTACTTTCACTTAAAAAAAGTACAGACATGTGAAAATTTCTACCCGGTGTATTGTTGTAATGTTTGTGGTGTCGAGTGAACGTTACGGATTTAAAAACAGCATTTTGTTTATGTGCAACGCCTATTGTTGGCACTGTGAAAGTGTGGAATACAGGTAATGGACAACTCCATTGTTTGATTGCGACACTTTTATTTGGCATAGGTAAAAATGGGTACATGAAGTGACGACACTCACCGGCTACGTCGTCCTTAAAGGGATCTTCTTTGGAGGTCATCGATGAAGTAGAGCAGCTGCATAATGGGTAGTTTGGCCTCCATGGCAGTACAGGACATGTGGATTTGCGTAAAGGTGAGTTTTGAACTTATATACCTCCCTTTCTGCTGCTTCTTGCCTGGAGGTGGGACGTCACACTTCCGCCAGCTGTGATGAAACTCGTAATGGAGCGGGAGGTTGAAGTAGCGGTTGGAGGCTCATTGGTCCTCTCCGCCAGCTGGGAGGTCTGAGAAAGCTTGCTAATGCGCTGCGGGCCATGGTTCAACCAACGGCGCTGCCTGCTTCCTCACCGCCGGCCGCAGTGCAGCCTGCGACACCCCCCATGGTGCCTCCTCCTTCTTGGGCGCATCACGGTGCTGCACGGCGGCCTGCTATTCCAGCATCGCAGTTACACTCCACAACGCTTATGTCTAGCCAGGCACGCCACAGTACCATGCAGCGGCCCATTAATGCTCATTACAACACAGTGGGAACACTACAGCACCAGTTTTAGAGCTCTGGCTTCCAGTACTTCTAGGGAGCATATTTTCACTCACCCTTTGTTTTGGACATTTCACTGCGGCTTCCCGTATATTTTCCTGGTGACATCTTGCTACTTCTTCTTCCCATGTGTTCTCAGTCCTTCTTCCCAGAGGGCCATGGGAAGGTTCTTTGTTTTACCCTTTCCAAGATGGTGACCTTTCCTATTCCTTACATTTCTTTTTCCCTATCCAAGATGCCAACTGCTTATTTCCTGTTACATCTTTTCTGTAGTAGGGGATCTCTGTGTATAGTCATAATCTAGTGAATAGTCCCGCCCATGTGCGTGGACCCTGGAGCAATCAAAAATAATCTCTTAAACTGTCTTTATTGCAGTCCTGCATAGACACTAAAGAGAAAATTAAAGACAATAATACAGCCTGTATCTACAAGGCTACACTGTCCAGTACTTCAACGAGAAATGCCAAGGATATAACACCAATAACACATTTAACACAATCTGTCAAGTTTCACCCATAGAGAAACTTTCCTCCCCTCACCAAATACTTGGAATGATAGAGAGGAAGAGATGGACAGACAAGCCTCCATAGGCTGCCATTATGTGTCTGGAAAAGGGATACCGTGCCTTTAAGGAACTCTCCAGAGACCCTCGGTATCCCGGCATGCACAGCCCACTCCTTTTACTTTCAGTTCTTTTTTCGGGCTCCTGCTAGTAGGACCCTGGAGCATTGAGCTCTCCCTTTTTGGGTGTTTTGGCAATTTTTGGCACTTTTGAAGTGTTAGAGTGTGTTCACTCGACATATTTTGGCTTCTTCTTCACTTTGCTGGAGTTTTCTGGTGATTTTGGCCGCTCTTTTGTCAAATATTATTTGAGAAATGCCCAGAGTGTGCCAGGAAAAAAGCAAGATCTGATCCACACAGGGTGTGTATCCTGTGTCTCCCTTCTTCTCATGTTCCTGGGACTTGTGAAATCTGCCTGCAGTTTTCCATGAGGACCCTGAAGGACCGAGAGACAATCAGGCTCCAAGGACTGGAGCAAAGAAAACAGCAAGGTCAAGGTGGGTCTGGGCAGGAAGGGGCCTCTTCCTCTGCCCATGCTGCGGCCTCTGGGGGGCACCCCAGTAAAGAGAATGCCAGAAAATGCCACCGGTCTCCGTCGGCGTCGATAGCCTCGACGTCGGCATCGAGAGGAATGACCACGGTCTGCTCCCCGTCTCCCCAGGGCTCTGGGTCGAAGCGACATCGACGTTCGATGTCAAGGGGATTAACGTTGAGACCTCTGACGAGGTCGACGTCGAGGACTACTTCGTCGTCGAGCCATCATCGACGTCGAGAGGGTTCAAGGAGCCGCAGGCGCTCGCCGTCGAGGCGTCACCGTCGTTCACCATCGACGTCGACTCGACGTTCGATGTCGAGAAGGAGATCATCGACGTCGAGAAGGAGATCATCGACGTCGAGAAGGCGTTCATCGACGTCGAGACGGCGATCATCGACGTCGAGCCGACGGTCATCGACGTTGAAAAGGCGCTCAGCGTCGAGGAGGAAAACATCGTCCTCCAGGAGGCGTTCCAAAGCCAGGACTGTGTCCTCGGTTTCCACAAGTCCACGGTCGCGGCGGCGCCGTCGCTCGGCTACCAGGGGTATGGCCTCTAGGTCCACCCCTTCAGGTTAGGCGAAGAAAAGAAAGAGAGGGGAAGAGGCTCCGGGCTCGGAGGACTCACAAGTCTATTCGCCCTCCAAGCCGAGGTCACCCACACCTCCTCCGTTACCCAAGGGCCCTCCTCCTCGTAACCTGACGCCTCCTCCGCCACCTGTTCCTCCTCATCGTCCTCCACCTCCTACACCACCACCTCCGTCGAGGTCTGCCTCGTTACCACATCTCCCGACACCGCCTACGGGGCCACCGCAACCTAGGCTCCCATTTCGGCCTCCACAGCTTCCTCCGCTATGGCCCATGGCCCGTCCGAGGCCGCAGAGGCCGAGATCTCGCTCCAGACAGAGGGATAGATCCAGCAGTCGCCGTCGCTCTTCTACGAGATCCAGACGGCGCCACAGGAGGGACCGGTCAAGGTCCCGCTACACGGATTCATCCAGTGCCAGGGACTATTCACCTACCCTGTCGGACTCCCCTCGGACAAGGGTGTCTCAAGTAGACGACATAGTCTCCTTCCAGGACGTGTTGCTGCGAGGGGCGACTAAGCTGGGCATCACGCCCACTGTGCCTGCGCCATTGACTTCCGTCATTTTTGAAACTCTGCACAAGAAGCAGTTGTTTCGCCCTTTGCTGCCTTTGGTGCCTGGGCTGGTGGAACCTGCCATGGAGTTGTTCCTCACTCCTGCAGCTACGAGGTTGGCACCTTCAAGGCTGCAGAAGAAATATAAGGCTCCTGACTCGGACCCAGCGTTTCTTCGGTTGGATCCCACTCCTGACTCGGTAATTGTGACGGCAGCAAGAAAACAGCACGCCACCACTCCATCATTGACAGTGCCTCCTGACACGGAGAGCCGCTGGATGGATTCGGCAGGCAGGAAGGTTTGCGGGACGGCCTCCACATCGATGAAGGCCGCAAGTGCCTCTGCACTGTTGGGACGTTACGATCGAGCTCTGTGGGAGTCCCTCCAACAGTTTTCGGAACACCTTCCCCGGGAAAAAAGGGAAGATTTCCAAGAGATCCTTGCTGAAGGTCTGCTGGTTTCCAACCAGGTGATAAGTTTGGCTGCGGACTCCTCCCTCTTGGCAGCCCGCAGGTACTGCCATGGGGTCAACCTGAGGCGCCACGCCTGGTTGGGTCTTACATCCTTGAAGCCCGAGGCGCAGCAGAGAGTTGCCAACCTACCCTTTTCGTGCGAGAACCTCTTTGGGAAACATGCGGACGACGAGATGGCCCGCATGAAGGCGGAGGCGGAAACCCTGGCGGCTGTCGGGTTGGAAAAGCCTAAGGAACAGAAAAAGACCCTCCGCCCGTTCCAGAGGCGGTACGGGGTGCAAGGCAGAGGGCAAGGTCCACAGGCTGGACAGTAACAGCAGCAGTCCCAGCGGAAACCGTTCCAAAAGCGCCAGAGGGGCCGAGGTGGTCAACAGTCTTCCTCCGCGACCAACGGCCCGGCTGGGTATAGACCCTGAGTTGCTACTTCCCCTTCATCCGTTAACCGCTCCGGTGGGGGGAAGCATTCAGCATTACCTGGCAGAGTAGAGAAACATTACTCAGGACAAGTGGGTGCTGAATATTGTTTGCAATGGATACAGTCTTCGTTTCACCAGCCCACCTCCAGCAATTCCACCGGTTGACTCGCAGTTCCTACTGCGCAAGCTCCAAGCGGAGGCCGATACCCTGTTAAGAAAAAGGGCGATAGAAGACCTCCCTCTGTCTCAAAGGGGAAAGGGTCTTTACTCACGCTTCTTCCTAGTACAGAAGAAGGACAAGAACGAGTTCAGACCCATTCTGGATTTGCGACAAGCAAACCAGTGGATTCGCAGGGAAAGGTTTCGTATGCTATCTTTGCACCAGATTTATCCTCAGCTGCAGAGAGGAGACTGGCTGTGCGCTATAGATCTGCAAGATGTGTACTTCCATGTGTTCATTGCACGGAAACATCAGAAGTTCCTGCGCTTCCTCATCAGCACCAATCACTATCAGTACACCGTACTGCCGTTTGGACTGAAGTCTGCACCCAGGACTTTTTCTAAATGCATGGCTGTGGTAGCAGTGCACCTAAGAAAGAACAAGGTGTTTGTCTACCCGTACCTGGACGATTGGTTGATCAAAGCCTCCACCTTCCAGGAAGTGCAATTGCACTTCAACAGGACGGCCGTCCTGCTGAACCGTCTGGGGTTGCACATAAATCTGTCCAAGTTTGTCCCGATTCCTGTGCAGTGCCTGCAGAACTTGGGAGCCTCCATCAATACGCTGTCGGCAAGCGTGTCTCCTTCGGAGGAGAGACGCTTATCCATCCTTCGGAAGGCTCAGGTTCTCATAGCTGCTCCATCTACAACAGTGAGGACGGTGTCTTCTCTAATGGGATCGATGGCCTCTTGTATCTTCCTCACTCCGCACGTGCGCCTACACATGAGGCCGCTACAGGAATGTTTGGAGGACCAATGGGACCAGAGGAAAGGGTGTTGGGACGACCAGATTCAGTTGTCTCTTCGCGCCCAACAGTCCCTGAGATGGTGGTGCTCAGCAGAGAATCTCCTCAGAGGGGTTCCTTTCCACAAGGACATCCCGACTCATACTATCGTTACGGATGAGTCTCGCCTGGGCTGGGGAGTGCATTCAGACCATCTACAGATCCAGGGAACGTGGTCTCCAACAGAGTCCATGTATCACATCAACTTCCTGGAACTCAGAGCTGTTCACTTTGTACTGAAGGCCTTTCATCCGTCCTTCCCGACCAACTCCTTGCTTGTGCAGACGGACAATACGTCCACGATGTATTACCTCAACAAGCAGGGGGGCTCGAGATCGCGCCCACTGTCACAGGAAGCGCAGGCGATCTGGCACTGGCTGTTAGCCAGAGGACTGACGATAACGGCAACTCATCTGCCAGGTCTGCAGAATGTTCAGGCGGACGCCCTCAGCAGGTTGCTTCACAAAAACCACGAGTGGGTCATAAACGACGACGTGCTCGACGACATCTTCGCCATGTGGGGCACTCCAGATGTGGATATGTTCGCCACCACTGAAAACAGAAAATGCCGCGACTTCGCCTTGAGGTATTACCAGCCGGGGACTCTGGGGAACGCGTTATGGATCAGCTGGTCGGACAGCTTTCTGTACGCTTTTCCACCCATTCCCCTGATTCCGGCGGTGCGCATCAAGCTGGCCCGCTCCCGGGTACGGATGATCCTCATTGCGCCGGAATGGCCCAGGCAGTGGTGGTTCACGGACCTGCTTCACCGGTCAATCCTGCCGCATCGGCGGCTGCCGTGTCGACCGGACCTTCTCACGAAGTTCGGGGGGCAGATGGTGCACCCCAACCTCTCATCGTTGAGTTTGGCGGCATGGCTTCTGATATAGTGCAATATGGCCACTTGAATCTTCCTGAGTATTGCATGGACATATTGAAGGAGGCTAAGAGGCCATCTACTAGGACCTCTTATGCTTACAAGTGGAAGAGATTCTGTATCTGGTGCATGTCTAAGAACTATGATCCGACAACCTGCAAGGAGGATGTTATCCTTCCATACCTTCTGCATCTAGCTCAGTCTGGCCTTAATTTCCATTCCATTAAGGTTCATCTGGCTGCATTGACTGCTTACAGAAAATGCCCTTCGCAGACATCCTTCTTCCAGATCCCTGTGATTAAGGATTTTTTGGAAGGGTTGAAGAAGGTGTTCCCTCCTGTTCGGCTTCCTTCACCTTCATGGGAACTGAATGTGGTGCTGTCCAGGCTGATGAAGGAACCTTTCGAGCCTATTCATAAGGCTTCACTGCAGCACCTGTCTCGGAAGGCGGCGTTCCTCGTGGCCATTACATCAGCCCGCAGGGTGAGTGAAATTCAGGCATTGTGTTGCCAGGAACCTTATACTGTATTTCATGCTGCTAAGGTTGTTATACGTACTCACCCTAAGTTCCTTCCCAAGGTGATTTCTGATTTTCATGTTAATCAGACTATAACTTTACCAACATTTTTCCAGAATCCTTCCACTCCAGCGGAACGGTCTCTTCCTTCCCTGGATGTCAGAAGGGTGTTGAAATTCTATCTGGATAAGACCAAGGGTATTCGTGGATCCGACCAATTGTTTGTCAACTATGGGTCGGTTAGGACTGGTCTGGCTACTTCAAAACAGTCCAACTCTAGGTGGATTGTGTCATGTATCCAGCTCTGTTATCAGAAAGCGAGTAAGACCTTAGGGGGTAAGCCTAAGGCTCATTCTACCAGGGGCAAAGCAGCTACAACAGCTTTGCTTTGAAATGTTCCCATTGCAGAGATCTGCAGGGCGGCCACTTGGAAGTCGGTCCACACCTTTGCTAAGCATTACTGTCTGGACTCTGATGCCAGAGCAGATGCTCAGGTTGGACAGGCTTTGCTGCGGAATCTGTTCGCACAATAGTGGTGTTGTCTTTTTTCCTCCACCGCCGGGTTGTTTTTGGATGGGCTTGCCATTCTATTCACTAGATTATGACTATACACAGAGATCCCCTACTACAGAAGGAGTAGTTTCTTACCTGTAACTCCAGTACTGTAGTAGGGGTATGTCTGTTATAGTCATAAGCGCCCGCCCTCCTCCCCGGTGGAGAAAATGGTACTGTGATGTATGCTACAGGCCTTGGTTTATGCACCTTCAAAAAGAACTGAAAGTAAAAGGAGTGGGTTGTGCATGCTGGGATACCGAGGGTCTCTGGAGAGTTCCTTAAAGGCACGGTATCCCTTTTCCAGACCCATAATAGCAGCCTATGGAGGCTTGTCTGTCAATCCCTTCCTCTCTATCATTCCAAGGATTTGGTGAGGGGAGAAAAGTTTCTCTATGGGTGAAACTTGACAGATTGTGTTAAATGTGTTATTGGTGTTATATCCTTGGCATTTCTATGTAGTATTCTCATGTAATGTGTATGCTTTAGTATCCAGCTGCTCAGCCCTGTGTGTGTGTATTCCTATTGGAATCCTAGTCTGTGTGGAATGTTGGATGCATCAGAGTTTCAGTTGAGGATGGGCTGAGCGGCCAGTAGGCTGCTCCTGATGGGGCTGTTATCTTGACCTTGACTTATCCTAATAAACATCAACTACAAGTACCTGAATTGGTCTGCTGTGTCTACTTATCTACACCTGTACCTATGGGACTTACCCACTACATTCTAGTAAGTACTGGACAGTGTAGCCTTGTAGGTACAGGCTGCATTATTATCTTTCATTTTCTCTTAAGTGTCTATGCAGGACTGCAATGAAGACAGCTTAAGAGATTATTTTTGATTGCTCTGGGGTCCACGCACATGGGCGGGACTATTCACTAGATTATGACTATAACAGAGATACCCCTACTACAGAACTGGAGTTACAGGTAAGAAACTACTCCTTACTGTCTATGGGTATTTAAGGGACTCCTTGCTCCTGCTGGTGTGTCCTCGCACTTGTTGGTCACCTTTGCTCCTGCCTGGTGTATTTTTGCTTCCTGTTGGCATACTTTTGTTTCCAATTAGCGCTTCCTGTTCCAGTTTGTATTCCTTGAAGTCTTCTGCTCCTAATTGGAAGTGTTGCCTTCTATTCTCCACTCCTTGCTTGTTTTTGCTCCTATTTGTGTTTTTTTTCCTTCCTTTCCGTTCCTGGAGTCTCCGCCCTCAACAGAGGTTTCTCCCTACTGAATTTTTTTTCTCTTGGAACTCCTTTTGGAAGGCACTGTCTGCTCTAGCTTTTCATTGTTGGCAGCACCGTGGCTACTAGAAAGGGTCACCCTTACCTCGGACAGATCAGAACCCTCAAGAACCGGAAAACGCGAACCTCTCCAACATGCCAAAACTCGTAAGAACATTACAAGTTGTGACATATTGCAATGCCCAAAAATTCGTTTTGATCCTCATGCCATGGATCTTCCTCAAGCTTCACCTGAAGGATCAGTAGAAGCAACGCAGGCTTTAGTGCAGACTGTTCAACAACAAGCCCAAGAACTACAACAGTTACATGAAGAAAATGTAGCCTTGCGCCAAGTGTTGGCTGTTAAGACATCTGATGTACCCGAAGTCTCTACTATCACTCCTTTTTATTCCAGGGATCCAAATAAGTTGAAAGAATTTCTGGATTCTTTAACAGTATTTTTTGCCTTCTGCCCAACCCAATTTGCATTGGACAAAACTAAGGTTGGGTATCTGATTAGAGTGGTCCTGCGTTGGCATGGCCAACTCCCTTGGTAGCAACTGGAGATCCTCAGTTGTCAAATTACATGTGCTTTCTTTCTGCCTTTAAACGAATATTTCAAAGACCCGGCTTGGAGACCTCAGTTGAAGAAGCCCTGTGTGACATTCAACAGAGGAACCAGGATGACCTGCAATACATCACTTGAGTGGAACAAACATTAGTCACTCTTTTCAAAGAGATCTACGAGACATCATTAAAGAAGAATTGGTGCATACTCCTCACGTAGAAACCATGACTGAACTAATGGATTTAGCATTGTCAGTTGAACATCATCTCAATGAACGTCGATTTGTAAAGGCGAAAATCATGTGTCCATCAAAATACAGACACAATACGACCTAGTACTCGCATAACAGAAGCTCCTGTACCAGAAACACTTCCTACTACAGAAGAAGAAACAATGTAAAAAAGTCTGACCAGAGTACCACTGTCCGAGGCTGAACGAGAATACAGGAGAAAACAAGGGCTGTGCCTATATTGTGGTTCTTCTGGTCATGTGATTCACAATTGCTCTATCCGTCCATCGAGGTAGTCAAAAACCGCCAGACCCAACCTCTGTAAGAAGGGAGGGGACAAAATGGTCTGGAATACCTTCCATCTGCACATCAAAAGAAACCTCAAATTCTCTTTTTCTCCTACCTATGTTTCTGCGGTTATCAGATGGTACAAAAGAAAGCATACTGGCACTGTTAGATTGGTGCCCACGGAATGTATTTGGACGATGGTTGAGCTACAGAAAGACAAATATGCTGTATGCCAAAGAAGACTCCGGAACAAGTACATACAGTGACTGGGACTCCTCTTGTTTCTGGACCAGTGAAAGGAATGACGCCGTCACTACAACTGACTTTCGGAAGACACCAAGAGTACTTGTCCTTTCATCTGATTGCCTCACCCAATCATATCATGATTTTAGGAATACCTTGGCTGATCAGACACAATCCTTACATCAATTGGGAAACTAGAACTATTTCCTTATTGTCACATTTTTGCCAACAATTCTGTTATTCTATTGAGGAATGCTGGTCACCAAAAGAGATGCCTATGGTGAAAAGGGAAGCTTATAACTCTGTTAACACAGTCCATGGTTTACCCAGTCACTACCAAATGTATGCAAATGCGTTTCAGAAAACGAAGAAGAAGATACAGCCCTAGCACAGGGAGTTTGATTGTGCTATTCGGTTGGAACCAGGAGCAAAAGTACCTTTTGGAATAATATACTCTTCCGCTGAACTTGAGAAGGATACCCTTAGACAATAACTTAAAGAAAACCTTCAAAGTAGTTTGATTACTCGGTCCTCATCATCCCTCTTCTTCGTGCCAAAGATGACTAAAGATCTACGGCCATGTATAGACTTCTGGGGTCTAAATAAAATCACCATAAAAATCGTTATCCCTTGCCCTTGATTAAGGATATCTTGGAGTCTCTTAGAGGGGCACGTTTATTTACCAGATAAGACCTTAGGAGTTCCTATCATCTCCTTCAAGTCAAAGAAGGAGATGAGTGGCAAACCGAATTCAGAACACCCTTGGGCCATTTTGAATATTGAATTATGCCCTTTGGACTAACCAATGCTCCTTTCATCTTTCAAAGATTCATGGATAACATGTTCTCGGATCTCTTAAATCAGATTGTTGTTATATATTTAGATGACAGTCTGGTTTATTCAACTGCTCCTGAGTTGCATTATGCACACGTCGCTCAAGTCTTGGAAAGACTATGTCAAAACAGTCTTTTCTGTAAGCCTGAGAAGTGTGAGTTTGACAAATCAGAAGTGGAATATTTGGGGTACTGGATCAACAAGACAGGAATTGCCATGGATCCACAAAAAGTCAAAGCTATTTTAGATTGCCCTTCACCTTCATCCATCAAAGAAACCCAATGTTTCTTGGGCTTGACAAACTTCCCTCACCAATTTATCTATAATATTGCTCACCATACAAGTTACATCTCCCAAACCATAAAGAAGGAAGGTCTCCGACAAGGATTCAAATAGACCAAAGTTGCTGAAAGAGCCTTTCAGTCATTAAAACAGGCTTTCACTCAAGCTCCTGTTTTACTTCATCCAGATACAACAAGGAAGTGTATTGTAGAAACAGACACTTCAGACAGAGCAGTAAGTGCTGTGCTCCTCCAATAACAAGAAGACGACGGATTGGAACATCCTGTTTATTACTTATCACACGTCCTGTCAGATTCCAAGAGAAACTACTCTGCTCTCGAGCGAGAGCTAATAGCCACGAAGTTGGCCTGTTGTAAATGGAGACAGTTCCTAATGGGTACCAAGGAACCGTTTGTAATCAGAACAGATCATAGGAATCTACAATGTATTTGCAGCATTCAGTATGAGAATAGTCGTCAGGCCCGGTGGGCTTTCTTTTTTAGCCAATACGATTTTACCATTAGTTATATACCAGGGTCTCAGAACAGTCTGGCAGATGCCTTGTCTTGTCGTTATCCAGATGTCCAACACTACAACAACGAAACATAATCGAGCCACAACAAATCATTGGCACAGTTCAATTGTTCCTAGACAGCGTCCAATCAGAGTATACCTGCCAAAACCAAGAAGAATGGAAGAAGCTGAATGACCAGATTAAGCGATAAGATATATACTGTTACTATGGTAGATCATTATTCCTCCCAACCCAAAAAGTACAACTTGAAGCCTTACAGATGTGTCATGATTCTCCTGTTACTGGTCATCGTGCTTTCAAAAATACTCTAGAGTTATTACTTCTCTCTTTTTGGTGGCCATAAATAAGAAAGGATACTGAGATCTATGTATCCTTCTGTACTGTCTGTGCCCAAGCCAAAATACCTCACACTAAACCTGTGGAGTTACTCCAGCCCCTACCTGTTCCACCTGCACCATGGCACACTGTGTACACTGATTTTATTTCCTCTCTACCTCCTTCTGCAGGTAGCCAAGTCATTATGGTGACAGTGGACTCCTTTTCCAAGATGGCAAATGTTACTGCTTTGAGGAAACTACTGCAAATGAATTTGGGAAAATCTTAATACACAAGATTTACCGCCCTCATGGGCTTCCATGGCCCTCAGTATATATCCCGTTTTTAGAAACACTTTTGCAAATTCCTTCATAATGAAGTAACCTTTTCCTCAGGGTTTTATCCCTAGACAAATGTTCAAACTGAACGTTTAAAATAGGGACTAGAAAAATACCTTTGTTTCTTTTGCAACTTCACCCAAATCTACTGGTCCTCATATCTATCCTTAGCAGAATATTCCTATAACAACACTGTCCTAAAGTGCCGCCAAGACTACTCCATTTTTCATCCTATCTGGTTACCATCCTAGGACATTTCCATCAGTTTTACAAGACACTACAGTTTCAGAAGCAGCCTCTTTTATCCGACATCTCCGAGTGGTCAGATAAAAAGTACACATTAATCTTCAGGAAGCCAAAAAGAAAATGAAAGACACCACTGACGTCCTTCGACATCAGTCTCCGTTATATCAGGTTAATTGTAAAGTTTAGCTTTCCTCAACATTTTTACCTCATCACTTGTCCCTTTGTAAATTCAAGCCACGCTTTTATGGACGCATTTATGGACCCTTTAAAATCACTCAAGTGGTGTACCCAGTGTCTTTTGGTCTACCACAACCACGTTCTTGAAAAATATACCCTGTTTTCCATACTTCACAACTGAAACCGTATGTTACAGATCCTTATAAGAGGGGTTTTTCTCGGCCGCCTCCTGTTTTGGTTAATAATGTTCCTGAATATGAGGTCCAGGAATTCTGGTTCCTGGGTCTTTAGGAATCACTTGCAGTTCCTAATCCATTGGAAAGGTTACCCTCCCAGTTTTAGGTCTTGAGAGGATGCTGACTCAGTGCACGCTCCTGTTCTTGTCCGCAGATTTTTTTTGGCTTTTTTCCAACAAGCCTGGGGCTTCAGGAAGGGGATTTACTGTTATGTTGCGGCCATGGTTCAGCATGCAGCGCTGCCCGCTTCATCACTGTGAGAAGTTGGCCTGATATATGATAATTCCAATTCGGGAACCACCTTGTATCAGTCCAAGCTTTCCCTTATGGTGTCTGGTTGTAAGTCAACCTTGTAGACAAGCTATCTTAATGGTAGCATAGACTAAGCAGCCTTAAAGGCTTAATTCAAGAGGTTGTGTTAAGCGAGCTGTTTTACCAATCACAGTCCTGTAATATCAAATGAAAGGACACCACACAAGTATATATTATAAAAATATATGTATTTATTACTTAAAATAATCCCCAGTATTCTTTATGAACAAAGGGGCACAAGCGTTAAATCAAAAGCACAGTATAACATACAAAGTTGCACAATTATGGATGAGGGCGAGGGGCCACTCAGACCATATACTAAGAAAGTGGTATAAGAGATACCAATCGAACAGTGGTTAGGCCTAGGGCCTAGGGAATCGCTGGGAGCAGTCGGGACAAGCAATGCTGAAGTCGGGAAAAGCCCGCTGGATTCGGGTGCAGTGCTGAAAGCACACGCATGCACCAATGCAAGTCAATGGTGCGTTAAAGTTAAGCAAATAGAGTTTTAGGACACTTCCGTTGAACCTAGAAAGACAAAACTTAAGACACAGACCCTAGAGGTGTGTACCAGTGTGGGAACACCGGCGTTGCAATGTTACCTCACCCACAGGAAGAGGGTGCACAGGGTCGAAGTAGTGTTGGGTTTCGTCACGCTGGTTCTTGGTGCTTGAAGCTGAAGAGGCTGCAGGCGCTGTGAAGGAGAAGTGTCCGGTGGGATCCAAGGGTGGATCGAAGTCGAAAAGTACCTGAAAGCAGAGGGGACAGAGTCTGGGTCACTCAGCAGTGACCAGGGTGGAACCAGGATGGAACCAGGCAATGTCGGGCGCAATCAGGTGGTTGTCGAGGAGCTTCTCTCCGCTGTCACGTGGGCTCTGGGGCATCTACGAAGTCCAGGAGCGGGTCACTATCTGTCCCACGAAGGCTCTCACCGTCGGCGCTGTCGGCTTCAAGATTGGAGCAAACAACACTTGGCAAAAGCAATCCACGCGGAACTGGAAGATTGCTTCTCACTCGGACCAGGAGGGTCAGAGTGGGTACTCCTTTTCAGGGGAGTGGGTGCAAATCTGGAGCAACCAGAATCACAAGTCGTATTTCGGTTTTCGTCGGCACAGGGGCCACAAGCCAGCTGGCAAGGGACTGGGGGAAACGGCCACTACAACGAGGCCGTTTCAACGAAAACCTTAACCACGCATGCATTACAACGCATGCGTGGTTACAACGACAGCCTTTACCACGCATACTTTTACTACGAGGTACGTAGTAAAGGCATGTGTGGTAAAGGGTATATATAAAAAAGGGGGATGGGGGTTCCCCCCCCCCCAAAAAAAACACTTACTTTTAGACGAGATGTCAGGCAATCGGCATCGCAGAGGAAGAAAACGGCCGTTTTTTTTCTCCTATGTATGACGTCACCACGCAAAAATACGTGGAGAAAGATAGGCGTGTAAATAGTATTCCGTGGTAACGCATGCGTGGTAAAGGCATGCGTTACAACGGAGTTCGTTGAAAAAACATACAACCGGGACTGGCCAACGCGTTGAGCCAAAAGAAGCAGAAGGGCCCCACGCGGCACTCGTCGAGTGTGGAGGGCTGAACTTCGGTGCAAGAGTGGCTTAGGGTTGGGGCTTCTCAAACCCCGGTGTACAGCTTCGAGGGTCACTCGTGGGCTGCACGGTCAGCGTCTCGTGGTCTTTTCAAGATGGCGTGCCCCACGCTTCCGGCCGCCTCCACGGGTCTCAGCTCTGCAGGGACTGTGGATCGGGCTGTTAGAAGGCAGGCAAGCTTGATCTCGTCGATCTTTGTCGCTCGAGTTCCGGCGGGAACTACAACAAAGCAGGCATCGAGGTGCTGGATGGTGCCTGTTTGCACAGGGTGGTCACTCCTTGACCACAAGGGAGATTCTTCAGTCTTCTACGTTGAGTAGGATGTCGAAGGGTCCAGAGTTTCGTTTCTTATGTTTCATCAGGATAATCTGAAGTGCATTGGCACTGCTCCCACTCTTATTCGAATCTGGGGGCTGGATTACCTGCTAGGTCCCCTCCTATGGGTGGGACCCAGGAAGGGGGTGGATACACCTCTTTCCTTTGATCCAGGCCGCGCTGGGACTGGGGCTGGTGTGCTCCAGAACCGGTTTGACCGGATTATGCAAGGAGCAGCCTTGTGCTCCCCATGCAGTGTCTGGTTTCTTTCAAACCTCCCTGCTACGATCCACTATCTCCTGTCTGGGGGGGTGTGACACCTCCCTGCGACAGGAAACCCTTTGTCCAGGCCCCCTTGGCTGAGTTTCGGTCAGCTTCAGGGGGTCAGACTTGTGTCTGTGGCAGAAGCATCCATTTTGTGGATCTGAGGCTCTTTTAGAAATTAACCGCATTTCAGTAAAGTAACATGTCTTCTCCCTCTAGAGGGGTGGAATGCTATCCCCGTCGCCAGAACTAGCGAGGGGATAGTATTCCAAATCGTATGACACCTTACACGACATGTTTTGATAAAGCCAAACTAAAGTTGCTATATAACCGCGAGGATTATAATGTACTTAATAGTATATGGTATGGCATTATCCTGAAACAGCTTAGGGATTTGTTCCCGACGGCTGCAGACAGGCTCAGCTCATGCTAGAGCTCCATCTCACATTAAACCACGCACTCTGCCTCCAGAATTGATAAGGCCTTCCATAGGAGTGACTCACAGGTTTATATGTGTCCAGATATAGGTTTAGATATAGGTATACTATATCTAAGCAAGAGGTGATTACACCATCTTGCCCCAGCTGAGTGATCAGCCAGTTGTGTCAATTTAAGAACCAGCCAGGGGTGGCAAAAGATATGCTGCAGCCCCTGGTAGGCCTTGGTGGCACCTATGCCCTGAGCACCTATAGTGCATGGTACAGGGGCTAACAAGGAGTCCATTTCCAATTGTGGTATGTACCTATAGCACATGTATTAATAATTTAGAGAGAGAACAGCAGGCTGGGGTCTGATTAGCAGGCCCACAGCCTCAGTAGTCGAAAACAAGTGAAGCAAAAAGCAAAAATTTGGGGTGACCATAGGATAGCAGACCCTACTCTCCTACAATCACTGCGAGCTGGGGTGCAGCCATCGATGCTACCCGAGGCGCCTCCTTCTTCTAGGGTGTGTTGCGTTGCTGCACGGCGGCCCGCTGTCCCAGCATCTCGGTTACACTCCCCGACGCTTATGTCTAGACGGGCACGATGCAGCACCACACGGTGGACCGTTAATCCTCATTAAAACACAGTAGGAACACCACAGCTCCAGTTTTGGAGCAGCATCTTCCAGTACTTCTATGGGGCATATATTCACTCACCTTTTGTTTTGCACATTTCACTGCGCTTCCAGTATATTCTCTTGGTGACATCTTGTTACTTCTTCTTCCCATGAGTCCTCAGTCCTGTTCCCCAGAGGACCATGGGAAGGTTTTTTGTTTTACCCTTTCCAAGATGGCGACCTTTCCTATTCTTTACGTTTCCTTTCCCTATCCAAGATGGCAACTGCTTACTTCCTGCTACGTCACTTCCTGCCTATGGGTATTTAAGGGGCTGAATCCTTCATTTCCTTCCGTTGCAGGACTCCTTGGTCCTGGTGTTTCCTGGCTCTTGGTGACCTTTGCTCCTGCTTGGTGTATTTTTGCTTCCTGTTGGCGTACTTTTGTTTCCGATTGGCGCTTCCTGTTCCAGTTTGGATTCCTTGAAGCCTTCTACTTCTAAGAAAAATTGTTGCCTTCTATTCTCCACTCCTTGCTTGTTTGGGCTCTTATTTGTGCTTTCTTAACTTCCATACCATTCCTGGAGTCTCCACCCTCAACAGAGGTTTATCCCTACAGGGTTTTTTTCCTCTTGGGACTCCTTTTGGAAGGCACAGTCTGCTCTGGCTTTTCATTGGTGACAGCACTGTGGCTACCAGAAAGGGTCGCCCTTACCTCGGACAGACCAGAACCCTCAAGAACCAAAATCTAAAACCTCTCCAACACGCCAGAACTGGTAAGAACAATACAAGTTGTGCCAGCCGGCGCTGTCAGCGGTCCTCAGCAGCCATTTGTGGTGACTCGTAATAAGGCGGTCGGAACCGCCGGCCAAATTGCTGTCGCAGCGCCACCACCGGCATGAAGATCTATGGACCACCAAACTCGTAATCGGCCCCTTAGTGGTATCTGTGTAGCACAATACTACTAAAAGTAGCAAGGAAGCCCAAAACATAAACTAGACTGTATATGTAAACTTTCAGATTTACTACATGAACAACAAAAAGAGTAATTATGATCACATGCTAATGGAAACCTATAAACAAATGCATAATAAATAGAAACCATTTTAATCTACGTTAAGTTTTATTTTCATTCTCTCTGGCTCACAGAGTCAGCCCTGCCAAGTACCACTCATTAGGGGTTAGACTAATGCATTTTAGTGTTGGTATCCACATCACCACATTAAAATACATTAGTCACACACTTATAGCGCCCTAGGGACCACCCTGTGGCATGCATTAAAACAGTGAGCACACTGTGCTGCCCAGCGCCGGGCTCTGTTCTCATAACAGTAATCTTAATTTATTAATTTTCACTAGATTGTATTATTTAGGCAACGTACAATGCTGCAGGTCGAAAAACCAATTATCTGCCATTTACTAGGCAGTTGAAGTTGAGCTGCCCCGCCCAGCAAAAATGACCGCACCACATGGTCTCTATAAGTGCTGAAACATTCTGCCAGTGCCATGTAGTCTCTTATCAGTGCTGAAAAGAAACAATCCGGACCTGTCGGTGGAGACTGGCCCCTCGCATGGATCCAGAGGCAGGGCATTGCATGTTGTTGTTTTCCATTTCCCTGCAAGGCGCCGGCCCCACTGTGCCATTTTGACTGTAGCACTCAATGTCGATGGTTTTATTTGTTATAGCGTGGAGGCTTTAGAATCTAGACATGGTCATGCAAAGGGCAGTTTGCTTATTTTGTTGTCCGTGCACCTATCGCTTATAGTTGTTAAACATATAACGGTGGGTGCTCACTCGCATATCCTGTGGGTTAAGGGAAAAGATGGCCCCGAAGTGGTGATAATAAACTTTTACAATAATATTTTTAACAACACCCGACATCTAGTCATCGAGGGACTAGAAAAAGCAGTCGTGAAGCTTGTATCTGAAGCAAAATGTTCTTTTAATATCATCTGGTTAGGTGATTTTAATCTTTTCATTTGTCCTTTGTCACTCTCTAGGGCTTGTGGAATGTTAGATAACAGTGACAATAACATGTCGCATTTTCCGCATAACGCATATGGTGACGCTATTAATAATTTCATGGCAACATATGATTTAGAGCTACTGCAACCTGGTAAGGATGCGGATGACCAAACTATTCCCACTTATACGGGAAGGAATTTTAACTCCCTCATTGATCATGTTATGGTATCCTCTTTTATTGTGCCAAATTTTTCTACCTCAGTAATTCAGGATCCTACACTTAGTGACCACAACCGTATCGTTGTGGAAACTGAGTTATGGAAGTGTAGTAGACAGCAGGTGAGCAGAAGTTTGTGTAACTTAGAGCCGCATAGGCGAAATGGATCACGGTTAAGATGGAAAGGGGAAAAATCGGCAACCGTAATGAGCAAGAGCATATCCAAATCCTTGGTTGAAATTGAAGGCATTCTGAATTTGGGTAGTACATCTGTTGTTATTATGAACAACTTTATCAAAATTAACAAAATAATTGAGGATGTTTTTACTATCAGCAGGAATGCCAAGCTTTCTCTGGGAAAGGGCTGGTTTGACCATGCATGTACGTCCATCTTAACAAAATTGAAACAGGCCTTAGGAGTTAGACCTAGGGACAAAACTGTGGTTGCTCACCTGAGATCTGAATATAAATTGGCATTGTCTAGAAGAAAGAAGGAGTTACAACAAGAGGCATGGGATAATTTAACGAGGGCGGCAGAAACCTCAGATAACTGCCTGGTTCGAGGCATGTGGGCTGCTAAATTCATATCTATTGCATAGATCGCCGCCTAGTGTTGGGTCCGGATGATTGCACATTGTTGTCCTGGAAGAGTCTTCGAAGTATCACGAGATAGGTGGCTCCTCCCCTGGACTACAGTGCGCATGGGCATCGACTCCATCCCCAGATTGTTTTTTTCCGCCATTGGGTTCGGATGTGATTTCGACGTCTCCTGTCGGAATCGATAAAAAACGGTTCTCTGAAGGCCAAAAGGCTTTCTAACCTCGTCGGTATTGTTGGCGTTTGGTTCTTGTGTATACTCCAACTCTTCGAGTCGGTTTTCTGGGGAGTCGTGTGACTCTTCGGTCATCGAGGCCCTTTGACGCAGCAAGACCCCGACGAAACTACAATGGAACGAAGTCCGTTCAAAAAGTGTCCCGTGTGCGGTTCGAAGTACCCACACATCGACGTGCATCCTGTATGCAACAAGTGCCTGTCGCCGGACCACAACGAGGCCGACTGTATGGCCTGTTCGAAGTTCAGGTCGAAGAAGACGCTCAAGATTCGGCGCGTGGCGCGCCTTGAGGCCCAGCGATCGGCACCGGCACCGGCGGACATCTTCAACGACCCCGAAGCAGACGAGCAAGAGCTTCAGCTTCAGATATCGCCTCCATCGGCGGAGGTCGAGCCCGACTACGGAGAGGCCGTGGAGGGCCTGGACCTAGACGAATACGTCGAGGAGGTAGGGGACGACGAGGAAGTTTATGGGGCCGCGGAAGATAGCTCGGAGGAAGAGCTATGCCCCGTCCCTACCATAACTAAGGCTCAGGTCACGGGATCGCCACTCGGCCTTACCCACGACCCTCCACCTAAGTCCTCGGCCCCGCCTTCTGGCCCGGCTACAGACATTTCAGCGGAGCCTCCGTTACAGAAAACGAAACCGAAACCGAAACCATCGGCTTCGACTTCTTCTAAGATGGCCGACGCACCATCGAAACCGAAGACGGCAGAGACGGCTTCAAAACCGTCGTCTTCGGAGGCTTCCAAGCCTAAAAAGGCAGTCGACAACAAAAAGGCACCCAAAGGGGCCAAGGAGGCCGGCTCCAAGAAAGTCGTCGAGCATGTGTCGAGCAAGGTGGTGGAGTCGACGTCGAAGAAGACTGTCGAGAAACCTTCACCCAAGACTGCCGTGCCGAACTCTGAAACCACGACGCAAAGGGGAAGAACTGCTGATCCGAAGCCGGCGGCGTCGACGCCTAAGGCCAAGACAGGGGAACGGACCCTTGCTGTCGAGGGTGCGTCCGCGCCCAAACAGAAGTCGTCAACGCTCGGATCCTCACCTGGTGGTGGATCGAAGGCCTCGGTCGGATCGACGAAACCGTCCGCTTCTTTTACTAAGCAGGTCGCGGACTCCCTGAAGAGGATACGGGACAAGGCGTCGGAACCCAAAAAGTCCTCGGTACCAACGGCGGCTGTCCCGCTGAAGAAGACTTCGACGCCAATCCTCTATACTCTGCCGCCGAAGGTAGCGCCGAAGGCTTTCGCACCTCGTACGGTGCCCGATGACTCGGAGGGGCTGCGGCAGACTCAGCGTGCTTGAAGCTCTGCTCAACCACTTTCGCAGGACGACAATTCGGAGCATTTTATCGACGCCGACACGGGCAAATTACTGCTCTACAAGAGGAAAATTACATCCCAGCCAGTGGACTCCTATGTAATCCCTCTAAAAAAGAAAAGGCCTGCACCAGATACTCCAGAGCTTGTGGAACCCATTCCTCAACAGCCTAGGAGGAGTCCGACGCCTTCACCCACCTACTCAGATGGGGATGGGAATGAACAGGATGATGAGTATACCTTCCCTGCCAATAATGACCCTGATGAACAGCAGGACTCATGGATAGACACTGGTGACCGGGGTGACCAACAGGTGGTTAGTGACCCACAGCTTTATGGAATAAAAACTTCTCCTACTGAAGACTCGGCGGCCTTTAATGCCTTAATTGAACGGGCGGCTGCAAATCACAAGGTGGAGATGCATGCCGACCCTGTGGAGGTTGACTTTTTGTTTGATACATTCTCTGCATCGGAAAAGACTGTCAAAACACTGCCAATGCTTAAAGGGGTTCTCAAACATGCCAATGACATTTTCAAGGAAGCCACCAGGGCACGGGTGGTCAACCCACGTATAGAGAAGAAATACAGACCGGCACCTGGGGACCCTGCTTATATACGAGGCCAGTTGCCTCTGGACTCTTTGGTCGTCTCCAATGCCCGCAAGAGGGCGAATTCACAGACAACGGGTGAAGCTCCTCCCCCGGACAAAGAGTCAAAAGTGCTGGAGGCAGGGGGCAAAGGGGTGGCAGCACAGGCTGCAAACATATGGCGCATATCCAATACACAAGCCCTGTTTGCTAGATATGATAGGGCGCATTATGACACCTTGGAACAGCTTCTGCAACACCTTCCAGACAAGTTCAAAGAAGGAGCTGAAATGTTAATCCAAGAGGGCAAGCTCATTTCTAATGCTGCGATTAAATGTGCGCTTGACGTTGCAGATACAGCAGCAAGGGCGGTGAACACTAGTGTTATGTTGAGGCGTCAAGCTTGGCTCCGCATCTCAGGGTTCAAGCCTGAGATCCAAACAACTATCCTCAACCAACCCGTCAATCCAGACAGACTGTTTGGCCCGGAGGTTGACACCACCCTTGAGAAAATTAAAAAAGACACTGAGACGGCTAAGTCCATGGGTGCACTTCAGTCTCAGCAATACAGGGGCAACAATTTTCGTCGCTCAGGTACAAGGGGTGTTGCCAGAGGACACTTGGCACAGCAGACAAGTTTCCATAGAGGAGGCGCCCAGGCCTCTTAGCCCAAACAGAATAGAGGTGGTTACAGAGGAAACAGCGCCAAGGGCAGAGGCAGAGGCAACAATACCTCCCGTTCCTCTGCTGCCACCAAACAGTGACTCCCTGTCACTGCCCCCCGACCATCCATCACCTGTCGGGGGAAGACTCCAACAGTTCCTGCCAGTCTGGAAAAACATCACCACAGACAGGTGGGTAAGGAAGCTTATCCAGTTCGGGTATTGTTTGGAGTTAACGTCCACTCCCCCAACATACCCCCAAGACAACGTCCTATGTCAGCAGAGCACTTGCACTTGTTGCAGCAGGAGGTTCTCGTAATGCTGCAAAAAGGAGCAATAGAGCTCGTGCCAGTGGAGGAGGAAGGCACAGGGGTTTATTCCCTGTACTTCTTAATACCAAAGAAGGACGGCTCACTCAGACCCATTCTGGACCTGCGCCCCCTCAATCTATACATACTCTCGGAACATTTTCACATGTTAACGCTACAACAGGTTCTTCCACTTTTGAACAAGGGAGACTTCCTCGCAACCTTGGACATCAAGGATGCTTGTTTTCACATACCACTCCACCCATTCCACAGAAAGTACCTCAGGTTTACCATACAGAACAGGCATTACCAGTTCAAGGTCCTACCCTTCGGAGTGACCACTGCCCCCAGAGTGTTCACAAAGTGTCTGGCGACCGTGGCGGCGCACCTCAGGAGACAGAACATACATGTCTACCCTTACCTGGACGACTGGCTCGTTCAAGCCAAGTCGGAACAACAGTGCGCCGCAGACATGTCCCACACTATTCACCTCCTTCACAGTCTGGGGTTCTCCTTAAACTATCCAAAGTCGCACCTCCAACCTGCCCACGTGCGGCAGTATCTGGGCGCGACCATCAATACTCTGGCTGCCACAGCACAGCCAAACCCGGTGAGGATCGACAACATCCAGTCGCTAATCCAGAGGTTCAGACCCCAACACTCACTCCCAGCGAGAGTGTTCATGCAGTTGATAGGCATGATGGCCTCCTGCATCTTCATAGTCCTGCACGCGAGACTGCATATGCGTCCGCTCCAGGAATGTCTAGCACATCAGTGGACGCAGGCTCATGGACAGTTGAAAGACCTAGTGTTGGTAACCGGTCGGGCATACAACTCTCTGCATTGGTGGACTCCACACAACCTTTGCAAGGGCCGACCGTTCCAAGAGCCTTTACCACAGATCATCCTCACGACGGACGCCTCTCTCCAGGGTTGGGGGGCTCATGTGCTCCACTACACGGTGCAGGGACTATGGACAACACAGCAAAGGAAGATGCACATCAACTGCCTGGAGTTGATGGCGATCTTTATGGCGTTAAAGTCCTTCAAAGTACATTTGTGCAACAAGGTCGTGCTGATCCGGACGGACAACATGACGGCCATGTACTACATCCAGAAGCAGGGGGGTACGCACTCTCCACAGCTGTCTCATCTGGCTCAGAGCATGTGGAAGTGGGCCATTCAGAGGAACATCTTCCTCATGGCGGAACACCTTCCGGGCAAGGACAACCAGATGGCGGATCTGCTCAGCAGGTACAGCCATCAAATGCACGAGTGGGAGATACATCCATCTGTACTCCGCCCGTACTTCCAGCAGTGGGGTCATCCAGAGATAGACCTGTTTGCCACAAGGGAAAACGCAAAATGCCAAAGCTTTGCTGCCAGGTTCCCTCACCCACAGTCGCAAGGCAATGCGATATGGATGAACTGGTCAGGCAGATTTGCGTACGCTTTTCCCCCAGCACCTCTCATTCCGCTGGTGGCAAGAAAGCTAAAGCAACACTCGATGACGCTCATCCTGGTTGCTCCAACGTGGGCACGCCAACCATGGTACACCACGTTTCTAGAACTCTCCGTGGTACCGCATCAAAGGCTGCACCTCACACCCAGGGTCTTGACGCAGAACCATGGCGACATTCAGCATCCAGACCCGCAACAGCTCAATCTGGCGATCTGGCTCCTGAAGTCCTAGAGTTTGGCTACCTTAATCTGCCTCCTGAATGTATGGACATCATCAAAGAGGCAAGAAAACCCACTACCCGAGCTTGCTATGCAGCGAAATGGAAGCGTTTTGTCATCTACTGTACAGAGCATGACATAAATCCGCTAGATGCATCCATTCCAAACATCATTTGCTACTTGTTACATCTTTACAAATGCAATCTAGCGTACGCTTCCATTCGAATACACTTGTCAGCCATAGCAGCTTATCTTCAGAACAGGCAGCACCTCTCTGTTTTCAGGGTGCCTGCCATTAAAGCTTTTCTAGAAGGGCTGAAGCGGGTCATTCCTCCCAGAACCCCACCCGCTCCAATTTGGAATCTCAACGTGGTCCTCACTAGGTTGATGGGTCCACCCTTTGAGCCTCTACATTCATGTGAGATTCAATTCCTGACATGGAAAGTGGCTTTCCTCATTGCCATCACGTCTCTCAGACGTGTTAGTGAGCTACAGGCGCTCACGATACAAGAGCCATTTATTCAGGTTCATTCCAACAGGGTGGTGCTCCGCACTAACCCCAAGTTCCTTCCAAAGGTGGTGTCACAATTTCACGTCAATCAGTCAATTGAACTGCCCGCATTCTTTCCAAATCCAGAGACGGTAGCGGAAAGAATGCTCCATACCTTGGACGTTAAAAGGGCGTTGATGTACTATATTGACAGAACACAACCATTTAGAAAAACACAACAACTATTCGTTGCCTTTTCCGCTCAGCACAAGGGCAACCCCATTTCCAAAGCGGGAATAGCCAGGTGGATCGTTAAATGTATTCAGATTTGCTATCAGAAAGCTAAACGCACTTTATCGATCCCACCCAGAGCACACTCCACACGCAAGTTAGGAGCCTCCATGGCATTCCTAGGAAACATTCCTTTAGAAGACATTTGCAGAGCAGCCACGTGGTCCACACCACACACGTTTACCAAACATTACTGCGTAGACATGCATTCCAAACAGCAGGCAGCTGTAGGACAAGCTGTTCTCAAGACTCTATTTCAGACTTCTGCTGCTGGCACGGGCGGCTGCAGTTAATGGAGGGACTGCTATGTATTCTATGCAATAGATATGAATTTAGCAGCCCACATGCCTCGAACTGAATATGCTACTTACCAGTATGCATCTGTTCTTGGCATGTAGGGCTGCTAACATTCATATCGCCCACCCTCCTCCCCGGCGCCTGTAGCAACTGCAGATTGCTTCTTGCATTCAATCATTAGCATGGTCATCTTTAACACTGTCATACTCCATCTTTGCCGCAATGGCTAAAAACAATCTGGGGATGGAGTCGATGCCCATGCGCACTGTAGTCCAGGGGAGGAGCCACCTATCTCGTGATACTTCGAAGACTCTTCCAGGACAACAATGTGCAATCATCCGGACCCAACACTAGGCGGCAATCTATGCAATAGATATGAATGTTAGCAGCCCTACATGCCAAGAACAGATGCATACTGGTAAGTAGCATATTCATTTTGGACTACAGTAAATTCTCCTTTTCTTAGGGATGATAAAGTACCACACCCTGCATCCAATGTTGGTAGCGAGGCCTGGATCTCCCATTTTTCGGCCATATTTCAAGGGGCAGGTTCTACCGATGTTGAACAAAGAAATTGGCCCATAGTCCCTTTAGACATCACCCTCCCAGAAGTTGAAAACAGCATCAACTCCAGTAAGGGGGGAAAAGCGCAGGGCCCAGATGGGGTACCCATTGACGTATACAAGACTGTACCACGGTTATGGGGACCCATACTTACACTGGCACTTAACGCAGTCGTCGTAACCCAGATTCCACCTACATAACGCAGCCGTCGTAACCCAGATTCCACCTACATGGGGTGATTCCATCATTGTCCCTATATATAAGAAAGGTGACAAGGCGGCAGCTAGTAATTACAGACCAATCAGTCTGCTTGACTCCTCAGTAAAAATTATGAGTAGGGTGCTGTTGATTAAGCTGGAAGAATGGGCGGAAGAAAAAGAGATCCTGGCAAACTCCCAATATGGTTTCAGGAAGGGGCGAGGTACACTTGATCAATGCCTGAACTTAGATCTAATTATCGGAAAGTATACCAGGGCCAAGCGAGGCACTTTGTATCTTTGCTTTGCCGATCTAAGCAGCGCATTTGATCTTGTGGATCACTCTATTTTATGGCCTGTCCTGTTGGAACTCGGCGCACCTGAGGCTATCATTTTCTTCCTAGCAAGATTGTATGATAGAATGCAAACTTGTGTGCGTTTTGGGGTAGGAGGGGAGTGTACTCCAAACTTTGAAGTAAAACGCGGGATAAGACAGGGCTGTGTCTTAGCCCCTTTTTCGTTTACCCTGTTTATTAATGCGGTCGATATGGTCCTGAAAACAGTCAAAGCAGACGCACCCCAGATCGACGGAACAGGTGTCCCAGTTCTGCTTTATGCAGATGATGCTGTGCTCCTGTCCCGGGCCCCGATAGGTCTGCAGCGACTGATGGACCAGTTTTCAGATTTTATCAGTAAACGGAGGCTAGTCATTGATAAGAGTAAAACTCACACTATGGTATGTGGTGCCAGAGTTAAGAAAAATCATGCCTTTTTCATCGATGGGGTGAAAGTTCAGGATGTGGACAAATTTTGTTATCTGGGCGTTCTTTTTTCTCATGATGGCAGTTGGTCTTCTGATTTGACGAATGTCAGGTCCAAAATGAAGAAAAGTGCCTATGGTATTTTTAAATTTGCCACTAAGATCGGCGACAGAAGAATCAGTGATATGATTCAAATATATAATGCTAGGAGTGTTTCCATCGCACTATATGGGGCAGGGTTGTGGGGCTATACTAACACTGACTCCTTGCAAAGGGAGGAAAATTGTTTTGTTAAAAAACTGCTTTGTGTCCCCACATCAGCCTCCACTGATTTGACCCATAGGAAAGTTGGGGCTGCCTACTTAAATGACCTGATTTCGTTTAGGCCGCTAATGGTATGGCGTGCAATCTGGATTAAGGAAGAGAGAGCCTTTAATCAGTCAGTTATCAGGGATTGCCTAAAACTGGACAATTTTCTGAAGATTCCAACGCTCAAATACATTGTGGTCAGCTTCCAAACTATATGTGGACTCAATATAGGGGCTGATCCAGGTTCTGCTGGAAATTATTCTAAGTTGGACATGAAAAAAAATGTCATGGTGTATAGAGCTAAAAAACGTGCAGCAATAAGTGGACGCCTCACTTCAGTTACTCTGTATAATAAATATATGCAGAGTGAGGGCTTCCAATTGTATTTGAGCCTGGTAACTAAACCAACTCATAGGTTTATCTTGACTAGACTTAGACTTGGGTTGGCTCATGGGTTGGTGGCTTTCCCCGAACCAAAAAAGCATCCAGTTGGACCATGCCCCTGTGACGGCCATACGAAACAAAGCACCCTGCACTTTATGCTAATTTGTACTCTTTTCATGAACTTGAGGATTGTTTACTTAAAACCAATTTTTTAAAAATACGCTATCTTTACCGTGGAGGATGCCATGAAACTGATCTATGATCTGAATTCTCCGGACAAATGTTTTTATATTGCCATGTTTTTATGTAAGTCAATGCAGCTTAGAAATAGCATGATTTTTTAAACATCTGTACATATGTGATCATTTTGCTTATGTGCTTTTACGTTAAATGTTTTTTTTTTTATTCTTAATGTTTTTTGCTTATGTGCTTTTATGGTCATTGTTCTTTTTAAATGCACCGAATAAAGCTTCATGAAATGAAATGACTGTAGCACTCGCACTTCGAGTGCAGCAATATATTCCTCTAAATTTTGCAGTGTTCAAACCAATAAAATTTACTGATTCCCTTCTGGAAAATATTTCACAATGTTTTATATATTTTGCACAGCTATAGATTTGGAAGAGAATTCTTAAGTATTAATTCAGTTTTAATAATTTCAGCATTTTATGGGTGTTGTATTCAAACACCTTTGCAAACCTACAAAACATTAAGGGGCTGATTAGGATGGCGGATTTCCCGCATCCTCCGGGCCGGCGGAAGCCACCGCCGGCCCGGAGGATGCGGGAATTCCGCCGCGGATGCCTAAAAGACCCACCGCCAAATTAGGATGGCGGTGGGTCTCAAAATCCGTCCGCTGCTTTTCCGCCGCAGTCGCCTTCCGACCGGGGCGGAAAAGCCCTAACATGGCTGGCGGTGTCTGTCCGACACGGCCAGGCATATTAGGATAGCGGAAAACATATGCTTTTCCACTGCGGCTTTTCCGCCGTGGAAAAGCATACGGAGATTGCCTTCGGGGGCCCGTTGCGGGCCCCCTTGGTGACGGGGGGGTGGGGGTGCACATGGGGGGTACCTATGGTACCCCCCTGCATTTGCGTGGACAAAGCGGCGGGCACGGCGCGGTGCCTGCTGCTTTGTGCACGCAAATGCGGCAGGTGCAGCTTGAAGCTGCACCCGCCGCAATGTTAAAGATTGAGGATGTGACCGCCACCCTGGCGGTCACATCCTAATCTACACGGAGGGACCTCCGCAGCCCCTGCGGACGGTCCCTCCTACTCTATGGTGGCGGACGGACTCAGGTCCCTTAGTGCTGAATTATAACTTAGGGGAATGTCTGCAAGTCTTCGTTCTAGGAAAAGCTGATTGTAATAACAGTCACATTTTATGAAAGAGCTTGCGATTTTCTGTTAACTGTACCAAGTATGTTGCTGCTTTTCACAATTGTGAAGCACCTTGTCCAGATTCCAGAATCACAGTACTTACTGTTCATCTGGGTAAATAGGCCATGTCTGTACTAAGGATATTCCCCCTCCCCTTCCCCATAGAGACAATAATGTGGCCCTACCCTGAGTTAAATGTGGCGGAGAAAAAAGCTGACATCTTTCCCTGGGAAAAATACGAGTGATTTGTTCATGTTTCAAGATTCTGTAAAGGAGTGGACATGAGCCTTACATAGAACTTTACATATACCAATCTGTATTCATTTTTAGCCTAGCTTTTCTGTCTTTGTTTACTTTAATTATCAGTTTATGATCATAAAGGCAGCTCCAGAACACATTATAAAGAGATCTCTCCTTATATTTACTGTTAAAGTATGTACAGGCAGGGGGCACACCAGTTTATGGAGATTTTGCAAATTTTTGTTCCGGCCAAGACGTTAAGGGGTAGTAGGTTAGTGACTTTTCATTGCAGGTGTTTTGCAGCAGTTTCAAAATATATGTAGAGCTTCGCATTGCTCAAAAGGGTGCAATTTCCGCTACCTCTCATCTTCCAAGCACTTTGTTGCTTGGTTTTACTCACGGGAAAGTGTCACTCTAAGTGTCACACATTTGGTCGTTGAATGTCACTCATAAGTACACTGAAACCATGGAAATTACATGCATAAGCATTCTGAATACTTGGCAGCTCTGCAAAATAAAACTTTGCCCAACAAGCCAAACAAAGTCAATCTTCCTTATGCTTTCCTTTGCAATAAAATGGAAAGGTGAGCTACAGGAACTACTAAATAGAGGATATAATAATTAGCCATTAGGAAAAAAGATAATGATCTTGATTTGTATAACTTTATTCACTTTTGGTTTGATATGTAGCACAATCCTACTAAAAGTAGCTAGGGAGCCCAAAAAATAAACTAGGCTGTATATGTAAAGTTTCTGAATTACTAAACGAACAACTAAAAGACACATTTATGGTCACATGATTATGTAAACCAATAAACAAATACATAATTACAATAGATAAAAAGAACGAAATCCCATTAAGTAGGGTTGCCCCTCTGTAGTTTTAGTAATAATTCCCAGAAGTAGGAATCCCTTGGATTTTTCCTCCCTAATAAATTTCCACCAGTTTCACTAATTACTACAAACCTTTTCAGACCTGTAGCATTTTCTACGTTCGTTTTGTGATGATGTATATTTTCGTGGTAATCGTTAAAGGGGTATAAAGATAAAAGGGGGTCCCAAAACGTGTTTACCATCAATGCATTTTCGATAGACTGATGTATTTGATGTAGCACAAAAACTACTGAATGAATTTCCTTGAAATCTGATAGGATTATACATTATGGAGTGCAGTTGATCCTTTTGGGGTATTGCAGTTAAGTAGGGTAAGTATTTTTTTGAGTTATAAGTCATTTAAACTTATTGATATCTATGGCGAGTTACTGTTGTATTTCTGCGAGTTGAACAGTTCTTTTCATGAGGTGCGCTACTTATAATAATTTGAAGGTGCTGGATGAATTGTAAATGAAAGCTATAGCTATTACTTTAGAATTTTTGGAGTTTGGTTTATATGGGGGTAAACGGTTTTATTGTAACTGAGCTTTAACCTTTGGTTTTTTCGTTGGAAAAAATGTATATATATATATATACACAGACACATATATAGTTGTTCTGAACGGGTCCCTCAAAAACTGTCTGGCCCGGTGCCCCGAAGATTCTTAAGACGACACTGGTTGCTCCTGCTACTGAAATTCCTTAGAAAGAATGTAAGTGCTTTGATAGAGCTGTGTATGGTTGGTTAACAGTACTGGGTTAATACTGAGTTCAGCAGGACAGGGGTTGATTCCAAAGCGCAGACGGGGTCTTGTGTGGGTTACAGCACTGTATCAGTGGAGTTCGCTGCTCACTACAGATGTCCTGCATTGTAAAGTCGCTGCTCCTTTAGTGCCAAAGATGCGCGGCCCGCTCAGACAACACTTCAAACATGGGATTTGTAAACAAGTCATTGACTCGGGCCCCGTAAAATGGCCTCTTTCTTCCCAGCCAGGTCCAATACACATCCCAGTCTAGCCTGCCAGCCTCCAGACATCATTAGCATCCTCTTCAGCTGTTGTCCTTTGGCCTTTGGAATGTAGATTTAATTAGGGTCTTTCACACCCCTCTTTCAGAAGCCGGGCAGTCGCTAAAGATGTGCTAATACCTTGGGTAGCCCCCTCCTATCAATATTAGCAATGGAAGCGCAGTAGTATATATATAGGTAGCTTCACGCACTCAAAGCACAGCTGACTGCAGGGTTATCAGGTCATAACCTTGGACTATAATATATTTTCGATCAAATTAAGCTGAAACTTCGACGCAGACTAATTTGGCGCTTTCGACAGAGATGCTGATGTTTCGGGCTGCGGTTCTGCTGGCGTTCTCATACCTCACGGTTTTGGGGTTCCCTGGGATCCCTCTGACTGAGTACGAAGAAGAGGAAGCGTCCACGTCTAGCTTGGGTCTGGACATCGAAGCAGAAGCGGAGAACGTGGAGCCAGTGCGGGGGAATGTGCGCGTGGTGCGGGTGCTGCCTGGGGCCTTCGCAGAGTCCCTGCTCTTCAGAAGGGCCAGGGCCGACCTCCCCTCACCATCGCTGGGGCTCCCTTCTGTCCTGCATCGAGCGGCTCAGGGGACAGCCTTCCGGTCACCGTTCCTTATCCGGAGCAGGGCGGCTGCACCGGGCCAGGCCCTGGGGGCGATCGGTAGACTCCATTCCCCTGCGAGGGTGGAAGAGCTGCAAAGGGAGCAGAAGAATGCCCCGGACCTGTGGCGGAGGGTCATCCAAAAAGGCAACCGCGCACAGACAGTGCTGCCTCTTACCCAAAGCGACATCTCCAAATCCTCTTGTAAGGCCATACCCTTCACACAGGTGAGTGAGGAAAGCACCGGCCCAGTGGTAGTTGGGCTCTTAAACGAGGAATGATCGTCACTGCTTATTCTTTTTGTTACCAGTGCTCTGATTTCCCTACTCTTATTTTGTTGTTTTTGCTCCTTGTGGCCTCAGCCCTCAGAAATCTCCCTATCTAGTCAAACCCGGTCACATTAAAATAGTTTTAAGCAGGTCTCCCATTATTTGACCTACCTCCACTTTCTCATCTTTTTTCTCCTGCTTATTTCACCCAATTATGATTTACTTCTAGGTTGAACTCCCTTGTTAAATTAAAACCCTGGTCGATGGTTTTCTTTTGTCATACTCTTCAAATGTTGCCTTTAAATTCTCACTGTCCTGTCATATCGTGGAGCCTTTTGAAGGAGACCCAACTTTCCACGCAAGCCTCAATTTGTATTATGTACCCTAGTTCTTTGCTCCTACTACTCCCTACCACGCTTTTCTGTCGCCGTCTGATTACACGTATCATCTCAAAGCTATAGTATTTTTTTCTTTTTTCTAACATATCTCAACTTAGCCATCAGTAACTCTGTCCTGGTAGTTCCTGGAATGCCTGGAACGGTTTTAAAGCCGGACTGTCTACAAAGTGAAATAAATGAATGTGTGTCTGCGGGCTCCTTCTCTCTTCTCTGCCTCCCCCAGTGTCCTTCAGGGCCTTCTTTGGTTAGGCTTTCGTTCTTCACGTCTGTCTGTCTCTCATATGCTTTTCTTTGTATGAAAGTTGTTATTGACCCGTGGTTCCCATAACACTTCTGGTGCCTGTCAGTGTTGAGTTTGGGTTGGAAGAGCAGTAACCGAGAGTAACAGAGGTTTGTCGTTACTGTCCCCATCAATATTTAAACATTTTAGAAAACGGAATGACCGGCTTGTTCCCCGATAACGCTTCCATCTCAGAGCTCCCTCTGAGATGCTTCATTGACTGATTATACACCGAGAGAGGCGCTGCAGGGGGCAAACTAAGGGATGAGCACTCCCATCCTTGAAACAGCCACGTAACACGCCCGTGCAGGGCTCAGCACTGAAAGAGCAGATGTCGGCGGGATAGAGGTGCGGCAGAATTCACGGTGCGCGTAGGCAGCGCAGAATAGCACGGGGGGGGGGGGGGCAGGAGTTATGTTTCAGGTGCACGTGCAGAATGAGCTGCGTCCGTAGCATACACGCGAACAGCAAATAGTGTTGCAGGACAGGATTGACCTGAACTGGTGTTTGTGGGTACCAGCGGCGGAGTAACAAGCGCAGCTGCAGAGCAGGGCTGAGCCTGAGGACCTATGCGCTCATGAATCCGAGCACGCACGGCCGGTCGCGGTCTCCGGCCTGCACAAGCCTGCTAACACCCCTGCCTGGAGGAGTCCGAACCATGGACTGGCTCTCGGACACGCATGTGGGGCGACCAGGGCTGCGCGCGTTATCTGAGCGCTCTCGCTGCATCCGTTGACAGTGACAAGTATGTTTTTTTTGTTTGTTTTTTGGAGTTTTATATAGCGCGAACTAGAACCGAACCGAATCAGTTATCAGAGCGCTTTACATAGCACCAGTTCCGTTACATGAGGTTTTTAGGCACGGGGAGATTAAGTGATTTGCCCAGAATCACAGGGGTTTTTTGGCGTCGTTACCGAGACTCGAACCCAGATCCCCAGGTCCGAGGTCGAGCGCTCTGTTTGATTAGAGATCTGAAGCTCTACATTGCTAGGTGTGAGTAATTCAATCTGTCTAGAGATCAGAACAGAAACACAATGTACCAGGTGGGAGTAATTTACCCTGTCCACAGATGATGCTCTCCCCTGTGGGATGAGGGTAGCAGTACTAGTGCTTAATTTGAGCCTGTGGTTTCCGGTGCTCAGCACCGGCACTTGATCGTGAACACCGGGGCTTGTGACAGTCTGCCACAATGTGCACTGTCAGGCTAATTTAGAGATGGCTGTTAATTATTGCTGCCCAAGCACTGTTTACAGCTTGGGGCCTGAAATAGTCCAAATTATCACACTAGTAGGAGTGTGACGATTAATAGTTGTGTTGTTTTACCATCATTGGCAATATGGGTGGGCCAATGTGTGGTGCAAGCTGCAGTGGTCTCCTGACTAGAGCCCTGGCACTTATTTTTGCACAAATTAAGCACTGGGTAGCACAATCAGTTTGTGGATCTCAAGCTGCACCGTGATGAGTTTTTGTAACTTAGTCACTTAAGCATACAGGGATGTCAGGCTGTGCCTGGTGTGAGTAGCTGATCCCATCCAGGGATGTCAGGCGGTGCCAGGTGTGAGTAGCTGATCCCATCCAGGGATGCCAGGCTGTACTCTGTCAGGGTCGAGCAGTTCACCTTTCCTAGATAGTGCAGTCCGTTTCAAGTAAGTGTGAGTAGCTCTCGCAGTACACAAATCTCACACCGTCGCTCGTCAGGTGTGAAGGTCTTATCCACTGAACTCGATGTGTCAGGTGTGATTATTTCTCAGTCCCCAGCAGATCTTAAGCTGTCCCACGTGGGCGCGAGATGCTCACCCTGACAAACATTTGAAGCCCTGCCTTGACAGGTGTGGGTGGCTCACCCCAGTCATCCATGTCAGGTGACAGGTGCGCATCTAGTCCTGCCTTTCCTTTGCATTTCGACACGTGCAGCCTTCAACTTGTGGTGAAAGCGAACAAGAACCAGAATGTAAAGAAACACCCAGAGCTGGTTCACCAGCACGTGCCTGGCATTAGTGGGGGTGGGGGACTTAGGTGCCTCGATGTTTCACCGCGCACGGCCAAAGCACAATTAGTGGGGTACCCGGGGTATCTTTCTAGCTCTGTGGTATGCCAGTTGGGTAGAGCGACAGCGCTACTTTCTGATCAGATCTTTGCGGTCACAGATGTGAGTGTCGACGCGTGTTTGCGAGTGTGATTGGCCTATAATATCTAGATCTAAAAGTATAATGTAAAGAACTTTGAATATGAATGCTTAGAAGGTTGAAACGACCCTTGTACTCTTCACCATATAGTTAGAGCCTCTATGTGTCTCCACATGCACACTTCATGTCGGTATCTTTTTTCCCTGAACAGACAATCTCCAGAGAGAGCTGTGCCCCCGCCAAGATCCAGAACCGATTCTGCTTCGGCCAGTGTAGCTCCTTCTACGTCCCGGGCACTCTGACGGGCGCGTCCCGGCCGTGCTCCGGCTGCGCCCCCAGCCGCATCCGCAGAATCACCGTGCCCCTGCACTGCGAGAATGAGGTGCTGGTGCGGGAGGAGGCGGTGACGCTGGTCGAAGAGTGCCAGTGCGAGGCCCAGGGAGAGACGGATGCCCTGCGCCACCTGAGCGCCCTGAGCCTCCAGGGCTGAGGGTCGGAGCTGTGAAGTCACCACGTAACGTCTGCTGCGCCTGCGCTGGGTGACCCAGCAACCACCGGGGCGTCGAAAGTAGGAACTGTGCTCCCAAACACGCGTTTGGCGCCTTTTAACCCTTTGTGACATTTTAGTATTTACTGCCTCTTCCTCTGAAACCCTCTGAATACCCGCCGTATTGTGATATGTTTTAAGTTATGTTTGTCCCACTGACAGTGCGCTCCAGTGTGCGCCCCCGCAGCGACCAGCTCATTCTTTCCAAAAAGGGTTATTTAGTTATTCTTCAGACCTGGCCGATAAATGCAGAATGTTCGCTTTTCCAACAATTTTTGTGGCAAACGTTAAAAAAAACCACATTACGCCACAATGCACTTTACCACTTAAGTGGAACGTCCGTTTGCAGCTTCAGGAAACAATTCCCTTGAAAACAGAACCTTGACTTGTCAAAATTATTGATTGATGAGAAGTGCCGTGTGTTAATGTTCAAACATGTCTGCTTACTTATCTGGTTAGCAGGAAACATAAAATATGTTAAAATTACACGATTTTTTCACACTTTTAATCATTAGGAAATTTGACCATACTAACTTTCCGTTTTTGCCTACAGACATTCAGTCAACTGCAGGCAAAGCTGAATATCAAATATTTAAAACGTTTTTTAATTGTGGGATCAAAGACTTTTGATGTGGTTAGTTCTGCTGCTGATGTACTTTCCCGGTTTCACACACGTCTCCCAACGTAGCCAAGTCTGTAGTTCTTCTTGAGGATTGGTTCTTGGGAGGGGGTGCCTTCCAAAGCTTTTTTCTCTGCAAGTCTCTTATCTAGGTGCTGTGGAACACTGGTGGAAGGCGTCCGATGAGGAACTGATTCTTAGCACATATTGACGACGAGCACACAAGGTTGCTCTAGGTACACTTGTACATATTTTATCGACACAGGGCTTTGATTCAAGTCCTCAAGAATTCCGACAATTCTCTTCCTGGTGGGGAGGTGGAACTCCAAGTGCGGAAGGAGAACCTGGGGTAGTCTGTGTTTTTCCCCAACTGGCAATCGCTGGACATTTGGCCAGGGACTGTTTATTTCTTACATTTACTTCCTACTTGTTCTGCAACACAATGCTAACCTTGTGGTGGGTACAAGGAGGGTAGAGTTATGCTCATGCAGCTCCACCCTGGCGGCTTCACTCGTATTCTTTATGGACAGCACACACACAGCTGTATTCTTTGTTAGTGTGGCAGACACAGTGGAATCAGTGCATGAAGTGTGTGGCGTCCATTGCACAGTTATCGTTCACTTATACTTTCACTCCAGGGTCAGAGAGGCCCGTTTTCTTACTTGCCATAGGGCTCTTGATACTCCTGCAACGCCATTGCACATGCATAAAGGCGTCTCTGACCTGCAATGCACTATTTCCGTCTTTCTAGGCCCATATACAACTAATCCAATGCCATTAAATGTTTACCTGCAGCCAACATGCTTTTTCTGCCAGCCGCTCACCTGCTTTGCCCTTGGGTGTATTTATGTGTCTAACACCTTATTAAATAATTCTCCTCTAGTAGAATATATTTCCGCAGGTTTTAGCTCCATGCGGCCATCAGATCATGTGTCTGTGGCTGGACAAGCGATGGTACAAATCAGACTTGCAGATAATTATTATGAGACTTCGGGATGATATATTTGCATTCACATGTGCCACCAGAATATCCTTTGTGCTGCTTATTGCATCCTGAATTACCCAACCAAGCTCTCATCTTGTGGGTGGTCCTGTGTACTACTGCCTCTGTATCCTTCCATCACCTTCGTCATGTCTATGGATTTCTTTTTGTATAAAATTGTGACGCCAAATATTTGTTTACTGTAAATTAGAGATTAATATATTGTACATATAACAAAATCTTGTTTATTTGTAACAACTACTGCATTCTTAGCGGTAGGCCTGAACCAGACTGACTAAATTATGGTCAATAAACACGTACAAATATATTTTGCTGTCTGTTTTTTCTTTTTCTTTTTCTTTTTCAGTATTCAGTTATTGTTTAGCATTTTGTATGAATTCCCATATTGTGGCATTTTCAGATATAACGTTGCTGAAGCATTGTTTTTCCAAGACTGAGCACTTTGAACCAGGAGAAAGATACTGGCCTAAATGCAGAAGTTGACCGGTTCGTAGAGTTATCAGTGCCTCTAAAAGTCTGTAGGCCTTTCACTCCATTCAATTCTCCAATCAAACATGATGGGGGATATATTCACAATGGTAAAATTATAGATGAGTACTTCTTACACTTTTGAATAGCTTTACTACTTTTGGCTGTACACCTTGTATTTGTGTAAATTTATTCAAAAGTGTAGGCTTACATGTCTCCATCTCCTTAATTCAGGGATTTGGGCCTAATTTTCAAGGGTAAAGTTACTACCTGTAACTTTCACACATAGGCGGAGGTCTCTGCCACTGGGGCGGAGATCTCCCTATGTTAATGGATTGGGAAAAGTTCAAACGTTCACTAAACGTACAAAATAAACTAGTAAACATATTTTATTGTTAAATATTAATGTAAATTAATTTAAAATATTTGTTTGAGATGTAGTGCAAAATCAAAAAATGCTGCAGCATTAACTTAATTTATAATTAAATCTTTAATTATTTCTCATATATTAAATTTAAATCGTTTGTTAGATTTACATTTGAAAAAAATCTCAGTTAAATTATAAAATGTAGATTTGTTTATTACATGTTCAAAAATATTCAAAGTTGTTTTCATGATTTCTTTAAAAATGATATATATATATTTGTTTTTTAAATGAAAGTTACATTCATGTTCAAATAAAAAATATACATATATATGTTTAATTATCAACTAATATTTAAGCTTTATTTATATATTTTTTTCATTTTGATTTTTTTAGAGTTTTATATAGCACAAACTAGACCCGGAGATATGAGGTATCAGAGCGCTTTACATGAGCACCAGTTTCGTTACAGATGGACACATTGATTTTTGGTAGGTACAGGGAGATTAAGTGATTTGCCCAGAATCACAGGATGTTTTGCATCTTTGCCGAGACTCAAACCCAGTTCCCCCAGCTCCGAGGTCGACTGCTCTAGCTGTAAGGCTACATCCTCTCCCAAATATATACTTTTTTACATCAAATGAAATGTTTTTTTTTTAAATGTTAAAATAAGTTAATTTAATTGAATATTAGTTCCTACGGTCTTTTATTTTAAGTCACTGCCTCCTTTATTTCGATTTTAGGATGTTGTAGTACCAGTGGTTGCCCATTTATGGTGCTGGACCAAGTCCAGTTCTGAGATGGACTACATTTACAACTGTTTTGTGGTTCTTTTTTTACTGCAGTAACTATAGAAGTATAGTTTGTGATTAACAATGGGCTCACTCTGTTGTAGGTGGGTTTATGTCCTCCCTAAACCCTTCACTTGCCCTGCCTTAACCCATCCTAACTTCTCTATAAACCCCTCCTTTAACCCCTCTTCCCTCCCTACTACCCTCCCATGTGCTTGTAAATATTCCAGACACTCTCCCCATCCCTCCCACATTACAACTAAAACGAATACCTACTTACAGTTGGGATAGAGATCTCTGTACATACAATATTGGAGAGGCCGAGCGTAGACCTTTGCATGTACATTAGTGAATAGATTTTTTTTGTAGTATGTGAGTAGTACTATAAAAATGCTACTAAATGCAGTTTGTGAATAGGCCACACATGTGCAGTGACTCTTTGCACAATGGTTTTTATCAGAAACATGAATGTGGACTTGTGTCTGACTCTGCCGCTTCTCTACTCGGCTCTTGTGCACTGCTCTACTTCCCTATTTTTGGGCTCAGTCCACATTCTTTTGCCTTTCTTATTAAGGATTATTGTGTAATTGTACAAGGTTGAATATCTGCCAGTGTTGCATCTTTTTCGTCGCTTGTTGGTGATTAACACTCCCAATCCATCCCATGATGTGTTCGAATACCATGCAAGTAAATAGCTCAAGGATTCTGCCTGAACCAGACTGACTAAATTATGGTCAATAAATGTGTACAAAAATATTTTACTTTCTGTGACTTTCAATTTGTTCTTTATTTTTAAATATTCAGTTAATGTTTAGCATTTTGCATTAATTCCCATAATGTAGAATATTCCAAATATAGCAACCCTGTAGCATTATTTTTCCAAGAGCAAACACTTAGCCCCAGGAGAAACATGTTGGTCTAAATACAGAAGTTGAATGGTTTGAAGCATAATCAGTGCCTCTAAAAGTCCACTAGTCTTGACGTCACTTCACTCACATAGCCACTTAGATATGACGGGGGCAATTCACAATGGTAAAAAATTACATGTGAAAAAATCACATGTAAGTGTACTCTAATACTTTTGAATAACTTTACTACTTTTGGCTGTTCACCATTTACAAGTGAAAAGGTTACTCAAAAGTGCACACTTACAAGTTTCCCCCCCTAAGTTACAAGTGTGATGGTACTACTTGTAACTTTCACACATAGGCAGAGGTGTTTGCCACTGGGCAGAGATCTCCCTATGGCAAAATACAGGGAATAGTTTACTTAACTTAAAAAATAAGTTAGTAAAAATGATTCAATAGTAATCAAAATAGATTTAAAATATTTGTTTTAAATGTAGAACAAAATGAAACAGGCGACAGCATTAACTTACTTTTGAAATAAATCTTTAACAATTTCTAATATATTAAATATATCATTTTTTTCAGATTTAAATAAAACAAAATCCCACATAAAGTATAACATTTACATTTGTTTATTATGTAATAAAAAATATTTTAAGTTGTGCATAGGATTAATGAAAAAATATATATAATGTTCTTTTTCCAAACAATAAAGTTCCATTAATGTTTACGTTTAAAACAAAATTATGACCATATTTCGTAACCAGCTAATATTTAAGTTGTATTTGTACATTAAACTAAAGTTATATCTTTGAAAAGTTAAAAAGAAGTTAATTAATTTTAATATTGGTTCCTACTGTCTTGTATTTTGGTCTCTACCTCCTTTTTTATGAGAGGGTGTTGTAGTGCCTGCTGTTGACCATGTGTGTTGCTGGACTTAGTCCAGCTCTGAGATGGAGCACATTTGTACAACTGTTTTGTCTTTTTTGACTCGTTACCATAGCAGTGCAGATTGTGAATAGCAATGGGCTTACCCGTTTGTGGGAGGGTTTATGTCTTCTCTAAACCCTTCACTAGCTCTACCTTAACCCCTCCTTACTCCTCTCTAAACCCTGACTAGCCATTCCTTAACCCCTTCTTCCTCCTCCCTAGTTCCCTACAATGTACTTGTAAACATTCCTAATTGTAAGTTTCTGGCTCACCATATGATATGGCTTGTGGGGCCTTATTGTGGAGTACACTCATGGATACCACCTTGGGTCCAGTCAGTATCATTTACTTAACCTTAGTTCAACCCTGGGTAGCTGTGATAGTTGGAGACACTTACACCCTGATTTGCTGGAGGGCACGCACTTTACGTCCTACACGGGCACATGGGCAAGGCTAGATTACATCTTCGTGTCCCAGGGTTTAGCCCCGAACATTCTCACTTCTCGACATTTACCCAGAACACATTCCGATCATCGCCCTGTTTTCCTGTCCTTGGAAAAGCCTGGCTTTCACAAACCCCGTCCACCTTGGCGACTACATCCCAACATCCTAATTGACACTGTCTTCTGCGAAGAACTTAGAAGTGACATAGCAGATTTCTTCCCCCGGAACAAAGACACGGTGGATAGTGTGGAAACGGTGTGGGAGGCGTTTAAAGTCACGGTGCGGGGGTGGTGTATAGCCAAAAGCTCAGGGGTGCTCAAAGATATACAACGAACACTGCGCAGATTGGAAGAGGAGCTTCGAACTTTAGAGACTCGTATGGTGCGGGGGTTAGATGGGGAGGCACACAGCGCGTTCAGAACGAAACTGTCAGAGTACGAAGCAGAAGCGCAGAGAGAGGTACACTTCAAGGGGAAACACTGGCGAGCCCGTGCTTATAATGAGGGAGGGAGACCAGGTAAAGCGTTGGCCATGGCAGTGACATTGGCGCGAGGTTCGAACACTATCTTAGAGTTAACTGCAGCAGATGGGACGGTCCACAAAGACAATGCTGGCATACTCCACACACTCCAGACACACTACGAACAGTTGTACACCTCACGAGCCGCTGGGGAGTTTGACCTGGACGGCTATCTGGGGGATATAGCACTTTGCTGGATCAGTGAGGTCCACAGACAGTTTCTGGGGGCACCGCTCGAGTTGGAGGAGGTGCGAGATGCCATAATGTCCCTGAGCAATGGGAAAGCGCCGGGTCATGATGGTCTCCCCGCGGAGTTTTATAAATGCTACGTGGAGATTATGGCTCCGGTGCTACGTGAGGTATTCAATGATGCAATGGAAATAGGGGTACTCCCGAGATCTATGCGAGAAGTCATTATAACATCTTTACTTAAGCCTGGGAAACTTCCCACACAATGTGATTCATATCGCCCTCGGTCGTTATTGAACTGCGACGCCAAAATTCTGGCGAAGGTACTTGCAACCAGGCTTTCCTTACTTATGACCACGATCATATTGCCTGACCAGTCCGGCTTTGTCCCCACGAGATCCACATCACATAACCTTCGCACTGTATTTTCCCTCATTCAAACTGTTCACCCGGAGATTCCCCTGGCCGGGGTTTTTTTGGATGCCTCAAAGGCATTCGATTCTGTGGAATGGGGATTCCTATTCGCAGTCCTGCAAAAGATGGGATTCCCTCCTGTCTTTGTGGCCTGGGTACGGTTACTCTACACATCTCCAATGGCGAGAGTATTTGCGAATGGTCAACTTACTACCGCTTTCGCGATAACGAGGGGGACCCGACAGGGGTGCCCCCTTTCCCCATTACTTTTCGCGGTGGCAATTGAACCACTGGCCTGTCGCATCCGACAGTTGCACAAGCCCAGCGCCTTCAATTGTTTTCAGCGCCAACTATCAATTTCGTTGTATGCCGATGATGTCACACTTTACGTTAAGGACCCCCAGGCTAATCTTAACTCGCTGTTGCGGGAGTTCGTTGCTTTCGGATGCCTTTCAGGTGTCTCTATCAACTGGAGCAAGTCCCAGATCTTCCCGCTGACACCAGCAGTTGCCGAATTCCCGCTCGATTACCCGCTTGAATGGTGCACTTCGGAACTACGCTACCTAGGGATACAGATCTCAAGAGACAAAGGGGAGACATTGCGGATGAATTACGGAGTGGCCATCACCAAATTGACTGATTCGGTGACGCGGTGGATTAAACTGCCCTTATCTATGGCGACGAGAATCTCCCTTGTCAAGATGGTGGTACTACCGCGTTTCTTGTATATGTTCCTCAATATTCCCTATCACCCTGGAGCATATTTTTTTAAAACCTTACGCTCGGAACTTATCCGACTGGTGTGGGGGGGAAGGCAGGCTAGGCTCCGCTGGGCAATATTGACACAACCCTATGGAGCGGGGGGCTTTCATGTCCCGGACTTCGAAATATACTACTTAAGTGCTCAGGCGCACTACCTATATCATTGGCTACGCCCAACTGCTTTCATGCCACAAGTGGCAGCGGAGGACTGGATAGCGCACCCGCTGCCATTGGAGGGAGTGGTGCACGCCCCCATAGCCGCGCTGGAGATGCATTCAAACACTGTATCCTGCACGATAGAGGCGTGGCACAAGATAGGGATGCGATTGCAAACCCCGTTACTATATACGACTCGTATGCCACTAGCCTACCATCCACAGGTGACACTCTTGCGAGAGGTAGGATTCCGACGAATGTGCAGGAGGTTGGGGGTGGGGGTGTGGGGGGATCTATTCCGGGATGGCAAGTTCCGATCTCGAGATGACTTTTTTGGAGGTGGCGGACATACCCCTCTGGAGCTCTTCTACTACCTACGACTCAGGGAAGGCCTGAGGGCCTTACTACCTGATTATCCTCATGAACCCCCCAGCTTAGCCCCGCTCACCGTAGTGCTGAGCAGCTCTGATGGCACACACCTGGTTTCTAAACTGTACAAGTGCATTCGAGAGGAACTACCTGTAGTACCTAGTGCGGCTAGAGTGCACTGGGCGAGTGACTTCGGAAGGGATATCACAGATGCACAATGGAAGTACTGCTGCGATTTGTCAGGGGAGGTGATGTCTAGCTGTCGCTTTAAAATCATACATTATAAATTCCTCCATAGGATGTACTACACGCCAGCGCGGAAATTCCGGTTTGGGCTCGCCGACTCGGACAGGTGTGAGCGATGTGGTCGGGAGGGAGCGGACTTCTTCCATTTATCATGGACCTGCCCGCAAATACAGGAATACTGGGCGCGGGTCTGTGAGGGCCTGTCCCACATGATAGGTGCTGCACTGACCCCAGACCCGATGTTATTCCTTCTAGGCCATACTGCGCAGATAGCACGGACAGTTAGAAAGTTCACTAATGTAGCACTACTGTTGGCACGGAGACACTTAGCGTGTAGATGGGGCCGAGGCCGCGCTCCTAAGTTTAAGGTCTGGTTGCACGATATGCTATACTGTCAGGAGCAGTACAGTGTGTTTTCAGAACTGGTACCTTTACGCTCGAGACCAGTGGACATCTGGGGTCCCCTGCAGGCCTACCTTCTCGCTGACACATCACAGGGGGAGGAGGGTGCTGAAAATACTGACACGACATACACACAGATTATTTGAATGGCTTGTTCTCATTTCACACTTTCTGACCTGTGCTGGAAAGGGTTTATTGGAGGATTGTTGCAGTATTAGAGATGTATCCGGCATGGAGCCTCCCCTCCAGAAGCTGTGTATTACTTGACTGCTGACCTACCTTTGAAATTTTGGCTGCATGCTTTGCATTGATGTTTTTTCTTTCACAGGCACTGTCTACCACCACTGCATTGACTTTACCTCCCTGGCTATTCTATCATGCTACCTACCTGCATCAAAGCCCCTGATGGAACTGCATTGTTGTTTAGCTGATGTGTAATACCTCTATCCCCCTACATTCCAGACTGCGGCTGTGATCTCCCGATTCTGTTATGTCATATCACGCTTTCCTGACTGTATATCTTCCTCAATTGGCCCCCTAAGGCAATGATCTGAGATACATGTCCTACATCTCTTGTGTTCTTGCGGTTGATTGACTCTCACTCCGCTCCCAGGGTATGGGAGTTCAATGCCTCTGATTGCACTAATACAGGTGTATCGCTGCCGGCCTTGTATGGTTGTAGGCGCACTGCTGTGTATGACTGATTGAATGTTAATAAAAGTTTATAATCCCAAAAAAAAAAAAAAAAAAAAAAAAAAACCCTGGGTAGCTGTGGCTACGAGCCGGAAGGCTGAGCAATGGAACTTAATGTAAAGCATTTAACAGCACAAAACAACAGAATAAGAAGATCACACAACAAGGAAATCTCACAATAATTTATAAAAATAGATCATATTTTTATAAATTTTTAGTGTCCTTGGTCATCAAAATCAACAAGCGGGTTCAGGAGATATCGATTTTTAAAGTAATAAGTACATTTAAATGCAACCACAAACAAGCATTGGTCAACAAAAACTTTGCAACTTTAGAAAAGTTTGAAACATGCGCCTATTCGGATGTCTGTGAGCCAGCCACCGATTGGCCACTGGTGGCGGGCCCTCCAACATCTACAGGGGCGGTCCGCCCAGCGGATTCTGATGCAACTGTTGGAGGCATTGGGCGGAGGGATTGACCGCTGCTTTTCCGACGGGCTGCAGTCGGACCGTAATGCCTACAATAGGGGCAGTGCCTGCTTAGGCACCACCGTAAGGATTACAGTGCGGTTTCCCTCTGCCTTTTCATGGTGGTCCAACCGCCATGAAATGGCAGATGAAAATGGGTTTTGCGGCACCTAGCAGGGATCCCTTCCTCCCAGGGCCTCCACTATGGGGCCAGGGGGGCACATGTGGTGCCCCCCACACACCCCTGCACAGTGTGGCAGGCACCACATGGTGCCTGGCACAAGGTGCATGGATGTGTAAAATATGCCTTTTTCAATTGCAACTTGTGCTGCGGCCCTTTTTCAGGCCGTAGAACAAGCTGCAATAGGAAAAGCATATTTCCGAATGCTGTGCCGGCGGTCGCTTTGTAATACCAGGAGTGGAACCGCTGACTACTAGTCGGGCAGTTCTACTTCCACTGCGATGTTGGTCGAACTCTTGTCCAACCGACATCGTAATGAGCCCCATAGTTGGCGTTTAATTGGGCAACCAATTCTAACAGGGCAGAGGTCTAGGAGTCTAGTATTAATATTTTTGTCTTTTACCTGGCCACCACAGTGTTTCAGAAGCAAGTCTCACACTTTACATCACGACCGCCATATACTTCAACGGAATGGTCCTGATGCTGAGGGATGCAGGCAAAAGATGTTGTGCAGTCTATGGGATGAAGTGCTTTTAATCCCCTGGTCTACGGGTGGGTTGAGGCAACTTTGACCACAGTACTTGGGGTCTCACAATGTCCTCTTTCCCACAGTCGAAGTCTACCTGCACCTGGAGACTTGTTCTCGCGACACAGCGTTCTCAGCGAACATGCTTGGTGGGGGCTCCCTTGGTTGCGACGAATCCTATCCCAGATAGCACTCCAGAGTCTGGGAGACAAAGGTGCAAATTTTGGCTATCTTGGATTTGTCTCTCTGTATTTCTGGCAACTGGCAGTGGCACAGCAACTGTGGTGGCTACCACTTTGTCGTCTTGGGCACCTTCAGCACTTGTGTCCCTGGAGCAGGTACCAGGGGATCAGCTGACTGATCCTCTGAGTCACTGGGCTCAGTGAAGTTGAGAAATTGACTTTCCCCATTGCAGTAGCCTCAGGCACAGTCCCAATCTCACTAGCCCAAAAGTGTAGCAGGTGCACTCTTCATGACGGAACAGCCTCTTTTTGGGCAGGGAAAAGGCACAAGGTCACTCCTTGTTTGGTCCTCTTCTCTTCTCCACTGTGTTAGGGGCAGGGTGCCAGGGGTACCCTACTTATCCAAGGAAGGTACCCTGAGGGGACTCCGCGGTCAACAGGCCAATGGACTACTGGGCCCCCTCCTCTCTAGTGATGAAGTTCCTGTGATGTGGGATATCTCAGACTACCCCATTTTTGCCCCTTCCAAAATGGCACGACCCTTCCTTGGTCACCAGGAGCACGGTAGCATATCCCAGAGGGGTTGTTACTAGTGCACAACATGGCCACGGGAATACTGGTTTGGACACAGGTTTCCTTTCCTTGACTTTGTCTCCTAATTATCTGTAGGAACAAAAGGCATCCTGCTCAGGGATGTTGTCACAAGCGGCCCTTCAAAGGCAGCTTGACCCTTTAAGTCTGCCTTTGGACTAATCCTCTGAGTAGCCACGCTGGGAGAGGAATTCACACCTTGCTCTTTGGCAACTGCCTTTGTTCTCTTACTTGCTCCCATACCTGGGGGTCAGTCACATGTCTCCCCAGGCGGTCAGAAATCTGTCTAAGTGTCAATGCCTTTGTGAAGCCACTGAACTAACTGAAGTGCAGAGTGGGAAACCTTTGAAAAGTTGCTTAACTTTAATAGTGACTTTAAATTTGGTCTTGGAATCTGGTGGGATTTAATGCCAGAATGAATTTGATATCTTACTTGAAGCTGTTAGGCAGTCTCACTCAGAAATTACATGGGCTGAGGTGCCAGCCGGTAGCCCTGTGTTAGCCTATAGGGATCCTAACCTTTCCACAGTAAAACAACAGTTTAGGAGTGTTGCTGCTATGTTTTACGTTAGTCTGTATTGCTCCCATAGGGCTCTTCAAGCTTTCCTTTGGGGAAACTTACATATAACCTTAAGGGAAGTGGTGACTTTGCCATTAGATGTAATTGCAAAGTTGAACTAGCAGTATAGAACACCGCCCTGTCAGTCTGCAGTGGCATATTGAGGTCCATTTGTCTGTCACATGCAGGGTGGCACAAACAGTGCTGGAGCCCTGTGTGAACACTCTGTCTTATACCTTTGGTACCATATACTAAGGACTTATTAATAAGTCAGTCCTTGTCAATTGGGTATAACCAATTAAACATACCTTTTGCAATGGGTCAGAACACCTCCACTGAGGTCTGGACAGCAGGCCTCCGTTCTCTTTCAAAGTAAAAAATCCAGCAGCTAATAGCCCAAATGGGGCACAAAGCGGAGGAAGATCTGCACAAAAGCTTGTTAACTTACATGACCCCCTAAGCAAATACGTCTGGGAGACCTCAACCCCAATCATGGTGAGTCTCCCTGACCATTCAGCGAGGAAGGATATAGGAAACTGGCTGTACTATGGCAAGGCCTGTTCTGCCTTACTTCCTTCTGATAAGCTAATTCCCACTGGGGCTCTGACCTACCTCAACTTTGACAGGACCCATCCTAAACTGGACTTTAACTAACTCTCTGTCTCTCTCATCCTGCTCTCCCTTACTTTGGGTATAGGGCACCTTCCTCCCCTAACACAATATTGGCTAGGCCAACGCCTAGCCTACCCAAAGAGGTTATCCAGCAGTAGAGTAACCCCACCAGGACCAACAGGGTCTGGGGGCCTACATTACTACTTGTCTTGGTGTCTGACCTCATTGCTAGAGACAGTGCTGCCGTAAAGGCAAACACCCTGCAGAGGCTACTGACAACTATCAGAGCCCAGAACCACACCCTTAGCTCTCCACTGACAGATGGATGCGCTCCCATAGGGTATATTTTGGGTACTTGGAGCCCTTCTGCATTTTCAGAGTGGGTTGCTATCACTTCATGTGGCAGACACCCTACTTCCACTCCTCCTTCTGTCAGATCTGTTGGTGAACAGTTGCATGAAACTTCAGGACTTCTTGAGGGACAGGAAATGCCTTACTAGTCGCAACTTTGGGTTTCTTCCCTACTGGGTTAGAAGTCCCTTGGCTCCCTGGCTCTCTTTTCTTTGCAATTTTATATAGCACAAACTCAACCCAAAGGTATCAAATCGCTTTACACAAGCACCAGTTGCATTACAGACGGACACATTAATTTTTTAGCATGTGGAGATGAAGGGATTCACCCAGAATCACAGGATGTTTGAGCATCCCGCCAGACTCTAATCTTGTTCCCCAACTTCAAAGTTGGCCTGTTATATTTCATATCGGTACCCTGATCTAGGTCGAGGGAACACCGTACACTTTCCCTACATCATCTCCCCGCCATTTCATATGAACGAGCCTTATAAGGACATAACACCAAATAAGGACACTGCCTTGTATGGACATAACGCCTTATAAGGTCTGTAGCCTTTTATGGGCTAAACCTTTCACCTAGTTCATGATGAGGGTGGGTTCTGCCCGATCGATATTGCTAAGACGTCATCTTTAGCACATATGAATAATTTATGAGTACTCTCTACAGGAGGTCCACTTCACCTCTCCCATCGACGCATAAGGTTTAATCCCCACCGTCATCCCATACTAAACAATGGGGAACATACGTACATAGACTGTATAAATACAGCACCTCTTGCTATCAGAAATGGATCTGGTCAGAGAGAAAGTTGCAGACAAAAAGAAATTTGGGCCTTCTTACAGAAAACCTGTACCAGTCATGCAGTACACAGAACAAAAACTGTGCTGCTACCGCCTCTTGCCAGGAAAAAAAGAGAAAAGATTTGTCTCAATTAACTTAATCAAACCACACTATGTGGTCGATACTAAACAGTAGGCCCAATGGACACCGATGTAGCAGACGTCCTCCTCTAGCTACAATCCAAGAAGTTCAAACAGAAAGACTCATCACGTTTTAAGAGTCACCTGTAAGGAATGAAGGAACAGGAATCATTGCTATGGAAATTGTTCCACTTGAACCGAACATTCAAATTCATGATGAAAATCAGAATAATTCACAAGTTGCAATTAGACCTAACTCAGATGTCTACATCAACATGCCTCATCGAGAGGAATATAACATTTCAACCAATTGATCAAACAGCTTCTTGCTATTTCAACTCTTTGATACCTTTTTTACTAGATTCAAACGAGCCGGAAACGACGCCAGCCAAAACACCATTCAAGCAAGAATTAAAGAACTTTGGGGCATATTATCAAGCACGGCGTTAACATTATCGCCGCTTTAGCGGCAGACAACTGCTGCTAAAGAGGCGATAATGAGCTTGATAATATGCCGTAGAGAATTCCCATAGAAGCCCATGTTCACACCAGAACATGGGCTTCTATGGGAATTCACAAGGGCGTAATATCAAGCCCATTATCGCCACTTTAGCAGCAGTTTTCTGCCGCTAAAGCAGTGATAATGTTAACGCTGTTTCTTGATAATATGCCTCTTTCTTCAAAAGACATACCTGGTTTCACCTTGGTTTGAACTTTGGGTAATTTCTGGGATAATGTTTTCTCTTTTCTGGCTAGGTTTAGTATTGACTTTTAGCATGCTTATTAATGGACATTATTGTAGGAGGGTGGGTACCTGACTATGGTTACCCCAGATTTTTTGCCTTGTGTTTAGTTGGCCTGGGACCCTGCTAATCAGGGCCCCAGGCTATCTGCTCTCTCTTGAAAATGGACTCCATGTACCCTAGGTGCATAACTAATTGGGATTGGATCACCTTATGAGCCCCTGTACAGTGTACTATAGGTACCCAGGGCATAGGTGCATCCAAGGCCTACCAGGGGCAGCAGCATATCTTTTGCCACCCCTGGTTGGCCATCCAAACTGACACAACTGGCTGATCACTCAGCTGAGGCAAGGTTGTGTAATCACCCCTTGCTTAGATATAGTATACCTATGTCTAAACCTATATCTGGACACATATGCACCTATAAGTCACTCCTAAGGCAGGCCTTAACAATCCTGGAGGCAGAGTGCTTGGTTTTATGTGAGATAGTGCTCTAGCATGAGCTGAGCCTGTCTGCAGCTTTCGGAACCATTTCCTTATAGCTGTTCCAGGGTATTGCCATACCATATACTCTTAAGTGCATTATAATCCTCGCGGTTATTGCTAACTTTGGTTTGGCTTTATCAAAACATGTCGTGTAAGGTGTCATACACTTTGGAATACTACCCCCTCGCCAGTTCTGGCGACGGGGTAGCATTCCACCCTTCTAGAGGGAGAAGACATGTTACTTTACTTAAACGCGGTTAAATCTAATCAGAGCCTCAGCATCACAAAATGGATGCTGCTGCCACAGACACGGGTCTGGCCTCCTGCTGCTGACCGAAACTCCGGCAGGGGAGGCCTGGACAAAAGGTTTCCTGTCACAGGGAAGTGTTACACCACCCCAGACAGGAGATAGTGGATTGAGGCAGGCAGGGCGAGTGAAACTAGACACTGCCTGGGGGGCACAAGGCTCCTCATGCATAGCCCAGTTCAAACCGGTGCTGGGGAACTCCAGCCCCAGCTCTGGAGCGAAACTGGACAAAGGGAAAGGGGTGTAACCACCCCCTTCCTGGGTCCCACCCATAGGAGGGACCTAGCAGGTTATCCAGCCCCTTGATTTGGAATAAAGGTAGGAGCTGTGCCCATAGACTTTAGATAATCCTGACTGAAACTTGGAAACGAAACTCTGGACCCTTCGACATCCCACTCGACGTGGAAGACTGAAGAATCTCCCTTGTGGTCAAGGAGTGACCACCCTGTGCAAACAGGCACCATCTAGCGCCCAACGGTTTGCTTTGTTGCAGCTCCCGCCTTAGCTCGAGCGACAGAGATCGACAAGAACCGGATTCCCAGACATCCAACAGCCCGATCCACAGCCACAGCAAAGCTGAGACCCGTGGAGGCGACGTGAGACGTGGGACCGGCCATCTTGAAAAGACTGCGAAGTGCTGATGAACCAGCGGCCTATAGGAAATATGTCATAAGCTACGCTACCCAACTTCACAATTTTCACCATTAATCATAAATCAATTACAAGGCCCATTATCTAACATGACATATATTGACCAACTGAATCATGTGACCTAATTAACCTATTCACAAATTATATACATTTATATACAACCGCGGTAAATGAATTCATCATATTTTACAAAACTCTACAAATTAATTAAGCCACTGTGGCGATAAGATCTTGCTAATGGTAACCTAAACTCATGAAATAACAAGACCAGCTTGAATTTCAAAGTAAGATTTTATTAGCTATTTGTTTAATAAATGCATTAGAAATCTTTATTAGAGCATTTTTATTAATGTATTGGTAAATAGTAATGAATGATTTAAGTAAAATTCAGTAGCATAAATCAATTAGAAAATAACAGTTTTTGCATTATTAAAATCCTAAGTCCCTAACTAAACTTACTATAATAAAATTTAAAGAATAAAAAGTCTTTTTGAGTTTCTTACGTGTTCCAAAAGAGAATCGTCAGCACGACATGCCCATCCAAAGGTTAGCAAGAAGCCAGATTCCTCTTCCACGGGGAAGAGTTTTTATACGGCATGACTTTTCTGAACTAGGCAAACTCCCCGCTGGACAATAACGCTGCCGATAGCGGGAGGGTGCCCAGCGCTGTCATGGCGCCCGCTTGCCACTTCAGGACTTAACCACCACACCGGCGCTGTTTACCGGACCCTCGCGCGACCGGCGACATGGACTGTGGTGGATATCGGGAGAAGGTGCATTAAAGGAGGCCATTAATCAGACCAGCGCTAACCAGCATTCCGGTCAGCGTCGCTTCATATCTGCGAGGGGACACAACAGACGGAGACCCGACGCCCAAAATGGCGGCCTCGCTGAAGTCTTGACGTAAATAGCCGAGAGTTCCCTCCGAGCAGGCAATACCCCGTAGATGCAGGTACAGCTCTTGTTTTGTGACCTACTAGCGACATATATGGGGGCATCCTCTTCCGATAAACACACCGACCCTGAGACTCTACCCTAAAAAGTGGCAATGCGCAGAGGTGTCTTCACAAGATGGCGGAGCCCACCACTCAGGGAACGTACTGGCGCCAGACATTGAGTTTGCGCTTCGTCACCAACGCAATGCGCCTGTAGCACTGTTCAATCTACGTGCCTGCATTCTGGGACCTGGGACGTTATCGCATAACCGCCGCACCTTCAGGCCAACCGCGCCACTGATATCGTGCCACCACCCCTCCCCTCACGACGGCCCTGGGAGATGATCACCGTGAGTCCTGTTCGGTGGTGAGCGACGCTACCAACACAGTCCTGCCGCTTCCACTGCTCGCCTCGAGCCCATATCTACACGAGCACCAGGACACCATGCACTCGACCCTGCCTCTTCCCAAGGACCCGTGTACAGACCCGGTGAACCAGACACTGCAAGCAGACCGCGCCACTGCCCTCGCACCTCAACACCTCTCTCAGCTACTCGTTTGGGTGCTCACAACGGACAAGACGGCCCAAGTGGTCGTGTGAAAAGCCAGCGATGACCAACCTCCCCGGTGGTCCAACCCATGGCCCTCTCCACACACCCACGTACGTAGGAGCATGAACTGATACTTCACGCGTGATGGACCCTGCGCTCACATAGCCACACAGGGGGTGAAGACCGGGCATCCACCCTGTACCATCCAACAGCGACAAAATTGTTGGGCTACACCGTTCATTATAACGTACACAGACTGGTCCGCGTGGGAGCAGCTCGACAACTCTCGTCGCCACGTGGGTTCACACGCGACGTGCAGTACCACAAGCAGTACCTAACTCCACCGACGTAGCTGCCCCCGGGAGCGGCACCTCCAACCTCAACAATCATGGGCAAACCTGACAGACAGCAATCCAAAATCACCTTCGAAGCACGCAAAGCACCGAAAGGCCACATAGAGACGGTGGACGAAGACGCGGCGAATGGTAATTCGGAAGAAAGCAACATGGTGGACATTCTCAAGGCCATTAAATCCAACCTCCAGGATATTAACGGTAAACTTGACAATCTGACGGGTCGCATGGACAGAATGCATGCGAAAATGGAGCAACATAGGGAGAGACTGGACGACGCGGAGAAACGTATATCCACAGTAGAGGATGACACCCATGACACCACCGCTAAATGCACAGGCATGGAGAAGGTCCTGGAGGTGATCAAGGCAAAGGCGGAGGAGTTGGAAGCCCGCTCGCGTCGAAACAACATACGCATTGCGGGCCTTCCCGAAATGACCAACACGGGCCGCATGGAGCCTTATGTCGAACAGTTATGCAAATATATCTTTGGTGAGGGTTCTATGTCCTCTGTGTTCATCGTCGAAAGGGCGCATAGAGCGTTGGCGCCGAAACCACCGACGGGTGCAACTCCTCGGCCCATAATTGCCCGGGTACTAAATTACAGAGATAGGGACACCATCCTACGACTAGCAAGGGAAAAAGGCACCATCACGGTAATAAATTGGACTTTTACCCAGATCACACCTATGCAGTCCAACAGGCAAGAAAGGAATTCAACACCGCCAAGACCAAACTGCGAGAATTGCAAATACCGTATGCCATGCTCTATCCAGCGCGTCTCAGAGTCACATGGGAGGAGAAACCGGTCTTCCTGACTACCCCTAAGGCGGCCATGGACTTCATTAAAAAGGTGGCGTCCAAGAGCAAAAAGGTGACCCACCGAGAGAAATCCCCAGAAACGGAGTAAGGTAAGGTGACGAACTGCTGCACTCAATACTGTGAGATGTACTATATCTGTCACTAGATGCCTTACGGCATAACCTCCCCCCGGGCACAGGCCAACTAGCCTGCGGAACTCTGCTCATCCAGAGTCAGCGAAGGAATAAACTATATTATGCTGGCTGGCACCTGTGTGACATCTCATCACAATGAGGTGAACTAACCTACCCAGTTCAGGTCACTAGACTCACGGCTTTCCTGATATGAGACTCCGGCTGTATTGACTTGATGCAACATGTATGCTGCTGTTGCGTGGACATAGACTGTGACACTCATCAGGCGCTTTGTGTTGAAAACTGTGTCATTAGCATGATACAAGCAGCTCCCTATCCACTTGTTGATAATACTTTGCTATACTTTCAACCTAAACTTTGCTTTTATAGATTATGATCTGACCCCGTCCTTTTAGTAGGATGGCGTATGTGCACCCCCGGCGGACCTCCTCATGGGAGATCCCCAAAAAGTTATGGTTATTAAAGAAGTTACTCAGGGGATATGGCTTCGGCAAATTTGGGTTGCTGATGTGGGTGGGTGTGGGTCCAGTTGGGGTTTAGTTAAACCGACGATGCCAGTGTATTTAAGACGCATTGCTGATACCCGAAGTACGTTGAAAAAAAAAGAATGTGGCATCAATATCCCTCCTTGTCTGGTAACGTGTACTGCACTTAATGATTTACAGCTGAAACGTCTATGGTTATGTATCATTTCAATGTTGACTGATGGCTAGAAGTAATGAGTTGAACCTGTTGATGTGGAACGTACGGGGAATTGTTAACCCAAAAAAAACTAGACAAATATTTGCGAGTCTGGACAGACACTACATAGATATTGTGTTATTGCAAGAAACACATATAGCTCCGACTATGTCCAGAAAGATTGGGTCCCGGTGGGCTGAGTCATGCCACTCATCCACATACTCGTCCTATTCAAGAGGTGTGATGACATTGATTAGAAAAGGTGTTAACTATAGAATTGACAGATCTATCTCAGACCCGCACGGTAGATATGTAGTCGTGTCTGGGTTATTACGTGGTCAACCCCTCACACTGGTGAATGTTTACGGTCCAAATGTGGACTCCCCCGAGTTTTTCCAAGAGCTATGGAATAGAATGGTGGAATTCACTAACACGACTATCATTTGGGGTGGGGATCTAAATGTTGCACTGAATGACACCCTAGACCGTTCAGGTACCACCTTAGAACCACACAAGCAAGCTAGAAGCAAGATACATGACATGATGCACACTTTCCCATTGCACGACATCTGGAGAGCCAGACATCCTGATGTGACTGCTGCCACTCACATTAATGCTATGTACAGAAGCTGGTCCAGAATAGACTACTGGTTGGGGACTGATAGGGCACTGCTGTGGACGGACAACATCACTATACTCCCCAGGACCATATCGGATCACAACCCGATCAGGTTACAGGTCCGAATCCCACACTACACACCCCCACCATTCAGCTGGCGATTTAATGCCAAGGCGCTTCTAGACCCCCTATATGCGGATAAAATAGCGTCCGCAGTCACGGAATACTTCCAATTCAACGTGGCGTCAGTTGAGGATCCGGGCACACTTTGGGAAGCTTTTAAAGTGACACTGAGAGGGGTTTGTATTAGCACCAAGACATTAGAGACCAACTTCAGAAATGTGAGGCAAAGATAAGGACGCTCGAAATGGAATATGATAGGACGCAGGATGCTACTGTACTGGGGGAATTACGTACAGCATTCACGGAACATCAAATGTATGCCACTGATGAACTGAAATATGTTACTAAGCGTCCACTAGCCAAACAATATGGGGAGGGAGGAAGACCTGGTAGGATACTTGCATCAAAGATTTGTGAGGGAAAACCGCCTCAATCCATCACGCAGATCAGAAACACCGCAGGCATACCTCTGACACAACCCGAAGACATCCTACGAAGCTTTGTAGATAACTACAGCACACTGTACACGTCCAAACCCACACCACCCCAGGCAGAAACACTGGACTATCTCAATAACACAGCCATCGCCTGGTTATCGGACAGACAGCGGGAATACCTTGCAATGCCGATTACAGTAGAAGAGGTACAGGACGTAATTCGCTCCTTGCCTAATGGCAAAGCACCAGGCCCGGACGGTTTTACCTGCGAATTTTATAAAACATACGCGGACACCTTAGCGCCACACCTAGTTGCCATGTATGGCAATGCGTTTGATCAGGCCACACTTCCACCATCCCTAAGAGAAGCTGTACTAATAACACTGTTAAAACCCAACAAAGATCCTGACTGCTGCGATTCCTACAGGCCCCTTTCCCTGCTGAACGTAGATTCGAAGATACTGGCCAAATTACTGGCGGTCAGATTACAGCCCTTGATGACTAATTTGATATTGCCTGACCAAGCTGGGTTCATACCCACCAGGGCAACCTCCCACAATACGAGAACATTGTTCGCGCTATCACACTATTTAACTCCTGACACTAAAGCGGTAGCGGTCATGCTCGATGCTGCCAAAGCATTCGATTCCATTGAATGGTCATACCTACTTACAATACTCCAGCGTATGGGCTTTCCACCACGGTTTATCACATGGGTGAAGCTCCTGTATACCGACCCAGTAGCCAGGGTCCGAGTAAACGGGTATATATCCGGCCCCTTCCACATCGGCCGTGGCACAAGACAGGGTTGCCCTCTGTCCCCATTACTATTCGCGCTCGCGCTGGAACCACTAGCATGCATCATCAGACAATCCTATAACCACTCGGCTCTGCATTTCCCAGGTCGACCGCTACATATTTCTATGTATGCGGATGACATGCTGTTATATATTAGGGACCCTGAACAGAATATGAACCCGATTCTACGTGAATATATCAAATTTGGCAGACACTCGGGTTTGCAGATTAACTGGGACAAATCGGTAATCATCCCCCTTACAGACACCACGGCCCGACATTCCATAGATTTCCCATTGGACTGGCAGACAGATCCGGTCCGATATTTGGGGATCTGGTACAGCAGAGACCCTGAAGAAGTCATCAGCACAAACTATGGCGAGTTCTGGATAAACTGGAAGGGCGGGTGGACCGCTGGATACAGCTGCCGCTGTCACTGGCGGACCGCATTGCCATAGTCAAAATGAATGTCCTCCCCAAGCTTTTATACCTGTTTAATAATATACCGATCACGCCCCCGAAAGCGGTGTTCAAAAATATAACTTCGATGGTTCTGAGACTCATTTGGGCAGGTAGGCAGGCACGCATAGATTTGCGAACTCTGACTTTGCCCTATGAGAAAGGTGGCTTCTGTGTTCCTGACTTTTACCTGTACTATCTCTGTGCCCAGGCACAGTATATCGCATACTGGTATCACACGGTTCCCTATCTGACACACACAGCGGTGGAGGAAGGGGACGCCTTTCCGACGCCGCTTACTGCGATGATCACGCATAAGCGCCCTCCGCTACACGCCGCGGATATTAACACAGTAGACACGACAGTGGCTGTCTGGGTCTCTATTGGCCGCCTAACGCACAAAACACCCCTCTACGCACCACCATCCCCAGATATCTGTCACTAATGAACAAGTCGGTATGGGTCTTCTAAAACAGGCCGGTATTGACACGTTAGGAGATCTCTACCATGATGGGGTATTCAGGAATTTAGACGATTTATTGTATATCAGTAATCAAACCGCCCTGTTTCGCTTCACATATTACAGGTTACAAAGAGCAATTCGTGACCTATACCCAACCTACCCGGCTGAACCCGCCTGCCTGAACACGCTGCAGTGCGTCATCACCTCTTCAAATTCGGCACACCTAGTCTCGCGACTATACAAACTGGCCCAAAGCGAGATCCCATTCACATCCACTAAAGCTTGGGCGCGCTGGAATGAGTGCCTATCAGACCCTCTAACTGAAAAAGAATGGTACACCACCTGCTCACTAATCAAGCTACTCACTCCTAATGGCAATTTACGCATACTACACCTAAAATACCTCCATCAATCATACCACACCCCAACACGTCTACACAAGTTTGGGCTGCGAGAAGATGCCAAATGTAAAAGATGCGGGGTGCAGGACGCAGACTTCATACACCTTGCCTGGTCATGCCCGAATGTACAAGACTATTGGAGGCAAGTGATTATAATTCTCCGGAGAATGGTGGGACTAGAGATTGACTGCACTATACAATTGTGTCTTCTAGGCCTGCTATGAGGGGTAAGAGCAGGGAAACGTAAATATTGTGCAATCGCCCTGTTGTTAGCCAAAAGGCAAATATCGCAATGTTGGGGCGGCTCCAGAGTACCAACCACGAAACAATGGCTAAAAGACCTAGCGCACTGCAAGACCCAATTGCTGACTTATGAAGAAGAGCTGCCAGCAAAGTCTAGACCGACAGACTACTGGACTTATCTTACGAACTATTTGCAGACTGTAGACGACTCGGAATCTCCGTGAACCCTTCGGCCACTAGCCCTGCCTTTCTCAGGTTTACTATGGGACATTTGTACACTGAATCAATGTTACCGGATATACTGTACAGACTATAGTGATGTCTAACTGTTATCATGCATGTTGGGATGACGGATGCGGGAATGTACTGGTATCTGTTGTATTACCATTTCTGATGGTTGTACTTACTTGTTTTGAAAAGCAATAAAAAAAGATTTAAAAAAAAAAAAAGAACTTTGATAAATCTGTCTACCTGTCAATACCATTCCACAGGTTTTTCTTTTAACCGAGGAAAGTCATTTGTGAAAAGCAAAATATCTTGTCTTGACCATGGGACATGAACATATCCTCCACCTGCAATTTCTCTCATAGGAAATTGTTTAGACATTTTATCAAATTTATCCAATCTTTCATCTTCCTTCCTTTTAGTCCACTTCACTCTCCATTTACTCAAGTCACCTAACTTTTTTGATGTAAACAATTAATTCTTTTATATGTGTTATTCTTCCCATTGTGTTAAAGTTCCCAATGTCCTTTTCTGTAAAATCTAATATGTAGTGTTTTCCTAAATTTTTCTGTTTGCTCAAATCAATTTCCAGTTCAACTGCCAGTTCTTCTAACTGATCATATTTATTCTTTGTTTTCCATTGAATGCTCTTACAGATGAACAGGAGTTCATCATCTCGATAATACTTCAAACTGTCAGGACCAATTGTGCCAATTATTAATTCTTCCAAATCTGCTTTCAATTTCGCAACATCAAATTTTAAATTTGAATCTCTTTTCTCAGGAGTTTCAGCATCTGATTCTGCACCCATCGGTGACTGGTTAAAAGAACCTTCATTAAAAGTCAAATCAGGCATTTTTGTTTTTTCACGATGAATTTCAGATAAATCTGAATAAAATTTCTCAGCTACTTTTTGAATTTCTGCATTTAATGGAATTATCAAACCTGTCTGTTTAATTTCTTTTTTATCAAAAATAGGCTGAACAGGACCAATCGTTACTGGAACTGTTACTGCTTCCATGCCTTTCGTTATCTGTTGAATTAATTTTTCTTTTGATCGAAAATATTCAGAAGTATTTACAACTTCCTCATCTCTGGCAGCTCTTGTTAAATTTCTAGGGGCTTCTCTTTCTATTGGTGTTTCTGAAAAATTCCTGCTTTCATTATAAACACTAAAATTTGTTCTGGTTTCTAATCTTTCTGGAGTTTCAAAAGATTCAGAATTATTTGGGTACAATTTGGGTGAATCATTTAATGGAGGTGCACTTGGTGTGGTTCCTGTAGAAACCATCGGAGTAGACCATGAACAAGGCTGTCTAAGTGGAGTTTGCTTTTTATTCGTGGTAAAAATTTCTTCTAAGACTGCAACTTCTGATTCACTTTCTACTACAACATTATTTTTCTTTTCAGTTCTCTTTTCACCAGGAGACCCCAAAACCATTTCTCTAATTAAATAGAGACCATCACACATATCTCCCTGTCTCCACATACGCATTCTATCTTCATGTGTTTCTCTTCTGTAACTCGGTATTTTTCGAGGTCTTTTTATTCCACTTGCTTCTTTTTGAAGTTGAAACATCTCATCCTCCCATTCAACTAAAGCTTCAAATTGTGTAGGCCTAGGCTTAGGTATAAGAGCTGACATCTTTTCTCTTAAATTCCTTAAAATTTTTATGTTAAATGAACCATCGTCCGGCCAAACCAATACGCCATCATCTTTTGTATAATGCTTCCATACATCAAACCACAGAACAGTATGATAACCATATTCACCTTCCATATACGCTGCAGGTGTTTTGTATTTATGAAGTAATTTACCACCTCGCGTTTCAATTTTCTTATCAGGTAAAATAAAAAATTTCAATTTCTGAAGCATTGTAAGCTTTTTCTCAACATGTTTGTAATAATAACTCATTTTTAAATCAAATCCACTCAATTGGAAATAATCGTAAAAGTTTCCTGGTTGTTCCGTGACACTAACCAATCCGTGCGCGAAACACACCAACAAGCCAATCAGGTTCGAGCTACGTCACTACTTTGCTCGACCAATAAAAATGGAGCTTCCCATAAGAGCTAATCAGTGTCTAGCTCCACTAAGTCACGTGAGCCAATCAGAGTACAGCCTGTGACGTATGATATCCAATCACTGCGCGGACCGTGTGACGTACACAGTCGCTGCGGTTTTTCGTGTCTCTCTCTCAGTGCTCACTCCTCCTTTACAAAAACTTTTCACAGCGCCATTTTAAGAACACTCTTTCAATAAAATTAATTAACAACGACAAAAAGGACGACTCATTTGTCTGTTTCTCTAAATAAAGTGACAGATTTTTACAGACTTACAAGAATTCTTTTACGTGGAATAGACGACGCTATTCTCACAGAATATACATTCGCCGATAAAGTAAACCTTTTCTTTACCCTTCAAACAGGTAAATAACTAACGCGTTTCCCTCTGAATGCATTTAAAGTAGCAATTCAAAGTTTGACTCGAACGAAATTACGAATTCAATTACGCACTTTCAAACGGAAAGTATCCCTAACCATACACACATGAAATCTTGGCAGGACTCTAACCAACCACAGATAACATGAATCGTTAGTAAAATAAGCGACGCTATTTTACCCTTCTCTCAAGCTTGAATATATTCTATTACTTTCTCGCAGTGAGTTTTAGAACGGGCTCATTGTCCCTATACTCAAAGTTTCAATTTCATAGACAATCCTCACTAAACATGCACTCTATCTAACACACCTATATCCCTAACACGTGTTGTACGACCACAACACTTGTGATATACGACGATATCACAATTCTGAAACAGATCAAATGTACTGTGTGACTACACTCTCGTCACACTACTCTGTACCGGTACAACTAGGATTTTTCACACTGCAGGAAAAACCTTTCAATTACACATAACAAAAGAACGAACTCAACATATGTTAAACATCGATCCTATGTAACTACTATGTAGCATGTTGATTACCATAGCAACCATCAAGTCTGCTACCAGGAAATTGGTCCAGCGGCCTATAGGAAATATGTCATAAGCTACGCAACCCAACTTCACAATTTTCACCATTAATCAAAAATCAATTACAAGGCCCATTATCTAACATGACATGTATTGACCAACTGAATCATGTGACCTAATTAACCTATTCACAAATTATATACATTTATATACAACCGCGGTAAATGAATTCATCATATTTTACAAAACTCTACAAATTAATTAAGCCACTGTGGCGATAAGATCTTGCTAATGGTAACCTAAACTCATGAAATAACAAGACCAGCTTGAATTTCAAAGTAAGATTTTATTAGCTATTTGTTTAATACATGCATTAGAAATCTTTATTAGAGCATTTTTATTAATGTATTGGTAAATAGTAATGAATGATTTAAGTAAAATTCAGTAGCATAAATCAATTAGAAAATAACAGTTTTTGCATTATTAAAATCCTAAGTCCCTAACTAAACTTACTATAATAAAATTTAAAGAATAAAAAGTATTTTTGAGTTTCTTACGTGTTCCAAAAGAGAATCGTCAGCACGACATGCCCATCCAAAGGTTAGCAAGAAGCCAGTTTCCTCTTCCACGGGGAAGAGTTTTTATACCTTTCTACACTAAACTAATCTAAGTAAAAGTATAATTTTCTGCTGAACTCAGAGTCCCATTGGCTGTCAATGTGACACCATCGTGTCATTCCATTTTATTTTTAGAACATCAGTTCCGTCACTTTCTTAGAGTCCATTGTCTCTAGTTTTCGAACAACGAGGCTTCCTCCAGTTTGCAACATTAACCAAAAGAAAATCATTGCTTCCTCGGATATGAAATTGTCGCACACTCCTCTGCCGGCTCCTGGCCTTGGCCTTGCTTGACTGAGGAACAGTTAGCTCATCACAACAAATCGTTTTAGCCAGCAGGAATTTTTCCATTATGGACTCTCTTTTGCTCCGAGCAGAATTTAGCAAACACAAATGCACTAGGCCCAAAACCGTTTTCCAAAAACTATTATATAAACAAACACAAGAAATTAATTAATGCGAGAAATACAGTTTGTTCTGTTGCCACCCACCATAGCTAATGATTAACCCATTAGTCTAAATTACCTAGCTGAAGCACACAAATAAAGCAGCATTTATATCTACCATTCTTCATTTAATCCAACAGGATTCTTTATGCACCTGTAAAGAATAAAGTGACACCACATAGACAAGAAAGCAAAATAAGCACATGCCATTATTTAAAACAGCTGCTATTAGTCATGACATAATAATAATAGACAAGATTAATTTATTATTTTCCACATAAATGAAAATGCAACATAATGCACGTTTATGAGCACACATGTTAATAACCCTCGTGTCTTTTGTGAATGCAACTTTTTAAAACTAGGTTGAATTAATACTCACGCAGTACAAATTGTTAGCATAATTAATTAAATTATGGAAGTGTGACTTCACGAGCTAAAATGAAAACATTTCTAAATCTCGCTCCATCACTGACAGTGCAGCTCCCGAGGCACTCTCGAAGCTGTGCATTGGGGTTTGAGAAGCCCCAGCCCCGAGCAGCTCATGCACCGAAGATCACCCCTCCACACTCACCGAGTGCTGCGTGGGGCCCTTTTGCATTTTCCTGCTCGACGCGTCTGTCTGGTCACTTGCCCGTTGGCTAGTGGCCTCTACGACGACGAATCTTTGAAACTACTCTGCTAGTCTGGTTGCTCCAGACTGGCCCTCGCTCCCCTGAAAAGGAGCAGCATCTCTGACCTTGCTGGTCCGAGTAAGAAGCGATCTTCAAATCCTGCGTGGGTTGCATTTGCCAAGGCCTGTTGATTCCGATCCGGAAGCCGACACCGCAGACAGCGAGAACCTTTGTGGGTGAGCTCGTGATCCACTCCTGGTCATCGTCGATGCCCCCGAGTCCACGTGGCAGCGGAGACAAGCTTCTCGACAACCACCTGTTTGCGCCCGACATCGCCTGGTTCCTTCCTGGTTCCATCCTGGTCACTGGCTAGTGACCCAGACTCTGTCCCCTCTGCTTTCAGGTACTCTACCTCTTCGATCCACCCTTGGATCCAATCGAACTCTTCTCTCCTGGCTGCCTGCAGCATCTTCATCTCCAGGCTCCATAGAACTCCTCGACGAAACCCGACACACTTTGGCACCTATGCATCCGCTTCCTGTGGGTGACGTAACGATACAACACCGGTGCTCCTGTAGTGGTTTACACCTCTAGTGTCCTAGTTTTAAGTGGCTAAGTTTTAGTCCAGTCGGAAGACTTCCAAAGCAGTAACTTTATAACTTTTACGCACCATTAACTTTGCATTGGTGCATGCGTGTGCTTTTAGCGCTGCACCCGAATCCCGCGGGCTACTCCCGTCCTAACCACAGTTAGTCCAGTGTAGTCCCAGCGATTCCCAAGGCCCTAGGCCTTACCATTGTTCGTAAAGTGATTCTTATACCATTTATTTAGTATATGGTTTAAGTGGCCACCGGGCCTATCCATAACTGTGCAACTTTTGTATGTTTAACTGTGCTTTTGTTTAAACGCTTGTGCCTCTGCCCTTATAAAGAGTACAGAGGATTATTCTAGTAATAAATACATATATTTTTATAATATATAACTTGTGTGGTGTCCTTTCATTTGATATTACAGGATTGCATATGGTAAAACAGCTGGCTTCAAATGCCTTCTTCAGTTAAGCCTAGGACTGCTTAGTCCATGCTACCCTTAGGATAGCTTGTCTATAAGGTTGACTTTACAACCACCACCATAAGGGATTGTTTGGACAGATACAAGGTGCTCACTAGAATAGTAAACATCATACATCAGGCCAACTTCTCACAATTATCTTCAACAAGATTCCACAGCCCGAAAGGTCAACATCCTCCTTAAGCCACACACATCGTCACATCGTGAACAAAGAGATTTGTCATCAGTGAACAGCACAGCCGTTCCTATACCTCATGGTCTAGTGTGGGACAAGGTTGATTTTAACATATTCGGACCGACCAAACTTTTAAAAATTAATCATGTATTTAAAATCCCATTAAGTGATTTCATTACCAGTACATTTTCTAATGATTGGGACACTGAAACAGTTAATAACATGTTATCTGATCTAGAAAAAACTGCTGCATTTTCTAATACTGAAATGTTGGAGGATTCATCGGACTATGACAAATTGTACTGTTATCAACATTTTGGTCATCATTTTCTGCACAAATCCATTTCACCTAGGAATGTATTTGAATACAATCAGTGGGAACATTGCCCAACACCACCAAAAAGTAGTTCACAAATGTTTGCACAAAAATCTGCTTCCTTTTCAGGGTTTGACACCACAGATCCAGCCTCATTTTATTAGAAGTTTGCACCATCATCATCACTGAAAATTATGTTAACTAATACTAAACAGATTTACTCTGCTTCCTTTTTGCCCCAATTGTCTGAACAGGGTTTCAACCTATGGAAATACGATATTGACACAAAATCTTGATTCAGTAGTTAAGGTCGTGGGCCGCATTCTCCTAGATAGACTATCCTCCTGGGGGGAGGAGCAAAAGATCTTGTCTGATGTCCGGTTTGGATTCTGCCCAGGGAGATCAACTGTGGCTCAATGTCTCAATCTAACCATGTTAATGAGCAAATACACAGTTGCGCGGCCGGGTACTATCCATCTTGCCTTCATGGACTTGTCCTCCGCATTCGATTGCGTGAATAGGGTCAAACTGTGGCAGTCTATGAAGGCAATGGGGTTAGAGAACAACATTGTTAATTTTTTAGAGTACCTTCACAAGTCAAGCAAGGCCAATGTTAGATTTTCCCAGGGCCTCCATGTCTCTAGGGAGTTTGAGATAAAGAGGGGAATACGGCAATGCTGTATCCTGGCTCCATTCTTGTTTAACTTTTATATTATTGAATTGGACAGAGTTTTAAGAGATACCGGGGTAGACTATCGGCTGCGTGGTCTTCCTGTGCTACGTTATGCGGACGATGCCATCCTCTTATCTGGAACAGCTATTGGCCTGCAATCCCTGCTAGACGCATTCTCTAACTTCATGGCGGACCGGGATCTATCAATTAACAACTCGAAATAGTATATAATGCAGGGGGGGGCTCGTCCTCAAAAAAGTTTTGAATTTCGAGTTGGCCCTGCTAGAGGCCCCCATACCAAGCACTTCTCCTATCTTGGGGTCCTTTTGGATGATCAAATTAAATGGGGGCCTCTAATCACTAGAAAAAGGGGGGACTTGGCCCGGGTGAAGGCAGCTATTTTTAACTTTGCATCTAAACTAGGGAAAAGACCAATCGCATCTTTGCTGAAGGTTTACCAAGCGAAAAGTGTGGCCATTGCTGGTTATGGAAGCGAAATCTGGGGGTATATTGCAGTGGCCTCTCTTCAGGTGACTGAGAATAACTTTTTAAAGTGCTTGATGTGTGCGCCGCATGGACTGTCGAATCTGGCAGCCCATGAGGAATTGGGGGTCCTTTTTTAAGCGGTGCCCTGGTACAAAGCCCACTTGTATTTCGTTGTAATTGTTGGATGGACCTGGAGTTAACACTTAATCATATGATTCTAAAAGAGTGTATGTCCCTAGATAATGCATTTCGTATACCGTGGCTTAATTATATTAGGAGTGGCTTTGAAGGACTGGGGCGTGCTGACTTATACTCTGATCCCAAAACTATTGATAAAAAGGATGTGGTGTTAATCAGGTAATCCTTCCTCACACTCTGGAAAATGGAAAGGGACGAGCGGGAACTTCTTAAACCAAGTGTTCACACTTTTTTTAGTGCTCGAAACATCTCCTTATACCGGGCCTTATCTTTTGGGCTCTTTATCCTTACATGAGCGTTTTTTTACTGACGAGGTTCCGCATGAATCTTTTTCACCTTCTGCTAGCCAGGCCTAAAGGATGCAGCAGAGGTCAAGTGTTAGCACCCTGTGGATCTGCTACACTTTATGCTTTTCTGTAAATTTTTTGCGAACCCCGGAAATATTTTTTAGTCCCTATTTTAAAAAGGATGAATTTTACTCAGGCTCATCCCGCCCTCCTGTATCTTCAAATGTTAAAGTAGGATTGTATTCCTTTTATCTTGGGTTATTTAAAATCCATAGTGAAAACCAGGGCCTGCTTGGATATGTAGCCACTGGGTAATAATGTATTAAGCCCTTAGAGGCGGAGGAGGACCAGCTTATCCTCGCAGGGTAAATCTAACAGAGGGAGATGCTTTTACGATACCATGTTTTTAACTGTTTTAGATTATAACGGGAGGTTTTGCAATAGGTTCTCTTCATATTTTATAAAGTGTGTTATTTAATGAACTGTTGTTTTAATGTATTATGGTTTTTATTCAACTTTTGTGGTTTTATTCTTGTGAAACCGAATAAAGTTTATTTGAATGGAATTGGAATTGACACAAAATCGATTTGGGGTACAAAGGACTGGCAAGTCCAAGGTACAGATGCACTATTTAGAGCATGCCTCATTCCACAGCCAGTGATCTTTTTAAATGATACTGTGCAACAGACATCCTGTCTTGGGATAGCCAAGATTAAGGACCTGTACACACCAAAACTCCCTAAACCATCACGGGTGGCAGAATTCTTCTTCAAAGGAAGGGGCAACAATTGATGACATACTAAAGTACAATAGATCAGACCCAATCTGGAAGGAGTGGGTGGTTTGGTCCTTAGACACAAACACATGTCCTACATATCACCAAGGGACTTAGTATACATAGGCCAGATCCACGAAATGTACAGAGAGAATATCCAGAGGTAGTGACATCCTATAGTGTTGGGAAATTGTGCCTACAATGGCTAGAGACCTCAACACTTGCAGAAGTGAAACAACCCTCACACAGGACATGGATCTTGAGGACTTTTTACTAGGACCTAAGAAACAACGTCAGAAACGTTTCATATATTCGCAGCCAAATCACTCTCCTGGTCACTACCTTTCAGTTTCACTATTGCCTAGAGCAAAGGCAGACAGACAGATATGAAAGGTTGGGTAAAGAATACATTAAGAAATCCTGGGATTTACCATATAAATTTCGATGCCAGAATGGGGATCAAGAAGTGTGTGGAGAGCAAAAAAACGATATATTTAGGCCCAGATCTCTGTACTGGGGTGAATGTATGACATTGTTCTACATTCTGTCCATCAACTGTGTTTTTTGCAATTTTCACCCCGAGTGGGCTGGGTATGCTCAGACGTGAGTCCCAGGCTCTCCACACCACTGGAGTCAAGCTATCCAGGCTGATGAAGGCTGATAGCCAGAAACCGGTCCTTGGATGCTTGATTCCGGTCCGGGAAAGACATGGCTTGGTAGTTCGGACTGGACTGTTCCCATGAGGCACAGGGTCAGAGCTGATTTGCATATAGCCAGTGTCTAACCCAGGGTGGTGTGGAGAGCAAAAAAACGATGGATTTAGGCCCAGATCTCTGTACTGGGGTGAATGTATGACATTGTTCTACATTCTGTCCATCAACTGTGTTTTTTGCAATTTTCACCCCGAGTGGGCTGGGTATGCTCAGACGTGAGTCCCAGGCTCTCCACACCACTGGAGTCAAGCTATCCAGGCTGATGAAGGCTGATAGCCAGAAACCGGTCCTTGGATGCTTGATTCCGGTCCGGGAAAGACATGGCTTGGTAGTTTGGACTGGACTGTTCCCATGAGGCACAGGGTCAGAGCTGATTTGCATATAGCCAGCTTCTAACCCAGGGTGGTGTGGAGAGCAAAAAAACTATGGATTTAGGCCCAGATCTCCGTACTGGGGTGAATGTATGACATTGTTCTACATTCTGTCCATCAACTGTGATTTTTGCAATTTTCACCCCGAGTGGGCTGGGTATGCTCAGACGTGAGTCCCAGGCTCTCCACACCACTGGAGTCAAGCTATCCAGGCTGATGAAGGCTGATAGCCAGAAACCGGTCCTTGGATGCTAGATTCCGGTCCGGGAAAGACATGGCTTGGTAGTTCGGACTGGACTGTTCCCATGAGGCACAGGGTCAGAGCTGATTTGCATATAGCCAGTGTCTAACCCAGGGTGGTGTGGAGAGCAAAAAAACGATGGATTTAGGCCCAGATCTCTGTACTGGGGTGAATGTATGACATTGTTCTACATTCTGTCCATCAACTGTGTTTTTTGTGATTAGGGAGTATAGCTTACATCTCCCAATCGTTTAGCACAGTGGAAAGGTGACATGTGTAAATGAAAATTCCAAGGCCTAGCTGACTACAAAACAGACATTTCCACTACTTGGATGGATGTTTGGCCTTAGCCCTCATGTGAAGTGCAGTGTCAATATTTTCAAGTACCACTTATATTCAGCATAATCATTTGCATACATGACAAATTTTGTGTCAACATAGTTTGATTAATGAAACTCATGACATCAGTACAATTGTTTGAGTGGAACAGGACAACAATCAGAAAACAGCACAAACCGTTTTCATTAGAAAACAATGAAAATGGATGAATCACTACATCCCACTTAACCATGTGTTAAAATCTGTTTGGAAAGAGAGAATGAGCAACATTACATTGCAATATTCCTTAGTGGAACATTAAGAGGGCATGGTAGTTGTAGTAATTTCAAAGACAACTTCCCAAAACTTGCAAAATGGTTACTGGAGAATACCTGTGGAAAATATGAAGTGGAAAAGGCCCAGACACATTTTGACACACATATGGGCAATGATTTAGTTGGTGTTGTAACACTTACAAGCACCATACCATCATGTGACATTCTAATAGAGATTAACATCTCTAATCTTAAATGCAACACAATACATTCATAGAAACAATAATAATTATCAGATACTGATAGTTTGAGATTTGTATGTTATGAAAATATGTGCAGGGCACATTGGCAACAGCTAAGTTGAAAGCAAACAGGACATTGAGGTTTATTGTGAATTAGAACATTGGAATGTTGGGAGCTCCATTGAAAACAATGGAGTGCTCCAGGCTTGTAATGGCTGGTATAAGCCCAGAGCTCCAACATTCCAATGTTTCTTTGTTCACAGCTCTGGCTGTGAACAAAGGCTTCAAGCAGCCGGAGGGGATTCAAATCCCCTCGCGCTCCCTTAAGGCTTTGTTCTTTTTTATTAGAACATTCTGCCCTCTAGTGGCAGAATGTTCTAATAGCCTTATAGCCCTTCGTAGCTGGGCTATACCGGCTATTAAAGTCCCTCTCCCTTGTTAAAGGCCCTCGCCTTCGGCTCGGGCCTTTAACGCTGGAGAGGGCCTTTAATAGCCGGTATAGCCCTCTACGGCGGGCTATAAGGCTATATTAGCAAAATGTCACTTCCCAGATTCCACTCCACCAGGTATTCCTGTCAAGCCGTCACGCTTTTTGAACCCCTATTAAACCTTGGGCGAGGTTCTCCTCAGGACCTGGAACACAAAAGAGTTTGTGTGAAGTATCTTGCACGATGATGTCTATGCCACTTTTACTTGAGGTGATTGTAGAAGAAATTATTTTGCCATTTCTTAAAATTTGGAGGGGAGGCTCATATGGAATGTCTTCAAACCCACGTTTTTTGGCTGGTGGAGACTGCGTTTTTTTTCTTTAAATTATCTTTTAAAAGTAATTTCTGTCATGTGTGCCCGTTTTTGACGAAAATAGAAAAACCTTTTTGGTAAAATTGTCGTTTGAATCTGCAGTAAGTGATTTTAGAAAAGCCGTTTGTTCAGGAAGCTCCGCCTGCGTCTTCTACCAACGTGGTGTCGCCGCCTCCTGATTTGGTCGAGGCGGCCTGCCTATGACGGCAACGGCGTGCGCATAAAGTGGTGATGCGGGATCACACCTGGTTGTTTCATCAGTGTCCAAAGCTTTATTGTTTTCCTGCAGTAAGCAATCTACACCACACTGGTAGGAGACAGGGGAGGCGTTCCCTTAACGAACAGCTTTTCTAAGATCGCTTACTGTGCTTATATGTGATACCGACCATTTAGGATGGATATACAAGGAAAGTGCCTCTCCCTGCCTCTCGCTCTACTTTTGCAAAATATTCTTGAAGATAAAGACGGCCAACATCAGTCATATCACAAAAATCAATTGTCAATCCACCTTATTCAGTTTATGCATCAAACTTTTATATATTTTTGACAAAACTATGGAACAGAGCACATTAATTAATCATTACTGTAAGTACATAACCTCTAAACAAAACATCAAATAGATATGTGCCCCCATCCAACAGTAATAATATGTGCATACACCTGAGTGAGTATTATTGACACATCTATCAAATTAAAGTTGTGATAAAAACATTATCAAATAACTGTTTTCACAAACAAACTGAAAAAAATTATACTTTTTTCCAGAAATTCTTTCCAATTAATCACTGGTACATAATCTTGAATGCACACAAGAAACAAATGTCTCACTTCGAATGATGTATGATCAAGGTATGGACAAAAGCTTATACTGGGGCTCCCTTAATAACAAATATAGACCCTCTGGGGATTCTTTGGGAAAAATGTAGAGTTCATATTTTTTGATCTCTTGAAAGATATCACTGGCATAATATTGATGCATACAATATCGAAACACAAAAATGTTGTAAAAACAAATAACGAAAATATCACCTTCCTATATTTAACTAATCAAACCACTAATATCGAGAACACAAATATCGTTTGAAATATTGATTTTTGCTTACAACGAAAACAGAAATATCAGAAACAAAAATAGTGTCACCTTTGAATAAATATATATGTCAACAGTATTGTTGAACACAATGTCAACTACAATAATATTGCCAAATAATTACATTAACATTAATAAATATAAAAAATACCACTTTTATGTTAAGCAATTATTTAAAACAAACATTAAACAGTATCTACATGTTTAAATAAAAAATATACACCACCAAAATATTTATTATTCACCTCAAAAAAATATATACACTGTTAACAATATAACCCCTATATAATTGCATTAACTGCAAACATTCATTAAACAATCTAAATATGAATATATATATATATAAATTAAATATTATTCAAAACTATCGCACTACATATCAAAAATTATAAATTAAATCGAAATTAGCATTTACCATTGAACGGACATAACTGTTAAAAAAATTCAAACTAAAACTACATCTCCAACAATCTGTACTAAGTGTAGGATATGCTAAAAATAATCCATTTGCCTTTGAAATAAAGTGACAGCCCATGTCCCTGTCACAGAGGTGGTTACCAAAAAACTGAAGGCAAACTAAGCCCCCTAATGGATTATTTCGAAGACACTTGAATTGGCAAACTGAATTTCTCCGGACACAAATGCCAACCCAAATTCCAAATACCATGGTGGAATGTCAATGACAGCACCTTGGCACAGGAAGCCAAAACAAACATCACAGTGGAAGTATGCACAATGTCTTCTAATCCATACTAGTTCAAACTCAACCTACACTCTATACAATTATAGAAGCTGTACAAAAGAGAATAGCTACCAGCAACTATGAACGGAGCAATCTGTAATGTAAATGGCACCTAGACTTATCAAATTAACTAAAATAAGGTACGCATGTTACAATGTAAAGTACAACTTTTCATAAACAACAAAGGAGTGGACTACTTATAAATAATAACCAAAAGCATATTATAAAATAAAAAGTAACCCAAGAAAGTCCCAATAAAGGTAATAACAAAATCTTAACCAACGTTACAAATCTTATTTTATTATAAATAATAAACATAATATTTTATTACATCAGTCAATACATTAAATAAGACTCCAATCTTAAATAAGACTGATATAATATTATAATATATAATTTATTTACAGGAGAAATCTAAACGTTACCAACCAAAAAGCACAAAGAACAAACTAAATTTGTCACGTAAAAGAAACCCAACACATAAACTACACATTTCCAAATAACAATCATATGATAATTAAACAAACAATAAAATATATTTCCTACCCAAAACAAATTAAATAAATATGAGATGTTGTTCTGTAGCTGCAGATCCTCTGTCAGTATTCAAGTAGTCAAATACAATAATCCACCAAAAGCGAGAATAATGCAATACAAAAAGCCCAAAAAAGTGCAAAATAAAACCAATTCAATGAAAGAGATCTCTCAAAGCAATCAAAGAGTATCTAGAAACCATAAAAAAACGAAAAAGTGTTTAAAAAAGAAAATGGCCACAGAAACCCGAAAAACATTAAATCAGTGCTGGTTTATGATACACCGAAATAGATTTCATTAAGAAAAAAGGAAAATACCAGTGCCTATATGACACATTTGAATAAAAAAACTGCAAAGTAAAATGGAAAACCCACTGGCAAAAAACAGCACATTCCCAAAAAGTACATATACATTTCACTTAATCATCTTAAGAAAAGGAAAATAACACTAAATGACATAACAAGACAATATGTTACTGAAACAGTGTATGGAAATACAAAACTACACACTAGTGAAAACACTACTATTAATACAACTAAACACCCAAAAACCTCACAAGCAACACTATAAATAACCTCTAGACCTCCCCAATACATCCCCCTTTACCCTCAATCCCCTCAAAAAAACCTTTAAAAAGGACTTACCTGTTCTGACGAACAGCTACACCTGTATCCAGTAAAATGACTAAACTGACACAAATAACCTACAAAATAGAAGACAGCAATAAACAAAGACACTAAATGAAACTACAAAAATCCTATCACACAATAGAAATAAATGGGGAAATAATAAAAAAAATGTTGAATAAGTGTATTAAAAAATATTTAAAAAATTTAAACATGTAAAAGATATCAAGACTTTACTAGTGGGCTGCTCCCTTCACTGCACAGCTCCTCCTGGTAGCTGCTGCCCCCGTTGCTGCTGCTGACCCTTCTCCACCCACAGGCTCCTGCCTGTTCCTCACCCCTGGTGGTCAAGTGGTAGAGAGTCACTGCTCTGCTGCTGGACTGCCCTTCTGTCTCTCTTTTTTCTGCGTTTTCTGCCATTTTACCTTTCTTCTGCTTGTGCCTATTTTTCTGCTTTTTGCCTTTTTCCTGTCCCGTTTTGCATTTTTCCTCTTGCTTCGCCGCCCTTGCTACTGCGATCCCCGTGGCCTCACCCCCCTCCAGGGCCCCTTCCTCCTCTTTCCACCTCCCAACCGTAAAGCTGAGACCTCACACACACTACTTAATGGCGGTTATTGTGCGCCATGCCACTGGCATGCCAAAGGCGAGCCCGTCTGCGCCCATCCGTGCCTGATCCGCGCTGAGTAGCATGGACCCTGGTTCTCAAACCTCCAACTGAAACGAAGCCAGGACCCTTCTCACAGGTCGCCACACCGCCTGCCACCTTGCCTCACCGATGGACACCCAAGGACCCTTCTCCTGCCGAAACTGCAGCTACTCCCTTGGCCACCTCCACATGCTAGCTTCTCTAGCCACCCAGCCGACCAACAGGGCATCCAACCGGCTCAGCTCCATCCTCCTCAACACATGCTCCCTCCACAAACACGCCACAGATATATGGGACCTCCTTGATGCTGCCTCCCCCGACATCGCCTTCCTCACGAAAACCTGGACTAACCCCAGCTCTGCTCCAGACATCGCCACCGACATCCCCAGCAGCTACAAAATCCCCCGTAAGGACTTTGTCAACTGACCAGGAGGAGGCATCGCCTTTGTCCACAAGCACACCCTCTGCTTGACCACTCACTCGGATGGCCAACGACAACCATGAACACCTCCACTTCCAGATCCAGACCAACCCTAATACCACACTCTGCAGCACCCTCGCTACAGGCCTTCCCGCCCGCCCGCCCTTCATCAACACCATCGTCGACCTCATCATACCCCAGGCTCTCGCATCCACAGATTACATCCTACTCGGGGACCTCAACCTTCACCTGGACAATCCCAGTGAGCAGAACACCGCATCGGTTCTGGAGAACCTCGACAACATCAGACTCAAGCAGCTAGTCACCGCTTCAACCCACGCATAGGGACGCACACTCGACCCCCACTTCTCTGCCAGCGGAAACAACTACAGCCACACCACCAAACTCCTCTGGACCGACCCCCACTGCTTGCAGTTCACCTTCACCACGCCCACCGTACATCACCACCCTCACCACCCCCCATCGTACCTGGAACAGTGTCACAGAAGAACATCTCACCACCTTCCTCAGCCCTACCACACTGCCAACATCAGCAGACGATAACACCTCAGCATGCAACTTCCACCGACAGATCTCCAACTGCTCTGACACTCTGGCAAGCAACACTCCAAAAAAACTAGGTGATTCACTACCGCCCTCCACAAGTCTAGACCCACCTGTAGACGACTCGAGAAGAGATGGAGGAACCACAAAACCCAGAAACCCACAAAACCTCTGTTAACAAACCCACCTCCTCCTCAAAACCACAAAGAAAATGGCCCTCCAAGACGCACACAAGAGCAAAGAACTCTTCGCCATCGTCAAGGAGTTTGCCGGGCCTAACAGTGAGACCACAGACTTCCCCCCTCCCCAGACCTCTGCAACAACTTGTCACGTTTTTCCACCACAAGATCAGGCAAATCTACCACAGCTTAGACACCAAAGACCCTCCCACTAAGCCTGAAACTACCTCATGCAACCTTTCTGCACCCCAGCAGATCCTGCTCAACTGGACTCCGCTCAATACAGACGACCCCTTCAAGACAATGAAGAGCACCCACTCCGGAGCCCCCTTGAAGCCTTGTAAGTATCACTTCTTCCATAGAGCGGCCACCTCCATTGCCCCCGAGCTTTGCCGCATCATCAACTGCTCCATCGAGACCGCCACCTTCCCCGATGACTGGAACGCGCTAAGCTCAACCCCCTGCTGAAGAAGCCATCTGCCGAACTGAGAGATCTCAAGAACATCAGACTCTCTATGCTCCCCTTCCCAGCCAAGGTCATCGAAAAGGCTATCAACGCCCAACTCTCTGAATTTATTGAAGAGAACCACGTCCTGGACATCTCCCAATCCGTATTCCGAAACACCCACATCACCAAGACTGCACTCCTCGCCGCCACCGATGATATCCACCCTCTCCTCGACCAAGGTGAAACCGCATCCCTCATCCTACTGGATCTCTTGGCCGTCTTCGCTGCCATCTCCCACCTCACCCTAATCAGGAGACTCCATCACATCTGCGACAAGGCCCTGGACTGGCCTTCCTTACTAACCAAACACAGTGTGTCAGACTAACTCCGTTCCTCTCACAACCTACAAAAGATCAGCTGCAGAGTGCCACAGGGCTCTTCCCTGAGCCCCACCCTCTTCAATGTCTGAGTGACCCTCATTGCTGCCATCGTCAGGAACCACCGACTCAACATCCTCTTCTACGCTGACACCCATTCGATCCTCTCCCTCACCAATGAACCCACAGCCACCAGAATCTATTTCCACAGCGGGATGAAGGCCCTTCCCACCTGGATGTAAGATAACTGCCTCAAGGTCAACTCAAACAAGACCGAAGTAGTCATCCTGGGACCCACCCCTTCCGCCTGGGACTACTCAGGGTGGCCCGCCACACTTAAAACCACCTTCCCTTAGGGACCACCCCCATAAACTCTGCATCATACTGGACTTTTCGCTCACAGTGAAACGCCAGATCAGCGCCGTATACTCATCTTGCTTTCAAATGCTCTGCCTGCTTTGAAATACATTTAGATAGATCCCCACAGAATCCATAAAGATGGTCGCTCACACACTCATCACCAGCAGACTCGTCTATGGCAACACACTCTACACCGGCGTCACCCAGAAACTCATCAGGAAACTACATTACGTTCAAAATGCGGCAGCCAGACTGGTCCTCAACTTACCCTGCTTCAGCCACATCACCAAACACCTGTGAGAACTCCACTGGCTTCCAGTCAACAAAAGAATCGCTTTCAAGTTCCTCGCACATGCCTACAAGGATCTCCATGATGCAGGACCTGCATATCTGAACCACCGCCTCTCATTCCACATACCCTCCAGACACCTTTGTTCCACCCTACTTGCCCTGGCCACTGCCCACGGATCCACAAGCCCAAAACCAGAGGAAGATCATGTTCCCACCTCACCACCAACACCTGGAACTTCCTACCTCTCCACTTCAGGCCCAATTCAGTAATGATCTCAAGAACTGGCTCTTCGACTGAACCTCTGCGCCCAGATGGATCCGCAGTCCCCCTTGCCCTCATTTTTCAGTGACTTGAGACCCTCATGGGTGAATAGCCGTGCTATAAAAAACCCTGATTGAAACCCCTGATTGAGGAATGTTGTAAAAATATTGTAAAATTGTGAAGTTTCAATTAAATAGTAGGATAAAAATATAGAATTATTTTATACATACTGAAAAAAACTTATGTTAAGATGATGTTGAAAATATGTAAATGAATCAATTTAAAAATTGCAAAAAGGTAAACAGAAAAAAGTGGAACATTTGCAACATATAATACTATTTAAATATGATTTACATTTTTATGTTATAATTAAAATGTTTTACTAATGCTTTCTTTATCTATATTTAAAAGTTTTTTGTAAGTAGAAATATATGTTTAAACATGTTAAAATATACATTAAATAAACTTTGAAAACGCAGATAACGATTGAGGTACGTTACATGTTTTTCTATTATGAAAAATGTCATTAATAATATTTATTACAAGCATACAACTAACTACCTTTTTAGTTACATTTCTAAACACTAACTAATTACTAATTACTAATTAAATAACATAAATAATTTCTACAACATACAAATATAATTAAAACAAAGGGTTTCAAACTAAAATTATTAAATTAAATAATCACACTTCTACATAAATCACTTTGAAGAAAGTGTTGGACACTAAAGGGGTGACATTTACTATTCCCTCTCCAATCTAAACCAGTTTGGGAAGGTGTTGGACACTAAAGGGATGAGATTTACTATTCCTACTCCAATCTAAACCAATTTGAGAAAGGTGTTGGACACCAAAAGAGTTACATTTACTATTCCCACTCTAATCTATACTAATTTGAGGATTATGTTGAACACTAAAGTAGTGACATTTACTATTCCCATTCCAATCTATACCAACTTGGGGGAGGTGTTGAACACAAAAAAGGGTGACATTTACTGTGCCCACTCCAAAGTAAACTTTTTTTGCCATAGTAGTAAGCACAAGCGTAAAACATCTTCCTTTCACCCCCCTCTTTTCTATAACCGTGTGACTGGTGGAAGAATGTTGTTTAACTCTGTGAACTACAACTCCCAGAAATCCTGGGAACAGGGCACCAAGATTGAGAGAAGACCAACCTGTGAACCGGCTATATAAGTCCTGCCCAGGAAGAGGATGGTGCTTGACAATTTTGAAGTATTCTACACATTGGTTTTGCCTCCAGGAGCGAGCAGGCTGCTTGCCTCTTCGCGTCACTCAGTCTCGTTGCCGATTAGCATTCGTGTGCTTCTCTGACATACTTTCCCTCCTTGGATTTCTATCAGCTGTAAGCAGGACAATAGCATTGCCGGAAGCCGACACCCCAGCATCATTTCAGAGTTCCGTAGGTTGATGGGCTCCCCTCTCAAGATTCTCGATTAACTCTTTTCACTCTCTAGGAGCCGCATTTCCCCTGCGGTAACAACTGCTCACGGCAAGTGGCAGGAGCCGCTTTCAGTCCGTTACTGCGTGAGTGCCCAAGGACTTCTGGTATTTCAGACGCTGAAGTCGGGCGTTTCTCCTCTCATTACTGTTTTCTTAATTTGAAGGGCTGCTGATTTTCCTCGCGGAATGCAGGGATTTGTAGCGACATTGTGCAACATTCCGTGATAGACTCCGGACGGACCCACAACAAGTACAGCATACCAAGTAACTTTCTGGCTCTATTGGAAAACTTGCTTAACTAAGAGCACCTTGTTATTTCAAGTACTTGATTCTTTGTTAGAATTCTTATGGATTAATGCTACCTTGTGTTCTGTGATAGAAGTATGGAGTAATACTGTTAATTCAAGATTTCAAGGCAATGGTCAGGACTAGTTGCAAGAAGTATTGTATGAGAGACTGACCTACTTCATTTCTTTCTCCTGCTTGTGTGAGAAGTGAGTAGTTGACCTTGAGACATAGTATATTACAAAGTTTTGCTACTGTGTTTCTTTATGAATGTTATTTCTCTTTTCTATCCTTCTACAGAGAACATACGTAAGTGGGACACTTTCCAGAGCTCACTGTGCCACGCTAGAAAGGACGCTTCGGATGAAGTTTTCTTGATTTGATTCAGCAGCTTTTTTCTTATTTTATCCAATTCGCCTTTCCCCCTGTGTGGTGCCTTTTCAGGATAGCTTCGTTATATGCTCTTGAGTGGTATCACGAAGGGTAAATGGAGATTTAGCTTTGCATCGCCCCTGCTGGGTAAAGATTCAGGTTAGTGGTACTCCACTTGACAGATCTGACAATTTTAAAGCAAGTGTTGAACACTAAAGAGGTGACACTATTCCCACTCCAGTCTAAACCAATCTGGGGAAGGTGTTGGATACTAGAAGGCTGACATTTGCCATTACCATTCCCATCGATACCAATTTGGTGAAGGTGTTGGACACTAAAGGGATGACATTCACCATTCCCACTCCAACGGAAGCTATTTAAAATAAAATTTTGGACAATAAAGGGTGGCATTGACTATTACCACTCCAATCTAAACCAATATGGGGAAGGTATTGGGCACTAAAGAGATGACTTTAACTATTTGTACTCCAATCTAAACCAATTGGGGGAAGGTGTTGGACACTAAAGGGGTAACATTTGCTATTCCCACTCCAATCTATACCAAGTTGGGGAAGTTGCTGAACACTAAAGGGGTAACATTTAACTATTGTAATGATCAAAGGAGAGAGTAAGGGATTGTCCACAGGCAAATTGGACCAGGATTACTCCTATTCCCCTAGGGCAAATGTTTTAGAAACAAAAGGAGGAGTATCCCCTGCAGAATATAGGACGAATAGTCTGGAGGGTAGACCTAATGGCAAAAAAGGAAAAATGTATCCTTTTATTTAAAACCCCTCACTCACCAGCCTGGCGGTGACATGCTTCATCATCGGGGTCCACCCTGGTGGCCTAGCGTCACCAGGGTGTGCTTCGACACCTGAACTACAGTGGAGCGGGTTGTGACTGTAAGTGCAAAAAGAAAAATATGTTAAAAATTGGCCTGGTTTTACTCAAAAAAATAACTTTATTATAGAGCAACTGGACAATGTTAAAATTAATGGCGAGATGTTAGTAGGCAAGTTACGACCTACTCATCTCTATATGTGTTGGTGTGTATTGGTCGACATGTTTCTACCAATGGGCTAGTGCCCGGTTTCTTCAGGACCAAAAAACGGGTGGACGGGAGGTGTGGGCCCCCTAAAAGGCTCACCCTGTCCTGATCCCCTGTTGACCCACAGGCAAGTTGCTCGGGGTGCGTGTGCTCAACTGAATAAGTGAGCAAGGAAAAAAAAGTGAAAAAGAGACCTGTGAAGGAAAAGGATAACAGCAAAATATCAATTATGATCATATTTACTATCCTGTAACGTCGTGAAGTGTCTCTTTATTGTGGAATACCATGCCATACAGGTTTCGTGTCACACCCTCCGGGTGAAGAAAGTGGCATCCGAAGATGCTAGGCATATTTATTGATCAATAAGTGCGTACATGGCTGCATGCGTTGTGCTTATCATACTTGTATGCCCACTGGGTGACGCCCTCTGAGGGCGCGTGTAACGCAGCAGTCGAGTTCAAGGGGCTATGCTAAGTCTGAATAATCACCTTGGTGCGCGTAATTAATAGTGGCTATCAGAAAGTTATGCTATGGTAGCGTGCGCATAGATTTTAATTTATCGTTCCTTATTGTGAAAATCACCGTTAAAATGAACGTACATGACTAACATACATATAACATATAGAAGTACACATGGGTTTGGTGGCATGAGTCGAGGCTTACTTATTTAAGAGCTCTGTTGTGCTTCATCGGGCAGGGCGTAGGCTCTTCGCATCAGAAAAACATATTCTGCAATGGCGGAATATATGGGGAGTAAGTTGAGCGTTTGTCAGGGAGGGCCGAGGTAGCGGAAAGAGAAGCGCCGAGAGTAGCCGATCCGAGTGGGAATCTCGGATGGACCAGCGCGTCCGCTTGAAAAAGTAATTTACTTACAGTTTGCCGGCGAAGCGATTAAGCTGGGACCTACTGCCATGGTTCCCTGCTCGGCTATAGTGGCCGTTCAGTGCAGGCTGTAATAATAGGCGTCGGCCACTTCCGGGGTGGGCGTGGCTGAGCATCCGGCAAGGGGCGTGGTTACGTGGTAAACACGTCGTCATGACGCTATTGGAAGCCTGCATACGGCAGACCCCTTGGGAGAGTGAATAAACGTAAACAAACACTCGTGTTAGCGTGTGATTATGATTGGAGATTGGAAAAACGCATAACACATTGGGAGTTGTAGACAGAGAGGGAGGCAAATTTATAAGGGATTACAAAATAATATAAGGGATTACAAAATAAGGCAGCGGCCACAGACCTGTCTAAGAGAAATTTATATAGACAGGGGGAGCCCTCATATGTATAGACAGGATGGTCTAAGGGAGTGTCTGGGAGCATATTACATTAGGAGAGAGGATAGTGCGTCTCTCTGCTAGGTTGGGAAACTCCAAAGCAAACTTAGAGTATCAGGGTAAGGAGCCCATGTTAAGGTCCTTGAAGGTAAAATGATGGGAAGAATTATGAAAGGACTATGGGCCATGAGAAGGTAACTGGTTATTTGAGAACGGTGGCCCATGGAATATTATCGTTAAGGCCCGTTTTGTGGCTGGAAAGTCTGTAGATCCAACGCTGTTCCTTTTCAAACAGGCGTGCTTGAGCATTGGGACCTGGTTGGATTTGTTCGATGACAGTCCATCGCATATCATTGGGGGTATGGTGCGCTGTCAGAAAATGATCTGTAAGTCTGGTGTTATTCTTTTTGCATCTCACTGTGCTTCGATGTTCAGATATTCGCAGTTTAACTTTGCGTGTTGTCATTCCGATGTACGGAATACCACAGGTACATTTGATCAAGTATATGACATTGGAACTGTTGCAGTTTGTATGTGATCTCTGTTCCCATGTTTTTCCTTGTTCAAGATCCAGGGTTTTTGTGTTAGCGGTGAGGTGGCAAACGCTGCAGTCCCCGCATCTGGAGTGTCCAGTTACTGGTGGGAGACCCCATATGGCAGTGATAGTGGGGTTGGTGTCGTTGGCAGTAGTCTTTGGCCGAGTGTTGACCAATCTGTCTTTTAGGCTGCGCGCCTTTTTGTACGAGGAAAGAGGTTTTTCCCATTTGTATTTGCCAGTGCAGAGTATGGACCAATGTTTTCGTATGCTTTTGCTCACCTGATTGGATACAGCATTGTATGTTGTAACACACGTGAGTGGAATGTCTTCCTTGTTTTTGGGTGTGTCCTCGAGTAGAGCTTCTCGTGGTTGGTTCCTTGCTCTTTTCTGGCATCTGTTGATGATTGTCTGGGGGTAGCCTCGATTAGTGAGTTTAATTGTGAGGTCTTGCGCCTGTTCTTTGTAATCAGATATTTTACTGCAGTTCCTTCTTAGTCGTAAGTACTGTCCATATGGCAGGTTTTCCCTGAGGGGGCGGGATGGAAGCTGTCAAATCTCAGGAGATTATTTTTCGCAGTTGGCTTGAAGTGTGTTTTGGTTATCAAGCTTTCATTTTCTTTTTGGATTTCTATGTCAAGGAAGACCATCTTGTTTGTGTCTATGCTGTGGGTAAATCTTAAGTTGGGATCACAGGTGTTCAGCCAAGTGATGAATGACATTAGTGTCTCTCGTGGCCCTTGCCATATGGTGAAGACGTTGTCTATGTATCGCCGCCAGAATTTTATGTGAGAACCAAAGGGATTGTTTGCTGACAGGACGAATTTCTTCTCGAAGTCGTAGACGTAAAGCCCCGCTACACTGGGGGCAAAAACACTGCCCATGGAAGTCCCCCCAATTTGGAGGTACAGGGTTCCCTCATATTCGAAGAAGTTCCTTTTTAGGGCAAGGATTGCGCAATTGACAATGAAGTCCTTAGGGGTGCGGTGGTTCCACTCAGAATTGTCAAGTGTTTGTCTCAGTACCTCAATTGTCGCATCTTGTGGTATGTTGGTATAAAGGCTTTCTATGTCAAAGCTTACCAGAATGTAGTCTTCTTCTACTTTGATGTTTTCCAGAAGGGTTAGTAAGCTTTTAGTATCCCTCAAGTATGTACTTGTGCCCTGTACGATTGTTTTCAAGAAAAAATCACAAAATCTAGACAGAGGTTCTAGTAATGATCCTATTCCTGATACGATGGGCCTGCCGGGTGGAGGTAATTTGCCTTTGTGCATCTTCGGTACCACATAAAAATATGGGATCTTGCCCTCAGTTGTGCTCAGATAATCAGCTTCCTGTTTTGAGATGTCTCCAGCGGATTCTGCTGTTTCTACCATATTGGTAATTTCAATGCGTAGGTCTTCGGTTGGGTCCACCGATAGTGTTTGATAATTATTGGTGTCACTCAGTAGGCGTTTGCATTCTGCATCATAGTCACTTTTGTTCATGACCACTAGGCCTCCGCCTTTGTCGGCTGGTTTGATTATTATGTTGTCATCGTTTTGCAAATCAGACAGTGCTTGATTCTCAGCTCTGCTGTTGTTCTTGTACTGAGCATTCTCTGTTAGGGCTTCAATATCATTGAACACAGCCTGTTCAAAGGTGCTGATTTCCACCGGGACACAATGTGGTGGTGGTATGAAGGCTGATCTTGTTCTGAGACCTGTCTCATTGGTGATTTCATTTGGTTCACCAGGGGTATTTTTCTCAAAGAATGCTTTAAGTTTGAGTTTGCGGAAGAAGGCCGCTAGTTCGCAGTGTAATTTGAACTTGTCAAGAGCTGCTGTGGGTACAAATCCTAATCCCTTGTTGAGGACCTTGGTTTCTGTGGTCGTTCGTGTGCGTGAGGATAAGTTTGTTACTAACTCCTCACATTGCTGGGGCCCGCATTGTTTGCTGCCGACTTGCTCCTGGTGATGCTGCCCATTGTGTCTTCCTCTTCCCAGTGGACGTTGTTCCCTCGTTTGTTGCGTCCTCTTCCGCGCCTGCCTCTGTTCTGAAAAGGAGGGCGGAATTGGTTTTGTGGAAAAGGGAATGGTTAGAAGGGTGGTTGCCATCCATACATGGGAAAGTGTGGTGGTTGTTGGAAAGGGTTCATTGAGGGATGTTGAAAAGGAAGTTGCATGGGATGATTGTACTGTGGCCATTGGTAGTGTCCTCTGTATGTCCCTTGCTGTCTTTGTCTAGGTGTCCCGTTGTTAGACCCAGCACTGCTGTTGGAACTGTTGGAGGTATTGCTTGATGCATCGGAGTACAGAGAATGCTCAGTACAAGAACAACAGCAGAGCTGAGAATCAAGCACTGTCTGATTTGCAAAACGATGACAACATAATAATCAAACCAGCCGACAAAGGCGGAGGCCTAGTGGTCATGAACAAAAGTGACTATGATGCAGAATGCAAACGCCTACTGAGTGACACCAATAATTATCAAACACTATCGGTGGACCCAACCGAAGACCTACGCATTGAAATTACCAATATGGTAGAAACAGCAGAATCCGCTGGAGACATCTCAAAACAGGAAGCTGATTATCTGAGCACAACTGAGGGCAAGATCCCATATTTTTATGTGGTACCGAAGATGCACAAAGGCAAATTACCTCCACCCGGCAGGCCCATCGTATCAGGAATAGGATCATTACTAGAACCTCTGTCTAGATTTTGTGATTTTTTCTTGAAAACAATCGTACAGGGCACAAGTACATGCTTGAGGGATACTAAAAGCTTACTAACCCTTCTGGAAAACATCAAAGTAGAAGAAGACTACATTCTGGTAAGCTTTGACATAGAAAGCCTTTATACCAACATACCACAAGATGCGACAATTGAGGTACTGAGACAAACACTTGACAATTCTGAGTGGAACCACCGCACCCCTAAGGACTTCATTGTCAATTGCGCAATCCTTGCCCTAAAAAGGAACTTCTTCGAATATGAGGGGACCCTGTACCTCCAAATTGGGGGGACTTCCATGGGCAGTGTTTTTGCCCCCAGTGTAGCGGGGCTTTACGTCTACGACTTCGAGAAGAAATTCGTCCTGTCAGCAAACAATCCCTTTGGTTCTCACATAAAATTCTGGCGGCGATACATAGACGACGTCTTCACCATATGGCAAGGGCCACGAGAGACACTAATGTCATTCATCACTTGGCTGAACACCTGTGATCCCAACTTAAGATTTACCCACAGCATAGACACAAACAAGATGGTCTTCCTTGACATAGAAATCCAAAAAGAAAATGAAAGCTTGATAACCAAAACACACTTCAAGCCAACTGCGAAAAATAATCTCCTGAGATTTGACAGCTTCCATCCCCGCCCCCTCAGGGAAAACCTGCCATATGGACAGTACTTACGACTAAGAAGGAACTGCAGTAAAATATCTGATTACAAAGAACAGGCGCAAGACCTCACAATTAAACTCACTAATCGAGGCTACCCCCAGACAATCATCAACAGATGCCAGAAAAGAGCAAGGAACCAACCACGAGAAGCTCTACTCGAGGACACACCCAAAAACAAGGAAGACATTCCACTCACGTGTATTACAACATACAATGCTGTATCCAATCAGGTGAGCAAAAGCATACGAAAACATTGGTCCATACTCTGCACTGGCAAATACAAATGGGAAAAACCTCTTTTCTCGTTCAAAAAGGCGCGCAGCCTAAAAGACAGATTGGTCAACACTCGGCCAAAGACTACTGCCAACGACACCAACCCCACTATCACTGCCATATGGGGTCTCCCACCAGTAACTGGACACTCCAGATGCGGGGACTGCAGCGTTTGCCACCTCACCGCTAACACAAAAACCCTGGATCTTGAACAAGGAAAAACATGGGAACAGAGATCACATACAAACTGCAACAGTTCCAATGTCATATACTTGATCAAATGTACCTGTGGTATTCCGTACATCGGAATGACAACACGCAAAGTTAAACTGCGAATATCTGAACATCGAAGCACAGTGAGATGCAAAAAGAATAACACCAGACTTACAGATCATTTTCTGACAGCGCACCATACCCCCAATGATATGCGATGGACTGTCATCGAACAAATCCAACCAGGTCCCAATGCTCAAGCACGCCTGTTTGAAAAGGAACAGCGTTGGATCTACAGACTTTCCAGCCACAAAACGGACCTTAACGATAATATTCCATGGGCTACCGTTCTCAAATAACCAGTTACCTTCTCATGGCCCATAGTCCTTTCATAATTCTTCCCATCATTTTACCTTCAAGGACCTTAACATGGGCTCCTTACCCTGATACTCTAAGTTTGCTTTGGAGTTTCCCAACCTAGCAGAGAGACGCACTATCCTCTCTCCTAATGTAATATGCTCCCAGACACTCCCTTAGACCATCCTGTCTATACATATGAGGGCTCCCCCTGTCTATATAAATTTCTCTTAGACAGGTCTGTGGCCGCTGCCTTATTTTGTAATCCCTTATATTATTTTGTAATCCCTTATAAATTTGCCTCCCTCTCTGTCTACAACTCCCAATGTGTTATGCGTTTTCCAATCTCCAATCATAATCACACGCTAACACGAGTGTTTGTTTACGTTTATTCACTCTCCCAAGGGGTCTGCCGTATGCAGGCTTCCAATAGCGTCATGACGACGTGTTTACCACGTAACCACGCCCCTTGCCGGATGCTCAGCCACGCCCACCCCGGAAGTGGCCGACGCCTATTATTACAGCCTGCACTGAACGGCCACTATAGCCGAGCAGGGAACCATGGCAGTAGGTCCCAGCTTAATCGCTTTGCCGGCAAACTGTAAGTAAATTACTTTTTCAAGCGGACGCGCTGGTCCATCCGAGATTCCCACTCGGATCGGCTACTCTCGGCGCTTCTCTTTCCGCTACCTCGGCCCTCCCTGACAAACGCTCAACTTACTCCCCATATATTCCGCCATTGCAGAATATGTTTTTCTGATGCGAAGAGCCTACGCCCTGCCCGATGAAGCACAACAGAGCTCTTAAATAAGTAAGCCTCGACTCATGCCACCAAACCCATGTGTACTTCTATATGTTATATGTATGTTAGTCATGTACGTTCATTTTAACGGTGATTTTCACGATAAGGAACGATAAATTAAAATCTATGCGCACGCTACCATAGCATAACTTTCTGATAGCCACTATTAATTACGCGCACCAAGGTGATTATTCAGACTTAGCATAGCCCCTTGAACTCGACTGCTGCGTTTCACTCGCCCTCAGAGGGCGTCACCCAGTGGGCATACAAGTATGATAAGCACAACGCATGCAGCCATGTACGCACTTATTGATCAATAAATATGCCTAGCATCTTCGGATGCCACTTTCATCACCCGGAGGGTGTGACACGAAACCTGTATGGCATGGTATTCCACAATAAAGAGACACTTCACGACGTTACAGGATAGTAAATATGATCATAATTGATATTTTGCTTTTATCCTTTTCCTTCACAGGTCTCTTTTTCACATTTTTTTTCCTTGCTCACTTATTCAGTTGAGCACACGCACCCCGAGCAACTTGCCTGTGGGTCAACAGGGGATCAGGACAGGGTGAGCCTTTTAGGGGGCCCACACCTCCCGTCCACCTGTTTTTTGGTCCTGAAGAAACCGGGCACTAGCCCATTGGTAGAAACATGTCGACCAATACACACCAACACATATAGAGATGAGTAGGTCGTAACTTGCCTACTAACATCTCGCCATTAATTTTAACATTGTCCAGTTGCTCTATAATAAAGTTATTTTTTTGAGTAAAACCAGGACAATTTTTAACATATTTTTCTTTTTGCACTTACAGTCACAACCCGCTCCACTGTAGTTCAGGTGTCGAAGCACACCCTGGTGACGCTAGGCCACCAGGGTGGACCCCGATGATGAAGCATGTCACCGCCAGGCTGTTCAACATTTAACTATTCCCACTGCAATCTAAGCCCATTTGGGGAAGGTGTTGGACACTAAAGGGATGACATTTACAATTTCCACTACAATCTAAAACATTTTATGCAAGGTGCTACACACTAAACATATTATATATACAATCAGAACTCAATACATAGTTTTTGATCTATACAAAAAACTAAAATTTACTTAAAGCCCCCAGACTAAAGCTACAAATCTATGTATTCATAATTAAACTTTGCCATGTAAAAGAATATTTTCAACACTATTAATAATTAATGCGGTTTTAAAAACATGCACTTCCATTCCTAGACTTTGAACTGTAAAATAAAAGCAAAACTCCTAGTTAGAAAATTATAAAAAACAATTAAACTTTTTTTAAATATTTGTGTAAAGCAGCCATTACATCAACAGGTATGTATCATGTATTACAAATTCGGCATCATAATCTTTAAACATTGTTGGTACAAATGCAGGCTTTACAATCAAACCGTTCTGCATCATGTATCCCTCCACTCTCCCTTCCTGTGGATTAGACATATCCTATTTAGCTCATTTACTCGGAGACTCCAAGGTATTTAACGCAACTTTTGTAGGCCCCAGTGTACTAGACTGAGTCATGTTCGAATCCTTCTCTGCCACCCCTAGGTCGCAGTAGCTCAGCCATGGCTGCCAGATCTTCCTAAACTTCTTAGGACACCCTCTGGCTGTATATACTGTTTGTTTGAGGCATGTGGGCTGCTGAATTCATATCTTAGCATAGATCGCCACCTAGTGTTGGGTCCGGATGTTTGCACCTTGTTGTCTTGGAAGAGTCTTTGAAGTATCACGAGATAGGTGACTCCTCCTCTGGACTACAGTGCGCATAGGCATCTTCTCCATCTTCAGATTGTTTTTTTCCGCCATTGGGTTCGGATGCACTTCGACAGCTCAAACTTCGGGACCGAAGTTTTCCAACTTTCTAACGCTAAAACCTTCTACATTCGACAGTATTGTTTCCGCTCGGTATCCCACGACTCAACAAAACTTCCATTTCTCTCCGGTCGTCGACGCGGGCCGTTGGGCCTTTTCAACACCACGTGGACCTCCTGCTGATGGAAAGGACCCCGTTTAAAAAATGCCCAGAGTGTGGAGCCAAATTTCCACACAGCGACAAACATAGAGTATGCAACAGGTGCCTATCTCCGGAGCACAACGAAGAACACTGTCTAGCTTGTGCTCTGTTCCGATCCAAAAAGACTATCCGGAACCGAAGAGCTGCTCGACTAGAAATGCAGCGGCAGGCACCAGAACCGGAAAACATTTTCGACGACGAACATGAACTCCCAGAGGCAGAGGGCTCTGAAGATCTCGAAATAGTCACCGTGGAGGACCAGTCGGACTCTGATGACCAGATCACACCGGGGCAAACCGTGAGTACCAAAGCCCCTACCCCGCTTCCACCTCCACACAAGGCTCCGGTCAAAGCATCGCCTAAAAGCCTTAGCCGCGACCGAAACACCGCTTCAGAAGCCCCGCCTTCCGGCTCGGCTCGAAGACCACACCCAAGCCTTCCGGTACCCCGGTAACTAGCAAAGCCAGTCAACCCAAAAAGGTCATCGACCCCAGTAAGGTAGTCGATCCGAACACTGCCGTCGAGCCGAAGAAGGCCGTTGAGCCAAAGAAGGCCTTCGAGCCAAAGAAAGCTGTCGAGCCGAAAAGGCCCGTCGAGCCCAAGAAGGTCGTCGAGACGAAAAAAGCTGTCGACCCGAAAAAAGTCGTCGAACCGAAAAAGGTCGCCGAACCGAAGAAGGCCGTCGAACCGAAGAAGGTCGCCGAGCCGAAGAAGGCCGTCGAGCCGAAGAAGGTCACCGAGCCGAAAAAAAACGTCGAGCCAAAGAAAGCCATCGAGCCGAAAAAGGTTGTCGAGCCGAGACAGGTTGTCGACCCGAAAAAGGCAGTCGAACCGAAAAAAGTCGTCGAGCCAAAAAAGCCCGTCGAGCCAAAGAAGGCTTCACATCATAAAGACGTCCAGCCTAAAGAGACACTCGACCCGAAAAAATCAGTCCAGACGAAAAAGGCAAAATCTTCGGCGCCACGGACAGAGGAGGAAGAACTCTTTTACCCAGATCCACAACAAAAACTATATATAGACCCTGAGACAGGACATATAGTCTACAATAAAAACAAAAGAAGACTGGACACTGAAGCCCCTTCTCCTGTTCCTCCTAAGAAAAAGGACTTTGGCACATCCCCTTCAAGACCTTACACACCTCCTCCTTTCACTCCCAACATGCCTTATGTTCCATATTCTCCTTCACTTGTAGATTATGATCAGGAAGAAGACATGGGGGAAGATCCTCAGGATGACTTTATACCACCTGACGATCCAGGGAACCCAGATGACACATGGAGTGACCATAATGATCCTGATGACACAGATTATACACAACCCATACCCGATCCCACTACATACCCCACAAAGCCGTCTCCTACTGACGACACTGTCGCTTTTAACCAACTAGTGGACAGAGCAGCTCAGTATCATGGTGTACCCATGCACACTGACCCTATAGAGGAGGATTTTCTATGTATCACCTTCCCAACATCAGAGAAGAGTGTACGTGTACTCCCTATGCTAAAAGAAGTTCTAAAGCACGCACCAGACATCTTTAAAGACCCAGCCAGGCCGCGTGTCCTCAATCCAAGGATTAAAAAAAAATATGAATCGGCCCAACAGACCCCTCTTATATCAGGTCTCAGCTACCATTAGACTCCCTAGTTGTGTCTAATGCTAGGAAAAGAGCAAACTCTCAAACAACGGGTGATGCTCCCCCTCCTGACAAGGAGTCAAAAATTTTAGATGCATCAGGGAAAAGAGTGGCCTCTCAGGCAGCAAATACCTGGAGGATTGGCAATACACAAGCCCTCCTAGCACTCTATGATAGAGCACATTATGACGAACTGGAGGGATTATTACAACACCTACCAGAACCCTATAAGGCAAAAGCAAACAACCTAATACAAGGGTGGAAATTCATCACTAACGCATCCATAAAATGCGCCCTTGATGTAGCTGATACAGCCGCTAGGTCTGTCAACACTAGTGTACTGCTACCCCGGCATGCCTGGCTTTGCATTTCAGGTTTTAAAAATGAAGTGCAATCTACTATACTCAATCAACCCATTAACCAAGATTTCTTATTTGGCCCTGCGGTGGATACAAGCTTAGAAAAGATGAAAAAAGATACTGACACTGCTAAGTCCATGGGTGCACTTCAATTTGAACAGTCCAGATGCTCTTTTCGTCGCTCATCCTTTCGAGGCTCAGGCAGAGGCAACACATCACAAACATCTTCATCATTCAAAAGCACTACACAAGGCACCTTTAATAGAGGCTCCAATAGAGGAGGTTATAGAGGAAACAATAACAAGGGCAGAGGACGTGGTAATAATAACACCCAAGCCACCACCGCCACCAAAAAGTGACTTTCTCACACTCCTTCCAGACCACTTAACACCAGTCAGAGGAAGATTAACACAATTCCTACCAGTCTGGAATGCCATTACTACAGACAGGTGGATGAGACAAATTATCGAGTATGGTTACTGCCTGGAACTCACTTCTACTCCACCCAACATACCACCCAAGCACCCTTGAATGTCCAAAGAACACATCACGCTGTTACAACAGGAGGTGAAATCCATGCTAGAAAAAGTGCCATAGAGCCAGTCCCATTACAACATCAAGGGACAGGAGTATACTCTCTATACTTCCTCATTCCCAAAAAAGACGGCTCCCTCAGACCAAATTTGGACCTCAGACCTCTGAACCAATATATTCACTCAGATCATTTTCATATGATCACTCTACAACAGGTACTCCCACTACTCCAGCAAAACGACTTCCTCGCAACATTAGACCTCTACGATGCATACTTTCACATACCCATACATCCAGCTCACAGGAAATACCTCCGGTTCACAATAGAAGGTCAGCACTGTCAATTCAAAGTCCTCCCCTTCGGGGTAACCACAGCACCAAGGGTGTTTACAAAATGCCTAGCAGTAGTGGCAGCACACCTCAGAAGGCAACACATCCATGTGTTCCCCTACCTCGACAATTGGCTCATAAAAGCCAACTCGTACGTACAGTGTGCCAGCCATACCTCTCAGACAATCCAGCTACTGCACAATCTAGGATTTTCAATAAATTTCCCCAAATCACATCTGCTTCCACCCCCTTTTGTACCACCCTCCCACATACAGCAATATCTGGGAGCAACAATAGACACCTCAGTAGCAAAGGCATATCCAAACCCTGCCAGGATAGCCAGCATACAATCTCTCATTCAAAAATTTCAGCCACAAAACTCCCTGCCAGCTCGAGTGTTCATGCAGCTCATAGGTATGATGGCCTCCTGGATATTCATCGTCCCTCATACTCGGCTTCAAATGCGTCCCTTACAAGAATGCCTAGCACGCCAGTGGAACCAAGCTCAAGGACAACTAAAAGACCTAGTGTTGGTAGACATTCGCACTTACCGCTCTCTGCATTGGTGGAACCCACTAAACCTTTCCAAGGGGCGGCTGTTCCAAGAGCCGGTTCCACAGGTAGTATTAACAGCGGACATATCACTGACAGGTTGGGGAGCCCATCTCCTTCAATATACAGTCCAAGGTCTCTGGACAGCCAAACAAAAGACTCTACATATAAACCACTTAGAGCTACTAGCAGTATTCCTAGCAATGAGAGCTTTTCAGAAATACTTGTGCAACAAGACTGTCTTAATCCGGACGGACAACATGACAACCATGTACTACATCCAAAAACAGGGAGGCACACACTCTCTGCAACTATCTCACCTCGCACAGAGCATATGGAAGTGGGCAATTCCTCAGAACATTTATCTCCTGGCAGAACACCTCCCAGGGATAGACAACCAGATAGCAGACCTACTAAGCCGACACAGTCAGCAAATACACGAATGGGAGATTCATCCTCAAGTCCTCCAACCATTCCTCCAAAAGTGGGGACATCCAGACATAGATCTGTTTGCCACAAACGAAAACTCAAAATGCCCGTCCTTCGCCGCCAGGTTCCCACACCCGTTGTCACAAGGCAATGCGATATGGATGAACTGGTCAGGCAGATTTGCGTACACTTTTACACCAACCCCAATGATTCCATTAGTGGCACGCAAGCTAAGGCAACAGTCACTCACAATGATCCTGGTTGCTCCTACATGGGCAAGACAGCCATGGTACACAACAATACTAGAATTCTCAGTAGTTCATCACCAAAGACTTTGCCTCTCGCCACAACTGCTAACGCAGAACCATGGAGCAATCAGGCACTGGGATCCCAATCTGATGAACCAAGCGATCTGGCTCCTGAAGTCTTAGAGTTCGGATATCTTAACTTGCCTCCGGATTGTATGAACATTATCAAAGAAGCAAGGCGTCCCACTACCAGCGCATGTTACGCAGCTAAATGGAAAAGATTTGTTATTTATTGTAATAATAACCAAATCAATCCATTGGATGCCTCCATCCAAAATGTTATCTGTTACTTGCTACATCTTCAAAGATGTAACCTAGCATACTCATCTATAAAGCTACACCTCGCTGCTATAGCAGCATATCTTCAACACAGACAACACGTCTCCCTATTCAGAATCCCACCTATCAAAGCTTTTATGGAGGGACTTAAAAGAATTATCCCTCCAAAGCATCCACCTTCTCCAGTCTGGAACTTAAACATAGTACTTACCAGACTCATGGGACCACCCTTCGAACCACTTCATTCATGTGAACTACAATTCTTAACATGGAAGGTGGCATTTTTAATTGCTATTACCTCCCTCAGGCGAGTGAGTGAGCTACAGGCACTAACCATTCAGGAACCTTTCATGCAAATACACCACAATAAGGTAGAGCTTCCTACAAACCCAAAATGTATGCCAAAAGTTATATCCACTTTCCACATCAATTAGTCCATAGAATTGCCAGTTTTCTTTCAAAATCCGCAATCGGTGGCTGAAAGAGCTCTGCACACACTAGACGTTAAAAGAGCTCTGTTCTGTAGTAGGGGATCTCTGTGTATAGTCATAATCTAGTGAATAGTCCCGCCCATGTGCGTGGACCCCGGCAATCAAAAATAATCTCTTAAGCTGTCAGAAAATTGCAGAACTGCAAAGACACTTAAGAGAAAATTTAAAGACAAATAATGCAGCCTATATCCACAGGCTACACTGTCCAGTACTTCAACTAGAAATTCCACCAAAAATCCACAAACAGCAAAGCCTGTCCAGATTTCCCTTGCTTTTACTGCAAAACCCCTCAGGAATGATAGAGAGGCAGACCTGGACAGACAAGCCCCATAGGCTGCCATTATGTGGCTTAAATAGGATACTGTGCCTTTAAGAGAACCTTCCAGAACCTTCTCTCAGTATCCCAGAATGCATAGCAGGTCCAACTTACTTTCAGTTCTTTTTTCCGGCTCCTGCTTACAGGACCCTGTGCATTGAGCTCCCCCTTTTTCAAGGGTTTATTGGATTCTTTTGGCACTTTTTGATTTTAAAAGTGTTCTCAATTGATTATTGGTGTTGCCTTTCACTTCTGTGTGTGTTTGTTCAGGCTTTTAGGGATCTAAAATGCCTGCTTTATTCGACAAGTGCCCAGCATGTGGAAGGAAGAAGGCCAAGACTGACCCACACGACGTCTGCATTATTTGCCTCCCTGATGATCATGTCCCTGAAGATTGTGACATCTGCCAGGCCTTTTCTACAAGGACCCTGAGGGAAAGACAGAAGATTAGGCTCCAAGGCCTAGAAGAGAGGCGTCTGCAGGCTGCAGGTGGGTCTGGGCAGGCTGGGAAGGCTCCCTCTGTCCCTGCTGAGGCCTCTGGGGGGCTCCCCAGAGGCAGGAAGACCAGCAAAAGGTCCCGGTCTCCGTCGACGTCGATAGCATCGACGACGACGTCGAGAGGGATGACGACGGTGTGTTCCCCTTCTCCCCGGGGCTCCGGGTCGAGACAGCGTGGAAGATCGACGTCGAGAGGCCTGGCCAGGCCGCCGTCGAAGTCACCGCCGACGGCGTCGTCGACGTCGTCGACGTCGAGGCATCGCCGAAGACGAAGACACCGGCGCTCGCCGTCGAGGCGACACCGCCGGTCGCCGTCGACTAGTTCGACGTCGAGGGGCTCCTCGGCGTCGAGGACCGCGAGGAGACGGTCATCGAAGAAGAAGAGTCGACGCTCGCCGTCGAGGTCTGACCGCTCGTCGTCGAGAGGGCGGCGATCGGCGTCGAGGAGGAAACACTCGACGTCGAGGAGACGGCGTTCGACGCCAGAGTCAAGGGATCGCCGTTCCACGCCTGAAACATGACGCTCGACGTCGAGCAGGAAGAGATCAGCGTCCCCTAGGTTCTCAACTTCCTCTAAGAGGCGCAGGACGGATTCTGGCGCCAAAAGCCACGCTGGATCTGGTGGAGGTCGTAAGAGGCGTCGTTCACGCTCTGGGGGGTCTGGATCAAAGGCCCCTTCCTCGAAGAAGTCATCGGGCACGGTGTACTCGGTGGTATATACACCTCCAAAGCCTGTGACCCCATCTCTTCTACCGAAGGAGGCTCCTCCGGCTAAACCGCCTCTCCCCTCCCTGCCTCCACCGTCAACTGAGGGGCGGCCTCTGCCGCCAGTTCCTCCTCATAGGCCTCCGAGGTCAGTGTCCCTGCCTCTGCTTCCGACACCTCCTAAGGGTACGCCTACCCCGAAGCCCCGGACAAACCACGGATGACGCCTCCACGGAAACCGGTGGAGCGCCCACGTGCGGGGAGGTCGCGCTCCCGCTCCGGGCGGAGGGAACGTTCGCGTCATAGATCTTCGACGCGATCTAGACGGCGCCACCGGAGACACAGGTCTCGTTCTTGGACCAGGTCGTCTGGGACCAGGGACTATTCCCCGACCTTGTCAGATTCGCCGGACACACGGGTCTCACCGGTCGACGATCTGGTGTCCTTCCAGGACGTGCTGTTACGGGGTGCAGCGAAACTGGCATTACTTTGACAGTGCCCACTCCGAAGACCTCGGTCATTTTTGAGACGCTCCATCAGAAGCACTTGTCTCGGCCATTACTGCCACTGGTGCCCGGCCTGGAAGAACCGGCCCTGGATCTTTTCCTTACTCCTGCGGTGACTAAGGCGGCGCCTTCCAGGCTACAGAAGAAGTACCGGGCTCCCGACTCGAACCCGGCCTTTCTGCGGCTGGAGCCCCCTCCAGACTCGGTGATTGTGACGGCGGCGCGCAAACAACATGCCACCACGCCTTCCTCCACTGTTCCGCCAGACAAGGAATCTAGGTGGTTGGATTCCTCTGGGAGACGAGTTTGTGGGACTTCGGCGACCTCAATGAAGGCGGCTAGTGCCACGGCCTTGCTGGGTCGGTATGACAGAGCCCTCTGGGAATCTCTTCAACAATTTGTGGAACTTCTTCCGCGGGACAAGCGGGAGGACTTCCAGGAGGTGCTTAACGAGGGGATGTTGGTGGCGAATCAGGTCATCAGCGCGGCAGCCGACTCCTCTCTTCTGGCGGCGCATGGTTTCTGCCACGGAATAAACCAGCGACGACATGCCTGGCTCCGCCTTACGTCTCTGAAACCGGACGCTCAGCAGAGGGTTGCCAATCTACCATTCTCTGGCGAAACCCTGTTCGGGAAGCACGCTGACGACGAGATGGCCCGCATGAAGGCGGAGGCTGAGACGCTCACAGCGGTGGGTTTGGAGAAGCCCAAGGAGACCAAGAAGACGTACAGTCCGTTCCAACGCCGGTTCGGTGGTCAAGGTAGAGGGCGTGGCCAGTCTTCTGGACAACAGCAGCAACAGCAACAGCAGCAGTTCAGAAGACCGTTCCAGAAACGCCAGAGGGGCAGAGGCGGCCATCAGTCGGCACCAGCGACTAAGGGCCAGGCCGGGTCTAGGCCCTGAGCACTTACTTCCCCGTCAACTGTTACCCGCTCCGGTGGGGGGAAGCATTCAATCTTTTCTGGCAGAGTGGAGAAAAATTACTCAGGACAAGTGGGTGCTGAATATTGTTTGCAATGGATACAGTCTTCGGTTCACCAGCCCTCCTCCATCGATCCCTCCGGTCAGCTCGCAGTATCAGCTGCGCGAGCTCCAGGCGGAGGCCGATATCCTGTTAAGGAAAAGGGCGATCGAAGTCGTACCTCTGTCTCAAAGGGGACGAGGTCTGTACTCTCGCTTCTTTCTGGTTCGCAAAAAGGACAAGAACGAGTTCAGGCCCATTCTGGATTTGCGACAGGCAAACAAATGGATTCGCAGAGAAAAGTTTTGCATGCTGTCGTTGCATCAGATTTATCCTCAGCTGCAACGGGGAGACTGGCTGTGTGCCATCGACCTCCAGGATGCTTACTTCCATGTGCCCATTGCACACAAACACAGGAAGTTCCTGCGGTTCCAAGTCGGCGCCAATCACTATCAATACACAGTACTGCCATTCGGACTGAAGTCTGCGCCGAGAACATTCTCAAAGTGCATGGCGGTGGTAGCAGCACACCTAAGGAAGAACAAGGTGTTTGTCTACCCTTATCTGGACGACTGGTTGATCAAGGCCTCCTCCTTCGCGGAAGCGCAAGCACACTTCCAGAAGACGTGCGTTCTCTTGAACAAACTGGGGTTGCACATCAACATGTCCAAGTCGGTTCCGACTCCAGTCCAGTGCATTCAGTACTTGGGAGCCTCCATCGATACGCTGTCAGCAAGCGTGTCTCCTTCGGAGGAGCGACGATTATCACTACTTCGGAAGGCTCGGGCTCTCATGTCCGCTCCATCCACGACAGTGAGGACGGTGTCTTCTCTGCTGGGATCGATGGCCTCCTGTATCTTCCTGACGCCACATGCTCGGCTGCACATGAGACCGTTGCAAGAGTGCTTGGAGGATCAGTGGGATCAGAGGAGAGGATCTTGGGACGACAAGATACGCCTATCTCTGCATGCTCTTCATTCTCTGAAGTGGTGGTGTTCGGCGGAGAATCTCCTCAGAGGGGTTCCCTTCCACAAGGACATTCCCGATCAGGTTGTCGTGACGGATGCTTCTCTCCAGGGCTTGGGAGCGCATTCTGGAGACCTACAGATTCAAGGGACGTGGTCTCCGGCGGAGTCCACGTACCACATCAATTTCCTGGAACTCAGAGCTGTTCACTTGGCACTGAAGGCCTTTCACCCGTCCTTCCAGACCGACTCTCTCCTTGTGCAGACGGACAATACAACCACAATGTATTACCTCAACAAGCAGGGAGGATCGAGGTCACGCACCCTGTCGCAGGAGGCGCAGGCGATCTGGCGCTGGCTTCTGGCTCGAGGACTGACGATAACGGCTACCCATCTGCCAGGTGTGCAGAATGTTCAGGCAGACGCGCTGAGCAGACTGATTCAGGAAAACCACGAATGGGTCATAAACGACGAAGTACTAGGAGAAGTCTTCGCAAGGTGGGGGACTCCAGACGTAGATCTGTTCGCCACCGCAGAAAACAGCAAATGCCGAGACTTCGCCTCCAGGTACTACCAGCCGGGGACGCTGGGGAATGCGTTATGGATCAACTGGTCGAACAGCTTTCTGTACGCTTTTCCACCCATTCCCCTGATTCCGACGGTTCTCATCAAGCTGTCCCAGTCCAGGGCGCGGATGATACTGATTGCCCCGGAATGGCCCAGACAGTGGTGGTTCACGGACCTGCTTCACCGGTCTCTCCTTCCTCACATTCGGCTGCCGTGCAGGCCGGACCTTCTAACGAAGTTCGGGGGGCTGATGTTGCACCCCAACCTCTCGTCTTTGAGTTTGGCAGCATGGCTCCTGAGTTAGTGCAATATGGTCATCTGAATCTCCCTGCAGATTGCATGGACATACTGAAGGAGTCTAAGAGACCTTCCACTAGGACTTCCTATGCTTACAAGTGGAAGAGATTTTGTATCTGGTGCAAGTCTAAGAACTATGATCCGACGACTTGTAAGGAAGATGTCATCCTTCCTTATCTTCTACAGTTGGCGCAGTCTGGCCTTAATGTCCATTATATTAAGGTTCATCTTGCTGCTTTGACTGCCTACAGGAAATGCCCTTCACAGACTTCTTTTTTCCAGATCCCTGTGATCAAAGATTTTTTGGAAGGCTTGAAGAAAGTGTTCCCTCCTGTCAGGCTTCCTTCGCCTTCATGGGAATTGAATGTGGTGCTGTCCAGATTGATGAAGGAGCCCTTTGAACCTATTCATAAGGCTTCGTTGCAGCACCTGTCCTGGAAGGCGGCGTTCCTCGTGGCCATTACATCGGCCCGCAGGGTGAGTGAAATTCAGGCGTTGTGTTGCCAAGAACCTTATACTGTATTTCATGCTGCTAAGGTTGTTATGCGTACTCACCCTAAATTTCTTCCCAAGGTTATTTCTGATTTTCATGTCAACCAGACCATAACTTTGCCTACGTTTTTTCAGAATCCTTCATCTCCAGCGGAAAGGTCGTTACATTCCCTGGATGTTAGGAGGGTATTGAAGTTTTATCTGGATAAGACCAAAGATATTCGTAGGTCTGACCAATTGTTTATCAATTATGGATCTGTCAGGACGGGCCTTGCGACCTCTAAGCAGTCTATCTCTAGGTGGATTGTGTCCTGCATACAGCTATGTTACCAAAAAGCTAATAAGACCTTAGGAGGTAAGCCTAAGGCTCATTCCACCAGGGGCAAAGCTGCCACGACTGCTTTGCTCCGTAATGTTCCGATTGCAGAAATCTGCAAGGCGGCCACTTGGAAGTCGGTTCATACCTTTGCTAAGCATTACTGTCTGGACACTGATGCCAGGGCAGACGCTCAGGTTGGGCAGGCTTCGCTGCGAAATCTGTTCGCACAATAGTGGCGTTAATTCTCTTTTCTCCACCGCCGCTTTGGTGTGGGGATGGGCTTGCCATTCTATTCACTAGATTATGACTATACACAGAGATCCCCTACTACAGAAGGAGTAGTTTCTGTCCTGTAACTCCAGTTCTGTAGTAGGGGTATCTCTGTTATAGTCATAAGCGCCCTCCCGCCTCCCCGGTGGAGAGAAATGTTCCTTAAGGAATGCGACAGGTCTGGCGTTTTACGCCTTCAAAAAGAACTGAAAGTAAGTTGGACCTGCTATGCATTCTGGGATACTGAGAGAAGGTTCTGGAAGGTTCTCTTAAAGGCACAGTATCCTATTTAAGCCACATAATGGCAGCCTATGGGGCTTGTCTGTCCAGGTCTGCCTCTCTATCATTCCTGAGGGTTTTTGCAGTAAAAGCAAGGGAAATCTGGACAGGCTTTGCTGTTTGTGGATTTTTGGTGGAATTTCTAGTTGAAGTACTGGACAGTGTAGCCTGTGGATATAGGCTGCATTATTTGTCTTTAAATTTTCTCTTAAGTGTCTTTGCAGTTCTGCAATTTTCTGACAGCTTAAGAGATTATTTTTGATTGCCGGGGTCCACGCACATGGGCAGGACTATTCACTAGATTATGACTATAACAGAGATACCCCTACTACAGAACTGGAGTTACAGGACAGAAACTACTCCTTATATTACGTTGACAGAACAAAATCATTCAGAAAGACAAAGCAACTATTTGTCGCATTTTCACCACAACATAAGGGTAATCCCATTTCAAAGACAGGAATAGCCAGATGGATAGTTAAATGCATTCAAATATGCTATCAAAAGGCAAAGCGCACTTTAACAGTTCCCCCAAAAGCCCACTCAACGTGTAAAATGGGGGCATCCATGGCTTACCTAGGAAATATTCCCTTAGAAGACATATGTAGGGCAGCAACATGGTCTACCATACACACTTTCACTAAACACTACTGTGTTGACGTGCAAGCTAAGCAACAAGCTGCTGTGGGCCAGGCTGTCCTTAAAACTCTTTTTCAAACCACTGCAGCTGATACAGGCGACAACCGCTAGAGGAGAAACTGCTATACAGTCTATGCTAAGATATGAATTCAGCAGCCCACATGCCTCGAACGGCAAATGCTACTTACCTGTATGCATCTGTTCTTGGCATGTAGGGCTGCTGAGATTCATATCGCCCACCCTCCTCCCCGGTACCTGTCACAGCTACATGGTTATCTTTTTTACATACATTTACATGGTCATCTCTTACTTTCCTATACTCCATCTTTGCCACAATGGCGAAAAATGATCTGAAGATGGAGAAGATGCCCATGCGCACTGTAGTCCAGGGGAGGAGTCACCTATGCTAAGATATGAATATCAGCAGCCCTGCATGCCAAGAACAGATGCATCCTGAGTAATGAGACAAGATGGACACAAATAGGTCAAATCATTTAGGATGTATTAAGCCCTTCTGTTCTCGAAGGGTGACATCAAGACAAAAAATATATAGTATATGACCAGCCGACACGTGTTTCGTCTAACGAGCAGAGGCGTTCGTGACTCTTCAGGGCGGTTAGCCGGTGATACTGCCAACCCGGCGTATGTCGGGTGAGTGAACAGGATCTTAAAGTAGAATCCAGTATTGGAAATATTGGTGTATATGCATCAAAAATCGGTAAAACGAGTCCTTATTAGCGAAAAATAAGGAATCGCGAATAAGGAGTCGCATACCGCGATGCATCAACAGATTCGGTATTTAATACCGAATCGCAATAATTCGTTAAATATCCGCTAAACACGTTTGCGAGACACCTTTTCAAAGAAGAGCAAATACCGAGGTAGCAAATACCGACTCGGTATTTGCGATTTCGGTAATAGCGAATCCGGAAAAATGAAAAAGTCTCATCGGCAGCAGGCTGATGACATCACAACCAGGAAGCAACACAGCCCATGCTTCATTCAGTGCCCTGAGGAGCTCAGAGGAGGAGGCAGAGCACAGGAGCTGAGGATTGCTAGAGTGAGAACACAATCAAACTCAGAGCAGACTACCATGGAGAAGGATGCACCCCGGAACAAGGAGGCACCCAGGTAGAGAAAACAAAAGTTTTCTGATACGGAACTCGAACTGCTCATTGAGGGGGTGAGCAGCAAACACGACAAGCTGTTTGGGAGGCTGTCCCAAAAAGTTCCTGAGGCAGAAAAGCGCAAATTGTGGCTGCGCATCAAAGACAGAGTCAACGCTGTAGGAGTCACCCACCGCAGCATAGACGATTCAGGAAGAGGGCAAAGGAGAGGATTGCCGAATGGGTGAAGGATGCAGCTGGCACAGGAGGGGGAACATCCAACGTGAGTGCAAACACAGCCCTTGAGGATCTCGTCGAGGCAACAATTGAGCCAGAAGCTGTTGTAGGGGTCACTCAATTGGATACATCCGGCGCAGCAGGAGGAGGAGAAGGTAAGATGCATGCCAGCGCAGATATGCAGCGTGTAGTCCACCCATGGCCATCCCCCCAGGCCAATCACATTGTATATGTAGCAGCGCCTAATGCATATACCCTCACCAGAGTAGTGCATCATGGGAGTTGTAGTCATATTATGAATGAGTGCATGTCTGACCCCTGATGTAATAGAAATGAAACCAGCTGCACATGGCCATATGTCAGTGCTAAATCTCCTTTATGTAGGTTAAATCATGCAACACTGATACAACATGGCAAAATAATAACTATGCACTGTTTCACATACAGAAGCATCACCCCTCGACTCAGATGACAGCGGACGCCTCGTCATCTCAGAGACACCAGTGGTGACAGATGTCGAGACCAGGCAGGAACCTGAACCCACAACATCACCACCACCACCACGGCGGACATCACCACCACCACGGCGGACATCACCACCACCACCACGGCAGACATCACCACAACCACGGCCAACTCCCCAGAGCCGCAGGGCAAATGTCCCCTCCCTGCAGGTGATGGAGTCAGAGCAGAGGCCAGCTGACACAAGTGTCCCACGACAGACAGTCGTTGCTCCAATCACCCAAGCAGCAGCACGTGTCCTAGTCAGGCAGCGGACCAGGCCCCTAGGTAGAGCTGTTGAGAGAGCAGATGATCCAGCACACGGATACAGAGTGGTGGAGACACGGATGCTGCGTGTCCAGGGCCTGCAGGGGAGACACATGGGTGCTATGAACATCAACATGGTGAAACTGACAAACAAAATAGGCACCATGACAGACGCAATGCGCGAGATGACCACACCTGTTGCCGAGGGCAACAGAGACATCAAACTGTGCCTGTAGGAACTCACACGTGCTGTAATTGCTGGCCAACAGAGCGAGCGCCGTAGGCATCGCCAGACCATGGTCCGCACCATTGCCACCAATAGAGCCATCACTAAGCTGTGCAACAGCACATCTGTGCTGTAGCGCAGATCTGTGTCCCTGCCGGTCGATTTGGACCATTATTGCGGGGATGTCGCAAAGTCCCTGGAGAGAGTGACCACTGCAGTGGAGCATCTGCAGTCTGGGACTTTCAGTGCCAGCAGTTTGGGAGGGGAGGAGGGGAGTGAGGCTGCCTCAAGCGTGAGCAGCGCCTCTGTTCCGGAGGCCAGCGAAAGGAGGCACAGTGCACGCAGCACCACAGCCACAGAATCACATCGCGGAGATGTGGCCGAGTCACGGGACAGGAGGCTGGGGGTACGGGGCAGGCGCAAATAGCCATGATCCATTGGCTCCCTGGCCATGGTGACGTAACCATGGGCCAACAGTACAGCAACATGTTACACCCGTGATGACAACGGACATGTTTTTATTTGTTTATTTGATTCTGCGTCATGTTGGCGTCCCATACATATGCACCTGACAGGTACTCATGTGCATTAAACAATAGCAAACATAAACATGTAGTGTTGGCTCTTTCATACCTGTCTCAGAAGTGATGTCTTGTGATGTATGTCCGCCTCCTTTGTCCCTCAGCTGTATTTGGCAAGTGTGCCTGTTGGTGTTGGGGGGGGTTGCTGTGCCCGTAAGTCGTCCTCTCCGTCCACCTTAATTTGTATCCCCCTTCGTGTGGCAATGTTGTGCAGCATGGCGCAGACTGCTATTATCCGGCAGCAGGTAACTGGGTCATACTGCAAGGCACCTCCTGTCTTGTGTAGTATCCGGAAGCGACTCTTGAGGATGCCAAAGGTTCGCTCTACCACATTCCTGGTGCTGATGTGTGCTGCGTTGTAGCGCTGCTCCTGAGGTGTTGCAGGGTTGAGGTAGGGAGTGAGTAGATAATCACGCAAGGCGTAGGCGCTGTCACCTGCAGGGAGGGGAGCAAATGGTTAGTTGCATGGATACATTTACATATGTGAGGATGGTGTTCATTTGGAGGCATTTGTATATACCAAGTAGGTGACCCTCTCCAAATTCCCCGTTGATCAGGCGCCTGTGGATGCCACTGTGCCTGAATATGTATGCGTTGTGGGTGCTTCCTGGGAATTGTGATAAGATGTCCGTAATGATGTGCTTGGCATTGCACACAACCTGGACGTTGATGGAATGGTATGACTTCCGGTTGCGGTAGATGTATTCGTTGGCTGACGGGGGACAGATGGGGATATGGGTGCAGTCCACGCACCCTATCACATGGGGGAATTGTGCCACCTGGTAGAACTCCTGTTTAGTGCGGTTCAACTGCTGTGGGGTTGTGGGGAAGGTGATGTGGTGATGTATCAATGTCAGCATGGCATCTAGGAAATTGTGGAAGAAGCGTGATAGTGCGCTTTGAGACACACCTCCAGCTTCTGTTATGACGCCCTGGAAGCTTCCTGATGCCAGCATGTGCAGGCTGCATAGGACCTGGACATGGGCTGGGATGGCATTGGTCCTACGGGTCTGGTGCTGCAGCAGTGGTTCAAGGTCGGCAATGAGGCGCATGATCATGGCCCTGTTGAGCCTGTACTTGTCATAAATCTGTTCCTCTGTCTGGCCCAGCAATGTGATGAACACCCTGAAGACTCTGTCCTGGATCATCCTCCTGCGCTGTGCAAGGGCGTTGGGGGCAGCCATTTTGGAAGACCTACAGGGTCTCCAGAGGCATATTTGAAGGGTTTCTGAGTGGCTGCACCTTTTTTGGATTTTTTTTTTCTACCTTCCAATAACTTTACCTCCAGTTTGTGATTCCCCTTATTTTGCTCATGCAAAATAGCTATTTTGACCATTTTCGGTATTTGCGACCTTTGATGCATTTCGTAGCGATTCTTTATTAGCGATTCGGTATTTCCGGAGGATGGTTTCTTTCTCGGTATTACCAATTCACTATTATGCGATTGGGTATTTTACCGCGTGAGGTATTTACTGAATCTTTATTATAAAGGGGTTTTGGGTTGATGCATTGCATTTCCAGGTTTTGCGTTCGGTATCGGCCTGTTTTACCGATTCGCAATTTTACCGGGAGGTATTTTGCTTGATGCATCTGCCAGATAGTATCCTAAGGCAATGTAGCGACGGGCGGGTACATCCGACGTAGTGATGGTACTCTGTGAAGCAGAGTGCCAACACGCGTATCCTCCGACAGCGGCTCCTCCAGTGTAGTGGAAGAGCCGCTGTCGGAGGATACGTGTCACTCACCCGACATACGCCGGGTTGGAAGTATCACCGGCTAACCGCCATGAAGAGTCACGAGCGCCTCTGCTCGCTAGACGAAACACGTGTCGGCTGGTCATATACTATATTTTTCTGTCTTGATGTCACCCTTCGAGAACAGAAGGGCTTAATACATCCTAAATGATTTGACCTACTTGTGTCCATCTTGTCTTATTACTCAGGATATACGCGGCTTCTTTGTTTGCTCTAAGAAAGAAACAAAACCTATATGATTAACTGTCTATATCGTGTGCACTGGAATTGTTTTGTGCTTATTTGGTTGGACCCTGCCAACTCTTACAGAGGTTCTTGGGGTCTCCTCTGTCCTTGTTGCACCGCTCAACTTACTTTTCATTCTTGCATTTGCTATCTGTTTATTCACACTAACCGCTACCAGCATAGGCGCCACTTTTTCTTGTATACTACAAAACCCTACACGGATTTTCTAAGAACAGATGGATACTGGTAAGTAGCATTTGCCTTTCTGCCCCTATGTACAGGTCCATATTAGCCCTCCATTCTGTCATGGTGGTCAAATCTCCTCTTCCCCAGTATTTAGCAATGTCTCATTTTGCAACTATGAGTCCTAAATAACGCCCTGTGCTAGAATCTCTATTGCCACTGCCAGTGTGACTGCGAGGGTGCAGTTTACATCGCGAACACCGCAGACACCTCTACCGCCTTCAGCCTACAAGCCCCAGGGGGCTCAGCGAGACCGCGGCAGGAGACACACACCACCTGGGCGCCAGCCGGCACACAAAAGCACCGACAGGGCTCCCACGGCGCGGGACGCCCTGTGCTAGAATCTCTACTGCCACTGCCAGTGTGACTGCGAGGGTGCAGTTTACATCGCGGACACCGCTACTGCCTTCAGCCTACAAGCCCCACGGGGCTCAGCGAGACCGTGGCAGGAGCCGCGCACCACCTGGGCACCAGCCGGCGCACAAAAGCACCGACAGGACTCCCGCGGCGCGGAATGCGCACGGAACGTGCCCTCGCCCGTCCGAGCCTGGACGTGGCTGGGCTGGGCCACCCCCTTTGGTCCTGTGAATTGATGCAATAATACCCCGGTAAGACTTTCAGAAATGTTCTTATCTGGGCAGTGTTCTGGATTTTCTGTTTTGTGGGCGATATGGGAAAAAGGAAGTTGCCGGTCACCGCCACGGGGATGCAAGCAGTCAAAACGACTCCAATTACAAAATATTTTATAAATGCTATGGGGATTATCAATGACGAAATTGTTCAGATTGAAGAACAATTAGCCGCTACAAAACCACCTCTGATTTCTGTTCATAAAGAGCCCAAATCCATGGTTGAGGCAAACCCAGAAAGTACCCCTGCCCCTGTAGTACACGAACTTGGAGACAAAAAAGAAAGGACAAATTCTAGTTTGAAGGATACAAGTTCTAGTGCTTCAAAATGGTCTAATTCAGTCCCTATTAATATGCCTGGACCCTGTGTTTTGTTAACATCTCCTGAAATTACTGCTGCCCCTTGTTCACCTAACTCACCGGAATTGATCTCGCCACCTGCGAAAAGGCCCAAGCAGCAAACGGCTCTAGTTCTGTTAAAGAATGGTTTAATTAAACCAAAACAATGGGGCAAGACAGTAAAGCACGACTAAGTAGTGCCTAAAACCAGCCCTGATGACACAGTACCAGGTATGCAAGCTTTTGAGACCCTCTTCAAAAAACTACATGGGAAGATAGACACTATCGAGCGGCGAGTCATGTCTGAGCTAAAAATTGTTCAAAAATTCCTTTACTAATGGATCTGGTTTCAGCTATGCGAACATCAAATGTTAATATGCCATGTCAGAGTGATACATCAGCCAAGAAGGATAAGGACATGGAACTCAAGGAACTAAATGTAAATGCGCAAAGCACCAGTAGTGATACAGCAGAATTTAAGAGCCATCACCCCTCCGTATCACATAGGAAGGTTGCACTTGGTCTGTCCAGACCAGAACAAGCAAATAATCCGAAACATTGCACATTATTAAATGGTGACCTAAGGAATAGTAACTTTGAGGTCGACTTTTCTGAAAATTTTCAGCGGTCAAGGCCAGACCATAAGGGATCCCTTAGTTTGCGCCCCCCAGGCCACTCCCTATGTAATTGTCCTGAAAAATGTTCCCAAACCCTGTGATAACGTCATTGAAACATGGGACACACTAAAGAACCAGGTTGTACATTGGTTCTCTTGTAACACTCGTTGTAGCCCCGGGCTCTTATTTCAGGAAATAATCATGTTGAAAAGGATGGGCTGGGTGGGCAATGGGGGTAAGCAATGCGATTGGGATTGTATCGTAGTAAACTTTCGTCATACCAATGTGGTAGGCTGCCTATTAGAAGAGGCTTCAGCAAAACATTCCTGGCATTACCATGACTGTAACGAGGGTATAACTGCTTTACCCCTGGGATATTTTTATAGATGTAGTCCTGACCTATCTGCCCAATTGGGAAGAACACATCGTACCCCTGCAAATTTCAGGCCATCGTCTAAGTCTAATAGGTTTGCACCCCTTGGAAGCTGCAGTGAGTTTGATTGACTGGGCTTAACAACAATCATATCGGATAATAGCTTAGGCAACCTAAATCAAGCAGATATGTGGTAGTACCAAGCAAGATAGTGGAGAGGACAAAGGAAGCTAATCCTTGTATCCCCTTAAAAAGAACCGAAGTAAACCCTGTGGAAGAGTCGCAATTAGACTTAGGGATCGCAAAGCAGCCCGGTGGCAGAGGGCATGCTAGCGACTGTTGGAGCGCTGCAGTAACCTTCTTTTAATTCCCTACTCTACTCTGCTGACTACTAGCAGTTCAATCGGTCTTTCCGACCTGTGTCCGCTGACTACAAGCAGGGACAACAAATAATTTTAAATTCCCCCCACTTCCTCCCTGTTGATTACTAGCAGGCTCATTTACCTTCTGAAGCCAGTCATCCGCCGTGGGCTGCCCGCTTAACGGTGCTCCCTGGTGGCGGCGGGCGCCATCTTGGGTTGGGTTGGTCGGCGTGCTCCACCTCCGCCACACCCCCCTCGTCACCATCCTATTTAGGATCTGCCTGTCTCCGCTCCTAGCGATCGCAAAGCAGCCCGGTGGCAGAGGGCATGCTAGCGACTGTTGGAGTGCTGCAGTAACCTTATTTTAATTCCCTACTCTACTCTGCTGACTACTAGCAGTTCCATCGGTCTTTCTGACCTGTGTCCGCTGACTACAAGCAGGGACAACAAATAATTTAAAATTCCTCCCACTTCCTCCCTGTTGATTACTAGCAGGCTCATTTACCTTCTGAAGCCAGTCATCCGCCGTGGGCTGCCCGCTTAACGGTGCTCCCTGGTGGCGGCGGGCGCCATCTTGGGTTGGGTTGGTCGGCGTGCTCCACCTCCGCCACACCCCCCTCGTCACCATCCTATTTAAAACATCCATTATGCGTCAGCGCAGCGGATGAGCGCAGCGGGCGCGTCATAGGCGCGCCGGAGTTGCGCCTGAGTTAAGCCCGTCTGCGCCCGTCCGCGGTCGGCCGGGGCTAGGGGCATGTCACTCTGCCCCTTTCATCGCCTACTCCTCGGAGAGTCTGAAACATCTGCAAGGTAATTGGCCGCTACCTCTTTCCATTAGCAGCACCATTTCTGCCCTCGGTCTCACCCCTCCTCCTCTGTTGCCCCGTCCATCCCCTCCTACTCCCCCTTCTTCCCTGTCCTTCATTTTATTGAACACTAGGTCGGCTGTGAAACACCACCAAGATCTGTTTATCCTGCTTGACTCCCAGAAGCCAGATATACTGTGTCTAACTGAGACGTGGTTTTGCGAGTCCTCTTTGCCATCTCTCTTAGCTGCTCTCCCCCCTGCCTACGCGGCCCTTCGGGTCGATCGCCCGGCAGGGAAAAAAGGAGGCGGCGTGGCACTCATTGCCAGATCAGAGTTTAATTTTCAACTCCTCCCTTCCACTCCTATCGACTCTGTTGAGTACCTTGTGGCTCGCTCTGTTACCTTTTCCCCCCCACTTATCTGTTTGTTAACTTATCGACCACCCCAGAATACTCCCCTGTTTACATCAGCATTTCAGGATCTATTGGCCACGCTAGCGGTCAATCATGCTTCTGTCCTTATATTAGGTGATTTCAACTACTGGCCCAATGATCCGTCAGAATGCCCAGCTTCTAAGCAATTTACAGAATTGCTTCATTCATTAAATTTCATCCCCGCATCCAAGTCCCCACACATACTGGTGGACACGTGTTAGACCAAGTCTGGTCTCTTAACCACTCCATCTCTTCCATATCAGTGTCCCCTTGCCCATGGTCTGACCATGCCTTTATTTTTTTCTCTCTCCACCTTAACCTCTCAGCTAAGATCCCGCTGGTAAAAAACATCTGGGCACGGAACTGGAACCGTGTCGATCTGACCTCATTATCATCTTCCCTTCTAGTCTCTGCACCCGATTTAGCTGGTTTACCATCGTCGTCACAAGCTACTGGGATTGACACCTGGCTTGCGGGAGGCTGCAATTTATCAGCCCCCCTACGCCGGATATCAACCAAAAGATCTAAGGAGGCGAATCGGTGGTTTGACGAAGACTTAAAGGGAAAAAAATTGTCTCTCCGGCGTGCTGAGAGATCATGGAGAAGGGAATATTGCCCCCTACTGAAGACCTGTTATCTCACATTATTGCAGGAGTATAAAAAAGCTATCTTAGGAGCTAAAACCGCCTATTTTTCATCTAAAATTCTAACAGCAGAAAATCAATCGCGAGAAATTTTTTCCATCGTTCATGAGTTAGCTTTTTCAGAAAGGAGCATGTCTAAACCTCCTCCTACTCAACCCCTCTGTGACTCTCTGAATTTTTACTTCCTTGATAAAATCTCCAATATCAAGAGCAATATCCCTCCTCCTTCTGCCGTTTATGTTGACCCCCTCCCTCCTATCCTTCTGCCCTGTCTAACTTCAATCCCTCCTTTCACGGAAGAAGTGTTTCGGGAAACACTTCTCAAAGTCAAGTCAGGTTCCCCAGTTGATATTTGCCCGGCCCGCATCCTCCAACAAATCTATTCCGTCTGCACTCAGCTGCCGATCACTTTCCTTAACAGTTCCCTCTCACAAGGGGTTGTGACTCCAGCTCTTAAAGCGGCCACTATTGTGCCTATTTTGACGAAACCAGGTGCCGATCCATCCATCTTAATCAACTATCGGCCCATCTCCATGCTCCCTACCTGGGCAAGGTGCTTGAGCGCCATGTTGCCTCGGTACTCAGCGCCCATGTGGAGGCTACGGGAGGTTTGGCGTCCTGTCAAGCGGGTTTCTGTCCTAGGCACTCTACTGAGTCCGTCGTGGTGTCGGTCCTGAACAACCTCAGGGAGGGCTTGGATCAAAACAAACATCAAGCCCTGGTGCTCCTCGATCTCTCCGCCGCTTTTGATACGGTGGATCATTCCATCTTGCTTTCACGTATCAGAGCGGCGGGAATCGGGGGTTCAGCACTAGTCTGGCTCTCGTCCTTCCTGCGGGATCGCACCCAGGCGGTCCGGCTGGGGGAGTTCTCGGCAGCTCCACTTAAGATCACTTGTGGTGTCCCCCAGGGCTCTTCTCTTTCCCCTTTATTGTTCAATCTCTATATCTACCCTCTTATCTTTGCACTTCAGCAGCTGGAGGTCACTGTATATAACTATGCAGATGACCTCCAGCTTGTTTTCAATCTCTCCTCTTCCCCTCACGCTATCTCCAATTTTCAAACTATTATGATTTTTATCAGGGATTGGATGAGCCACAACCATCTGAAGCTGAACCCGGATAAAACCGAGCTGGTGCTCACTGGTGGCTCTTCCAGTCCCTGGAACTCTTCTTTTTGGCCTTCCACTCTTGGTTCCTCTCCTGTCCCTTCTTCCACAGTCAAGACCCTAGGTATAAAAATCAACAATCATCTTACCCTCCACTCACAAATTAGCTCTGTCGTCTCTTCTTGCTTTCTGATGCTCCGCACTATTCGCACTGTTTCCCGGTTTTTCTCCCCTCTGGCACTCAAACTCATCATGTCTGCCCTTGTGATCTCCCGGCTAGACTATGCCAATGCCCTGTAGAACGGCATCCCGGCATATAGCCTACGTAAACTCCAGCTTGTGCAGAACCAGGCAGCTCGGCTGGTGTATGGCCTCCCCCGCTTCCATCATTCTACACCATTGTTGAAGGCGCTGCACTGGTTGCCTGTTCTACAACGGTCACTCTTTAAAACTGGTTGCATGGTTTTCCAGGCACGACAGGGAACGGCCCCTGCCTTCATCTCTTCCCTGCTAAAAGATTATGTCCCCACTAGACAGGTTCGATCATCCTCTCAATCCCTTCTTCAGGTTCCTCGCTATAACAGAAAAAAATGGGGAGGTTCCAATTTTTCAGTTTTGGCTCCCATTTTTTGGAATTCCCTCCCTAACCACCTACGAGCGACCAAACAATACTCCCTCTTCCGCAAGGACCTGAAAACTTTCTTGTTTGTTCAAGCCTTCCCACACTAACTGTCCCTTTTAATCTTCTGTTTTCATGCCTCCAAAAGCGCCAAGAAACCGTATGGTGTACGCTGCGCTATATAAATATTTTAAATTCAAATTCAAATTCAGATACTTACCGTGACCCCAGTAATTTAAACAGTATGATGGAGGGTTGCCCTATCAGAATGCTCACTGGATGGGCCACTACAAATGATGACATGGAATATTGCAGGGGTTCAAAAACAAATTACAAAACCCAGTATGGTTAACGAGTATACAGCATTGTTCACTAAGGGCCAGATGTAGGTAATCCCAGATTACCGATTCTTAAATACCAAATCATACCGATTCGGTATTTAAGAACTGGCAATCGGGATGTAGGTAATTTTACCTATTTAATTACCGAATCGGTATTATTCGGTAATTATCGCATCGGTATTTACCGATTCGGTAATTGCCATTCATTTCTATGGGCCTGGAGGCCCATAGGAATGAATGACAATTACCGAATCGGTAAATACCGATTCGGTAATTGGGGGAAACATTGAAGGGTGGCAGGGTGTCACTTTGACACCCTGTTGCACCCCTCAATTGTGCATGGGTGCACATGTTGCAGTCATACATGCCCTGTCTGCAACATGGCACTGTTTCAAAAACAAAAGAAATGCTTTTTAAAGGGTTTTCATAATTTACCACCAACTTCTAGTTGGTGGTAAATTAAGAATTCTTAAACCCCTGTAGCACTGATTTCAGTGCTACCTACATGTCAAAATACAGATTCGGTAATTATACCGATTCGGTATTTTACCGATTCAGTAAAATTACTGAATCTGTATTTTAACATTACCCTACATCCCAAACTCCAAATACCGGTCGGTAACGGCCGAAATCGGCCGTTACCGACCAGTATTTGCCTTCCTACATCTGGCGCTAATTCTTTTACAGGAAACGTGGGTGACAGAACCCTTTTATATTGATGGTTTTAAAACCTTTTATTCTAATGCAATACCATCTTCGGCGGGCAGAGCGAGGGGGGGTTTGGTTGTATTAATTTCCATACTAGCGCCCTTGGATCTAAAGAATACGGGTACTAACTCATGGTACTTTTAGCTCTTAGCCTTTACTGTCAATGGGAGGCAGAATATTGTACTTATTAATTTTTTATAACAACATATTTACCAACACAAGACATGAGATTATTGCCCAATTGGAGGGAGAATTGGATAGTTTTTTTAAAGATTTGAGGGGAAGAAGCATTATAAGTTGGGCAGGGGATTTCAATATAGAATTATGCAGAGACACAGTAGGGGATAAATGCGGTCTTAAAGATGTACTCGGCGACCAAATGTTCCACTTCCCCCACAATTTATATGGCGAAGCAATAAATCACGCTATGTTTACATTTAATTTGGAAATTATGGAGCCAGGACCCTATAAGGGGGTACATATTAAACATACCTATGAGGGGGCCAGGTCGCTCTCATGCATTGATCACTTTTTAATATCTAGAAAATGTAGTAGCATGGTGGAAAAATGTTTTATATCACCTAGTTTACTAAGTGATCATCACCCAGTCTTGTTATTATTTGAATCTAAACTATTCTATTGGAAGTAGTCAACATCACCCCCAACTAATATTAAAACCTAAGGCGAAAATGGGATTTCGCTAAAAGGGCTGGGTTTGACCCTATGGTCTTTGGGGAGAAAATAATGCATGAGAATAAAAACCATATAATAAAATGTTTGGATAAACAATCCAGCAATGAAGATATCGTTTCAGCTCTTCAAAATATCTCCGATGCTATCTCTAAGGAACTGAGAGTTAAAAATAATAAAATTAATAATGACTGTCCACGATGGTTTAACCATCACTGTTCCAGTCTAAATAGGGATTTAAGGGAAGAATTAAAAAGGAAACCAAGGAATGGAGGAAAAATTGTTTGCCTTCGGAAAAGCTATAAATTAGCTCTAAAGCAGAGAAAAAACGAAATAAGGGAGAACGCTTGGGATAACCTGGTTCAAGCAGCTGAGACAAAAAATTCCATTCTTTTTTGGAAAACTATCGACCAGTCCTGTTTAAGGACACTTCTTCGGCTAGGATAGATACTGTAGTAACGCCAGGTTACTATCCACCTGGGCTGAAAGCGTTAACGTCCCCATTTTTAAAAAAGGCGATAGCAGGTGTGCAAAATGTTATCGACCAATCTCCCTTCTGGATTCCACTTCTAAACTAATGGGTAAAGTTCTTCTGGCCAGATTGGAATGCTGGTTAGAAGAGAATAACATCCTAACAGACGCCCAGTATGGTTTCAGAAGGGGGATTGGAACGGTGGAGCAATGCGTAAATTTAGAGTTGCTCATAGGGAAAAATACACAGGCTAAAGAAGGATCTCTCCATCTCTGCTTTGTTGACTTGTCCAGTGTGTTTGACCTGGTAAACCATACCAAACAGTGGCAAACCTTAGCTGATATTGGCGCACCTGGTGACATAACACACTTTCTCTCACAGTTATACACCCAGCTAACTTAAAAAATACGCTATGGCCAGAAAAGAGAATGCACCACGCTCTTTAGGGTCACTAGAGGAATTAGACAAGGCTATGTCCTTGCTCCCCTCTTATTTTCCCTTTATATTAATGGTATTGATTCTTTTTTACAGAGCTTGCTAGCTGATGCCCCTGTTATTGGCAAACGTGTCACCCCAGTTTTATTATATGCAGACGATGCAGTCCTAATATCTAGGACTGCAAATGGCCTCCAACTCTTGATCGATAATTTTACATCCTACATGACTGAAAAGAACTTACAAATAAATTTGAGCGAAACACTGGTTATGACATGCGGGAAAATAAAATCAAAAAATAGAAATCACTATGTTGGGGGGGACTAAAATTAAAATTCATGACTGTTGCAAAACGCTAGAACAATACTATTTATTATTATTCACTGTACTGCTGGTTCTATATCTCTGCAGTAGTAACCGCGCACTTATTCTACATGAGAAGAACTACTGTACAATAAATTCTTATTGTAAACACGTTTGACTGTTTCTTCTCTGTATCTCTCTGAGAGCAAAAACAAGCAAGCAAAAGCAATTGGGTGAAGTGTAATATATTGTTTCCACAAGTCTGAGGTTATTGTGCTCTGAGGTTGCCAAAAACGTATCTCTCTGATAATAGGCGATTCTAGTGGCACTGCGAGCTAGCTAATGCAAACCATAGGCTAATATATGCGGCTGGGGTGTACAAAATCAGTCTGCCACCAGACCCACAGTATGTGTTATCCTTAAACGTCGTAGGTCCTGCATGACAGGGTACTTTTTGGGACTACACTACATGGCGCCCAACGTGGTCTAATATTGCCCAGCGTCGCATAGACATGGCACACTTACTCAACAGTAGAATCTGAGTAGCTCAGTCGTGCTTATTCTCAGAGACCCTACTTACAAAACCAAGAGACGTCTGGAGTAGGTGGGAAAAAACTCCACCACAGCTGAGTAGGTGAGATATCCTATGTATTAAATTGAAAGGAAAATTCCCAAAATTGTGCATAAAACCTTTGCATAAAACCTTTCATAAACTTCCTTGGAAAGTTAGCCTGTGTTCTAAAACACAATGTTTTCACAAGAGGAAGATTTAGACCATCTAGCCCAGGGACTTAATAGGTCTGGTGAAGTAGATGCAGATGCAATATATATTACACCCAAAGTAAGAGAAACACTTATATTCAAACTACTCAAACATGGGTTACCACCCAGAGGAGGTGTAGTAATATTCGTGATGGAGACACCCGAAGATTTCAAAACAGAGGCCTTCTACTCATGGGTTACATTCCCAGAAGCAGATGCTGTAACAAAAACTTTTCATTACTACACACATGAAGAAGTTCCAGCGGCTTACACTCCGTTTGAGGAGACTGAGATTCCGCTTACTTTCCAGGAACATATTTACTGGTTTAATGGCACCCTACCCCACATAAGAGAAAGGCTTGGCCCTTTAGGCAGACCAGGAGCAACATGGCCGATATTAGCGACCTATGCACCACATCCAGACATTGACACAATGCCTGGTGATGAACTCAAAGAGTTGATAAAACTCTACAGAAACATGACGCATTTTGTTTTAAGGACACTTGCAGTCCAACCTACAGTAATTACAACTATTGCAGCTCCTACACAGAGCTCAGGTACTAAAATTACTCCACAAACATTACACGCAGTAATGGGCAACGTGCCCATAAAACGTGAACAGATTCCTTTCTGGGTAGCCCAAAAAATAACCCAGTTAGAAGCAGTTTTTCCAAATACAAAACCATTTAAAAAACACAGAATGTTAACAATCTGTTTGCCCATGGGGATAACACCACAGTTAGAGGATTGCACCTCATGGGGTACAGTCTTTGCTGCCATATATACCAGAACACATGGTATTCCTTCATAAGCAGTAGTACAAAACGACTATGTAGCAGATCCTGCCCTAAACTTAGGGTGGAAGTTATTAAATAGCTACGACCAGGTATCAGCCATAATACTAGCTAATATACCGCCAACGCCTAAAGGAGGTCGGCCCGTTAATTCAGGATGCTGAACTACCCAAAATAATTGAAACTGCATACGCAGAACTAGACAGGGATAGTTTGGGGTGGAAAGCATTAAAACCTCAACTACAAGGCAGTCCTGAGAAGGACACTGTTAAACAAACACCTACTTCATCTAAAAAGAAGTGGTATAAAAAAGAAAACTCTAAAGATAAGAGATCTCAGTCCTGAGGTAGGTCTCCTCAACAGGAGCCCTCTGAAAAGAGGTATAACCTCAGGAATATGGATAATATTAGGAAACCTGACAGGTATCAGGATACTGATACACGTTCCTCTCGTTCCTTTCAGGGCTCGAAGAAAGGCTACGACGGTCAGAACACAGAGAGGTGTGCACACAGTCCAGAGACAAACAGCGTGCTCAAGACTTTACTTTTAAATAATCCAAAACCTCAATTCAAGAAAAAGAAAGTTGCTGGTCTGAAAATCAGACATGCCCAGAATTCTGAGGCCACAACTTCTCAACAAGGAATGGGCTCTGACGATGCTAGACAGCGTGGCAGAAGTAACAATAGCTCACCTGAACCTGAAGGAATTTCTGGTGACAGCGGAGTTGAATCATTACATCACAGTGGAAACACCAGACACCAGGGTGAGCGTCCCACATAGGTTATATGAAGTAACACTCCGGCTAGAGGGGGACAAGCCCAGGAAAATAAAAGCAAATTTTTGGAAGAACTTATCATCTGGTTATGACATCCTGTTAGCAGAACAATATTGGCCGCCTACATTCGTTATGGAGTTCCCCAGGGGAGAAAGTATAATTTTTACTGCATTTTCCAACTATGTTCCTGTTCACTTAAAACATGCTTATGCACAGGAGTGGGCAGTAGCCCAAACTCCAGCACTGTACAAAAATCACGCAGGGTGGGATGAGAACTCAACCTACCACGTGATCCCATCAAAAGTTTCACCTAATGCTCAGAGGCAATATCCAATAAAGCAAGAAGCTAAAAAAACAGGTCAGGGAGATCTTAGATCAACTTGAAAGCCAGGGGGTAATTAAAAAATGTATCTCTCTGAGGAAGTGGATCTTGTCCTACCTCGCCCAGGTATGCTCACAACAAGGAAGACCAGCAGTTGGAGGTAACTGTAACATAAAAAGATTTATTGCGCTCAAGCGGGTACACCACCTCACAGCTCCATGTGGCTATGAGAGAGGTGGAATACTTACACAGTCATAGACAGCCTTATATATTCTTGTGCTGGAACAAGCGTAGGTGGGAATGGATATGACAAATTAGCAACTGCCAAGGATGATTAATGATCCCCAGACAATATCATGTACTGGTCAGAACCAGTAACTCTGGAAATGTGTGTATGTGACATGCAGAACACAAATATAAAGATTACTCACTAAATCCCATCAGTCATCAGTAATCTAGTGGTAAAAGAAATAAAGCAGAACTGTGTATAGCTTGTGCCAAGTATGGACATAGGCGGGCCTGTCGTTACAGAGTCAGGCGCTCACTTGATTAATCATCTGGATATGGAACAAAAGGTCACATCCCTTGTGTCAACAATAATTTGTTACCATCAGCAGTCTTTTGTTAGCTGTAATACATTTGATATCAGTTAATAGGAATGTTAAACAAATGAGTCATTAACCTTCTGGCAATGCACCCTGCTCTACTCGCATGCTATCAAGTAAAGTACAAACATATGCTCTGAGGTAATTTAATATATAAACATTTCCTTGTGCAGATGAAGCGGACACATTATATGTGCTTAGGAGGCAGGCTAGAAAAGGCTAAAACAAAATGGTTGCTTAAAAATACAAAATGGAGGAGCTTTCGTCCATTACTAAACAGCTGTATTTCCACATCTCCAATGAACAATCCTTTGTTTCCTGTCTCTAAACCTGACAATACATATCATCTAGTTTTAGATTACAGACATTTAAACTCATGCACAAAAACATTTGCTGTCTAAAATGCACATAGTGCCGCATTAGCGAATAACATTGTGTGCATAAAATACAAAACCACACTTGATATCTCAAATCAATTTTTCTGCCAAAATATAGCGCCTGAAAGCAGGTATCTGGCCGCATGCAGTGAGTTAGGGTCACAACGACAATTTTGTCGACTAGCACAAGGGTACAAAAACAGCCCAGGTGTATTTTCAGCAAGAGTAACAGAGTTACTTTAAAAATTTGATGAAGAAGCGTTGTCCTATGTGGATGATATTTATCTGACAGACGACGACTTGATGAGGCACTTGACCAGGGTAAGCACCATTATTATGGGATTTGCCGCAGAGGGCTACAATTTCAACTTTAAAAATTGAAAATCGCCCACCTCAATGTCCTATTGTTGGGATATGAGCTGTCAAGTGAAGGCAAAAGTCTGGCAGCTAACTTTTTTTAGAAAAGTGTGCGCTGCTCCAGCCTACAAAATCATTAAAAAAATTACAATCAATACTAGGATTCCTAAATTTTGGCAGGACATACATTTAAAACTAAGCATAAAGGGTAAAACCTTTCTATGAATTAATAAAACCTGACTTTTCAGCCAGAGATTGGACACGAGAACATACTAATATTCTTTGTTTACTCCAGAAAGACATGATTGCTTCCAAACACTTACAAACACGTGTAAACATACGCCACTTAGCGAATAAACGCAGGTCAATGCGGGTACACTTATTTAACCTTTAATGAAAGAGAAACAGTACCAATCGCATACAAATCACACCTGTACACAAATGCAGAAAAAATACTGACAGCAGTTCAGACTGCTGTAGCGAGAGAAAGAGCACTGGCGCAGGGGAAACGCATTATTGTCGTAGCTCCAGTACCAGCTTTAGAAGCTATTACAAAGGCCAGCATCCCAAATGCGAAAGCGTTACATCACAGGTGGATACAATGGGCTAATTCTCTTACTACAACAGACGTTGAATACAGATTTGATCCAAGGTTAAAAAAGCAGGCATTCCTGCAATACGAACAAGAATATCCTGTACCTAATGAAATCTTTCCTCTTGAACAGTATGAATTTATTATATACACTGACGGATCTGCGCAACCGGCCATAGGGAGTAAGCAACAATATTTTTCAGCGTGTGCAATCGTAAAAGGTCGCATGCATGATGGCAAGTTCCATCCTAGTTGCACAAAATCGCAATCTCTAGGAGACAGCACGGCTCAGTTGGCAAAATTAAAAGCACTGATACTGGCACTTGTAAATATGGATCACAAATTCCCCACACTAATTGTGTGTGATTCCTTTTGCTGTGTACAGTCGTACAATGAGTACTTACAACATTGGGGGCAGAACAGGTTTAAAGATGCAAAAGGTGGCACGATAAACTACAAAATGCTATGGGAACAGGTAGCAGAATTGAAATCCGAACTATCAGGGACTCACGTGATCCATACACTGAGTCATCAATGTGATGGTGTGCACGTTGAAGGGAATTCATTGGCTGATGATGCCGCAAAGGGGGCTGTTCGCACGGCTGCCGTAGCTGCCCTGACTCGTTCAAAAACGAGAATAGACAGAGATATAATGGTCGCTGTAATTTCATCCCGAAAAAGCAGCACAGCAGTATCTAAAAAAATTCCTCTCAAATACTCCTACAAGTTAGATACACAAAACATTCCATATGCTCAGATTCCTGGATTGGGGGATAGAGTTATACCAAATATGGATTGTAGGCAAGGTTTAATACTAGCTGCACACAAGGGTTTGGGGTCTGCGCAGACAGGCGTAAACAGGACTATTTCTTTACTGAAACAGCGCTATTGGTGGCCAGGGTTAACTAAGCAAACTAAGGACTATGTCTTGAAATACGACACTCGCCAGCAGATGAAGGCTCCACTGCTGCACGCACTGCACAGACGCCATTGCTAAAATCAGACAAACCTCTCGCATCTGTCTACTTGGACCACTGCGGCCCCTTACAAACGGACGGGGCTTACAGGTATATTATGGTAGTAGTGGATTCCTGCTCAAGATTCCTATGGGTTTGGCCCCAGCGTTCTGCTGACGCTCCAACTGTTATAAAAGGTTTGCGAGACTTCAGCCGTACATACGCAGTTCGTACGTTACACTCTGACCGGGGCCCTGCGTTTAGCTCTCGGGTTTACAAAGAAGCCATGGAAGGAATGGGCGTAGCATTGCGGTTCTGATCTATGTATCATCCTGAGAGAAATTCTGTTGTGGAGAGAAAAAAACAGGACTTAAGGCAGTCTTTAACAGCTAGGGTATTAGGCAAGGGCGGTAGTTGGGCACACACCTTTATGAGATCCAGCGGGCAATAAATAACCAGCCAAGAAGCTCTCTAGGGGGAGTCATTCCATATGAGGTCCTCTTTGGGACACAAATGTGGGTACCTGATCTTGATTGTGAAGGAGCAGTGGCGGAAGAAAAACCATTCGATATCCATGATCGTTTAGCTGTTTTACAGGATCTGGATTAATTCAGGACAAAACAAAGCAATGTCCATTTAAAGCAGACCGCCACTGAAGAAGTCAAGGTAGTCACGGCCAGACCTGTCTGGATCTCAAAAGTCAGGGATCTGGTCAGAGAGAAAATTGTGGACAAAAATAAATTTGGACCTTCTTACAGAAAACCTGTACCAGTCCTTGCAGTACACGGAACAAGAATAGACAGAACAAAAACTGTACACGGAACAAGAACTGTGCTGCTACCGCCTCTTGCCGGAAAAAAGGAGAAAAGATTTGTATCAATTGACTTAATCAAGTCAAACTATGTGGCCGATACTAAACAGTAGGCCCAGTGAAATGTTAGAGGGTTCTTCAGACTATGACAAATTGTACTGTTGTCAACATTTTTCATCATTTTCTGCACAATACAATCAGTAGTTCACAAACATTTGTACAAAAATGTGAATACTTTTCAGGGTTTAACACCACGGATCCAGCCTCATTTTATAAGTTTGCACCATCATCATCACTGAAAATTATGTTAACCAATACTAAACAGATTTACTCTGCTTCCTTTTTTGGCCCAATTGTCTGAACAGGGTTTCAACTTATGGAAAGACTAAATTGACTCAAAATCAATTTGGGGTACAAAGGACTGGCAAGTCCAGGGTACAGAGGCACTATTTAGAGCATGCCTCATTCCACAGCAGATGATCTTTTTTAAATGATACTGTGCACAGACATCCTGTCTTGGAATAGCCAAGATAAAGGACCTGAACACTTCAGGGGTACCTACACCATCACCGGGGGTGGCAGAATTCTTCTACAAAGGAAGGGGCAACATTTTATGACATACTAAAATACAATAGATTAGACCCCAACTGGAAGGAGTGGGTGGTTTGGCCCTTAGACACAAACACATGTCATAAACGGTTCCTGTATATCACCAAGGGACTTAGTTTACATAGGCCAGACCCACGAAATGTGCAGAGAGAACATTCAGTGGTAGTGACATCCTACAGTGTTGGGAAGTTGTGCCTACAATGGCTAGAGACCTCAACACTTGTAGAAGTGAAACAGCACTTATCTTTACTCACACACGAAATGGATCTTAGGAACTTTTTACTGGGACCTAGGAGACAACGTCAAAAGCGTTTCATATATGCAGGCATTTATGCTGCCTATTATGAAATCTGGAAGATTTCCCAACAACAAGCCACAGAGAGAATACGGGAAATAGACCGTATTAACTTAGAAAAAGCTTTTTCTGTAGTGGATAATGGGCTAACAACTTTGACCTCCAGAGGATATTCATTGGGCAACATTGTATCTTATGCTATTGACATACTGGAACAGGATTTAGCCATATTACAGCGCGGCCAATCACAGTTACGTTCTATTATGTTATTTGAGCTGGAGGTTGCAAGGACCTCAACAGAGATACAGACACTAATCTGCACCACCTGCTCCCTACATTAAATGGTGGGACGTATCTTTAACCTGTCTGATACGAGTGGCATTATACACCTATTTAAGACCATAGGGTCCGGATTCCTTAGCACTTTCTAAACAATCCTCGGAGTTATTCCTAACTTCATACACTCCATGTTTAAAGCATTTTCGGGGATCTACCTCTGATGCTGCTTGCTGTAGCTGGAATCCTGATTGTCGCTTACCTACTTTGCAATGGATGGACCATCCTCCAGCGAGATTACGAAAGCTCTCCTTGAATGATATTACCGTGAGCGCATGGTACAACCTCTGGGTGCACCTCGCCTTTGAGAACTAAGTGATTCTTGGTTCCTGTCCTTCAGACTAGTCTACTACGACTGCATCGTACCTGTATTCCGATGCCTGTTCTGCGGAGAAGAATGCGATTTAGAAATCTGTCTGACACCTCTAACGGAAACGCCAGCGTACTTAGACTCCAGGCTGGAACCACTGCGGTCCCATGCTCGACTCTGTCCCCAGCGTATTCCCATCTTAACGCATGCATTCCACGAGGATCCGCCGGTGCCCTTGATCGAGTTGGATTTCAGCTCCACGCTTGGGACCGAGGTATCGAATACAGCACCGCCTGCCTCACCAACAACTATTGGCAGGACTGAGGAGTTCCATATATGCACAGTTGATGTGCTATGCGAGGTACTACAATGTTTGTCCCCTACGACAGCAGGCAGCGACAATGTTATGTCTCTCAGACAGGACATTTAATCTAAATCTGGCTCACCATATGCTGGGAATGAATATGGAACTTTTTCCTTTCCCTTAATTTTCTCTCAAAAGAATATTTTCAAATTGACATTTTCTATCTCAGAGCATGGCCTTCTAAGTACGCTTGCAGTAGCTCAACTTGTGTGAGCAAACTCATTTGAAACTGTGGTTTCCGAAACTTTACAACAATGTCATACATTACCAACAAAACTTTTCCTTGTTTTTTAAACTGTTTTTAAATGATTTTTTAATGTTTTTAGAAACATTTTAAATGACTGCTTTATTAATTTTATGCACTGGTAATGTTATCAATGTGTATTTCGAAAATGTGTATTAATATTGTTAAGTATTAGGTGGAGTGGGTGTTATATTTTATATAGGTACGCTAATATAGGTTCAGGGAACATCGTACACTTTCCCTACATCAGCTCTCGTTATTTCATATGAACGAGCCTTATAAGGACATAACTCCAAATAAGGACAGAATGCCTTACAAGGACGTCACGCTTTATAAGGTCTGCAGTCTTTTATGGACTAAACCTTTCACCTAGTTCATGACGAGGGTGGGTTCTAACCGGTCCATATTGCTAATACTTCATCCTTAGCACATATGAATAATTTATGAGTACACTCTCCTGGAGGAACTTTTCACCTCTCCCTTCGACGCACAAGGTTTAATCCCCAACGTCATCCTCATACTGAACAATGGATAACACACGTACATAGACTGTATAAATACAGCAACTCTTGCTATCAGTAAGAAGGAGGGAACCGAGACTTCAAGGTCGATACACTGACCAGAGACGCTGCAGCTCCGGCATGCCATCGCTCCAGCTGACAGTGTTCTGACGATCCCTTGCTGAGTGTCCAGCTCAAGTCCAGGACAAAGTCCCACACTCTCACTATTCAGGTATGGGGGTTTGACTAAAGCCTAGTGGGATTCTTTGGTCTTAGGCTCTTAGGTTTAGGCTCTTTAGCACCTACTCACATGCTAGGTACACTGAGGTACATGTAGTCAGGCATCTTAGGAGCACGCACTTTATTTTATAAATGCATTCTATATTCATGTATAGGTTCATGACTGTTGCAAAATGGTAGAACAATACTATTTTTTTCTTATTCTCTGTACTGCTGGTTCTATATCTCTGCTACTGTGTTACAGTCGTAACCGCACACTTATTCTACATGAGAAGAACTACTGTACAATAAATTCTTATTGTAAACACGTTCAACTGTTTCTTCTCTGTATCTCTCTGAGAGCAAAAACAAGCAAGCACGAGCGATTGGGTGAAAAGTATTATATTGTTTCCACGAGTCTGAGGTTATTGTGTTCTTAGGTTGCCAAAAACGAATCTCTCTGATAACAGGAGATTCTAGTGGCACTGCAAGCTAGCTAATGCAAACCATAGGTTAAACTGCGAGCTAGCTAATATATGCGGCGGATGTACAGAGTCAGTCTGCCACCAGACCCACAGTATATGTTACCCGTAAACGTCGTAGGTCCTGCATGACAGGGTACTTTTTGGGACTACACTGCAGTATGGATTCCTAGGAGGATGTATTTTGGGTTTATTGAAATCTGTATTTTTAGTATGTTGTTCAGTTTTTGTACTATTTGGGACCAATATCTACATATGAGTTGACACTCCCACAAGGTATGAATGTAGGAGCCCCGGTCTGTTTTACAACACAGACATTCTGGTGCCTCTGCTCTGCCCATAGCATGTAGTCTCACTCTGCCTTGTACACCCAATGTAGGATTATAAGCTGTATTAGACGTAGATGAAGCTTAATTGCTACCTCTCTAGGGTGCATTATTTCCATTTCCCTGTCAATATCTTCTAGCGCTCCAGTGGTTTCCTCCCATTTGCTCCTGAGCACTGGTAGCATACCTGGATATTGTTAATGATAGTTTTATATGTCCAAGAGACGGCCTTTTCAGGTATCTTCTCTTGTAGGAGTCGTCCTTCCAGTGGAGCATATTCGAGGATGTCTGTTATCTCTGGCTTTTGCGTTCTCCAGGCGTGTTGGAGTTGTATATATTTATAGTGCTGTTTATGTGACAAGCTTTATTCAGTTTGGACCTCTGGATGTGATGAGGTCTCCTTTTCGTATTATGTCGCCTAATGTTGAGATTCCGATCGTGTTCCAGCCTTTAAAACCCTAAAGTTTCGTGAATTCAGGCGGTCGCTTACCCTCTCATTACGGCATGGATCTAGTTAGTCTTTTCTCCCATTTCATCTGTCTCTCTGCCCCTTTCCAGGCTTCAATCGTGCTCTGTGTGGCGGGTAATATACCTCGCATTCCCCCAACCCCCATTTATGTAGGGTACATAAGAGTGTTTCCGAAATTGGAGCCTTTCTAGTGCATATGTAGGGTGGTCCCCAGGTGCATGTCCCCATTCATTGATGACTATTAGGTACGTTGCCCTATAATAGGCCTGCATGGTTGGGAGAGCAATTCCCCATTATATTGGCTATGCAACAGTGTTTGGAGTGCCACTCAGGGGTGGCCACCATCCCATTGTAATGTGCGCACTTCATCATTTACTTCCTTAAATATCGCGTCTGGGATTTTTTAGTATGTATTTTGAAGGATGTAAAGTAATTTGGGGAGCGTTATCATTTTATACATAGCCGCTCTCTCTAACAGTGTCAGTGGTAGGCGTCTCCATCTGACCACATCCTACCGAAATTCCGCTAACTCTCGCTTAATATTACGAGTGAGGCATTCTGCGTCATTCGTAGATATATATATAGTCCTAAGTATTTGAAACCGTCTTTAGCTATATGTAGGCGTTCTGGGATAAAGTTTGTGTCTATGGGGCTCCCAACAGAGTACAGGCTGGATTTCCTCCAATTGATTGTATATCCTGCATATTTGCCAAACTCCTTAACCAGGTGGAGTATAAGGGGTAGTGTTGTGTCAGGGCTGGAAATGTAAAGTAGAATATCATCAGCATAGAGGGAAATTCGTTCATCAATCACCTGTCTTGTAACGTCCTGAAAACCCTTGATTTCTGGGGTAGTTCTGATTAGGCATGCCAATGGTTTTAGAACCAGCGCAAAAAGCAGGGGGGATAATAATGGGCAGCCTTGTCTGGTACCTCTTTGGATGGGGAAGTCTGCGGACTTTACTCCGTTGACTCTAACTTTTGCTCTGGGGTTTGTATATAGCAAGCCAACCCTGGCCTGTGTACCGTGTGAAAGGCCTTCTCTGCGTCTAATGGCAGCAGCATCAGCGGGACGGGTCCTCCTTTCACTGTATCTAGCCTGTTCGCCAGTCTGCGCAGGTTAAGACTTGTGGCCCTTTTGGGCATGAAGCCTGACTGGTCTCTGTGAATCAACGATGTTATCACTGTAAAAGTTGCGTCGCTAAAATGGAGGCTAAGATCTTACTTTCAAAGTGGTACAAAAGGGGGTGGTGATGGACAGAGCATCTGAACCAATCAAACACTCACACCCAGTCAACAGATCTGGGTTTAATTCATCACAGTTCTTTAGCCCACTCTGCCACCCCAGTTCAGACATGGCCATATGCAAATCAGTCTGACCCTGTGCCTCATGGGAACAGTCCAGCCCGAACTGCCAAGCCATGCCTTCCCTAAACCGGAAACAAGCTTCCAAGGACGGGTTTCTGGCATTTCAGCCGTCTTCAGCCCGGCTTGCTTGAATCCAGTGGCAAAGTGAGCAAGGGACTCACGTCTGAGAATACCCTGCCAACTTATGGCGAACAAAGTGGTACAAAAGGGGGTGGTGATGGACGGAGCATCTGAACCAATCAAACACTCACACCCAGTCAACAGATCTGGGTTTAATCCATCAACGTTCTTTAGCCCACTCTGCCACCCCAGTTCAGACATGGCCATATGCAAATCAGTCTGACCCTGTGCCTCATGGGAACAGTCCAGCCCGAACTGCCAAGCCATGCCTTCCCTGGACCGGAAAGAAGCTTCCGAGGACGGGTTTCTGGCATTTCAGCCGTCTTCAGCCTGGCTTGCTTGAATCCAGTGGCAAAGTGACCAAGGGACTCACGTCTGAGCATACCCTGCCAACTTATTGCGAACAAAGTGGTACAAAAGGGGGTGGTGATGGACGGAGCATCTGAACCAATCAAACACTCACACCCAGTCAACAGATCTGGGTTTAATACATCACCGTTCTTTAGCCCACTCTGCCACCCCAGTTGAGACATGGCCATATGCACATCAGTCTGACCCTGTGCTTCATGGGAACAGTCCAGCCCGAACTGCCAAGCCATGCCTTCTCTGGACCGGAAATAAGCTTCCGAGGACTGGTTTCTGCCATTTCAGCCGTCTTCAGCCCGGCTTGCTTGAATCCAGTGGCAAAGTGAGCAAGGGACTCACGTCTGAGCATACCCTGCCAACTTATGGCGAACAAAGTTGTTCAAAAGGGGGTGGTGATGCTCACTTTGCCACTGTATTCAAGAAAGCCTGGCTGAAGACAGCTGTAATGCCAGAAACCGGTCCTTGGAGGCTTGGGTCCGGTCCAGGGAAGGCATGGCTTGGCAGTTCGGGCTGGACTGTTCCCATGAGGCACAGGGTCAGACTGATTTGCATATGGCCATGTCTTAACTGGAGTGGCAGAGTGGGCTAAAGAACGGTGATGGATTAAACCTAGATCCCTTGACTGGGTGTGTCTTTGATTGGTTCAGATGCTCCGTCCATCACCACCCCCTTTTGTACCGCTTTGTTCCCCATAAGTTGGCAGGGTATGCTCAGACGTGAGTCCCTTGCTCACTTTGCCCCTGGATTCAAGCAAGCCTGGCTGAAGACGGCTGTAATGCCAGAAACCGGTCCTCGGAAGCTTGGGTCTGGTCCAGGGAAGGCATGGCTTGGCAGTTCGGGCTGGACTGTTCCCATGAGGCACAGCGTCAGACTGATTTGCATATGGCCATGTCTGAACTGGGGTGGCAGAGTGGGCTAAAGAACGGTGATGGATTAAACCTAGATCTGTTGACTGGGTGTGAGTGTTTGATTGGTTCAGATGCTCCGTCCATCACCACCCTCTTTTGTACCGCTTTGTTCGCCTTAAGTTGGCCGGGTATGCTCAGACGTGAGTCCCTTGCTCACTTTGCCACTGAATTCAAGCAAGCCTGGCTGAAGATGGCTGTAATGCCAGAAACCGGTCCTTGGAAGCTTGGATCCGGTCCAGGGAAGGCATGGCTTGGCAGTTCGGGCTGGACTGTTCCCATGAGGCACAGGGTCAGACTGATTTGCAAATGGCCATGTCTGAACTGTGGTGGCAGAGTGGGCTAAAGAACGGTGATGGATTAAACCTAGATCTCTTGACTGGGTGTGAGTGTTTGATTGGTTCAGATGCTCCGTCCATCACCACCCCCTTTTGTACCGCTTTGTTCGCCGTAAGTTGGCAGGCTATGCTCAGACGTGAGTCCCTTGCTCACTTTGCCACTGGATTCAAGCAAGCCTGGCTGAAGATGGCTGTAATGCCAGAAACCGGTCCTTGGAAGCTTGGGTCCGGTCCAGGGAAGGCATGGCTTGGCAGTTCGGGCTGGACTGTTCCCATGAGGCACAGGGTCAGACTGATTTACATATGGCCATGTCTGAACTGGGGTGGCAGAGTGGGCTAAAGAACGGTGATGGATTAAACCTAGATCTGTTGACTGGGTGTGAGTGTTTGATAGGTTCAGATGCTCCGTCCATCACCACCCCCTTTTGTACCGCTTTGTTCGCCATAAGTTGGCAGGGTATGCTCAGACGTGAGTCCCTTGCTCACTTTGCCACTGGATTCAAGCAAGCCTGGCCGAAGATGGCTGTAATGCCAGAAACTGGTCCTTGGAAGCTTGGGTCCGGTCCAGGGAAGGCATGGCTTGGCAGTTCGGGCTGGACTGTTCCCATGAGGCACAGGGTCAGACTGATTTGCATTTGGCCATGTCTGAACTAGGGTGGCAGAGTGGTCTAAAGAACGGTGATGGATTAAACCTAGATCTGTTGACTGGGTGTGAGTGTTTGATTGGTTCAGATGCTCCGCCCATCACCACCCCCTTTTGTACCGCTAAGATCTTAGTTTCAGCATTTAGTAAGGAAATGAGGCGGTACGATCCACATTTCTCTGGTGGTTTGCCTGGTTTTGGTATAACCACCACTGTGGCTTGGCAAAGATATGGCTGCAGCGTCCCCTTCTCCTGTGCTGCCGGGAACATGTTTAGCAACCGGCGGGCCAGTAAGCTGCTGTTTTGTTTTAAAAATTCTGCCGGTAGGCCGTTCGGACCTGGCGCTTTCCCAGATTTCTGTTTATTGATGGCCTCTTGTACTTCCGCTAGGGTGAGGTCTGCCGCTAAGGCCTCACTATCTTCTTGTCTCAGAATGGGCATCTCTATATTGCGCAGATATATACGTACTTGAGCCTCGTCTTCTATCGATCTGGCTTCGTATAGGTCCCCATAATACCTCTCAAAGGTTCCTGTTATGGTGTGTGCAGTTGTGTACTTATTGTCCGCTTCTACTATCTGAGTTACCCAATTTGCCTCTCTTTCTTTCTGACTCAGCATGCTAAGAGTCACCCTGCTCTATCTCCCGTCTCATAAAGCCTATGTTGTGTGGCTTGGATTTGGGCCTTTACCTCCCCTTCCGTCAGAGCCCGAAGTTCCCCTCGTGTGAATTCAAGTTGTCGCAACAGAACTGCCTCGATACTGTGAATGATGTTTCTCTTCATTTCTAAGAGCTTACCGTCTAGAGCTTCTATTTGACACTTTTCTTCTCTTTGGTTTTGGGCAATTACATCCTGTAGCCTGCCCGGCAGTACCACCTTATAAGCCTACCAGAAGGTGGCGGCCGAAGACACAGTGTCCTCATTATCTTGGAAAAACAGCATAGTCTCCGTAGTTATTACGCCTTTTACTGCTTTGTTTTGGAGCTCCCACGCATGCAGTTTGCAGTCCTCCTCCTCCCACTGTCAACCACAACGGAGAATGATCGGAAATGCCCCTTGCAAGGTAATCACTTTGTTTACTGTATGAATGTCACCTGTCGGAGCAAATAAGTAGTCGGGCCTGGAGAAGACCTTGTGTGCCCCTGCAAAGTACGGATAACTGCGCTCTACTGGGTGGTGTTGCCGCCAGATATCTGTCAATCCCAGCATCCTCACAAAGTCTGTCAATGGGGTAGGGATGCGGGTTCCTGTAGCAATGTGTGAGCAATCGAGGTTTGTATCCACAACGTAATTAAAGTCACCTCAGACAACATGTTTTTTATGGCCTGATTCTAGTAATATCTTTGCGACAGCTCGCAATGTGGGGGTATGCAGTCGTGGCGGAGTATAAACACCGATTAAGGTAATCTCTCGCCGTCTCCATGTACCCTGAACGGCAATGTAGTTCCCATTGGGTTCTTCCCAAGTTTTAGTTATACGAAAGGGTTGGGTTTTCCTAATTAGTATGGCTACACCTCGTGCCCTGGGAGAAAACCCGGCATGTGCCAAAGTGGTGTAGGTCCCCCTCCCGAGAAAAGTGCAGTGTGTACCTCAGAGGTTTTGAGTCTCTTGGGGTATCTATTGACCAACTCCCTCTTAATCTTATTACCTAGCCCATTGACGTTCCATGCCATCACTGTGTATGTCTCATTGTCCTATACGTGTGGGGGTTGTGATGACGGTACCTGCCTTGGCGCCTCTACCTGATATTTCCTATCCTCCATTCCTGCCTGCCGATCTCGGACTTCCTGCTGCTAGCTGACTGAAAAACATGTTGAACACTGACACTGTAGATTTCCCCAACCCAAATCCTGATCCCCCCACCCCACTTTCTCCCACTACCCACTACCCACACCTGTCTCCTGGACCGTCAACATGATAACTCGGCGTAAGTGTCTTTAGAGAAGTCTGTAGACTCCCCTCCCCTCCCCCTTCCCCTTAACCCCTATATGATTAACTAAACCAGTAAAGGATATGAAACGTTGCTAAGAGAAAAGTTCCGCCCAGTTGCCCCTGAGCTCTGATAAGTCTGTGGCCATTCTGCAGGAGATCTGTCCCTGGTCCATGCCTGTGTTTCAGACCTCTTCGCCACTTTTGTCTTGTGGTTGTTGCGAGTTGCTGTCCACCTCCTGTGCCTCCGCGCCCAGCTCCACATGACGGTGAATATCCTTGTAAAGTGGATGGTGGCTGTCTGTGTCCACCTGAGACTCTTTATCTGAGTCATTCATGTGTGGGCTGTACCCCCGGTTGGTGTCTTTGTTTCCAACTGAAGCATGTGTCGATTCTCCATCTGAGGCCATCCTCCTTCGCCTGTATGGGGGGGTTCGACTGGTTTTTGCGACCTCGTGCGGGTAGACTTCTCTTCTTTATTCTCTGTGACCTTGGCTCCCATTTTGGTGCTGTGTCATTGAGTTGTGACTCATTAGTTCTGTCCTTTTGTCACAATCTAGGGCGTTACTCCAGCCAGGCCCATGAATCTTCTGGGGTCTGGAAAAGTTGAGTTGAACCGTGGAAAATAACTTATAAGTTTGGCTGGAAAAAGGAGCATATATTGAATCTGCATGGTTCTCAGCTTAGCCTTCACAAAGTCAAACGTTTTCCTCAATTTCTGTACCTCACTTGAGTAATCAGGTGAAGAGCATTACCTTAGCATTTTGAGTTCTCCTACTCAACGCGACTCTAAGTATTGTGTCACGGTCTTGGTAGTGTAGATGTTTTGCAATCATTGGACGTGGGGGGCCCCCGGTGGCAGTCTGACATTCGGCATCCTGTGGGCCCGTTCAATAATAAAGCATGGTGAGAATTTGCCACCGGTAGAGTGTCTTGCAGCCATGACGTCAGGAATGATATAGGATCAGAGCCCTCCAGTCCTTCCGGCACTCCAATAAAGCGGAGATTGTTTCTTTGGGCCCTGTTGTCCGCGTTGTCAACCTTCCATATCACCTCTCTCATACTTGCCTTTCAGTCTCTGACATCGAAATGGAGCGTGTGTTGTATCCTCCACCTCTGAAATACGAGTTTCCGTTTGAGTTACCCGGTCAGCGATGTTGCATACATCTTGTCTTAGCAGAGTCACCTCTGATCGTATCTCCGCCATTTTGCCTTCTATTGCCTCTCTGGATGCATGGATGGCTTGAAGGATGGCTGCGTTATCTGGCGGCCCTGCTGACTCTCCTTCCGATTAGGTTTGCGGCGGGATCACTTTTGTATATTTGTTCATTTTCCCTTGTTTTGGGTTCCTTGTCCCTAGCCATTATTGGATTCGGCGGAGGTGAGTCGTCCTCTGTACTTCGAGGCGTTGTAACTTTGTGCGTCCTCGATTCGCCTGCTTGGCTGGGCTCAGGTCTCTGCCTCGTGTGGGTCACTGCCGGATTCGCCTCATCTTAATTCCAGGATCTGGGCCTATGTTTTCACCTCTTGTCAATGTCTGTGTTTGTTCCTTTGGCGTCTTCGGGCCCCCCTGGTGGGCAGGCGATAAAGTATAATAAGGCCTGCTTGTGTTAAATCCCTCTCCCTGTTGCCCAGGTAAGGTTCTGTCGATTCATCAGCTGTCTGACTTTTGGAAAACTTTGTGTGCTGCGTGGGTCACTGCTTTGGAAGCCGTTCCTGTTTCTAGGTCCAAGATCACTGTGGAGACCCGGGGCCGATCCTGGGCAAGTGTCTCACCATGGCCCCTGGCCCAGCTGGTTGTCCGGCAGCAGAACGTAGGCCTGGCGGAGTCTCCTGCGTCAGAGTCCGATCGAGACTCCGCGGCCCGCTTGACGCCTGATGTCCGGCTCTCCCCTTGTGCAGAGCGCTGCTGCCGCTTCACCGCCCAGCGTCAGACTTCAGACCCCAGCATCCACTCCAGGACAGCGTCAGCCTCAAACCTTTGTGCGTCTGCAGGTCCCACCAGCAATCTGGTGATGGGATACCAGCCCTACCCCCTCGCACACTTCCGCACTGTCTGGCACGCCTGGCTCCGAGCTGGGCTCAACACCGCACAGCCTTGCCTCTAATCAGCTCCGCGTTGTCCAGGCCCCCAGTCCAACTGTTCATGTGCTCACCATTGCTCCCGGGGTGAATCTGGGCAGCCCAGATTTAGGGGATCCCTCCTTTTCCTGGTAGGGTGACCGTGGGTCTCTTACGGTCGGCCTGTCTGTCTCCGGACCCAGAGTGCAGCTATCCGCCCAGACGCACAGCCAGGGGCATGCCCAACAGCTTCTTTTAAGCACTAAGGGCTGTCTAGGAGAGGAGCGCCTATCTGCAGTCTCCTTCGCCTGTCTCTGGGCCGATTTGTATTGCGGGCAGCCGCGCCGTCAGCTGGTGCTCTATTCCAGGGACCCCTTAGACAGTTGCCCTCCCACTGGGGCCCTCTCACTCTCAGGGCTCAGACAAGGATTTCCCCACTGCGTTGCTTGGGCAATACCTGCTTATTATATATTCACTGTTGGGGGTTAGCCGGCTCTCGAACGCTAGCACGCTCTTCCTTGTGCCCTCCGATTAAGCCCGGGCCCGGGCTCTCGCAGTTCCTCCGGTGGCAGATCTGACCTCTGGGGGTCCCAGTCGTTTTCCCCTCTCACACCGCCGGTGCCCCCGCTTACATCCTTGCAGGATCAGCCACAAGCCGTCAGCTTACCAGGACTCGCCGTTAGCTTACCAGGACTCCTTGATCCAGTGGTGCTAGCGGTCTCATGGCGGTCTGACCCCCGCAGTCGAAATACTGCAGGCAGTCCTGCCGTGCGGCGGTGGTCGAACTCCCACCATGAGTTCAGCGGTCCTATGGACAGCCAAACTCGTAATCCGGCCCTGAGGCATAAAAAAATCTACATTCAGATCAAGTACCCCAAAATTTCATTAGCCCACTCAAAAGATCTACAGAAGGCACTTTTTTCTTTTTGGAAAAAAAAATTTTCAAGCTCCACTCCATTACCTCCCTGGCCCATAGGCAGTCCCAGATCCTCTAGTGAATCTAGTTTTACACCGTCCTCGTCTATTGTCACATCCTCCGCCTCTTGGGTCACCACTGCATCCCCGGCTTCCAACCAGGCCCTCAGCACCTTTTGCAGCTCCACCTTCTTGGTGAAGCCCCTCATGGAAATTTCAAACCCCTTGCGGAAAGATTTCCACTGGGCCGCAGTGTAACTGTCTAGCTGGACCAGCTCACACTCCCTGGTTGCAGGTGCAGATATAGCTGTAAGACCTCCAGCAAGAAACATGATTTTAGAAAAAGCAAAAATGGCAATCAGGGAATATTGAAAAATTTAAAATGTCTATCAGAGAGAGTAGGGAAAAAATGCCAATTAGGGTCAGAGACATTTGATTTGAATTGGTCTTAGATATGGATAGCAGTGTACACCAAATAACTGTGAGTCACTGTACAAACACAAAGTCCTATCCTCAGCACTTCTCGCTAATGTTAGAAATTAGGTCTCTAGTTGGCAGAAGTATGCACCCTGACCAAGTAGGAACAACGATCTTAGTCACAGTAAGTCAAATACACATCCTTAATTAACCTGTGCTCACCCTCTGGTAGCTTGGCACAGAGCAGGCAGGCTTAACTTAAGAGCCAATGTTTATAGTATTTGTGCAACACTTATTACAAATTACAGTAAAACTGTGAAAAACACAACACAGAAATAATCTAGACCTTGATAGAGAAATAAAGCTTAATTTAGTGAACAAAACAAGACCAAAACAACATCAATCCAAGAAGTACAACCTAAGTTATGAATTTTTAAATAATATCTTGAAATACAGAGCAGAAAGTGCTAACTGGAGCTATCTGGCAGTGCTTAACCGGGTCAAATCTTAACAGTCAAGCCGACCGCATTGGAGTGTGGGTCTGATACAAGAGGCATGCAGAGCCTGCTGAAAATAGTACCTTCAGAGAAGAAATGTTGATATTGAGGAGCAACTGCGAGTGCTGATGCTTCATCGTGGATCCCTTGGATTGTTGACGATCCATCGTCGTTGAATCATCGACGATGAAGGCCATACATCTTCGTCGACTCGCACACCGGTTTTCTAAAAGTGGCGATGCGCTGCCGTCGAGAAGAATGCACAGGTTCCAACCGGTGCAAAGTAGGCATGGATTTTGCTTGGATTTTGATGCTGCAGCACAGGAAAACCCACTTCCAAGGGCCCAGGACTAGGTTAGTTCCACTTGGCGGGGTAGGGCTCCCAGATGCCGGAGTCCAGGTGCTGGTTGGTGAGTTGCAGGCAGTCTTTGATGTCACTGAGACTGCAGAACAGGAGGCAAGCAGGCAAGCCCTTGGAGTCACTCTGGGTTCAAGTGGTGTAAGTGCAGTCCTTCTCACCCAGGCAGAGAGGGTAGCAGGCCTTGTCAGCACAGCAGAAAAGCAGTTATTATAGAGCAGTAGTCCAGCAGAGTGGCAAGTTCCTAAGCAGCAAAGCAGTCCTTCATCCTGGCAAAGTATCCACAGGTCCAGAAGTGTACTGATTTGGTAAGGTCAGAAGTCCAGTTCTTAATTCCAGTAGTGCCTTTGAAGTGGGGGAAACTTCAAAGAGGGGCTTTTAAGTACACACAGGTCCTCCCTGTCCTGTAGTAGCTCCAGACACACTACATGGGGGTATGTAATTCTTTGTGTGGGGACACAAACAGCCCTATTCTGGTGAAAGTGTCAGCTCCTCCCTCCCATCCAGCCCAAGAGGACCCATTAGCCTGGTGATGGGCCAACAGGAAGTGAATGGACCATCGGGCACACCTCAGCTCCCTTAGTATGTGACATGTATTGGAGACAGGCAGAAGGCACTCAGGGTTTAATAGTAGAAGAATGCCAACTAAAAGAGGCATTTTAAAGTTGTAATCATATATCCAACTTTACTAAGAGGATTTATCATTACAAGTCCATAGGTAACAAACATTACTGTTCTACTCCTTCTCAATCAGGAAATACACTTAATAACTGTATTATGAAATCCATTAAAAAGTGTATTAAGGAATCCCCAATGTTAACCAATGAGAGGGGTAGGCCTCACAGTAGTTAAAACCAAATGTGGGAGATTTTCCCTGCCAGGCTATGTAAAACTAAAAAGTATATGTCCTGACTTTTACTTACACAGCACCCTGCCCTATGGGCTACCTAGGGCCTACCATAGGGTGACATACATAATAAAAGGGGAGTTTAAGGCTTGGCAAGGGTTTTTAATGCCAAATCAACATGGCAGTGAAATTGCACATACAGGCTCTGCAGTGGCAGGCCTAAGACATGTTTACAGGGCTACTTAAGTGGGTAGCACTATCAGTGCTGCTGGACCACTAGTAGAATTTAATTTACAGGCCCTGGAGGCAAGATGGCGGCGGTGTGCTAGACCGCTGTGAGATGTCTCTCTGACCAGTGCTGGTAGTAAGGGAAAATGCGGGACGAGAGCTACGCTATGAACCTGAAGTAATGCCGGATTAAGCAGTTTGTGCTTCGACTGATGCTTGCCTAGTGAAAGGAACAGCAACAATTTAAAAAAAAAAGAAAGGGAAATCGTCAGAGGCGGGAAAAGAGACATGGAAGCGGCAAGTACTCGTAAATCCACTGTGGCGACAAGCGAGAGGAGGGCTGTTCTGCAAACTCAGCTCTCCTTTTTTACCTCTTTAATTGGTGTTGCGGTGCTACGGCTACTGAGTGGCTTGTCGTCAGCCAAGCACTCTCGAAATAACAATCAGTTAATGGTTACCTGCCTGACTGGTAGATCCTACACCGAAGGTATGGCTCCGAAGAATCCTGCTGCAGTGGCGGCCGCGGCCGCGAAAACCAGGGCAGCAAGGCAAGCGCTTCGTGATCGGGAGCTGGTGGTGAAGCGAGGCGGCGTTGTGGCTGCTAGTGGTACCGAAGCGGGAGTCTCTGACGCGGAGCATACGCCGAAATCAGCAAGGTCGGCAAGGCAGGCTGAAACTACATCTGGACCCTCAGTGGTGGAGCTGCTCCGTAGAGCCCCGGGTGTATCCTCAGTAAAAACTCCTCTAAAGCCTCCTGCGGCCGGTGGTGAGAAGTTACAGTCGGCGGCAGTGATTCTGTCAAGCAACTTGGAAGAGGCGGCAGCTGGAGGCGATGCACCGGAGCGGAATGGAGAAACTGAAGGCATTGCTACATCTGAGTCTACCTCCACGGAAGCTCCGGCACTTGAAAATACATCAGAGGGTCCAGAAGTCACTCATGCACCTGAAAAGGATACATTTGTCAAAGGTATGACCCCCTAAACAATACTAACTGATTCCCCCAAGACTCTTTTGCCACATACTCTAAAGGGCTTAAGCTGTTTGTCTGCTACCTCTGCCACGTCATCCGAGTTGGGGGTTCAGGCTTTAACACAGACAAAAGCATCCTCTTCGGTGGTAAGTGACCCCGGGGAGGTTATCTCTGTATCTCTTACACCTGCTGTCTTGGGGGCACAGGCAGTAATGGAAAAAACTTTGTTGGTTTGCGGCTCTGGTGATTCTGGGGAAGCCTCAGTAGATATTCAGGAAATAACTGAGAATGTTGAGACTTGTGAGGGAAGCTTAGATGGGAAAGAATCATGTACAAAAAGTGCAACAGTTTCTGAGATGCTTGAAGCTGGTAAGGATCCCACAGACTTTTTTTCATTTTCTGAGGATGCTGACTGTTCGGAGGATACTGAGGAGGGCCTCGGGGGTGACACCGAGTCCAACGCTACCACTGACAGTGGTCAGATCCTGAAAACTAATGACCCAAGGGGGAATCGGAAAACTGTTTTAAAAAAGAAAAAGAACCACCACGGTGCATCAGACCTGACCTGGGATTATTCTCCTTTAATCCAATCCGTAAATTAAAATCAGGCACCTCACACCGCTAGCGCTTAGATACCTCGGGGTGATGAGGCGCTTTATAAAATTATAATAACACATAACATAACACCTCCCGTCCACTACCACTGGACCACCCGGATCAGTCAGGGCTACTCTGACCACAGTGATGGACACGGTATTGCAGGCTATCGCCTCCCATCGTGAAGAAACATCGAAAGATGGGCGCAAGGCACAGGAAGCCATTCATAAAGTTCAGGGTGTGGTACGCAAACTAACTAAAACAGTGGGCACTTTTAATGAACGTATGACCGAAATGGAGACCCGTATATTGTCCAATGAGGAGCCGCTGCAACCCAAGAACGAGTTGACTCCCATGAGGCCGAATTAGAGGACGTCAGGTGGAAGTTAGAGGATTGTGAAAATCTCCTACGCCGAAATAACTTGCACGTCCTTGTCATCCCGGAAAAAATTGAGAGCGATGATATCCGTGCCTTCATTATACAACTTTTCCGTGATACGCTCCCTGAGCTTTCCACTTGGAACTGGGACCTGGAAGTCCAACGCGCCCATAGAGTACCATTGAAACCTGCAGCAAAAACAGGGGGGGAATCCCCGTGCGGTTTTAGTATACTTTGGGAATTTTCTTCTTAGACAGGCTATCTCTGATAAAGCTAGGCCGGAAGCACGACATAATAGAGATTCTATCTCATATTTCGTACGACCAGACTTCTGCTAAGTTACTGTGGAAAGGAGATGGCGTTTACGACAACTAATTAAGCCATTTTTGGAGAAGAAGGAGCAGGCGTACCTCAACAATCCAGCTAAATTGAAAATAATATTCGGAGGGCAAACAAGATTTGTTACATCTGAGATTAAGGCGAAAGAGTATCTAGACAGTCTGAATTAACTAACTATAGAACATGGAGAGTGGTGGGGGCAGGAGGAGGATAGCATTGTTATTTTATTTTTCCATCTTATTATTGGCTGGATGGATATTTAGATTCATCTATACAGATTATGTCCGATAAAATAACAAGGTTACCCTGACCATTACTTAAAATGGAAAAGCCTTGTGGGTAGATTAATGGAGTAGGTATATGGGACACTATATTATATGATTACATGATTATGTATATATATATATTATATTATATCGTATTATGTGATTATATGATTATATGATATGATATTATAGGACATAGTCTCAAAGACCAATGTTGAAGAGTATGTCCCTTTATTATCTTCTTTTTTTTCTTTCTATCCATCCTCCCTGCCCTCCCTGTCCCCTCTCTTTCTCATTTTTGCCTTCCTCGTTTTTCCTGGATTGTTGTTCTTTGGTTCCTTCTCGTTTCTGCATTGTAATGTTTTTCTTTTGGATGTTTTCTTTTTCATTATTTAACACTGCTGCGCACTGGTTAGGGAACATTTCTCCATCACTACAGACTCTAACAGAGTCTTATTGCCTTTTTTTGTGGGTTGAGGGGGGTTGAGTTAGGGGGGTGGGGGGGAGGAGTGCAAAAAAATAAAAAGAGCAAGCTCAAATACTTAAGAGACATTATAAAGTTTGTAACAAATAATGTCCAATTAGTGGTAATAAAGTTGAAATTTAAATTGTGGGTATGTTTACTTAGGCGAATAATGTTCTACAGTGGTACTGCTGGTATGAGCGCTGAATGTGTACGATGAGGAAGTTAAAACTCTGTTGTTGGAACATCGCAGGTCTGAATGATAGGGCTAAAAGGGTACAATTATATCAGACAATTCGTCAAGACTCCTATGATGTCCTGTGCTTGCAGGAGACCCACATTTCGGTGGGAGATAAAGAGCTGCTAAAGATACCTGGCTATAATATCCTTGCTACAACAACGCAAACGTCCAAAACACGTGGGGTTGCTATCTTAGCAAAAACCTTCTTGGGCCAACCTAGGCGTAGATTAGTCGATCCCCACGGTTGATGGGTTATAGTACAACTTGACCTAGGTATTACCATCTGCTCGGTCTATGGGTCAAATGTAGACGACCCCCAGATATTTCAAGACCTTGAGTTAGAACTGGCATCTTGGACAGGCTCATTAATTATTTGCGGAGATTTTAATGTAGTGTTGGGCGCTACACTGAATAGTCAATCATATCAGAATTATAAAGGGCGTAAACCTAAGGTTTATAGGGCAGTAAGACAACTTATGGATAGCCATAACTTAATTGATGTTTGGGATTTGAAGAACGGGAATGACCCCGGTTATACATAGTTTTCCTTTCCCCACAATAAGTATGTCAGGATTGATTATATTATGGTATCTATGGAAAACGCTACTATGTCAACGATAGCTAAGTCTCCCAAAACATTATCAGACCACAATGCGCTTATTTTTACTTTTGATATTACCAGCTAAAAGAGACCCTACTATCAGTGGTCATTTGATCGAAAGCTCCTGGTGAACACTGAGTATATAACTCATAAAAGGAATTTTTTTAATATAATCAGTATAGCGCCCCCAGACTTGTGGTCTGGGACTGCTTTAAAGCAGCTTTAAGGGGAGAGACCATTGCCTTTGTTGCTAAACGCAAAAAGAACCAGGATAATGTAAACCAACAACTTAATTTGGAGTTAGCAAGTTTAGAGGCACAACACGCCACCCAGATACATCGTGGGGAAGAAAGTCAGAGTACCTTGCGGAAAATATTAGTCCTAAAACAGAGATTAACAGTGCCTTAACACAAAAAGCAGCTGAGACTTTCCAGGTAAATCAAAGAAACATCTATGAGAGTGGGGAAAAAGTTGCTCTTCGTACACGACAGAAACAATCTCATAATACTATACAAACTATTGAGTCTGAGGGGCAGAAATACACCTCATCTGCGGATATTGCAGGGGCTTTCCAATGCTACTACCAAAAACTGGTAACAGATAAGAAAAAATGTCTAACTAATTGGCTATTACACGCGGAGTTAACTAGGACAATTGATGACTTAGTTAAAGAAGATCTTGATAAGGAAATCTCAATTACCGAAGTTGAACTGGCACTTCTAGAGCTAGCTAATGGGAAAGCTGCCGGCCCAGACAAAATCCCGTTGGACCTTTATAAAATACTTGGGAAGCAGATATTGCCCTATTTATTAGATTTGTTTCTTGGAGTCCAATATCATGGTATACCACCTGAATCATGGAAAAACACAAATATAGCCATCTTCCCCAAAAAAGGAAAGCCTCCTGAGCTTCCATCCTCATACCGCCCTATATCGCTTATAAACTCTGATTCGAAACTTTATGCCAAGATTCTCGCTAACCGGCTCAGCTGGGTCATTGAACATCTGGTCTCCCCGTGGCAACATGGCTTTATTCCCGGTAAGGGTACGATAGATCATACCCGGAGAGCCATTTCCCTTTTTGACATCATGGGAGCCACGGGGGGAACAATGTCAATGATCCTGCTTGATGCCGAGAAGGCCTTTGATCGAGTGTCTTGGCAGTTCCTGTGGGGTGTTTTGGAATTAAATAACTTTGGAGAGGGTCTTATTAAATCTATCAAAGCACTCTATGTAGATCCTAAGGCCAAACTCACCATAGGCGGTATCGAGTCAGAGTTTATTAATATCCAAAGGGGCACTAGACAGGGGTGCCCGTGCTCCCCAATATTGTTCGCCCTCTACATTAACCCTCTAATATTAAAACTACTTACCTCTACACTAATAGAACCGGTGAAAGTTGGTATATTTAACACTAAAATTTTAGCCTATGCCGATGACGTGACGGTATTAACATCTAACCCCGCTGAGGCAATTCAAGAGATAGAGCAAACCACCCAGACATTTGGCTCCTATTCAGGGTACTCCCTGAATAGTGATAAAACTACAGTGTTATGCACAGGAAATACCTTATTTGAGAGCCCTTATAGAGTCAAACAGGCTACATACCTAGGGGTATGTATATCACCTGATGTTACAGAAATCAACCAACTTAATTATGACCCGCTGGTTAAGAAAATTAAAAAGGATCTCATTAGAGTAAATAACTTGCATTTGTCAATAATAGGTAAGGGGAATTATCTCAAAATGAATACATTCCCAAAAATTCTATATTTATTTCGAGCGATCCCGCTAATGGTCGAGGACAATATTATTAAAGTTTTAGATTCCTCTATGTGTACATTTATATGGAACTATGGGAAGATCAGGAGAGCGTTGCCATTTCTGACATTACCACAGCACAGGGGAGGGTTAGCCATTCCAAATTTGACATTATATCTATGGGCAACTCTCCTTCAACAAATGGCCCCCTTATTTAACACTAAACCTAACTTTGGTCCCATAATAGATCAATATATACCTTCCATCTATGAACTGATATTAGGAGATGAAGCAAGAGGGATGCTATTACGGCAGGTAGAACCGTCCTACTTTAAAAAGATCAAATTTAAGGTTATTATTGATGCATGGAAGATCTGGAAATATGCATCTAAATACCTAGCAATACCAAAATTTACCAAATATACCCCTCTCTGGCATAGCGCGATCCTACCAGCATATCTTAACGATAGCACCTCTCGAAAATGGGAGAAATCAGGGATTGTCACCTTGAGTGATTTCGTTGGCCATGGAGTGACTGCCTCATTTGAGGGCCTACAGCAAAAGTTCTCGATCCCCCCTACTGATTACCTAAAATATATCCAAGTGTATACTAGTATTCGACACTGCTCACCAAAAATTAAATTAGAAAGTATCCCTTTTTTTGAAATTATTGACAGGCAGGCCACTAGGATAGGGACTTTATATGAGATGCTGATTAAAAATCTTAGTGATGATCTGGAGAGTGTTGAGAGAGGATGGGCAACAAAATTAGATAACCCAAATGTAGATATCGACACTTCTCTGATCATGTCCTCCAAATTATTTTTAGCTTCTAACCTCAAGGCCCAGTATTACAGAACAATTTATGATCTCTATTTTACGCCTTCAAAGTTATATACCTGGGGCCTACGGTCTAATGATCAATGCCCAAGATGTGGCCAGCCTCTAGCGAATCTAACGCATATGTTTGCTGAGTGCCCCAAATTAGATTTAATAAAGAAGATGATCTTCGAATATTGGGCAGAATTTTTTGGGCACAAATTGAGAGCCTCATTGACTGTATATGTTTTAGGTCATGATGACTCTTTGGGGTATAGTAATGAAGAATTAATGTCTGTTTTTATAGGCATGGCAGTGCTTCGAATCATACTGGCTGCTCGCTGGAAAGATCCTGAAGTACCTACCTTCCAAATGTGGTTAAGCCGGCTTCTGGGGATTTACAAACAGGAGCAAGCTATTTACAAAACTAGAGGAAGAAAATCTAGAATTCTTGGTGCCCAGATTTGGGCTCCTATTACTAATTAGTATGAAAATAAAAGAGGTCCTAACGCTACTCGTTAGATAGAACTATGAATTGTATATTCTTACTATGTTATGATATTGCTCTTTTGATTTGATCTTCCTTTGTTGTTACCTTTCTGTAACTTATGATGTCTCTTATGGGCAATAACTATTAGTGTGATTTAATATATATGAATTGATTGCTCTGTTTTTACTGATATATGTATTATGAACTTGCTCAATAAAAAAAAAAATAATAATTTACAGGCCCTGGGCCAACTGTGGTACTCTAAGAAACTAGGCATGTTGGGACCTGGTGTGATAAATAGGACTTGATAGATATATCCTAGGTTGGGGGTTTCTGGTCTGGGCGGTAATGCGGTTCTCTAAATTATAGAGAGAATATGACCTTGCTGTCACAAAAACCTTTTGCTGCCTCCTGGTCAGACATGACCTACGGGCAGAGATCACCAGGGGGGAAGACCTTGATGAATCATCACAACTGGAAGATAGATTTGTTAGACTATTAAATGAGCCATAAAGTGATCTCCCAGCCGTATAGAAAATGAATTCATCACCAGAATCGCTCCTTTAGTTACGAAGTTGCTGTGAGGCAGATCTGGGAGACCTAGCAGACGAGGACTGGCCTTAGCCTTCCCTAAAAAGGTTACAATCAGAACAAGGTTTTCACTTGTCCAATTTAAGATATTACATAGAGATTATATACCCTGTAACACCATGGTCAAGATGGGTAGGAAACCTGACCCAGCCTGGGTACTTTTTTCTATATAATCTGGGATTGGCCAAAGATTCAGGCCTTTTGGGGAACCGTGGTAGCTTGTATGAATAATGTTTGTGGTGGTGATTTGACTCCTTTGGTGAAATGGTGCCTCCTAAATGTGTGGGAGGCTACAGATTTGGGCTGCATGGAACAGATTTGGGTAACCTTTGTCATGAAATATAGCCTGCCCATGAGGGGCAATGTCCGCACCAGTAGTCAGAGACTGGAAATGAGATATGAACTGGTGATTGGTGGCGGAAAAGGTGGTCTACGAAAGTCGTGGTTGCCCCTGTAAGTGGGAGATGATTTGGGGCCAGTGGAATGTGTATAGAGGTAGTCCATGTGCTGCTCCTATGGTAATGTCCTCAGCGACAGACATTACTAGAAATGCTACCATTAATGTACGTCAAGATGAAGGGATATTGTGATACTGAGAATTTTCCTGTCTAGAGCGGGATCATAATGAATGGATTGGATATATTCACTAGGTTCAATTGTACCTACTGTGATGCCTCTATTTTTTTAATGTTTTCATGTACCCAGTAAACAGATGTTATAAATAAAGATAAAAAATACCTTGAGCATTTTGTATAAGGGCAAAGTTAATTATGCAAACTGTTATTTGTTTTGCTCGTTCTGCAACAGAGCTATCACAATAGCAAAAACAATAGTGGCCTGAATGGTCTTTGGCTTGGTAACATGACTGCTGTTTATTACATAAACAATATTAATCTTTTGTTAAGGCAGAGTAGCATTTCACTGGCTCTGAGAGGTCTCGCCCATGCCGGAATTCCTGCCCAGCTGATTCCTGTTTACCTCTGCGAGGGACGCTGCCCAGCTGTCCACCAAGACAGGCGTCCTGATGATAACACCTACCCGCAGGTAATGGGGAGTTAAATCACCTTACAGGGATTTGAGAGATTCACCCACCCTAGACACTAGTTTAGGGAGCGCTAGGTAGGAGATACTATACAACAGTACAAATATGCAAGCGCATACTCTCTGTTTCCTTCTAGTGATTATCACAGTGCACAATTCTTATACAAGAATCAAAATGCTTCAGTACATATTGTTTCGCCTAGCTGAGTATTTCTGGTGTATCTCTTTGGTTATGCATGAGTAACCAAACAAAAGGTTTCTAGATCTGTTACCATGATTTCTTTGGAGAGTCAGGGTTGTCAAGTTCTCAGGTTGCTCATTCCATTTGTTACATGGTCAGGGTTAGGGTACAGAAGGTGTCCTGTGAGTTAGCAGGACTACAGGTCAACATATCCTGAGTGTGTGCATGGAATCAGTCTTGTACAATCCTGACATTTATGTTGTCCAACAACTGCACAGTTTTTACTGGGAAAGTATAAGCCATATGACAGCAGTTGTATGGACAGAAAGTCAAAGTGATACACTATAATCTAAAATCTCACATTGTTTTTTAGAAATAAAACAACACTGATTCGGGGGGCGTGGCCAGCCAGGCAGCATGGCGGGCGTAACTTGCTAGAGCTCCGCTAGCGAGGCCCTAATTTATCCTGTACTGCCCCGGGAAGTGTGCAGCGAGTGTGTCGGCGACCAGCGGAGTGATTACGGGATCGCCTGGGGACCCCTCCGGTGCTGCAGGAGCCGTGTGGCGAGACCGGGGAGCCGAGAAATCGCCGAGGGAAAGGAGCAGCGGACGGCCGGGGAGAAGGCGCGAAGATAGGTCGGGACCCGGAGAGGCCGGGGCCCGCCTCCGACGGCGTGAGTGGCGTCTGACGGTGACCGGAGACACAGAGAAGGACCGAGGAGGTGCTGCCGGGGCCCCTGTGAGAGGCGTCTGACCTGATAGCCGCGCTATCGCCGGTGCGCTGAGCGGCGGAGCCCTGCGGCGCCACTGTGCGGGACTGGAGGGCGAGCCGCCATCTTGTAGCCGCCTGGACGGTGCGGCGGGGGCGCAGACTTCACTGTTGTGGAGCCTGAAGTTCCGTGCTGTGGGGTGAGGAGCCCACTACTTGGTGTCTGCGGGGAGCGGAGCTGAAGTGCAGCGAGCGGCGGCCGCGGGCTACTGGGGCCCTTAGACGGAGGGAGGACGGGAGCAGGTCCGGATCCATGCGGAGGAGATAAGAGGCGCCTTGCCGCAACGGACGTGACAGGCGAGTTGGGCTGAGGGAGCTGGAGGCGGCTGGCGAGGGGGTGTGACCAGCGCTACCCTGTGTGGTTCAGGTGGCGGTGATACGCGGGCACCACTTTGGGGCCCCGCGCTGTGAGGTCCCCCGGAGACACGGCCCCCCCTCGGTGAGGCCCGCCCCCCCTCCACCTGCAGCGCGCCGACCCTCGGACTCAGAGCACTACCGAGCAGAGGAGCCTACTTGGCCTGCTGCCCCGGGACTTCCTTGGCTACTGCAGAGTGGGGGGCTGGCCTGGGAGGGGCCCTGGACAGGCCGCTGCAGCTGCCCATAGCAGAGGCCTTCTACAGACCAGCCATAACTGCCTCTGTGTGGCCTTGCCTATTGCGTAGTGGGTAGGGCCCTTGCTGCTGGACTGGTGCCCATTAGTCCTGCCTAGCTGCATAAGCCCGGGACCCCTTTGGCGACTGCAGGCAGCAATCCTTGGGAAGCGACGGAGAGGCAATTTGCGGACGATACGCGCGGCCGCCTACAGACGGCCGGGAGTGTGACTGCAGAGCGACCCACTACTGGCTGGTACGGAGACGGACCTCGCTCCCCGGGGACAAGCGCCCGTCTGTGGCGGCTGACAGTGAGTGGCCGTGAGGGTGGATGCCCACAGCGCAGCAACTTGCTATGGGCAGGCTCATGGACAAGGCGCAACTGCGACAGCCCGACACGACGCAGGACCAGAGGAGGATGGCCCTGGACCCAGCGGCTGCACTGGCGGCCAAGATGGACTCAGTTTTGGCGGCGGTGGAGCACATTGGAACGACCCTAGAGCAAACCAAGTCGTCACTAGAGGGACGGATAGATAAGGTGACATCGGACTTCACCCTGCTGCACGCGAGCCACCGTAAGCTGGTGGAGACCGTCACAGAACAGCGCCAGGCGGTACAGGAGAAACAACCGGTGGTACGTAGTCACGCCGCGGCTCTGCAAGATCTGATGGATAGGGTCCATGAACTAGAAGACCGTGCCGAGGACGCGGAAGGGCGCTCTCGGCGCAACAACGTCAGAATGGTGGGCCTGCCGGAAGGAGAGGAAGGGACAGCACCTGAGAGGTACACGGAGGCGTGGCTGAGGACAATCCTGCCGACAGGAGTGCTGTCCCCGCAGTTCGTGGTGGAAAGGTCGCACAGGGTGCCCGCACAAGCCCGGAGGGCGGGAGCTCGACCCCGCCCGTTCCTCTTCAAGCTCCTCAACTACAGAGACCGGGATGCGGTACTCCGAGAGACTCGGAAGATGGGCGATCTCCAGGTGGGCAACAGTCGTGTAATGCTCTTCCCGGACTACACCGCAGCGACCCAGAAGAGAAGGGGGTCCTACATGGCAGTGAAGAAACAACTCAGGGACCTGGAACTCCCCTATTCACTGCTCTTCCCATCACGGCTGCGTGTGGTCGCGAAGGAGGGCACGCGCTTCTTTGACACCCCGGCGGAAGTCTGGGACTGGCTGGAGGAGTCCGGGCAGTGGTCGGGGACGCGACCGGAGGCCCCAGAGGGCGGCGGATGGCAGGTGCAGCGCTCCAGGAGACGGAGAAGGAAGAGGGGGGCCGGTCGGGGAGCGAGACTGGGACAGGCGGCACCCAGCCCGGAGAAAATTAGGCAGGAGCGGCAGGAGGCACTGGAGGCGGTCGCGACACTGGGAGCGGGGATAGGACATGACAGACCAGAACATGGACAGCAAAATGGTGCCGCAGCTAGCGGATCCTCCTCGCCATCCACGATAGTGTCAGACGACGCTCTACAGACGGAGGTGACGCCCCAGACAGCGGACTACATTGTGTGACAGCTGTGGACCCCACATTGGTTTACTGCACACTGGTGATCTGTGCAAATTCCACTATATCCTTTGACTACCTGATATAGCACATTGTTGGACAACGCTGCCCCCCTGGGGTAGCCCACGTATGCCGACACAGTACTTGAACATGCTGACGCACTGCGGACACACAGCTGTGCTTCCCGTTCGGCCATGAGACACTACACACACGCGCGAGCCGCTGCTTGTGGGGGACTCGTACAAGCCGACACACTCTACTGTTGGGGACAACTGACCACATCTCAACAGGGACGGGCCTTGTGGAGGGAGCCACAGATAACACTACTGACTGCGCGTTCCCCAAGCGCACACACATTGCGCTCGCATTACGCTAGGTAATAGTTTGGTTGATCAGTCTGGACGCACTCTCTGTTGGGGGTACGCCCATAAAGTTATGAAGTTAGCTTCAGTTCATATGTTCCAGATGCGGCACTCAGCGCCTCCTGACCGAGGGCCCACCCCCAGGCCCCACAAGATAGGCCCCCAGCCCCCCCGGGCGAGCGCGTCACACCACCGTTCATGGCGTGCACTAACATCATGACTTGGAATATCCGAGGCATGCACACCCCGTCGAAACGATACTCTGTTTTTGCGTATATGCAGCGCCACCGCACAGGGATTGCACTCCTCCAAGAAACACACATGTCTAGAGTGGAGTTAGAGAGGCTTCGCAGGCGATGGAGGGGACAAATATATGGCACGGCCTATTCAGCGCATGCACAAGGCACTCTGATCTGGGTGAAGGCAGGTGTCCCCTTCGCACACATAGACACGCAGGTAGACGCGAAGGGCGATACACATTTGTGAGGGGGAGGCTCAACGGGCAAGAACTGTTGCTGGGCTCCATTTACGCCCCTAACACGGAGCAGCCTGCCTTCCTGGCGTCTTTAAATCATGTCCTTCAGCAGTATGCGGGCCTGCCTTGGTTAATCAGGGGTGACTATAATATGGTGCTGGACACGCAATTGGACCGATCATACCCGCCCCTGCGCGCAGCGGCAGCGACCTCATTGGCGCAGCCCCTTAGAGACTGGCTGACTCACTGGGGCATCCAAGACCTCTGGCGTACACAACATCCCACAGACAAAATCTACTCCTACTACTCGCCGGTGCATGGCCTACATGTTCGACTAGATAGGATAGTAGGCTCCCAGTCACTGCTCCCGCTCATAACCAAGTCGGAACACTTAGGCAGGACGCATTCGGACCATAACCCCCTGTTCTTCCAAATTAGCTGGGTGGCTGATAGATCCCCGGTGCCCACATGGCGACTGCAGGCGGCTGCGCTAGAAGATACGGAGTTCAGATCATCCCTGAGTAGCTCCATTCTCTCCTACTTTGAGGAACACGGCGGCACAGCGAGTGACACTAGGGTGGAGTGGGATGCCCATAAGGCAACCATACGGGGACACTGCATAGGGACCGCGTGGAACATCGCGAAAGCAGACAGAGCAGGTCCCTTGCTAGCCTGGCTGGTACAGGCCACGGAGCGCAAGACGCCGATTGGCGCCATTCGCTTGGATGACGGTACTGTGGTACACACACAGCGCGAAATACACCAAGCGTTCACTGAGCACTACCGGGGCCTTTACAAAGCCCGAGGCACCGGCCGGGTCAATGCGGTGGTTGACTTCTTAGGGTTGGTTACATTACCCAAGGTCACCGACGCACAGAGGGAGGAACTCGGTGCCCCGCTTACGCTTGAAGAGGTTGGTGACGCGATTCAAGCATTGGCGACCGGGAAAACGCCGGGGCCAGACGGCCTACCGGCTGAATACTACATGGCGAACAGAGAAGTCCTGTCACCATTACTGCTCCAGATGTATCAGGAGTCGATAACTGAGGGCAGACTTCCGCCCTCGTTGAGAGAAGCGTTTTTAGTGTCCCTGTCCAAGCCTGATAGAGACCCACTGTCCATGGGCTCATATCGCCCACTGGCGATGCTCAATACGGACTATAAAATATTGGCCAAGATGCTTGCTGAGCGACTGGCGCCATTAGTCCCACATCTGGTCCATCCGGACCAGAACGGTTTTGTGCCGGCGAGGTCCACATCCCTGAACATTAGAAGGTATTTTTGAGTGGCGACGGAGGCGGCGATGGTGTGGCCTAGAGCAGGGTGCCTGATACTAGACCTGGAAAGGGCCTTCGATAGTCTTGAGTGGGGGTACCTCCGAGCGGTGTTGGAGGCATACAAGCTGGACAGAGGCTTCCTGGAGATGGTGGGGCTTCTGTACCGGAACCCTGTGGTCCGCGTTCGACTGGGGCCATACGTCTCGGAGGAGGTGACGATAGGCAGAGGCACCCGACAGGGTTGCCCTCTGTCGCCGCTGCTCTTTGCGCTAGCCATTGAGCCTCTGGCGGCAACCATGAGGCAACTGCTAGCTGATGGGATTCCGTTGGGCGATGGCGTGCATCAGGTGTTCCTGTATGCGGACGACCTCTTGGTCTTTGTCAGAGATGTGAATAGTATGCCGGACCAGCTTACCCCACTACTGAGCCGATTTGCCGACCTCTCGGGGCTCCGAGTTAATGCGGGTAAGTCCTGCCTTTACGCCTTCAATAGCGAGGCGCGAGATCCAGAGTACAGCCTGCACGGCACAAGAGTGCAATGGCGCGCGGATACGTTCAAATACCTGGGGATCCAGATATACCGACGGCCGGCAGGCCTGATGGACGGAAACTTAGGCAGAGCGGTTACGGCGCTCAAGGCGTAGATGGGCTTCTGGTCCACGCTTCCCCTGACAACCACGGGCAGGGTCGCTTTGACCAAAATGGTGATGCTTCCTCGCCTCCTATACTATTTCACGAATCTGCCGCTGTTCGTGCCCGCGGCTTTCTTCTCCAGGCTCAATGGGATCCTGCGTGACTTTGTGTGGGGCGTGTCCAGACACCGACTGGCCCTGGGGAAGCTATTTCTCCCCACAGACAAGAGTGGCCTGGCTGCCCACTGCTTTGAGCATTACTATCTGGCAGCGCAGCTCCAATGGATTGCACGCTGGTTGGCGGACAGGGGCAGAGAGGACACTGCCACAAGGGAGCCGCCTTATACCTTGGAAAGGATCACTGCACTGTTTCACCCATTGGCGGACAGGGCCAAACCTACCCCGCTCCTGCTAGGGGTGGCATACAAGTGCTTTCGTAGGGCACTCTACCTCACGAGGAAAGTGCTTCCGTACGCGCCTGCGGTGCCGCTGGAGGGCTCTCCGGGGGGCGAAGGCGTTCTCACACGTCGCATGCTTGAACAGTGGCAAATGGCGGAGGTGCAGACGTTGGGCGACCTATACCTAGATGGAGCCCTGATCCCCTTCGAGTCGCTGGTTGCAGAGGCTGGGCTTCCCCCTGGGGGATTCCTAATGCATAGATCGCTCACAGCCCGGATGGCGATGAGATGGGGTGACATAACGGAGGAGCCAGCGCAGCATCTGGTGATACAGTACCTTCATGTCATGGGTAGGAGCAGACACCTCATTAAATGGTTTGCTGCGTCCCTACGCTTGCACACAGAGCTGGACCTGGCCCCCCCTTCGCGGGAAGTGGGAGCGGGATATGGGGAGGCCACTGGCGGACAAATAATGGGAACGGATACTCAAAAGTCCGATGCGCATACCCAGAAACATGCGCTTTCGCCAGATCCAGGTATATATCGTCCACAGGGCCTACCTCACTCCGGCTTTAATCAATAAATATTTTCATAGGGTGGACGCATCTTGCCCCCGGTGCGGCGAGCTCGCTGCGGACCTCCTTCACCTACTGTGGCGCTGCCCGCGGCTTAGAGATTACTGGAGGGAGATACATGCCCGGCTTGTGCAATGCACTGGCCGCGAAATCCCTTGTGACTGGCCGGAATTTCTCTTGCACCATTTTAAGCGGTCTCCAACTACCAAAGTGTTGTCCCGCTTTCTGGACCTGGGGATCGTCACGGCGGTGAGACTCCTGACAAAGCGGTGGAAAGCAGGGGAACCACCCAGTGTGCAGGCGTGGACCCTCTCCCTGTTCTCGTGGGGCCACGCGGAGTGGACCGCTATTAAGAGAGAGGAAACGGTAGGACTCCGCAAAGAACCCATGGCGGACTGTTGGGAGGACATGCTCAAGACCCTGCAGGCAATAGGGACTGACACGGCTGAGGAAGGGGCTGAGAGTATAGACGGCGGAATGGCTAACCGTGGTGAGGGGCGCACAGAGGCCATCACTAACAGCAGCAATGGCAGCAGCAGTGCTGACAACAGCGCGCAGATGGGAGCCCACAGCCGGAGCGCGGCGAGGGTGCAATAGACAGGGGGAACACATAAGTGCCAAGAGCGGAGGGCAGTGGAGTGGGGGGTGCGGGAAGCCGGTTGGACAAGATGAGAGAATAACTATGCATGTACTGACTGGAAGGGGGGGAGGGGGACCTCGGGAAGGAGAAAAGGGGGATTGATTTGTTTTGTACCCAGATGACACAGCCGCATCTTGTTATCACTGTTTATTGCAAATGTTTTGGTTGCAACTGAGTTATGTTTACAGGACATGGCACTCCGTGTGGAGAGGAGACGCAAAGACTTGCACAAACTATGGCCATGCACGAAGGCCCGGGACTCAGTCGCCTGACGCATATGCCACAATATAGTAGCGTCTAACTAGCGAATGGTGATGTCGGTGTACTGATAGCAGAACACTGGGATAAATGTTTGTTGTGCATGATGCGTACAATGTGTTATTGAAAATGACGATGATAAAAATGCCAATAAAAAAGAGTTGACAAAAAAAAACAACAACACTGATTCCTTATCATCCTCTGTCATTAGACTGGTTCCAGAATTTTTTTCTATGAAGTCCCCTTGCGCATCAGTAGGTGGCGTCGCTCGACTCCACGTCGGCATCGTCCACACCGTAAGTGACATGGGTGGCGCCTATATAGGTTCCACCCCAGCACGCTGACCTCAGTTCCTTCTTTTGTGAGCCATCAAAACGGGTCCAGATTGTGCCCCCCAAGTCATTTTTTGACTGTTTTTTTTCTACATTTTTGTCAACACTTCAACTAGTGTGCCTTTTTTCTACCACTTTTATGGCTATGTCTAGAAGAAACCTGTCGGTTTTAAGACTTGTGTTGCCTGTCACAGGCAAATGTCTGTGACAGATCCCCACTTAGTTTGAATTTGGTCTTTGGTGTCAGATCACAACTCCAGCACCTGTACGGACTGCAAGAATTTAAGAAATTTGGTTACTGGTTGAAGGGAGTGAAACTCTACTCAAGCGGCAACCACAATCCTTGCCAGTGTGATGTCGCTAGCAACTTCCAAATTAACCTGTGACCGACCCTTTCGTAGTTTGGCAAAGAGCAATCTTGCTTTACTTAGAGGCAATGTGTGAAGTATTTATGCTGCACTCCAAACGGTAATAAGGTGAAAACACAACACAAGGAAAATCCCACACCAATTTAGAAAAACAGAGTAAATTGTAATAAGTAAATTAAGACTGAAACAGCAAAAATACAATCTGTAGAATCGGAGATATGCAATTTTAAAGATTCAAGTGAAAGTAGCGCCAAAAAGCACCAAGAATAAACTGTGGTTATCTGGTCACGCCAGACCGGGACAAAATCACGAGTTCAGGCACACTGCAATAGAGTGCGAACCGGCTAGAGGGACCCACTTAAAACAGCGGAACACAATTCATTAGTCCTAGTTGCTAAGAAATGCTGCTTCCTGCATCGAGGATGCTTCATGCAGCAGAGGTGATGTCAGGCCCAGGCGAGGAGATGCATCGCACATCAGCAGCTCTGGGGAGCTGTGAAGTGCAATACGATATCCTTGAGTGAAGATGCGTCACACTGTGGTGGTTGTGATAGGCTGTGTTGGGTGATGCGATACCCATGCGTGTAGATGTGACATGCAGCAGCCGTGCTGATGAGCTACAATGGGTAATACAAAGTCCTTGCATTGGAGAAGTCTGCACAGTAGACTTGATGTGTTGGTTCAGAGGGCGAAGCATCGAGCAGCAAAGGCAATGTGCCTGATCAGCGGGAGATGCACCGTGCCGCAGAGAAGATGGGTTTGTTCTGCTGAATCCACAGATGGGCTGGCAGAGCACCTTAAGGCCCACTTCCAAGGGTCCAAGACTGGGGTGGCACCACTTAGGAGGGCAAGACTAATGGATGTTACAGCCCAGCTGCTTGGTTCAAGGTTGTTGGAATCCTATTCTGTCCCATAGGATTCTGATTAGGAGGCTAGCCAACTATCCCTTTGAGTCACTCTGGGGTCCTTGGTTTAGAGATGCAGGTCCAGTCCTTCTTATCCAGGCAAGAGGGCAGCAGGTCAGCTGATTGGCAGTCCTTTCAGCAGCTCAGCAGCGCAGCAGCCCTTCTTCCTAGCAGAGTCCACAGGTCCAGAAGTGTCCTAAACAGTTGGGATCTGAGGTCCAACATTTATAACTGGAGCCCACTTTGAAGTGAAGGAAGCTTCTAGGGGTTTCCACCCCACTGAGGTGTCAGACATCCCCTACTTCCATGTGCTGGCCCAAGCTTGTTCGGGGTCACATAAGACCAATGTCAAACCCTTTGTGAGATGCACAGGCACTGTGGCAGCCGGCACGGATTAAGGGTGGCGGGTGGGGGGTGGGGGTGGGTGGGGTAAGGGGGTGTTAAAAAAGAAAAAGCATACCAGTCATTCCCTTGGGTAGGTTCTGTTCAAACCTTCACACTTTTAAAATCCATTATTTACCTCAGTGGGGCCCAGAGTGCAGAGCTGATAATTTTTTCCTTTTTTCCTTCATTTGCTGTGCTGCAACAGGCGTGGACACAGTTCCCACCAGCAGCCTCTCTCCTTCGTGATGGTGCATTCCTCCACGACAGGGGATGCCGTGTTAATTTATGTTTGCAGAGGCCCAGAAGCTTTTGAGGAAGCACACGACAGCAAATGAAAATCGAGAGGTTTATTTAAACAGATGAACCAGCATATGCATTCCAGTAAAGATTCATAGCGCCTGACGCGTTTCAAGGCTCCTTCCTTTCTTCAGAGGCGACTTACAGATTGTGAATGTTTTCCAGAAAGGAGAGACGCCCACTGCTGTTTGGCGGGCCTGTGCAGAAACCAAAGAGGAGTCGGCACTGGGGAGGCAGTATGACGACGCCATCCCTGTGCTGTCATTATGTTCGTGTTTCGGCAGTTAAAAAGCAGGACAGACTTTTCAGCATTGACTGTCATCAACCCACTGGGGTTTGAACTTTGCTTATATTTTGTGCACACAAGGCAGACCCACTTGGTGAAAACCTTGGCGTACTACGAGAACCAGAAGGCCATGCGGCCACGCCCACTGGGGCAGGTACTTTAAATAGACGTGCGCTAGATATCCTGCTTTGTTGTTCATAGCATTCGAGCCACTGAAGAAAGGAAGGGTGATTCCTGAAACGCATTTGGCTATCTTAACGAAGCGCTGCCAGTCATGCTGTTAATCTGTTTGCAAGCTGCAGAAGAGAAATAAAAACGAACGAAACTTACCTGCCTGTGGTGTCTCTCCTTGGGGCTACCCTTTGTTGTGGAATTTTAGCTGCTTTGCCAGCCGCGGAGAGACGACCACTGCTGTTTGGCGGGCCTGTGCAGAAACCAAAGAGGAGTCGGCACTGGGGAGGCAGTATGACGGCGCCATCCCTGTGCTGTCATTATGTTCGTGTTTCGGCAGTGAAAAAGCAGGACAGACTTTTCAGCATTGACTGTCACCAACCCACTGGGGTTTGAACTTTGCTTATATTTTGTGCACACAAGGCAGACTCACTTGGTGAAAACCTTGGCGTACTACGAGAAGCAGAAGGCCATGCGACCACGCCCACTTGGCAGGTACTTTAAATACATGTGCGCTAGATATCCTGCTTTGTTGTTCATAGCATTCGAGCCACTGAAGAAAGGAAGGGTGATTCCTGAAACGCGTTTGGCTATCTTAACGAAGCACTGCCAGTCATGCTGTTAATCTGTTTGCAAGCTGCAGAAGAGAAATAAAAACGAACGAAACTTACCTGCCTGTGGCGTCTCTCCTTGGGGCTACCCTTTGTTGTGGAATTTTAGCAGCTTTGCCAGCCGCGGAGAGATGCCCACTGCTGTTTGGCGGGCCTGTGCAGAAACCAAAGAGGAGTCGGCACTGGGGAGGCAGTATGACGGCGCCATCCCTGTGCTGTCATTATGTTCGTGTTTCGGCAGTTAAAAAGCAGGACCGACTTTTTAGCATTGACTGTCACCAACCCACTGGAGTTTGAACTTTGCTTATATTTTGTGCACACAAGGCAGACCCACTTGGTGAAAACCTTGGCGTACTACGAGAACCAGAAGGCCATGCGGCCACGCCCACTGGGGCAGGTACTTTAAATACACGTGCGCTAGATATCCTGCTTTGTTGTTCATAGCATTCGAGCCACTGAAGAAAGGAAGGGTGATTCCTGAAACGCGTTTGGCTATCTTAACGAAGCGCTGCCAGTCATGCTGTTAATCTGTTTGCAAGCTGCAGAAGAGAAGTAAAAATGAACAAAACTTACCTGCCTGTGGCGTCTCTCCTTGGGGCTACCCTTTGTTGTGGGATATATATATACATCCAGCAACTGTCAATGCCTTATATGTGACTGAGAGCAAAAGCAGCTGTATATGTGTACTGCAGGATTGTGGTTTGATATATATATAAATATATATATATATATATATATATATATATATATATATATATATATATATATATATATATATATGAGGAGGTTCTTTGCACATTGTCAGCGCGAGTGCCAGAGTCGCGCTTCAAGATGCCCCCACATCGCAAGTTGGCCCTGGTCACGCTGGCTTCTGCTTCGGTGGTGTGTGTTGGTTTCCAGGTGACTGGGAGGGCCGGGCCCACCCCTGGACTCGGGAGGAGAAGAGGCAGTGTTGGAGTCACTTGACTTCACGCCGGGCGAGATGGATTCCCAGACTTGTCCCTGCTGATTGGAACACCGGGACTCGGGGTTGGTGCAGTCTGGAGAGCAGAGGAGGCATCGGCGTTGGAGCAACAAGGTGTTCAATTCCCCGCTAACTGTTTTCAACTACCCCCGCATTTTCACCAGAAAAACACACAGTATTCTGGGACTTGTAGTACTGGCCCACTTGGCGTCTTACATGTTGAATTTGCACCTGTACGAACTTTCGTCTTTTGTGGGGCGGAGCTTATTGACAGCTATTAGGATGGGGTATGATATTTAAATCTTTGATGGTGCCCGCATCCTGTTTACACCATTGGCGCTGAAAAAGGCAGAGAAGAAGCCGAAATGCATTCGCCCTACACATGGTGATACTTTTTTTTTGTTAAATGTCTTTATTGTGTTTGCATTGAGAACATCAATATAAAACCATAATCCCGCTCAAAATCCCCCCTCCCTCCAATCTGACAATACTGCCTTCGTCTGCCTGCACGGTAGTAATGCATCCTTCTAAAAGGTGTGTACACAGCCATTTAGCCAACAACCCGTAATAGAGCAGGCGGCGTTGCACTACGTCTGTAAATCATACTTCTGGTAAGAGACATTCTGCACATCACGCAACAGCAATACTATGGAGCATCTTTGAGTTCTATCCCAGCCACTCTCTCCTGTAGACCACCCCGCATATTTTCACTGTGCAGCCATCTCGGGTCCCTCTTTGCTTGCCAAGTAGGTTTGGTACAAGCCCCAAAAGTTCTTAGGTCTACTCGCAGGGGGCAACAGCTCCCCATAATTTTCAGATTGAGTGCAGCAGTAGAGCATGTCGTGAGCCCAGCGTTTTGGTGTTGGCAACGGTCCTCTCATCCAGCAACAAGCCAGCACCCGACGGGCCACAAGTAAGCCCATGTCTACCAGACGTCTAATCGCCCTCTGCAATTTTTTAGTGTACCCCAAGAGTGCCATCAGTGGATCAGGCGCTATTGCAACCTCCGTCAGCTTGCTAATGTCAGCAAATATCTTGTTCCAAAAATCCCAGACGCCAGGGCACTGCCAGGCGAGATGTAGGAAGTCAGCTTCTGGAGCAGTACACCTCTCGCATCGAGCCGAATCCCTCAAGCCATACCTGCAGAGTCGGGCTGGGGTATAGGACACTCTATTGAGAAATTTGAAGTGGACCAGCCTGCCATTGAGTGATATTTTCTTAGTGCTAGTGCAGCAGTATCGCCATGAATCATCGTCTAGTACGGTGTCCAAGTAAGTCTGCCATGCCAATCCCGCCTTGTTGTATGATTGTCACGAGCTCGCTTGTGTCAGTTTGTATAGGTTGGACAGCAGTTTCCGGGGAGCAGCAGTTTTAATGATGTGTGTAAGCTCTGGGACCTCAGGGGGCTCCGCCATGTCCCTACCCAACAGGTCGCCCATAGCGCTGCACACCCTGTGGAACTGGAATCGTGTCAGGGGTGGGGGCGTGTCGCTGGTGCCCAGTGACTGTTCCCATGTCTTTGCGACCCCTTCGGCGAATAGATCTCCCGCCGGGTTTATGTTCAGTTTTTGTAAAGCAGTGACTACTCCCTTTTCCCTGAGCGGGGTTAGCCATCTGGCCAGTCTACTGGCATCTCCGGTGAATATAGCATTGCACCGTTTTGCATCTGCAAGAGGCTATGCCATGCATGATTAGTGGCTGTTATAGAGTCCAGTAGGCCTGTTCTGCGATCAAGTGTTCGAAGACTTGCAAAGAGAGTTTCCATGCGGACATGCGGTATTTTCTGGTCCCCATGCAGCCAGGTGTGTAGGTGCGACGCCTGAGCTACTCGGTAGTATGCCTCCAGGTCCGGGGCACCAAGCCCCCCCATGTGATATGGCATAGTGAGTGTCGTCCAACGGACACGTGGTTGTCCGCCCGCCCAAGCTAGCTTGGTCATCTGTTGTTGCAGCCGTACAAAGAACGATTTGGGGAGGACCATCGGAATAGCTGTGAACAGAAACAGAAATCTGGGGAGCACTACCATTTTCATTATTGATATGCGTCCCATCAAGGACAGAGGGAGTTTGCTCCAGTTAATCACATCATCTACTAGCTTGCTAACGGCAGTACCATAGTTGGCTCTAAAGAGGATTTCTGCGTCTGTGTGCAACTGAATCCCCAGGTAGCGGACCGAATCTGTGGTCCATTGAAGAGGGTATTCCATTGGTGTTGGCTGCGTGGTCGGTGTTAGTGGAAAAGCCAGCGATTTGGTCCAGTTGACCCTCAAGCCAGAGAGCGCTCCATATCGGACCACCTCCCTGAGCACCGAAGAAAGGTTTGTGTCTGGGTCGCGTATATACAGCAGGGTGTCGTCTGCGTACATTGACACTATGATCTTATAGCCCGGGCATATAGAAGGGGCGAGAGGGGGCATCCCTGCCTAGTCCCTCTACAAATGGGGAAGGAGTCCGTGACCAGGTCTCCCATTCGTAGCCGAGCCCTCGGGTCATGATATAATGCCCCTAACATCTGTAGGAACGGCTGCCCTAGGCCCATACGCTGCAGTACTATACGCATGAAAGGCCACTCTACTGAGTCAAAGGCCTTTTCGATATCTAGGAATACGGCCAGTGCTTTCCTATCTGGTCTTACATATTGAATCGCGCCCAGGACCGTGCGTATATTGTAAAATAGGTTCCTGCCTGGGATAAATCCTGCCTGCTCTGGGGCGACCAGATCCTCAGCAAGTAGCGCCAGGCGGATGGCTAGGACCTTGGCAAACAGTTTGGTGTCAACGTTCAGCAGTGACAAGGGCCTATATGAGCTGCACTCATCATTGGGCTTTCCCGGCTTTAGTATAGCTACCAAGAGTGCCTCCCTCATTGACTGTGGCATGCTGCCCTCCACGCATATATCATCGAAAAGTGTCGACAGGTGCGGGAGTAGTTGATCCTTAAAAGTGTTGTAGAATGCCGCCATGAGCCCATCAGCTCCCGGTGCACTACCCGACTTCATGCTAGCCAGCGCCTCTAGGATTTCATCCTTTTCAATAGGATGCATGAGGAATTCCCTGTCAGAGTTAGACAGTGTGGGGATATCGATATGATCTAGGTAGTCGTTAATTTCCTCCTCCATATCACCACTCTTAGAGGAGTACAGATCCGAATAGTATCCTTTAAAGACGTCAGCTATGTCTCTTTCGTCTGTGACTGATTCTCCCTCGGCGGTATTCACCACCGTGATATGCTGGCGCCGTCTTGCACCCTTCATGAGGTTGGCCAGAACCGCACTCGGCCGTTCCCCCTCGCCATACACTCTAGCTGTGGAATATTTGCTCATATGTCTGACCTCCCTGTCTGCCTCTTCATGATATTCCGTTAGCAGAGTTTTAATCTCTTCACTCACAGTATCATCTGCAAGATTACACTGTCTGCGTTCCAGCCTACCTAGTGGTACCTCAAGGTCCGCCAGCCTCCGCGAATGGTCTTGAGTATGCCCGAGTGCTTAGATGTCGCGACCCCTCGGATATAGACCTTGAAGGCCTCCCAAACCATCTGGAAGCTCTCCACCGAGCCTATGTTATTTTTGAAAAAAACATCTATAGCCTCTGCCAGCTCTGCCCTAAACACCGGGTCGAGCAGAGAATTAGGCGGGAACCTCCACGTGAATGGTGGTATAGATTTGCCTGGTATGCGTAGTTCCAGCAGCACCGGTGAGTGATCAGATAGTGTTCTGGGCAGAACTTTGCAGTCTCTTATTCTGTCTAGATGGGAGGAGGAAGCAATCCAGTAGTCTATCCTAGTGTGGACATTGTGATAGGCTGAATAGTGCATGTACCCACCCTGTTGGGGATTTCGTGAGCGCCATACGTCCTCCAATCCCAGGCAAGTCATAGCGCTCTGCAGCTCCAGAGCAGCAGCAGCGGGCCTACGAGTAGGGCCGGATGATCTATCCAGAGTCGGGTTCATAGAGAGGTTGAAGTCTCCCCCCCCATAGTACCAAGTTTGTCTGGTCCAATCTCTTAACCTCGGCAGCAAGGGTCTTATAGAACTCTGGTGAATCAAAGTTGGGGCCATAGGTGTTGACTACAGTGAATTCCACGGTAGGGCCGTGAGATCTAGAGATAGCATATCTGCCTTCTGCGTCAGGCTTCAGTGTTTGTATCTGCAATTTGGACTTGGGGTTCATCCATGTCAGAACCCCTCTGGAGCTGGAGGTAAACCCTGCTGCTGATATATTACCCTCAAGCCCTCTGCATCTGAGCATGTGACTGTGTGTAGGGAGCTGCGTCTCTTGGAGCAGGGCAACGTCTATATGCTGGCGCTGTGAATAGCTGAGGACCTTCCTGACTTTGCGGTGGCCATTCAGGCCACGAACGTTCCAGGTGATAGCTTTTAGTCTAGGTGTATGCGATGTCCCCCCATCCGCAATAGTGTCAGCCATAGTGAAACACAGTAAGGAGTAATCGGAGCAAGTTTACGTCAGTGCATGTTGCAATCACAAGGTGCAAAGTCAGATTAATCAGATTCCCAAAGAATACATAACAAGCCTCTCCCAAACAAGGCAGTACTTTCTGTGGTTGTGTGCGTCCAAGCTTATCTTCGCTAGTAGAGCAGGGTTCTCCCTTCCCCTTAGTGTCCTCTTCCACCATCTTCAACTGACCAACCCCAACTTGGCCTCTTTCCCCCCCAAGGTACCCTCTACCCCCTCCCACAGCAGACCAACCCCAACTTGGCCTAGCATGTCAGTACCCCCCCCCCAACCCCCCCAAGTCAATCCCATCAAACTCAGGAAATCCCCAGTGGGGACGAACAGTGCATACAGCGCAGGGGCCGAGATTGCCAGGTGTAGTAGTCTTTACTTCAGTTGGTGCCTGCGCAATCATTGCCCCGGGCGCCATCGCCAAACATTTTCATCCCAACGCGAGCCGACAAGGCACTGGTAAACTACAATAACATGTCCTCAGTTCAATTCGCCCACCGCTCAGAGTGCTCCAGGCAAGGTACTGCAACTACCCTTGCACAGTGAGTAAAGTGCATGCTGTATCGCAGCAAGGGTATATATACTAAGCGTGGAAGTAATAGGTAAATCGGAACAGTCTCACCCACTGGTCAGCTCCTCCGGACTCTCGCAGTTCCCCTCATATAGTCTTGAATCTTGTGTGCTCAGGAGTCTGGAGGTTTAATGCGTCACTGCCGAGCCCCAAGGCCAGGTCGGGGTGCCTAGCAAATATCCAAATCTCTGCGTGGGGCTCGATCCCTAGACCGTTCAGTGCTTCTAGTCTTGTTTCTCTATTTGGCTGCCGTGGTCCTCATCGCCGTTCTGACTCCTGGGGCTACCTCTGCACTCCTTGGACAAAACTTTCAATGCTTTTTGGAGGTCTTTGGGGTCTGTGAAAATGTGTGAGTGGCCCTGCCAATTTATTCTCAATTTTGCTGGATATAGCATGGCGTAGTCCAGCCCTAGGTCACGGAGCTGTTTCTTGTATGGAGCAAAGTGCCTTCTTGTACCTTCAAAGTGAAGTCTGGATACAGAGAAATGTCCGACCCTTCATATTGCAGTGTCTTCTTTTCCCGGGCTATCCGGAGGACCGTGTCTCTATCCCTGTAGTTCAGAAGCTTGGCGATGATCGGCCTCAGGGGAGCCCCCGGTCGCGGACGCAGGCCCAGCGTACGGTGCGCTCTCTCGACAATGAACATTGGCGAGAATACGTCAGCTCCCAGCAGCGTGGTCAGTAGCTTCTCCACAAATAACTCCATTTTCCCAGTCTGGGCAGTCTCCGATACTCCCGTAATTCGTATGTTCGATCTTCGGGAACGGGCTTCCAAGTCTTCCGATTTATCTTGAATTACCTGCAAGATTCTGTCTTGTTGCTTACGATCTTTATCCTGTTCCGATTATGCTTCTTCTACTTCTGTTATGCGCCTCTCCGCCATATCCAGGCGTTCCGCGTGTTTATCCACTCTTTCTGACATGCGGTCCATGCGGTAGGAGAGCGCGTCAATCTTAGTGCCCAGGGATGACATACTGTCCTGTAGGCTCTTTTCCATCGTAACCAGCAGGGCTTTAATGTCTGTGTAAATCGAGCCTTCCGCACCTCTGTTCTGTGGTGTAGTCTCCGTTTCCCGCACTTCTGGGGCCTTTGTGCGGCGCTGCTCGAAGGGTAATTTAGTTAGGGTTTTGTCCCCTTTGCCCATGTTTCTTTCATGGCCCTGAGTAACTCCCAGTCAGATCTCTCGTAATGCCGAGCTTCCACCACGCCAAGCGGTTAGCTTCACAGCACTCTGTCCATCAAATGTTCGCTTCTTCTATCTGGTGTCGCAGCAGACTCGGGCTTATAAACGCAGTTAAGCTGCAAAATTGGAATTATCACCATTGGGGATCCGGTAGTGTATCGCTCCTTCTAGCTGCTTTTTCATCCAACACGAGGGTCTCACCCCCAAAGCGCAACCATGGCGGGCCACTCACACCATCTGCTACCGTGTAACACTGCCTGGTCTCTTCGCCTGTCACAGCTGCGTCGTTTCCGCGTGGGCTCACCTGGCCGCTGTCAGTTCTCAGGCACCCCGGGGCCCCTCTGATCAGCCCCAATGGTCGTGTGTAGCCGCCGCGTGAGCTCAGGTCCACCTTAATGATGCCTGGTTAGGTCAGCTACAACCACAGGGCACTGTGTGGTGCAGCGGTATGGGAGAGGGGCCGCAGGGCTCCGATGTTCTGCGCCTCTGGGCCTTCACGTGCGTCTCTGATTACGCGCCACCAGTGTACTCGTGAGAGATTTCCCCCCTATCGTGCAGGGCAGTGCTGGACGTTCAGGTCTAACCCGATCCCCTCCGATGACTCGGCTATTGCTCCCGGGCTCCCGCTGTGCTCCGCCGCCTTACCGGGTGGTTGCCCCTCTGGGCTGCCGCACGTAAGGTCACGCACGCCGGCTGCCGTCTAAATCTAGGCCGGGGATTAGGGGCCTAGGGTGCCGGCTCCCGCACTCTCGCTTCCGGCGGCTCTGAGTGTCGTAGCGTCTCCGCTGTAGCTCGCACCAGGCAGCGCAGGGCTCCCGAAGGTAATATAAGGCACTTTGCCTTCTCTGGCTCCGTGTAGGAAGGATTTTGAAGGATTATGCTGGCGATTGCGCGGAGCTCCGAAATAAAGCATCCGCCATCGGTGCTGGCAAGCTCCGCCCCCCGCACATGGTGATACTTACAATAAAGAAGCCTCCACTGTCTCCCCTATTGCGGCCTCTTCTTCTTTTTTTGAGGAGATTTTTTGCACATTGTCAGTGCGAGTGCCAGAGTCGCGCTTCAAGAGGCCCCCGCATCGCAAGTTGGCCCTGGTCATGCTGGCTTCTGCTTCGGTGGAGTGTGTTGGTTACCAGGTGACTGGGAAGGCCGGGGCCCACCCCTGGGCTAGGGAGGAGAAGAGGCAGTGTTGGAGTCACTTGACTCCACGCCGCGCGAGATGGATTCCCAGACTTGCTCCTGCTGATTGGAACACCGGGACTTGGGGGTTGGTGCGGTCTGGGGAGCAGAGGAGGCATCGGCGTTGGAGTAACAAGGCGTTCAATTTCCGGCAAACTGTTTTCAACTACCCCCGCATTTTCACCAAAAAAACACACAGTATTCTGGGACTTGTAGTACTGGCGTACTTGGCGTCCTACATGTTGAATTTGCACCTGTACGAACTTCGTCTTTTGGGGGGCGGAGCTTATTGACACCTATCAGGATGGGGTATGGTATTTAAATCTTTGATGGTGCCCTCATCCTGTTTACACCATTGGTGCTGAGGAAGGCGAGAAGAAGCTGAAATGCATTCACCCTACACATGGTGATACTTACAATAAAGAAGCCTCCACTGTATCCCTTATTGTGGCCTCTTCTTCTTTTTTTGAGGAGGTTCTTTGCACATTGTCAGCGCGAGTGCCAGAGTCGCGCTTCAAGATGCCCTCGCATCGCAAGTTGGCCCTGGTCACGCTAGCTTCTGCTTCGGTGGAGTGTGTTGGTTTCCAGGTGGCTGGGAGGGCCGGGGCCAACCCCTGGGCTTGGAAGGAGAAGAGGCAGTGTTGGAGTCACTTGACTCCACGCCAGGCGAGATGGATTCCCAGACTTGACCCTGCTGATTGGAACACCGGGACTCGGGGTTTGGAGCGGTCTGGGGAGCAGAGGAGGCATCTGCGTTGGAGCAACAAGGCGTTCAATTTCCCGCAAACTGTTTTTAACTACCCCTACATTTTCACCAGAAAAACACACAGTATTCTGGGACTTGTAGTACTGGCGCACTTGGCGTCCTACATGTTGAATTTGCACCTGTACGAACTTTCGTCTTTTGGTGGCGGAGCTTATTGACACCTATCAGGATGGTGCATGGTATTTAAATCTTTGATGGTGCCCTCATCCTGTTTACACCATTGGCGCTGAGGAAGGCAGAGAAGAAGCCGAAATGCATTCGCCCTACACATGGTGATACTTACAATAAAGAAGCCTCCACTGTCTCCCCTATTGTGGCCTCTTCTTCATTTTTTGAGGAGGTTCTTTGCACTTTGTCAGCGCGAGTGCCAGAGTTGCACTTCAAGAGGCCCCCTCATCGCAAGTTGGCCCTGGTCACGCTGGCTTCTGCTTCGGTGGAGTGTGTTGGTTTCCAGGTGACTGGAGGGGCGGGCCCACCCCTGGCCTCGGGAGGAGAAGAGGCAGTGTTGGAGTCACTTGACTCCACGCCGGGCGTGATGGATTCCCAGACTTGCCCCTGCTGATTGGAACACCGGGACTCGGGGGTTGGTGCGGTCTGGGGAGCAGAGGAGGCATCGGCGTTGGAGCAACAAGGCGTTCAATTTCCCACAAACTGTTTTTAACTACCCCCGCATTTTCACCGGAAAAACACACAGTATTCTGGGACTTGTAGTACTGGCGCACTTGGCGTCCTACATGTTGAATTTGCACCTGTACAAACTTTCGTCTTTTGGGAGGCAGAGTTTATTGACACCTATCAGGATGGGGTATGGTATTTAAATCTTTGATGGTGCCCTCATCCTGTTTACTCCATTGGCGCTGAGGAAGGCAGAAAAGAAGCCGAAATGCATTCGCCCTACACATGGTGATACGTACAATAAAGAAGCCTCCACTGTCTCCCCTATTGTGGCCTCTTCTTCTTTTTTTGAGGAGGTTCTTTGCATATATATATTGTAGTGTAGTTCCTATATTCCCTATAGGCTCTGCGCATTGGAATAATATAAACAGCAGTGTAGACGTAGGACTGAGGTCGACCAGGTCTCTACTGACTATATTAGACTTAATTAGTTTTGCCAGCTAGCTCAGAGGTCACTAGAAACTTTCTTGAGTAAACAAGGAGTTTAACTTCCCTGGATAGACAAGAAGGGATTAGCTTCTGACAACCATATAACATGACAACTTTGCTCCCTCAGAATAAAGAGTGTATCTCTAGAGTCGTGTGAAAACAATAGACAACTATTTCACTCAGTCAATCGTGCGTATCTCCGCCGAATGGTCTTGAGTATGCCCGAGTGCTTAGATGTCGCGACCCCTCGGATATAGACCTTGAAGGCCTCCCAAACAATCTGGAAGCTCTCCACCGAGCCTATGTTATTTTTGAAAAAAACATCTATAGCCTCTGCCAGCTCTGCCCTAAACACCGGGTCGAGCAGAGAATTAGGCGGGAACCTCCACGTGAATGGTGGTATAGATTTGCCTGGTATGCGTAGTTCCAGCAGCACCGGTGAGTGATCAGATAGTGTTCTGGGCAGAACTTTGCAGTCTCTTATTCTGTCTAGATGGGAGGAGGAAGCAATCCAGTAGTCTATCCTAGTGTGGACATTGTGATAGGCTGAATAGTGCAGGTACCCACCCTGTTGGGGATTTCGTGAGCGCCATACGTCCTCCAATCCCAGGCAAGTCATAGCGCTCTGCAGCTCCAGAGCAGCAGCAGCGGGCCTACGAGTAGGGCCGGATGATCTATCCAGAGTCGGGTTCATAGAGAGGTTGAAGTCTCACCCCCCATAGTACCAAGTTTGTCTGGTCCAATCTCTTAACCTCGGCAGCAAGGGTCTTATAGAACTCTGGTCAATCAAAGTTGGGGCCATAGGTGTTGACTACAGTGAATTCCACGGTAGGGCCGTGAGATCTAGAGATAGCATATCTGCCTTCTGCGTCAGGCTTCAGTGTTTGTATCTGCAATTTGGACTTGGGGTTCATCCATGTCAGAACCCCTCTGGAGCTGGAGGTAAACCCTGCTGCTGATATATTACCCTCAAGCCCTCTGCATCTGAGCATGTGACTGTGTGTAGGGAGCTGCGTCTCTTGGAGCAGGGCAACGTCTATATGCTGGCGCTGTAAATAGCTGAAGACCTTCCTGACTTTGCGGTGGCCATTCAGGCCACGAACGTTCCAGGTGATAGCTTTTAGTCTAGGTGTATGCGATGTCCCCCCATCCGCATTAGTGTCAGCCATAGTGAAATACAGTAAGGAATAATCGGAGCAAGTTTACGTCAGTGCATGTTGCAATCACAAGGTGCAAAGTCAGATTAATCAGATTCCCAAAGAATACATAACGAGCCTCTCCCAAACAAGGCAGTACTTTCTGTGGTTGTGTGCGTCCAAGCTTATCTTCGCTAGTAGAGCAGGGTTCTCCCTTCCCCTTAGTGTCCTCTTCCACCATCTTCAACTGACCAACCCCAACTCGGCCTCTTTCCCCCCCAAGGTACCCTCTACCCCCTCCCACAGCAGACCAACCCCAACTTGGCCTAGCATGTCAGTACCCCCCCCCCCCAAGTCAATCCCATCAAACTCAGGAAATCCCCAGTGGGGACGAACAGTGCATACAGCGCAGGGGCCGAGATTGCCAGGTGTAGTAGTCTTTACTTCAGTTGGTGCCTGCGCAATCATTGCCCCGGGCGCCATCGCCAAACATTTTCATCCCAACGCGAGCCGACAAGGCACTGGTAAACTACAATAACATGTCCTCAGTTCAATTCGCCCACCGCTCAGAGTGCTCCAGGCAAGGTACTGCAACTACCCTTGCACATTGAGTAAAGTGCATGCTGTATCGCAGCAAGGGTATATATACTAAGCGTGGAAGTAATAGGTAAATCGGAACAGTCTCACCCACTGGTCAGCTCCTCCGGACTCTCGCAGTTCCCCTCATATAGTCTTGAATCTTGTGTGCTCAGGAGTCTGGAGGTTTAATGCGTCACTGCCGAGCCCCAAGGCCAGGTCGGGGTGCCTAGCAAATATCCAAATCTCTGCGTGGGGCTCGATCCCTAGACCGTTCAGTGCTTCTAGTCTTGTTTCTCTATTTGGCTGCCGTGGTCCTCATCGCCGTTCTGACTCCTGGGGCTACCTCTGCACTCCTTGGACAAAACTTTCAATGCTTTTTGGAGGTCTTTGGGGTCTGTGAAAATGTGTGAGTGGCCCTGCCAATTTATTCTCAATTTTGCTGGATATAGCATGGCGTAGTCCAGCCCTAGGTCACGGAGCTGTTTCTTGTATGGAGCAAAGTGCCTTCTTGTACCTTCAAAGTGAAGTCTGGATACAGAGAAATGTCCGACCCTTCATATTGCAGTGTCTTCTTTTCCCGGGCTATCCGGAGGACCGTGTCTCTATCCCTGTAGTTCAGAAGCTTGGCGATGATCGGCCTCGGGGGAGCCCCCGGTCGCGGACGCAGGCCCAGCGTACGGTGCGCTCTCTCGACAATGAACATTGGCGAGAATACGTCAGCTCCCAGCAGCGTGGTCAGTAGCTTCTCCACAAATAACTCCATTTTCCCAGTCTGGGCAGTCTCCGATACTCCCGTAATTCGTATGTTCGATCTTCGGGAACGGGCTTCCAAGTCTTCCGATTTATCTTGAATTACCTGCAAGATTCTGTCTTGTTGCTTACGATCTTTATCCTGTTCCGATTGTGCTTCTTCTACTTCTGTTATGCGCCTCTCCGCCATATCCAGGCGTTCCGCGTGTTTATCCACTCTTTCTGACATGCGGTCCATGCGGTAGGAGAGCGCGTCAATCTTAGTGCCCAGGGAAGACATACTGTCCTGTAGGCTCTTTTCCATCGTAACCAGCAGGGCTTTAATGTCTGTGTAAATCGAGCCTTCCGCACCTCTGTTCTGTGGTGTAGTCTCCGTTTCCCGCACTTCTGGGGCCTTTGTGCGGCGCTGCTCGAAGGGTAATTTAGTTAGGGTTTTGTCCCCTTTGCCCATGTTTCTTTCATGGCCCTGAGTAACTCCCAGTCAGATCTCTCGTAATGCCGAGCTTCCACCACGCCAAGCGGTTAGCTACACAGCACTCTGTCCATCAAATGTTCGCTTCTTCTATCTGGTGTCGCAGCAGACTCGGGCTTATAAACGCAGTTAAGCTGAAAAATTGGAATTATCACCATTGGGGATCCGGTAGTGTATCGCTCCTTCTAGCTGCTTTTTCATCCAACACGAGGGTCTCACCCCCAAAGCGCAACCATGGCGGGCCACTCACACCATCTGCAACCGTGTAACACTGCCTGGTCTCTTCGCCTGTCACAGCTGCGTCGTTTCCGCGTGGGCTCACCTGGCCGCTGTCAGTTCTCAGGCACCCCGGGGCCCCTCTGCTCAGCCCCAATGGTCGTGTGTAGCCGCCGCGTGAGCTCAGGTCCACCTTAATGATGCCTGGTTAGGTCAGCTACAACCACAGGGCACTGTGTGGTGCAGCGGTATGGGAGAGGGGCCGCAGGGCTCCGATGTTCTGCGCCTCTGGGCCTTCACGTGCGTCTCTGATTACGCGCCACCAGTGTACTCGTGAGAGATTTCCCCCCTATCGTGCAGGGCAGTGCTGGACGTTCAGGTCTAACCCGATCCCCTCCGATGACTCGGCTATTGCTCCCGGGCTCCCGCTGTGCTCCGCCGCCTTACCGGGTGGTTGCCCCTCTGGGCTGCCGCACGTAAGGTCACGCACGCCGGCTGCCGTCTAAATCTAGGCCGGGGATTAGGGGCCTAGGGTGCCGGCTCCCGCACTCTCGCTTCCGGCGGCTCTGAGTGTCGTAGCGTCTCCGCTGTAGCTCGCACCAGGCAGCGCAGGGCTCCCGAAGGTAATATAAGGCACTTTGCCTTCTCTGGCTCCGTGTAGGAAGGAATTTGAAGGATTATGCTGGCGATTGCGCGGAGCTCCGAAATAAAGCATCCGCCATCGGTGCTGGCAAGCTCCGCCCCCCGCACATGGTGATACTTACAATAAAGAAGCCTCCACTGTCTCCCCTATTGCGGCCTCTTCTTCTTATTTTGAGGAGATTCTTTGCACATTGTCAGTGCGAGTGCCAGAGTCGCGCTTCAAGAGGCCCCCGCATCGCAAGTTGGCCCTGGTCATGCTGGCTTCTGCTTCGGTGGAGTGTGTTGGTTACCAGGTGACTGGGAAGGCCGGGGCCCACCCCTGGGCTAGGGAGGAGAAGAGGCAGTGTTGGAGTCACTTGACTCCACGCCGCGCGAGATGGATTCCCAGACTTGCTCCTGCTGATTGGAACACCGGGACTTGGGGGTTGGTGCGGTCTGGGGAGCAGAGGAGGCATCGGCGTTGGAGTAACAAGGCGTTCAATTTCCGGCAAACTGTTTTCAACTACCCCCGCATTTTCACCCAAAAAACACACAGTATTCTGGGACTTGTAGTACTGGCGTACTTGGCATCCTACATGTTGAATTTGCACCTGTACGAACTTTCGTCTTTTGGGGGGCGGAGCTTATTGACACCTATCAGGATGGGGTATGGTATTTAAATCTTTGATGGTGCCCTCATCCTGTTTACACCATTGGTGCTGAGGAAGGCGAGAAGAAGCCGAAATGCATTCACCCTACACATGGTGATACTTACAATAAAGAAGCCTCCACTGTATCCCTTATTGTGGCCTCTTCTTCTTTTTTTGAGGAGGTTCTTTGCACATTGTCAGCGCGAGTGCCAGAGTCGCGCTTCAAGATGCCCTCGCATCGCAAGTTGGCCCTGGTCACGCTAGCTTCTGCTTCGGTGGAGTGTGTTGGTTTCCAGGTGGCTGGGAGGGCCGGGGCCAACCCCTGGGCTTGGAAGGAGAAGAGGCAGTGTTGGAGTCACTTGACTCCACGCCAGGCGAGATGGATTCCCAGACTTGACCCTGCTGATTGGAACACCGGGACTCGGGGTTTGGAGCGGTCTGGGGAGCAGAGGAGGCATCTGCGTTGGAGCAACAAGGCGTTCAATTTCCCGCAAACTGTTTTTAACTACCCCTACATTTTCACCAGAAAAACACACAGTATTCTGGGACTTGTAGTACTGGCGCACTTGGCGTCCTACATGTTGAATTTGCACCTGTACGAACTTTCGTCTTTTGGTGCCGGAGCTTATTGACACCTATCAGGATGGTGCATGGTATTTAAATCTTTGATGGTGCCCTCATCCTGTTTACACCATTGGCGCTGAGGAAGGCAGAGAAGAAGCCGAAATGCATTCGCCCTACACATGGTGATACTTACAATAAAGAAGCCTCCACTGTCTCCCCTATTGTGGCCTCTTCTTCATTTTTTGAGGAGGTTCTTTGCACTTTGTCAGCGCGAGTGCCAGAGTTGCACTTCAAGAGGCCCCCTCATCGCAAGTTGGCCCTGGTCACGCTGGCTTCTGCTTCGGTGGAGTGTGTTGGTTTCCAGGTGACTGGGAGGGGCGGGCCCACCCCTGGCCTCGGGAGGAGAAGAGGCAGTGTTGGAGTCACTTGACTCCACGCCGGGCGTGATGGATTCCCAGACTTGCCCCTGCTGATTGGAACACCGGGACTCGGGGGTTGGTGCGGTCTGGGGAGCAGAGGAGGCATCGGCGTTGGAGCAACAAGGCGTTCAATTTCCCACAAACTGTTTTTAACTACCCCCGCATTTTCACCGGAAAAACACACAGTATTCTGGGACTTGTAGTACTGGCGCACTTGGCGTCCTACATGTTGAATTTGCACCTGTACAAACTTTCGTCTTTTGGGAGGCAGAGTTTATTGACACCTATCAGGATGGGGTATGGTATTTAAATCTTTGATGGTGCCCTCATCCTGTTTACTCCATTGGCGCTGAGGAAGGCAGAAAAGAAGCCGAAATGCATTCGCCCTACACATGGTGATACGTACAATAAAGAAGCCTCCACTGTCTCCCCTATTGTGGCCTCTTCTTCTTTTTTTGAGGAGGTTCTTTGCATATATATATTGTAGTGTAGTTCCTATATTCCCTATAGGCTCTACGCATTGGAATAATATAAACAGCAGTGTAGACGTAGGACTGAGGTCGACCAGGTCTCTACTGACTATATTAGACTTAATTAGTTTTGCCAGCTAGCTCAGAGGTCACTAGAAACTTTCTTGAGTAAACAAGGAGTTTAACTTCCCTGGATAGACAAGAAGGGATTAGCTTCTGACAACCATATAACATGACAACTTTGCTCCCTCAGAATAAAGAGTGTATCTCTAGAGTCGTGTGAAAACAATAGACAACTATTTCACTCAGTCAATCGTGCGTATCTCCGCCGAATGGTCTTGAGTATGCCCGAGTGCTTAGATGTCGCGACCCCTCGGATATAGACCTTGAAGGCCTCCCAAACAATCTGGAAGCTCTCCACCGAGCCTATGTTATTTTTGAAAAAAACATCTATAGCCTCTGCCAGCTCTGCCCTAAACACCGGGTCGAGCAGAGAATTAGGCGGGAACCTCCACGTGAATGGTGGTATAGATTTGCCTGGTATGCGTAGTTCCAGCAGCACCGGTGAGTGATCAGATAGTGTTCTGGGCAGAACTTTGCAGTCTCTTATTCTGTCTAGATGGGAGTAGGAAGCAATCCAGTAGTCTATCCTAGTGTGGACATTGTGATAGGCTGAATAGTGCAGGTACCCACCCTGTTGGGGATTTCATGAGCGCCATACGTCCTCCAATCCCAGGCAAGTCATAGCGCTCTGCAGCTCCAGAGCAGCAGCAGCGGGCCTACGAGTAGGGCCGGATGATCTATCCAGAGTCGGGTTCATAGAGAGGTTGAAGTCTCACCCCCCATAGTACCAAGTTTGTCTGGTCCAATCTCTTAACCTCGGCAGCAAGGGTCTTATAGAACTCTGGTGAATCAAAGTTGGGGCCATAGGTGTTGACTACAGTGAATTCCACGGTAGGGCCGTGAGATCTAGAGATAGCATATCTGCCTTCTGCGTCAGGCTTCAGTGTTTGTATCTGCAATTTGGACTTGGGGTTCATCCATGTCAGAACCCCTCTGGAGCTGGAGGTAAACCCTGCTGCTGATATATTACCCTCAAGCCCTCTGCATCTGAGCATGTGACTGTGTGTAGGGAGCTGCGTCTCTTGGAGCAGGGCAACGTCTATATGCTGGCGCTGTAAATAGCTGAGGACCTTCCTGACTTTGCGGTGGCCATTCAGGCCACGAACGTTCCAGGTGATAGCTTTTAGTCTAGGTGTATGCGATGTCCCCCCATCCGCATTAGTGTCAGCCATAGTGAAATACAGTAAGGAATAATCGGAGCAAGTTTACGTCAGTGCATGTTGCAATCACAAGGTGCAAAGTCAGATTAATCAGATTCCCAAAGAATACATAACGAGCCTCTCCCAAACAAGGCAGTACTTTCTGTGGTTGTGTGCGTCCAAGCTTATTTTCGCTAGTAGAGCAGGGTTCTCCCTTCCCCTTAGTGTCCTCTTCCACCATCTTCAACTGACCAACCCCAACTCGGCCTCTTTCCCCCCCAAGGTACCCTCTACCCCCTCCCACAGCAGACCAACCCCAACTTGGCCTAGCATGTCAGTACCCCCCCCCCCCCCAAGTCAATCCCATCAAACTCAGGAAATCCCCAGTGGGGACGAACAGTGCATACAGCGCAGGGGCCGAGATTGCCAGGTGTAGTAGTCTTTACTTCAGTTGGTGCCTGCGCAGTCATTGCCCCGGGCGCCATCGCCAAACATTTTCATCCCAACGCGAGCCGACAAGGCACTGGTAAACTACAATAACATGTCCTCAGTTCAATTCGCCCACCGCTCAGAGTGCTCCAGGCAAGGTACTGCAACTACCCTTGCACATTGAGTAAAGTGCATGCTGTATCGCAGCAAGGGTATATATACTAAGCGTGGAAGTAATAGGTAAATCGGAACAGTCTCACCCACTGGTCAGCTCCTCCGGACTCTCGCAGTTCCCCTCATATAGTCTTGAATCTTGTGTGCTCAGGAGTCTGGAGGTTTAATGCGTCACTGCCGAGCCCCAAGGCCAGGTCGGGGTGCCTAGCAAATATCCAAATCTCTGCGTGGGGCTCGATCCCTAGACCGTTCAGTGCTTCTAGTCTTGTTTCTCTATTTGGCTGCCGTGGTCCTCATCGCCGTTCTGACTCCTGGGGCTACCTCTGCACTCCTTGGACAAAACTTTCAATGCTTTTTGGAGGTCTTTGGGGTCTGTGAAAATGTGTGAGTGGCCCTGCCAATTTATTCTCAATTTTGCTGGATATAGCATGGCGTAGTCCAGCCCTAGGTCACGGAGCTGTTTCTTGTATGGAGCAAAGTGCCTTCTTGTACCTTCAAAGTGAAGTCTGGATACAGAGAAATGTCCGACCCTTCATATTGCAGTGTCTTCTTTTCCCGGGCTATCCGGAGGACCGTGTCTCTATCCCTGTAGTTCAGAAGCTTGGCGATGATCGGCCTCGGGGGAGCCCCCGGTCGCGGACGCAGGCCCAGCGTACGGTGCGCTCTCTCGACAATGAACATTGGCGAGAATACGTCAGCTCCCAGCAGCGTGGTCAGTAGCTTCTCCACAAATAACTCCATTTTCCCAGTCTGGGCAGTCTCCGATACTCCCGTAATTCGTATGTTCGATCTTCGGGAACGGGCTTCCAAGTCTTCCGATTTATCTTGAATTACCTGCAAGATTCTGTCTTGTTGCTTACGATCTTTATCCTGTTCCGATTGTGCTTCTTCTACTTCTGTTATGCGCCTCTCCGCCATATCCAGGCGTTCCGCGTGTTTATCCACTCTTTCTGACATGCGGTCCATGCGGTAGGAGAGCGCGTCAATCTTAGTGCCCAGGGAAGACATACTGTCCTGTAGGCTCTTTTCCATCGTAACCAGCAGGGCTTTAATGTCTGTGTAAATCGAGCCTTCCGCACCTCTGTTCTGTGGTGTAGTCTCCGTTTCCCGCACTTCTGGGGCCTTTGTGTGGCGCTGCTCGAAGGGTAATTTAGTTAGGGTTTTGTCCCCTTTGCCCATGTTTCTTTCATGGCCCTGAGTAACTCCCAGTCAGATCTCTCGTAATGCCGAGCTTCCACCACGCCAAGCGGTTAGCTACACAGCACTCTGTCCATCAAATGTTCGCTTCTTCTATCTGGTGTCGCAGCAGACTCGGGCTTATAAACGCAGTTAAGCTGAAAAATTGGAATTATCACCATTGGGGATCCGGTAGTGTATCGCTCCTTCTAGCTGCTTTTTCATCCAACACGAGGGTCTCACCCCCAAAGCGCAACCATGGCGGGCCACTCACACCATCTGCAACCGTGTAACACTGCCTGGTCTCTTCGCCTGTCACAGCTGCGTCGTTTCCGCGTGGGCTCACCTGGCCGCTGTCAGTTCTCAGGCACCCCGGGGCCCCTCTGCTCAGCCCCAATGGTCGTGTGTAGCCGCCGCGTGAGCTCAGGTCCACCTTAATGATGCCTGGTTAGGTCAGCTACAACCACAGGGCACTGTGTGGTGCAGCGGTATGGGAGAGGGGCCGCAGGGCTCCGATGTTCTGCGCCTCTGGGCCTTCACGTGCGTCTCTGATTACGCGCCACCAGTGTACTCGTGAGAGATTTCCCCCCTATCGTGCAGGGCAGTGCTGGACGTTCAGGTCTAACCCGATCCCCTCCGATGACTCGGCTATTGCTCCCGGGCTCCCGCTGTGCTCCGCCGCCTTACCGGGTGGTTGCCCCTCTGGGCTGCCGCACGTAAGGTCACGCACGCCGGCTGCCGTCTAAATCTAGGCCGGGGATTAGGGGCCTAGGGTGCCGGCTCCCGCACTCTCGCTTCCGGCGGCTCTGAGTGTCGTAGCGTCTCCGCTGTAGCTCGCACCAGGCAGCGCAGGGCTCCCGAAGGTAATATAAGGCACTTTGCCTTCTCTGGCTCCGTGTAGGAAGGATTTTGAAGGATTATGCTGGCGATTGCGCGGAGCTCCGAAATAAAGCATCCGCCATCGGTGCTGGCAAGCTCCGCCCCCCGCACATGGTGATACTTACAATAAAGAAGCCTCCACTGTCTCCCCTATTGCGGCCTCTTCTTATTATTTTGAGGAGATTCTTTGCACATTGTCAGTGCGAGTGCCAGAGTCGCGCTTCAAGAGGCCCCCGCATCGCAAGTTGGCCCTGGTCATGCTGGCTTCTGCTTCGGTGGAGTGTGTTGGTTACCAGGTGACTGGGAAGGCCGGGGCCCACCCCTGGGCTAGGGAGGAGAAGAGGCAGTGTTGGAGTCACTTGACTCCACGCCGCGCGAGATGGATTCCCAGACTTGCTCCTGCTGATTGGAACACCGGGACTTGGGGGTTGGTGCGGTCTGGGGAGCAGAGGAGGCATCGGCGTTGGAGTAACAAGGCGTTCAATTTCCGGCAAACTGTTTTCAACTACCCCCGCATTTTCACCAAAAAAACACACAGTATTCTGGGACTTGTAGTACTGGCGTACTTGGCATCCTACATGTTGAATTTGCACCTGTACGAACTTTCGTCTTTTGGGGGGCGGAGCTTATTGACACCTATCAGGATGGGGTATGGTATTTAAATCTTTGATGGTGCCCTCATCCTGTTTACACCATTGGCGCTGAGGAAGGCGAGAAGAAGCCGAAATGCATTCACCCTACACATGGTGATACTTACAATAAAGAAGCCTCCACTGTATCCCTTATTGTGGCCTCTTCTTCTTTTTTTGAGGAGGTTCTTTGCACATTGTCAGCGCGAGTGCCAGAGTCGCGCTTCAAGAGGCCCCCGCATCGCAAGTTGGCCCTGGTCACGCTAGCTTCTGCTTCGGTGGAGTGTGTTGGTTTCCAGGTGGCTGGGAGGGCCGGGGCCAACCCCTGGGCTTGGAAGGAGAAGAGGCAGTGTTGGAGTCACTTGACTCCACGCCAGGCGAGATGGATTCCCAGACTTGCCCCTGCTGATTGGAACACCGGGACTCGGGGGTTGGAGCGGTCTGGGGAGCAGAGGAGGCATCTGCGTTGGAGCAACAAGGCGTTCAATTTCCCGCAAACTGTTTTTAACTACCCCTGCATTTTCACCAGAAAAACACACAGTATTCTGGGACTTGTAGTACTGGCGCACTTGGCGTCCTACATGTTGAATTTGCACCTGTACGAACTTTCGTCTTTTGGGGCCGGAGCTTATTGACACCTATCAGGATGGTGCATGGTATTTAAATCTTTGATGGTGCCCTCATCCTGTTTACACCATTGGCGCTGAGGAAGGCAGAGAAGAAGCCGAAATGCATTCGCCCTACACATGGTGATACTTACAATAAAGAAGCCTCCACTGTCTCCCCTATTGTGGCCTCTTCTTCATTTTTTGAGGAGGTTCTTTGCACTTTGTCAGCGCGAGTGCCAGAGTTGCACTTCAAGAGGCCCCCGCATCGCAAGTTGGCCCTGGTCACGCTGGCTTCTGCTTCGGTGGAGTGTGTTGGTTTCCAGGTGACTGGGAGGGGCGGGCCCACCCCGGGGCTCGGGAGGAGAAGAGGCAGTGTTGGAGTCACTTGACTCCACGCCGGGCGTGATGGATTCCCAGACTTGCCCCTGCTGATTGGAACACCGGGACTCGGGGGTTGGTGCGGTCTGGGGAGCAGAGGAGGCATCGGTGTTGGAGTAACAAGGCGTTCAATTTCCCACAAACTGTTTTTAACTACCCCCGCATTTTCACCGGAAAAACACACAGTATTCTGGGACTTGTAGTACTGGCGCACTTGGCGTCCTACATGTTGAATTTGCACCTGTACAAACTTTCGTCTTTTGGGAGGCAGAGTTTATTGACACCTATCAGGATGGGGTATGGTATTTAAATCTTTGATGGTGCCCTCATCCTGTTTACTCCATTGGCGCTGAGGAAGGCAGAAAAGAAGCCGAAATGCATTCGCCCTACACATGGTGATACGTACAATAAAGAAGCCTCCACTGTCTCCCCTATTGTGGCCTCTTCTTCTTTTTTTGAGGAGGTTCTTTGCATATATATATATTGTAGTGTAGTTCCTATATTCCCTATAGGCTCTGCGCATTGGAATAATATAAACAGCAGTGTAGACGTAGGACTGAGGTCGACCAGGTCTCTACTGACTATATTAGACTTAATTAGTTTTGCCAGCTAGCTCAGAGGTCACTAGAAACTTTCTTGAGTAAACAAGGAGTTTAACTTCCCTGGATAGACAAGAAGGGATTAGCTTCTGACAACCATATAACATGACAACTTTGCTCCCTCAGAATAAAGAGTGTATCTCTAGAGTCGTGTGAAAACAATAGACAACTATTTCACTCAGTCAATCGTGCGTACTTAGTTTCACCAGAGTGCAGAGAAATAGAGAGACTGGCGTTTTCAATAAAAGGTGTTATTTATTGAGCAGTCTTCTTTCTCATGCAAGAGAAATGAATTGCCACAATTGCAATACTTATCATAAAGTAAAGTGCGTACAGTAAAAGGAGTATTATGAAATAATACTGTAAAAGCATTGATATGGTTTCTTAGCCATATGATACTTTAAAATGGATAAAATATATACATACATAAAAACATTGACTAACGTACTCAACTGGTGCTTCTAATCTACGCCTACCCCGGTGTACCTGACCTAAGCCTAATACGTGGGAAGGAGTAAGTAAGTTGCAGTTTAAGTTAAGTTGGGTTTTTTGCCAAGGATCTGAATCAAGAATTCTCTTAAGGGTTTAGTCAGCTCCGTACCTTGATTCTTAGAATGAAGGAGGTCTTGTATCTCTCTCTCAGGACTCGATATCCCAGCAACCCGCAAGGGTGACTGGAAACAATGGAGCTGGATTTTCTCAGCTGGAGAAAAAGACAGCGTCTCTCTCAGTGCGTCAAAAGGGAGGGGCAGCTTCTTTCGGCTCTCGCATCAGCTGGGCTTCCGGGCAAGTAGATGGCCGCTCTGCTCCAAACCACCGTGTGTTTGCTTAAGGCAACGTCGGTATATTTATACCTGAAAGGTGCCGGGTTTGACGTAAGTTGGACATAAGATGTCACTAAGAACTAACAGTTCTTTCTGGACTCCAGGAGTTCTTGTGCAAATCAAAACAAAAGCAGGGGGATTTCCCGGGCTGCTGGAGGCTTGGTTTGTTTAAAGAACGCGTTGTACTTTCTAGGAGTCTAGGGGAGTAGCCTTGCCGTATTTGGACTGCATGGGCTATTACTAAATATAGATATGATTTTTATGCCTTTATAAGGATATTATTTATTATAACCACATAAGGGCATAAATTGGGAATATTGAATTAGGGTAGATAGAAACACAACACCCAGTCCACGAATTAATGTCCATCATTACTAAAAAACTAAGCAATATTAAACGTAACGATGCATGTGTGTTTTCCAACCCACCCCAAAATACATAAGTTGCATTTGAAATGGTATATTGCAAATACACGAAAATGAGTATTGGTACTGTACGCTTTTCAAGCAGTGTTATCATTCAGGTAAATGCATATATATATTAGCTGAATGAATTGCGAAAATTACACATGAAATGACTCTGAATACAGAAAAGAAGGTCGAGACCATTCCATCACATATTTATACAAATGCTGTACATGTGCTAGAGGCTGAGGTAAAATATTGTCTCTAGAGTTCCTAAAATAGAAGCTCTGTTCTCTAAGAATAGTTCTACTTTAAGCAGAGTACTTTGTGCCAGAAAAAGGGTAAATATTTTGGAAGTGAGAAAAAAATAATTTCGCTCTCAAATCCGAGGACTTTAGTGATGCGGTCCCGGTAGCATATAGCTAGGATCATTTCTCCCATCGTTGCTGGAGTTTTGTCTGTGGCTTGGCTTGCCATATCGGAGCAGAAGGATCAAAAATAAAATTCCTGCTACGAGTCCCAAAAGAAGAGGCAGACCGCCAAATAACGAATGCACAAAATTCGGGATAATGCCCAGAACTGTTTCAAAGGGTGCTAACAGTCCCGAAAAAATTGTCTTAAATACATGTGCGATGCCACTGGTATCAGACATGTTTAAAATTTGACTTAACATTTCTACGAAATGCACGGGGCAATTTGTTGATAATAGGGAATGTATCTCTGCTGCTGTCCTTGCAACTTTGCAGATCATACGTCTCTTTGGACGAGGTTAAAGGCACAGTTGTCTGTAAAAGAAGGATTTCATTCTGCTTAAAATATCAATTCGAATAGAAGAGATATTCAAAGAAGGCCATATTGCCGCCTCCATGTCTGGATTGCTGTTTGGATACAATACTTGCATACAGCAAGTGACCATGGAACTAACGCTCACGAGATAGGCTTTTCCTGGCACCATGCCACAACAGCTGTGGTCACTTATTAGAATGTAGCTGCCGTTGGAAAGCTGTCTGAAAAATGGCTCTATCTGTGCTGCAGGAGTGCCGTGCAGGTGACATGAAAGGTTATTTGAAGTCCCTGCGGAGGCTCCATGCAAGTTAATACCTTGACACAGGAGAGAACCGCTTAGTGATTTGTTACAATTGTTACCACTAAGAAACACCTCTTTTTTTCCTTCACTATAACATTTGTGTGTATAAGGTAATTTCCATGTTGACTTGATGTATCCTTTACCCAACCTTTCATATGGGCCTGCTGGTATATATTTTTGGCAATACTTAAACTGGAAAGTTGTTATTGGGATTGTAATCGTTCCATGTATTATCCATTCAATGACAGGTCTTTCTGACATTGTCAATGGTAATCTCTCAAGTTTTTCAATGCTCAGAATCGTATAGTCTGCTCCTTTTTGTGCCAAACTGATTTGTTTATCAGTAAGGTTAAAGATAGAGAATAATGACGTTGTGTTGATTAAACGCCATGGCACGTAGCCTGAACGCAGATTTGCAACGTCCAGCCAAGCTGTGCAATAGAACGTAATTGGGACTGACCATGTTGTAACATTAGCAAGTCCTGATCTATTATATCAATAGCAGATGATACAATGCTGTCCAATGAATATATTCTGGAGGACAGAGTCGTTAACCCATTATCCACTACAGAAAGTGATTTTTCCAAATTAATACGATCAATTTCTCGTATTTTTTCAGCTGTTTTAATTTGTGTTACTTTCCAAGCCTCGTTGTAAGCAGCGTATATACCGGCGTATATGAAACGTTTTTGACGCTGTTTGCGTGGTCCCAGTATGAAATCACGCAAGTCAGCACCGTCTTTAAGTAAAGTCAAGTGTCGCTTAATTTCAGCCAGTGTGGATTTTTGTAGCCATTCGAGGCATAGTTTCCCTACACTGTATGTTGTAACTATCCCTGAATGTTGTCTCTGGGAATATCTTGGGTCTGGCCTGTTCTGTTTGAACCCCTGTGTTTTGTTCAAGAATCTATCTTGACAGTAATTTGTGTATGTGGGCCAGATCAACCATTTTTTCCAATCAGGATTTGTTCTGTTTTGGTGTAAAATATGGGATACGTCTATCTCCACATCTGTAGTGTTATTACTATCAGGTGTGGGCTTCGGAATAGACTGTTTATTTAAGTCTTTAATCTTGGCTAGGCCAAGACAGGTTGTCTGTTGAATGGTGTTATTCAAGAATATTAATTGTTCTGGGATCATGCAGGCTCTAAATAATGCTTCTAAACCTTGGATCTGCCAATCTTTTGTACCCCAGATGGTTTTTGTTTCAATGTTGTTTTTCCAGAATTCAAAACCAAATGTAGTAATTTTTTCATAAAATGTTTCAGAATAAATCAATTTAGTATTTGTCAACATTGTTTTCATTCAGTTCATTCAGTCTTATTTAACATTTTAAAATAAAACGTTTCTGCATCACTTGTGTTAAACCCTGAGAAGTATGGAAATTTTAAATAAAATGTTTTCGAGCTGCCTTTAGGCGGTGTTGCACAATGTTCCCATTGGTTATAATTAAAAACATTTCTAGGATGAGCAGTTTTATGCGAATAGTGATGACCATAGTGATTATACAAGTACAATTCTTCATAATTTGATGAACCCTGCAAATAATCATGTTCTGTGAATTTAGCTGACATTACTAAATCTGACATCATATTATTAATATTTTCATAGTCCCAATCATCAGAAAAACTACTTGGTTTTACAAAGTCACTTAATGAAACCTTGAACTGGTTTGGATATTTTAAGAGCTCAATCAGGCCATAAATTTCATAATCCGTTTTGTCCCATGCTACCCCACCGGGTATTGGATTGGCTGTGATGTTCACTGATGACAGTTCTCTTTTCTCGATGTGAGATGACTTGTGAGGCTTTAGGACCAAGTTGATGTTCGGACTTGCTGTGTCCATTGTACTGTATTTTCCTTCAATGAATTTTCCCAAACAAAGAACCATGATGAGCCAAAGCAGGAGGAAAAGTACACCTAACACAATCCAAAATTCAATCCATGGAAAATCAGATAGGTTTCTTTGAGTTGATGAAAGAGTTCAGTTACTTTGTCTTGGAAAGTTATTGTTGCTGGCGTTTCTTCATGTTCACTTGGATCATCAGAAAAGTCATCGAAATTGATGAAGTAGCCAGATGCAGTTCTGTCAATTGTTGGAATCGCTTCCGATTTTCTTTAGTCTTTGGATCTTTCTTTGAGACATTAGTATAGTCCGATGCTACATCATTGTAGACAGGTGTTTCTTGACGAACTGTTGCAATTTGGCTTTCAAGAGGCACAAGTTCCATGGCTTTGTTGCATAGTACTTTTTTATTCACTGCAGGTTTATCAAAAGTGATTAGTCTTTCAGTTTGAACCTCTCCGATTTGTAGCAAGATTTGGTCTTCTACTATTTCTTGGGAGTCCACTTGGCCTACTACTTATTATTGGCCACATGATTGTGGTTTTACCAGGTCGATGGATACAACTCGGTTCTCCTTTTTATCAGCAAGGGCGGTAGTACTACTGATCTTGTTCCGCTGACAGCTAAGACAGGTACTGCTTTTCTGTAAGAAGGCCCAAATTCCTTCTTCACCGCGATCTTTTCTCTGACCAGATCCCCAATCTTTGGAATCCAGACAGGTCTTGCTGGGACAGGTGGTTTTTCTTCAGTGGCTGTTGGCTTTAGCTTTAGATTACTCAGACTTCTTCTTGTTTCATTTAAGTCCTTTAAAACAGCCAAACGGTCTTTGATATCAAAGGCTTTTTCTTCTACCACTGAAGTGTGACTATCTAAGTCCTGGATGTGCATTCTAGTACCGAACAATAGTTCGTAGGGAGTGAGACCTTTTAGAGAATTTCTTGGCAGATTGTTAAGACTACGTTGGACACCTGTTAATTGTTTGACCCACCCATCACCCGAACCTAGTACCCTCACCGTTATAGATTGCTTTATGTCCTGGTTTTTTCTTTCTACTACCGCATTTCCCTCAGGATGGAAGGGAGAAGAGTACCGCAATGCAATGCCCATGCTGGCCATGGCCTCCTTGTAAGCCCTAGAGCTAAACGCAGGACCCTGGTCATAATGTTGCATGCCAATTGCGTATGTGCCGATAAAGACTCGCAAATCTTTTATAACAGTTCTGGCGTCAGCCGAGCGCTGGTGTCTGCATTTTAAGTGAATCTAGTCTTACTATTTATAGGATCGCGTTTCTCCTGCTGGATTTTTGCATATAGATAGCCTTATGCTTTCTAATAGAGGTATCCTGGCACTAGTCTGGTCCGGTTCACGACTGCGATCTCGGTTTCAGTCTGGACAATCCTTTGCAAATTTGTAATGTTGCAGGCTCATCCCCGGCCACCAGTATTCTGATTGTAATTCTTTTAGAGATTTCACGATCTCTTGGTGCCTTAGACCCAATCCCATGTGTGCGTCTGCTGTTAAAAAGACTCTCCTGTTCGTGTTTGGAATTACTCTATCCCCCACTCCAGGGATTTGAGCAAAAGGAACGGAGTTTGCATCTATTATGTATGTATAATTGAGTGGATAGCCGAGAGGTAATGCTGCATAGTCGCCTTTTAATGAGGCTTTTACCGCTAGCATAGTTTCTCCGTCGATGTGTTTTTTAGAACGCTTTTTTGTGGCTACGGAAGCCGGTTGAACCGCTTACGCTGTGGCTCTGTTAGCAAATGAATTCCCTGCAACGTGAACGCCATCACGTTGATGACTCAGTGTATGTATCACGTGAGTCTTTTGTAGTTCTTTCTGCAAAAGAACTACTTGTTCCCAAAGCTTTTTATGCTTTATTGTGGCACCTGTGTCATCTTTGTAACCGTTTTGAATCCAGGTCTACATGTCATTATTGTAAGACTTGACGCAGTAATGCGAATCGCACACTATTAGTGTCGGGATTTCGCGATCGGCAATTTCAAGCGCCATCTTGAATGCTAGTAGTTCAGCTCGTTGAGCCGAACAATCTTTTAGAGAATGAGTTATAGAGACCAGAGGTCTAAATTTTCCTTCGTGCCAACGACCTTTAACAATTGCGCACGCAGCACTGTAAGCTTGTTTACCCCCAACTGCGGGTTGTGCTGATCCATCTGTATATATTATACAGCCGTAATGTTCGAGAGGCCGAATTTTGATTGGCAGAGGATATTCTTCTTCATATTCTAGATTTTCTAGTTTTTTCATTTTCGGGTCAAAATAGTATTTCACGTCTTCTGCAGCAAGAGAATTTTCCCATTGTATCCACTTTGGATCTAATGCCACAGCATTCAAATTGCGTGGACTTGTTAATGCCTCAAGGGCTGATTCTGCTGTTAAAACAGTTATCTTCCTGCCTTGGGCTTGGGCTCTTTCTTTTGCTACAGCAGTTTGAACCGCAGTTAGAATTTTTTCAGTAGAACGGAATTTCATTTCAGCTTGTGTGTACAAGTGTGATTTGTAAGCTATTGGTACCGTTTCTCCCTCATTAGAGGTTAGGTACATGAATCCGCATCTTCCTGGGATGACTCGGATTACAAGGTTGCGTACGTTTTCACGAGTTTGTAATTTAGTTTTAGCTAACATGACTGTTTGCAATGATCTTAACATTTCTGTGTGTTTCTGAGTCCAATTTATTGGTTTGAAATCAGGTTTTATTAATTCATAGAGAGGTTTAACCCTCTCTGCATAATTTAGAATGTATGTTCTTCCGAAATTCAGGAAACCTAGTATTGATTGTAAGTTCTTCAGCGTTTTAGGTGCTTGGAGTACAGCACACTTCTCTAAGAAGTTATCTGCTAGGCTTTTGCCTTCACTTGATAATTCATATCCTAAAAACAGGACAGTTAGATGGGCAATTCTTGACTTTTTAAAATTGAATTTGTAACCCTCAGCTGCGAACCCAAGTATTATGGTGTTCACTCTTTTCAAGTGTGTCTCCAGGTCATCATCTGTGAGATAGATGTCATCGACATAAGATAATGCCTCATCATCATATATTTGTAGCAACTCTGTTACTCTTGCTGAGAATAATCCTGGGCTATTCTTGAATCCCTGTGGGAGTCGACAGAAGTGTTTTTGCGACCCCATTATTGAGAAAGCGGTCAAATGCCTGCTTTCAGGTGCAATGTTTTGACAAAAGAATCCATTAGAGATGTCTAATGTTGTTTTATACTTTTTGCGCACGATGTTATTCATTAGTGCTGCACTGTGTGAGTTTTGTACTGCAAATGTTTTGCAGCAGGAGTTTAGGTGTCTGTAGTCCAAAACTAGACAATATGAATCGTCTGGCTTGGAGACAGGAAACAAAGGATTGTTCATTTGTCAGGTGCATGTTTCAATCACCCCCTGATATTCAAGTTGATCTAAGATCTCCCTGACTTACTTTTTAGCTTCTTGTTTAACTGGCTTTGTGCAGTGGGTTGATTTTTTTAACTGGATTTTATGGTGAGGAGAATCCTCATCCCATCCTACATGATTTTTATATAAGGTGTATTTTTTATGAATTGGAATGTGATTTGAGAAGGCAGGCATATTCATTTCTTCGCCATGAGGGCACTCCCTGACAAACTCTGGTGGCCAGTCTTTCACAGCTAACAGGATGTCATAGCCTTTCGAAAGGTTATCCCAAAAGAGACCCCTTACTTTCCTAGTCTTGTCCCCCTCTATACGTAATGTTATTTTGTATATTTTATGGGGTTTGCTAACTCTGGTGTCTGCAGTTTGCACTTGAATGTATTCATTCGTGTCCACTGTCTCCAGAAGATTCATCAGGATCTTGTGAGCTATTGTTACTTCTGCTGCGCTGTCTAACATTGTCTAGGCCCACTCTCCGTTTTTCAGTTGTGTCCTCGGTATCCTTGGCATGTTTTATTATTTTAATACTGGCTACCTTCTTTCTTGGAAATTGTAATTTTTTTACTTTGATGAGCAGGTTCCTTGTCTTTGGACTTGACGTGCTCTTCCTTGTGTTCTGACCGTCCTCTTCTTTCCGATTTCTGTGAGGAAGTCTGAAAAGATCGAGAGGGACGTGTATCAATATCTTGATATCTATCAGGTTGTCTCAATTTATCCCTATCTCTAAGGTTGTATCTTTTCTCAGAGGGCTCCCTCTGGGGAGACTTGCCACCTCGTTCTGGAGATCTATCTCTCCGTTGAGGAGACTTTCCTCTGGACTGGAATTGTTTTTCTTTGGGAGTGGATTGTTTATTTCCATCCCAACTCTTTTTTGGAATGTTTAGATTATTTTTAATAAATGTTTTTTCAGGATTTTCAAGTAGTTGGGGTTTTACTGGTTTCCCACCCAAACTATCTCTACCTAGTTCTTCATAGGATTTTTCTATGATTCTGGCAAGTTCAAAAGGTTGTTCTGCTATATCTGTTTCTTTCAATTTCTGGAGGTATGTTATATCGTCCATAGCCAATTGAACTAATTCTCTATATGCCTTTGTTAATTCTTTTAGTTTAACTAAGAGTTCTTCACTTGACATTTCTTCAATGTCGGGATGTGGTGTGTAGCTGGCTAGAACCGGCCACGTGGCTCCTGGTCTACCTAGTGGACCGAGCCTGGTGATGTGATTTTGATGTTTTAGGGCGCCATTAAACCAGAGCAGGTGCTCTTGGTAAGTAAGTGGGATTTCACCGTCCTCGAAAGGAGCGTATTCATCCGGAGGTTCCCCTATTTTGTAATAGTGGAATTTGTGTGTCACAGCGTGTGCTGCTGGAAAATTTATCCATGAATAGAATACCTCTGTCTGCCGATATTCATGGGCCTCTACCACGAATATTACTGTACCACCTAGTGATGATACTCCATTTTCTATAAGTTTTTTAGTTATAGTTCTTCTTACATTTACCGGAATGATTATAGCATTCGGGTCTTCATCTTGGAGACTTGTGTCATCCGCTAGGAGTTGAGCTGCTATTCTAGCTCTCTCTGTTTCATTGTCACTTTCCACCATTTTACTGACTGCAAGTTTTGTTTTGCAGAGCAAGTTTCAAGGAAACAAAGATTAGGTGCACAATATTTTGGAACACTGTATCCTTCAACGTTGACTAAACCAAAAACTAATACATAGGAATCTCTTCCTACTAAGTTCCGGCGGATTTTAACCTTTTACCCACTCCAGACGTCTATTGGAGTATTTACGGGAAAAAGGGGTCTGTGTGAAAAAGCACGACTGAGTTACTCTAATGTCTTGCGTTAGATTATCGCCTTGCCCCACGTGGGGCGCCATGTAGTGTAGTTCCTATACTCCCAATAGGCTCTGCGCATTGGAATAATATAAACAGCAGTGTAGACGTAGGACTGAGGTCGACTAGATCTCTACTGAATATATTAGACTTAATTAGTTTTGCCAGCTAGCTCAGAGGTCACTAGAAACTTTCTCGAGTAAACAAGGAGGAGTTTAACTTCCCTGGATAGACAAGAAGGGATTAGCTTCTGACAACCATATAACATGACAACTTTGCTCCCTCAGAATAAAGAGTGTATCTCTAGAGTCGTGTGAAAACAATAGACAACTATTTCACTCAGTCAATCGTGCGTACTTAGTTTCACCAGAGTGCAGAGAAATAGAGAGACGGGCGTTTTCAATAAAAGGTGTTATTTATTGAGCAGTCTTCTTTCTCATGCAAGAGAAATGAATTGCCACAATTGCAATACTTATCATAAAGTAAAGTGCGTACAGTAAAAGGAGTATTATGAAATAATACTGTAAAAGCATTGATATGGTTTCTTAGCCATATGATACTTTAAAATGGATAAAATATATACATACATAAAAACATTGACTAACGTACTCAACTTGTGCTTCTAATCTACGCCTACCCCGGTGTACCTGACCTAAGCCTAATACGTGGGAAGGAGTAAGTAAGTTGCAGTTTAAGTTAAGTTGGGTTTTTTGCCAAGGATCTGAATCAAGAATTCTATTAAGGGTTTAGTCAGCTCCGTACCTTGGTTCTTAGAATGAAGGAGGTCTTGTATCTCTCTCTCAGGACTCGATATCCCAGCAACCCCAGGGTGACTGGAAACACCAGAGCTGGATTTTCTCGGCTGGAGAAAAAGACAGCGTCTCTCTCAGTGCGTCAAAAGGGAGGGGCGGCTTCCTTCGGCTCTTGCATCAGCTGGGCTTCCGGGCAAGTAGATGGCCGCTCTGCTCCAAACCACCGTGTGTTTGCTTAAGGCAACGTTGGTATATTTATACCTGAAAGGTGTCGGGTTTGACGTAAGGTAGGACATAAGACGTCACTAAGAACTAACAGTTCTTTCTGGACTCCAGGAGTTCTTGTGCAAATCAAAACAAAAGCAGGGGGATTTCCCGGGCTGCTGGAGGCTTGGTATGTTTAAAGAACGCGTTGTACTTTCTAGGAGTCTAGGGGAGTAGCCTTGCCGTATTTGGACTGCATGGGCTATTACTAAATGTATAAATAAGAGGGTGCGATCACGAGGCACTGAGTCTCCCACCAAATGCACGAGAGAGGACAGTATTAATAACGAACACGCTGCCACTGGGAAGTGCATAAATTCACGGCATCTTGATACTGTTGAAATTGGCGCTTATGCCCACAGCCTGATTCAACAATTATGCGGTAACCCTAACGACATCAGTGAGCCTGACTGTACCCTCGCGCAGATTGAAAGACGCTGTTTTGATGAAAGCACAGACCATCAATTACAAATCTCCCCGGTTTCTCAATTGCGTGACCAACGATAAGTGGTTGCACAACCAAAAGATCCAAATTGAAGACATAGGTGTCCTGATTCTCAAGAACAGGAACTGCACCCCAATCATTAAAAAAGAAGACCACATTGGGGCTTTTAAATTCGTCTGTCCTGAGGAAGGTGCAACTATACTCTTAAGCGTCGAAACGCGTCGACAAAGGACCTAATTTTTATACATTTTTATCAATTTTCATAAAAAAAATTTTTCACTATGTGTGTACATTGGAATAATATGCCCATTAAGTAATTTGTGTACTTCTTGTTTTATTTAATATTTAATTTTGATGCATAACCATCAGTGACTCTGTGCTAGAATACCGTAATACGGAATTGTTAGTAAATTGTGTTAATTGTATACCAGAGCACTGTACGAAGATATTTGCATAATGTTTTTAATACTGATCGAATATGTTTTAAGAAAATAAACTTTGAGAGATACAAATCTAAACTAGAGTGGTGCAATTAGAATATCTAGTGTCACGGCTAAAAACAAAAAGTTATTTTGATACGTAAGTAGGCCTGTTGGTCACTAACATAAAAGATTAATAACACAGAAAGGAAACTTTGTTCAGATTACTATATACCCGGTCCTTTCTGGTCTCTGGGAAACTCTCTTCTTTGCAAGATTGACGTAAGGTAGGACATAAGACGTCACTAAGAACTAACAGTTCTTTCTGGACTCCAGGAGTTCTTGTGCAAATCAAAACAAAAGCAGGGGGATTTCCCGGGCTGCTGGAGGCTTCGTATGTTTAAAGAACGCGTTGTACTTTCTAGGAGTCTAGGGGAGTAGCCTTGCCGTATTTGGACTGCATGGGCTATTACTAAATATGGATATGATTCTTATGCCTTTATAACCACATAAGGGCATAAATCGGTAATATTGAATTAGGGTCCTAGATAGAAACACAATAATATATATATATGCAGAGATTCCAAATTGCTGACTCGAGCTGTATCGAGCGCCACTTGCCGCAACACTGGACACAGACCCAAAGTAAGTGACCAAGATGATTTTATTTTCCCGATGCCAAGACGCGTTTCGCAGCACACAGCCGCTTGCTATATATATATATGCTCCCAAGTTGCCCAGCTGGCAGGGTGCACTCTGTGACCAACAAATGCTTCGTAGGCTTGTTTGAGCATGAGAGCGGCCTGACGCGTTTCAATGACTCTTCTTCAGAGGCTGTGACTGTGAACAGCCAGTCTTTTTCCAGCATTGGTCACCTCGTATAACAAAGGTCAAGTGTCTCAGCGTGTCAACCCGCATTAGTTATGGACATTTGTCAGGCAGACATGTGGCATTGTTGCACGGGTTTGCCAAACACTACTGGCCCGACAGTCAGGTCCAGCTTGAAGAACCTTCTACTGCTCGGTGGTTCAGGACTTTTTAATATAACCAGTGTGCAAAGCCTCCTCCAGGGAATTATTGCTTGGGTATCTATAATACAGTAAGGAATCTGCAGCTAGAGTTCTCTGTCAGATGAACAAGTTTCTTACCATTGGTTACTCCTTATGTGTTAAAGCCTCTATCTAGCTGCAGATTCCTCCAATCCTCCATATTCTGCGAACTGTGTTTTCCATTCCAAGAGGTCCTCGAAAGTCCAGGACTTTTTAATATAACCAGTGTGCAAAGCCTTCTCTGGGGAACTATTGCTTGGGTATCTATAATACAGTAAGGAATCTGCAGCTAGAGTTCACTGTCAGATGAACAAGTTTCTTACCATTGGTTACTCCTTATTTGTTAAAGCCTCTATCTAGCTGCATATTCCTCCAATCCTCCCTATTCTGCGAACTGTGTTTTCCATTCCAAGAGGTCCTCATTTTGGGACACGGGTCACAATACCTCAGTATGGCTCTGTGCTTCTGATGCAGAAAGTAGTCACGAAACTGAGGTCAGTGTGCTGGGATGACGCCTGTATAGGCACCGCCCATTTCACTATGGACACAGATACTGCCTACGATGCCGATGCAGAGCCGACAGACGCCATCTAGGAGCAAGCAAGCAAGGGGACTGCTCAGAAAAAATGTCAAGGCCCGGTCTAACGTCTTTATACCTGGGCAATATTCTAATGTAAGGAATTGTAATGTCATGAGACTGTGCGCTAGGACTCTTGGGGTTTTGGGTAGACTCAACAAGGAATTACATAGTTTGTTGGGAGGTTTTAAGGTGTGGCTGTGACTTAGTGAGAGGGCAGTATGTGACTGTATGTTGAGGAATAAAGACGTACAATCCAGAGCTCCATTTCTGGCATATTCCTGTGCATGCGTCCGGGCGATGAAGATGGGATCTGTGCCTCAAAGAAACAGATTGTTCTCCCTGAAAGCTTGCAACACAACAAACTACTTGTGTGTTCCACATGCGCCCAAATCGATGAGAAGCAGTTCGATGCTGTTGCATGTGGAATTGAAACCCCGCTCCAACCCACATAGGGCCCTTGAAGAAGTTGAAGGCCCTAAGGAGGAGCGCATTTGAAAAGCCCAGAAGAAACCCACTTGCAAGGCCAAAAGAAGAGATACTGTGCCACACCATAACAACAGAGCCGTCATCAACACAAAGCTAAAAGGTAAAAACAGTGACAATCAGGTATGATGCAAAAAGCTAAACGCCATACTGATCAAATATGAGAGACGGAACCGTTACCCACTGTTAAGAAGAAAAATGACAACAAAGATAACCAGGTGCGAGAAACAGAAAACTCACTTACCGTTAAGGAGGAAGGAAGCCCCATATGACCTCTGAGCGGCGTTGCGACTGAAGCTCAAGCACAATCCCAGTGCTGGCAGACAGTGCAGATTCAGGTGCACAGCAAAAGCTGTCTGAACAGTATATGCTCTCAAGGGCAGTAGAAACGAGTACAAAGTACAATGCCACTGTGTTTCTGAAACCGCCATTCGACACCGCCAAGAAGCCGAATATTTGCTCCAGGTGAACTGCATGGATCGAGATGTTCAATGACTTCATAGATTCTCTGGAAGAAGTAGATGATAAGAAACTTGCTGGTGATGGAGTAAAAGGATTGTTGAAGCCAATATCGCATACTGATGCAACATTGTACCGTCAGATCAGAGAAGCGTTAGAAGCTAAGTTCAATCCGCTGCCGAATGTCGACTATGAAAGGTACGTTTTTAATCAGGTGAGAAATAAGTTGGTGAAACAATGGATGAGTTTGTTGAGAGACTTGATGTGCTTATCAAACACTGTGGGGCTTATTTGCAAGCGCCTTGCATCACTGTTACTTCACTTTTTCCCGTATTAAAAGTGATGCACCGGCCGCGCAAGGGGCTTGTAAATTAGCCCCTGTAAGTTTAGTGAGTTTAATTACAAAGAAGCCGAAAGCCTCAGAGTCATCTATGGCTGTCTTTCAGATTCTTTCAAAAAAGGCTTGTTAAGACAGACCCTCAGCTTCGAGAAGGTGCTAATGGCTGCAAGAGCCGAGGAAAAAGCAGATCGATAAGCTGCGTATATGGAAGCTGTAACAGCGAAAAATTAATCAGTGTTGGTCAGGAAAAGCAAGCACAAATATAAGACAGATGCATGCAAGTCGACGCAGTCAAATAAGAAAAAGTTATGTTTCCGATGTGGGTTTTTGTTTCCCCCATGAATTGTAAATATCCAGCCATGGGACATACATGCAAGGGTTATGGGAAAGAAAACCACTTCAAAACAGTTTGCAATGCGAAATAGAAATCAGATACATCACAATCGAGGTTGAGAAAATGGACACCAGAAGGTTCCAGAAGCATTCTTGCCATGCCCACCAAGCCAAAAAGCAATACCAGTTACGACAAGTAGAGACCAGACAAAGTTGGTTGTCGTCAGGCTCAACCTACAAAGGCTCCTTAATGTCACTATTGAGCACCAGCGAAGAAGATGGATGTCAATGATGGCATCGACCAAGTAACGACAGGTTGATGTAGGTTAGGCTGCGTGCAAAGTAGAACTCAAGATAAAGGTGAACCACCACAGGAAACAACAGAATCAATTTGACCTTGCCCCAAGATTACAATACAGATCAACGGTTGTCCCATAATGATATAATCTTTATCATAGACAGTGGTGCGTCGATTAACATCATGCTGGTCGAAAGTTCAACAGCTTATCTCCTGTGCCACTTCTCAACCCGTCAAACATGAAAGTATACATATGGACTGCGTCTTAACCGTTAAAAAGTCAAGGATCATTCTTCGCGACAATGAGACACAAAACAATATGGGCGCAAGCGCCTATTCAAGGAGCCTCATCTATTGCGTGCCTACTCAGTTTTGCCACTGTTGCAGACATGGGACTGATACAATTATAACCTCCACACTCAATATGAAGTTGTGAGTCTGTTTATGTCGCTATTTCATGGCCTAGGCAGGCTCAAGACAATGAAAGTGTGACCACATCAATGAGGACTGTGGTGGATTCACCCCCATCGTGGAACACCCCGACCGCTCCAACATGGCGGCCGAGAGCACCCCAACCGGAAGTGTGGGGTATGCGGTCTAGCCGTTCCAGCCGGACTCTCAGTAACGGAGAACCCGGGAGGCGGAGCCGAGAGCCCGTCTCTTATGCCGGAGACATAGGACAGCGAGGAGCAGCAGGCAGGAGTGCTGACAAGAGACGGGATACAGCGGGAAGCAGAGGACGAGACGACTATCCTGAGTTAAGGAGCCTAGGAACCGGCGTCATCAAGAAGTCTGCGCTGGGAATAAGAGAACCACACAGAGACTAACAGCTCAAGGAGCAACGCCCACGGGTCTGGTGCTCCAACAAGAGAAGTGGAGGCCGTGACTCCCCTCCCGTGACCCAGGAGGGTTGTGGGTGCAGGCAAATGCTAAGGTTCTTTTCTTTTAGAGGCTGGTGGGTGGGAATGCGGGCACCTCACCATAAGACACCTTGACCCCCCCAGACGCAGCACAGGTGACGGTGGCATTTCCCCCTTCCCCCTTTCATACCGCAATGACTGCGGTTTTCGGATTTGTTTTTGTTTTTGTTTGTTCTTCCCTTTATTCCTCATGGCATCACCTCGAGGAAGAGAAGAAGTGAGCCCTCCCCAAAAAGCAAGCGGACCTGAGGGACGCAAGGAGCTGAAGAGCCTCCTACCTCTGCCACAAACCCAAGACCTTTATTTTGACTGAGCAAAATATAGACCTTCCTGGAACTGGTACCCCGTAAAGACTAAGAGCAACCTCTGAACCTGTACAGAAATAGAATTTTAAAAAATGGCACCCTCATACCGCCTTTCCTGGTTCTGAAATTTTTCTTTTGTGTTGGGAGGGACGGTATCTTCCCCGGCAGGTGTAACCATCACAGTGGTGTCAGAAGTGGGATTGTGTCTAGCCTATCATGACACAACCCCTCACCATGGAATCCATGATTTCCCAATTAGCAGAGGGTCAACGTCACCTGCAGCTTGTCTTTGAATAGCAAACCAAGCTAGCTCAGCAGGTGCCCTACACGCTGCCTTAAAAGATCAGGCATCTCTCATGGGCATCTTACCAACAGGTGCAGGATACAGCTATCATGAGCTTAGCAGCCGCCATATCCAGCGCAAGGGTACACCCGAACGTACCAGGGACTGTTCTTCAGAAGTTCCATAAGGGAGAGGAACGCCGATTTCTGGCCACAGCCCACCTCCTCAACCATAGACAACGTAACAGAATTTTTTTTATCTAGAACAATACCTCGAGGCCCTTCCTCTTAGCACTCAGACTTGGGTCAAACAGCATCCCCACTTAACGGTAACAATAGCAGTAGACCTGGCCTGTGCTTTTCACCGGTCCCCGGAATTCAAGGCCCAGACCCTGTAAGCTTACTCAGACCCCAGGTAAAGGCCACAACGGAAAACCGAGCCCCAGCCCCAGGAAGACACAGACCCCGGCCTGTCTCTGGCATACCAGCACTGCAGGGTCCCCAATGCTTCTACTGCGCTGAGTGGGGGCATATAGCCCGACAATGCCCCACCAGCAATCCTCCCCAAGAACCCATGGAAGTGGGGTACACCTGTGGCCGTGTCCTGCTCGCCGGAGAAGCCCCTCAACTCTACAAAAAAAATATACGTAAACGGGAAGCCAGTAGTGGCTCTCCTGGACACAGGATGTCACCACACTGTAGTTAGCAAAGGACTTGTACACGCACCTCAGATACTTGGGGAAGACTACATAAAAGTCACATGTGTGCATGGTGAGAAGAAAATGTACCCCCTTGCTGAAGTTTTACTGGAGATAGACGGAGAGTCTCAGTTGCGAGAAGTAGGAATAATGCCCTTCCTGTCTGAATCCATCCTTTTACGGACTGACCTGCCCAGGGTCCAGGAGTACGTCTCATCCCTCACCCTGCATCTTCTGTGTTAGGGTGGGTGGCCCACGCCCCCTTCTCCAAAGAAGGCATAGAAGGACCCACACCCAAAGAACAAAGACCCGTTGGGAACTAAGAGAAGAACATGCTTTGAACCTTAAAAACCATTGTGCCCTACAATCTCCTGTCATTTATTCCTCAGATACGTTCCCGACGCCAGGTGTGAACTTACTTGCTGCCCAGAGGGAGGACAGCACCTTGCAGCACACCTGGGGCAAGTCCAAGAGGACCATCCCACGTAGGTAGACGCTCTATTCTGTATAAAAAAGGGTTTGTTTATAGGGTGACTCAGGAGGCGGTACACCATAAAGAACAGTTATTGGTCCCAAAACCATTCCGAGAACAAGTGTTAGACCTTGCCCACACTCAAACAGGAGGGGGTCATTACAGGAAAAAGCAAAACTTTATTGTTTTCTTTGCATCTCCCACAGATACATTGACAGCGCCCTGAAGAGATTCCAGGAACTTTGCCCTGGAATCGAAACGCGTCGGCATGTATTAAGGAGTATTTTCGGTTAACTTCCCCATACCAGCAAATGCTGGTTTAATTAGTTGTCATAGATTGACTTAACTCCTTGGATTTTGTGTTGATTTATTCGCTATTTTCACTTGTATTGAATCACTTGTCATTTTTCAACGCACATGATTATATGATGTATTGTTGTGTTTAACAAATTTTGTGTTTCATGTGGGATGTATAGGATGTAGACACTTGATTTATTTTTTGGTCTGGTTGTAATTGTCATTTATTTGTGTGTAAATTTCATTGTATATTTGTGTAAATTAGTGTAAATATGTGGATATAGAGATGTCACTTTTTTTGCTAAAGAAAATGTTCTTGAAAAATCATTAAATAAATATAAAATAAGTGGTATAAATAAAAATACCTGGTCGATCTAGACAAACAGTGTTTTCGACCCTCTTTAACTGTGGATATAAATGTAGGTGGCTAGGCACTTTCATGTTTTTCTTATTTAAATAGGGTCCAGCCTACCCACCTGTCCTCAAGGGACTAACTCTTTAGGTTTCCCCTTCTCCAAAGAAGGCATAGAAGGACCCACACCCAAAGAACAAAGACCCATAGGGAACGAAGAGAAGAACAGGCTTTGAACCTTAAAAACCATCTCCTGTCATTTATTCCTCAGATACGTTCCCGACGCCAGGTCAGAACTTCCGTGGTGCCCAGAGGGAGGACGGCATATTGCAGCACACCTGGGGGCAAGTCCAAGTGGGCCATCCCGCGTAGGTAGACGCTCTATTCTGTATAAAAAAGGGTTTGCTTTATAGGGTGACTCGGGAGGCGGTACACCATAAAGAACAGTTACTGGTCCCAAAACCATTCCGAGAACAAGTGTTAGACCTTGCCCACACTCAAACAGGAGGGGGTCATTACAGGAAAAAGCACACATTGAAATGCCTTTTGGACTGGTTTTGCTGGCCTGGAGTTTATCATGAAGTGGCCAAATATTGCTCCTCCTGCACTAGATGTCAATTGGTCAACAACCCCTCCCTTCCTAAACTCCCACTACAACCACTTCCGATAATAGACGTTCCCTTTCAGCGAGTTGGGATGGATCTCGTGGGTGTAGGACACCAATATCTACTTGTGCTGGTGGACTACGCCACTCGGTATCCCGAAGCGATACTCATGACCAGTACCACCACCACGGCAGTAGCTCAAGCAATGGTCTCCTTCTTTTGTCGTGTGGGTTTTCCCTGCAAGATGTTGACCAACCAGGGTACCCCATTTGTATCTTGCCTCATGAAACAGACCTGTGACCTCTTGGCGATCAAGCAGATACGTACAGCTCTGTACCATCCTTAGACTTTCTGCCTTGTTTATAGGTACAACAGAACGATTGAATCTATGCTTAGAAAAGCCATTAACCAAGCAGGGAGAGAGTTGGACAGAAGAAACAGTATGACACAAACACCGCACTGAGAGAGTTCAACGCAGGTGACTATGTCCTGATCCTCCTTCCCACCACTGAAAAAAAAATTGTTAGCCACATGGCAGGGCCCCTATAAGGTACTGGATATAGTCACCCCTGTCTCTTACCGTATAGCCGTTCCCCACAAAACACAGACAGGCCAAACCTATCATGTGAACCTCTTAAAAGCCTGAGAAGGCCCCTTACCAGCACCGATACGTAAAGCCAAACCGGTACAGCATGTATCCCTTAACAAACCCCTTGATATACCTTTAGCTGTTCCCTCCCCATAAGAAAGGAGTTTGTTCGCTTGGCAAACCAACTGTCACACACACAAACACTTCAGATGCACGCCCTATGTCAGGAGTATTCTACCGTACTGGTGGGAACACCAGGAGAGACGACCTTAGTCAAACACGCGATTTACACAGCAGGGGCAAAACCAATAAAACTAAAGCTCTATCGGATACCCGCTGCACGTAGATAGGCAGTGGATCAGGAGGTGAATGCTATGTTAGAGGCGGACATTATTGAGCCCTCACACAGCGCCTGGTCTTCCCGGGTGGTCCTCGTTCCCAAACCTGACGGAAGCTTTAGGTTCTGAATCGACTTCCGTCAGCTTAACGCTATATCTAAGTTCGAAGGGTACCCTATGCCTTGTGTCGATGAGTTAATAGAACAGATTTCCGTGGACATACTCGAATGTTTTTTCAATCCCCACTCTCAAATATTCTGGTAGGTCCTTGTTAAGGTCACATACTCTGAGCCTCATTTGAAAGGATTTGAGCCAGGAGTTTTGTGAATAAAACATGATTGTTTTCTTTGCATCTCCCACAGATACATTGACAGCACCCTGAAGAGATTCCAGAAACTTTGCCCTGGAATCGAAACGCGTCGGCATGTATTAAGGAGTATTTTCGGTTAACTTCCCCATACCAGCAAATGCTGGTTTAATTAGTTGTCATAGATTGACTTAACTCCTTGTATTTTGTGTTGATTTATTCGCTATTTTCACTTGTATTGAATCACTTGTCATTTTTCAACGCACATGATTATATGATGTATTGTTCTGTTTAACAAATTTTGTGTTTCATGTGGGATGTATAGGATGTAAGACGGTGGGTATTGGCGTGGCACACTGCTTGGTATCGTTATGGGGTTTAATTAATGGCTATGGTACAAAGTTCGTACGTTTGAAGGTGCTCCAGTAGGTGACGTAACTGTCCAAGTACGTCGTGGAACTGTTGATTGGTTGAGTGCGTTACTGCTAGTGTAGACGCATCCCTACGATTGGGCACACTTAGATGGTTCGTTGTGACATACAACAGACTCCAGTAGGTTCAAATGAAAGGTATCTTTTTTATTTCAAAGATCCATTGGTCAATTTGATTCTTTAAAGTTTATAGATCAAAGTTCATAATATCCACAATTTTCATTAACTCAACCAATGTATAGGATGTAGACACTTGATTTATTTTTTGGTCTGGTTGTAATTGTCATTTATTTGTGTGTAAATTTCATTGTATATTTGTGTAAATTAGTGTAAATATGTGGATATAGAGATGTCACTTTTTTTGCTAAAGAAAATGTTCTTGAAAAATCATTAAATAAATATAAAATAAGTGGTATAAATAAAAATACCTGGTCGATCTAGACAAACAGTGTTTTCGACCCTCTTTAACTGTGGATATAAATGTAGGTGGCTAGGCACTTTCATGTTTTTCTTATTTAAATAGGGTCCAGCCTACCAACCTGTCCTCAAGGGCCTAACTCCTTAGGTTTTCCAATTTTAGAGCGGATTGCTATCCGCGAGAGTTTTTGAGGACACCCTGTTTTTGCTTCTTTTAAGTAAAATAGAGTGTCTCTGTGGGAGACTCAGTATCTCCCTACATTATGGCAGAAAAAGACACGTTATATTTCAGTGAAAATCACATTATAAATCTGATAGACTCTTCTCCTTTCGCTAATGTGACGCTCAGTACTACCGCTAAACAGCAAAACGAATCAGACAGATTGATAAGGTTACAGAAAAAACATGTAAGAACAGAGTTGCATGGGCACTTTCTCCTGAAACACCTCTAGGGAGGAACCATTCCTTGGGGGTTACAGGTGAAAAATGTCCCTGTAATCTTTATCAAAGACACAGTGTATAAAAAAGGCTTTAGCTTTATTAACACCAAGTGTAGCCGGGACTTAATGGTCCACACTATAGAAACTGCACAGAGATTGTGTGCAAAAGAAGAAAAAGAAATCGATGAGCTTACTGAGGCAATCAGAAACAGCCAGGTTGAAACGGACGCCAAAGCACTTCTGGAAAAAATAGACAAAGAGATCAGAATTTTCAAGGACAATACTATCAATGATAAAAGCTTCAAATATGATAGGGATGTAAAAGCATTCAAGATCGAGCAGGTCTATCCCTTTTTGAAGGAGGATTATTACACCCAACAAGACTCTCGTAGAGCATTATCGACATTTCAAGGCCGGTCAAGGAATCGGTTCACAACTTTCTCAGACACCTCATCATCTGACTCTTCTGGGTCAGACAATAGAAATAACCAAAAAAAGCAGGTGGCTTTTTTAGATCAGGGCCAACAACCAAAAGCCCGCTACAAAGCTCCTTGGGAGATGCGGACGAGGAGCCGCTCCTACAAATTGTAGGTGGTCCGAGTTCTGTGGTTAACTTATCTGCCAGGACTATAACTAGCGATGAGTTGACTGTGTTAAATATGGGACTCAAGTTTGTGCCATGCAAAAAGACAGACTTCACTAGACTCAAGTTGGAAGCCATTGAGTTTTGCCGCAAAATACGACTTAAGGCTTTCTTTGCAAACCAATTATCTTCACCGAGCACAGAAGTTACGGGTCTCAGAAACAAGTCCAATTTTGTCCCGAATCATAATATCCCGAAAGAAATCCTTGCGTTCGAGCAAGTGCTTTTATCAGCCATCAATAAGCTAGAGAAAGGCAAGAGCTATGTGCAACAGAATATGGGCCAAAGACAATGTGCAGCAATAAAGGCACCTAAAGAAGATACTTCTATAGTAATCAAGCAGGCCGATAAAGGCGGTGCTGTAGTTGTCTGGTCACGTGAGAAATATCTAATTGAAGGGGCCAAACAAGTTACCAATGAAATCTGGTACAGACGCCTATCTGAAGACCCTGTCAGAGATATTCAATGGCTCATCTCTGAGACATTGCAAAGAGGTTTAGACGACGGGTTTCTGGGAGCTGAAGAATATGAGTATCTTTCTAAGAAATGCCCCAGAACCCCCGTTCTCTACCTCCTGTCAAAGATTCATAAGAACCTCCAAGACCCCCCAGTGCGCCCGATCGTTTCGGGCTGCGACTCATGCTTAGAGCCCATTTCCCAAAACGTGGACTTCTTTTTGAAACCCTTCTTGACTCAAGTGAAGTCTTATCTGAGAGACACAACAGATTTTCTGTTGAAAGTTGAAGGTACACAATTCGACCCAGAAGTTCAACTAATGGTCACAATGGATGTGACCTCCCTCTATACGCAGATCCCACAGGAGGAAGCATTAGAGGTGATGGAGGTATACCTTGACAAGAGAGAAAGACCCCATAGAGTGCCCACCTCGTTCATCCTAAGACTGGCTGAAATCGCTCTTAAAAAGAATTATTTCTCCTTTAATGGTGAATACTTCATGCAGGTTAAGGGCACCACGATGGGGTGCCCTTATGCCCCAGAAATGGCCGTACTGTTTATGGCACAATATGAGGAGAGGTTTGTTGACAACAATAATCCGTTCAGCCAACATATCGTCCAGTGGTATCGGTATATAGGTGACGTCTGGCTCCTGTGGCAGGGGAGCCAGGCTCATCTGTTGGCGTTCCATGAATGGCTCAACATGAGGCATGGAGATATTAAGTTCTATGTCAGGACCGGAGGCTTCAGATTATGCTATATTCTTCCTTCGCTTTATTTCATTATAAAAAACACAGCAGCTCAGGAAAAAATGTTCAACACTATGCTCAAAGGAACAAAGAGCATATAAAATAACTTTGTAAGTCCCAAGAACTACAAGTCCCATGAGATTAGTCCTGGTCATCCAAACGTAGTCCTTCCACTAAGTCCGCTACCAGGTAGAAAGCCAGTCCTTCCTTGAACTTCCTCCTCTTTCTTCGCTGCTCACGCAGCCAGTTAAGTGCTCTTTCGGTTTTTCTAGATGTTCGTTTTATGTTCTTGGTATTAGAGTGTGTGATGCTCTAGCGCTTGTTGGGGGCTTATCGCGGCGTTGTTTGCCTTTCAGAGCCCCGACCGCGGGATCGCTTTCTCCCTCCTTTCGCGGTTTTTACCCGAGTGTTATTGCGGTGCGGAAGACGCCCGCCAGAGGGCGCTCGAACGTCTCGCTGGCTCCTCGGCGCTTTCCTCACTCTGGGAGAAGCGCGGAGGAGTCAGACAGCGTCGGAGCCTTGCCCTCACCACCCCTTCACGCCCGGTAAAACCGGGTCTGTATTTCTGCCCTTACACATCTGACGCCCTCTTAAGGGTCCGTATAGCGGCTGTTGATCGCGTGAAACGCCGGAAGGCGAGTTGTGCACTGGATTTGTCTGTGTGTGGTGAACGCGCTGTGGGGGTGGTTTAGACCCAGTCCAGTGTGAGGGTCTGCGCGTTTGGGGGTCACAGTGCAACCCCGATTGCCAGGTACCTTGGCCCATAAATTAATTGCAGCCCTTTGGACTGCCCATATTCTGCCCACAGACACCCGGTGGGGTAGGCAGCTCTGTCATCCTCCCTAGTTTGGTTCACAAGGCTAGGATGGAAGAAGATGGCTATTTCGATGAGTCTAACTCCTCTCTCCAAGATGATGAATTTTATCAGGCGGTTGACAATTCAATCTACCGCTGCGTGACTGAGATAGTGGGGCCCATGGAGGACCGCCTTTCAGCACGTATTGTAGAGGAGTGCCAGAAGTTAGCGTCTGCCCATTTACAAGGTTCTTCTAACCTCCCGGGGCCCTCGATTGAGGGTCCACCGGCCCCCAAAAAGCCATGCAAGGAAGGTGCTCCGTCGGGGGCACAGGGGGTGGACAGAGATGCATTCGAGCGTCTCAGGGATGCTTTCCTGGCTAAAGCGTCTTCTGCCTCTCCTGCGCCACTTTCGGGCCCTGACCCTTCATTGGACGCGGGGACCACTCCCCCGTCTCCGGGGCTATCCTCTCCCGACACGGACGACGATGGGGAATCTGTGCGCTCTTGGCGCCCCTCGGGCTCGACCGTGGCCTTACCACGGGATGGTTCGGGCATGTTGGACCCGGATGAGTTAGTGCATCCGAGGTCCGCGGCTTGGACACCGGGTGAGACCGTGGCGAAGTTCGTGGCGGGTCGCCTGCGCAAGCCCTTAGAGAACGAAGCTAGGGGTTGCCTGCGAGGGTAATGTCCGAGGCCCACACTAGAAGGCAAGGTGGCCCTGACGCCTGAGTTAGATGCGAAAATGGCCACTTTCTTAGCCAAATTTATGAAGGACCCGCGCAAAGGCATTGACCGCTCTTGGCGGTCATGCCAGGATAAGTTACTTGACGCGGTCAGGCCCGCCACAAAGATTCTTGACATGGCGGAGGAGGCGAAAGCCAACGGTACCGTCATTGCCCCTGAGGTTTTGTCTAACTGGGCCCAGAGAGTAATAATTTTCCTTGGGAACGCTAACTGCGCCCTTTCCACAGAGCGTAGACGTTCCCTGCTTATCAAACTGGATCCCAAGTTGGGAGACTTGGCTTCGTCAGAAGCGGGGGCGGTAGCCCAGGGTGGCCTTTTTGGGGAACCCTTCATCAGGGAATTAGGTAAATTTGTCTCCACGTTTACCTCGTTGGACAAGGCACAGTCCACCATTAAACGCGTTTTTCAACAACGTTTTTCTGGAGGGGCCGGTCGCGGAAGGGGCCGCGCGCCCGGCCGAGGGCAGAATGCCAATAACAGAGGTCAAGGCTCCGGCAGAGGGCAGTACCAGACCTCTGCCAACTTCAACAATTTCTATCCCACAAGAGGGCAGCGCTTTGGCGGCAGAGGCTTCCGCAGGAACCCAGGACCCAACAATACTAATGGTGAGTGTCCTTTCTTTGGATCACGTTCCCATAGGTGGGAGACTGGCAACCTTTTACGAGGAATGGGCGTCGCTTACTGCCGACGCATGGGTCTTACAAACCGTCCGTGGTTTTCACATAGAGTTCTACGATCAGCCATTTCAGGAGTGTTTGCCACGGCCGATTGTGTTTTCAGAGCCCGACGCGCTCTTGATCGACGGGGAGGTCAAAGACTTGCTACGCAAGGGAGCCATCTGTCGATCAACGCGCCACCCCGCTGGTTTCATCAGCAATGTGTTCCTGGTGGACAAGACAGATGGGGGCAAACGTCCGGTGATCAACCACAGGGAGTTCAACGGGTGGTTGGTCTACCGCCATTTCAAGATGGAGGGGATCCACCTCCTTCGAGACGTGCTTCTCCCTCTGGATTGGATGGTGCGGTTGAATCTCAAAGATGCCTACTTGGTGATTCCTATCCACCCTCCGCACCATCGTTTCCTACAGTTCTGCTGGGGAGGCGAGGTGTTCGAGTTCACCGCCCTTCCATTCGGGCTTTCCTCTGCCCCGTGGTGCTTCACGAAGGTGTTGCACCCGGTGGTGGAGTACCTGCGAGGTCAGGGTATTCGGATGTTGGTGTATTTAGACGACCTCCTTTTGATGGGCCAGTGTCCAGTGGTCTTGGCGGGTCAGCTTCGGCAAACTGTCTCGCTCCTGCAACGGCTGGGGTTCGTGATCAACGGTCCCAAGTCAGCTTTGGTTCCCACTCAGAAACTTACCTTTCTAGGTTTCGTTATAGACTCAGTCGAGGCTACGCTCAGTCTCCCCTCAAGAAAAACCGCCAAGATCAGACATTTGTTACGTCAGACGATCGCAAAGGATCGGACGTCGTTGCGTCACATAGCCAGAGTGGTGGGGCTCCTGTCGTCCTCCATCCAGGCGATCTTCCCGGGGCCGTTACACTACAGGGTGCTTCAAGCCTCAAGGCCCACCACCTGCGACGGGGTATGACCTACGACCAGATGGTGCCCCTTACGGAGGAGGTGAAAGAGGAGATGTCTTGGTGGCTTACGCACATGGAGGCGTGGAATGGGCGTGCGATCTTCGGATCGGTCCCGGATTTGGTCATCGAGTCCGACGCCAGCAGGTCGGGCTGGGGAGCCCGATGCGGGGACTTCTCCACCGGCGGCGTCTGGTCTTCCGACGAGCAACAGTTCCATATCAACTGTTTGGAGCTCCTAGCGGGGTCCTTTGCGGTGCGTTGCTGAACCAAGGATTCGGCAACAGCCTGTGTCCTGTTGAAAATGGACAACGTCTCGGCGGTCCGCTACGTGAACCATCTGGGAGGTCCGCGCTCTCGAATTTAGCGAAGGCTTTCTGGGACTATTGTCTCTCCCGGCACATTTCGGTGACGGCGGAATACTTGCCGGGCCGCGTCAATCAAGTGGCGGATTGGCATTCCAGACATCTGCGAGATTCCAGTCAATGGATGTTAGATCCCTGAGTGTTTCAGTGGATCACCGACCTGTGGGGTCTGTTTACGGTGGATCTGTTTGCATCCCGCCTGGACCACCAGCTACCGCGGTTCTACAGTTGGAGGCCGGATCCCCTGGCGGAGGCCACGGACGCCTTCCTGCAGGATTGGAGTCGGGATCGGCCTTATGCTTTCCCCCCATTCTCGATGGTGGTCCGAGCGGCGGCCCAGCTGCGCCGTCAGGGGGCGGACTTGGTGTTGATCACGCCACTTTGGAGATCTCAAGTCTGGTTTCCAGTTCTTCTGGAACTTTCTTGGGATTTTCCAATCCTACTCCCCCAGTTTCCTCACCTCCTGCTGAATCCGAGTCGGGAGCCGCATCCTCTCATCACTCGGAGTTCGCTCCGCCTCATGGCGTGGAGGCTTTCCGGAGCCGTTGGTCGCTCCCGGGCCTTTCGGGATCAGCTCAGGGTCTCCTGTCAAAAGCCTGGGCTGATAGCACGACAAAGCGATACAAATCCGCTTGGCTTAGGTGGATGCGTTGGTGTCTACGAAGGGACCTGGATCCCCTGGTCGCAGGCCTTGTTCCCATTTTGAATTTCTTAGCTGAATTGGCGACTAAGGGCCTGGCATATAGGACAATCAATGCTATGCGTTCTGCGATTTCTGCGGGACACCAATCGGTGGAGAATTCCCCGGTGGGGGAGCACCCCTTTGTTTGTCGGCTCTTGCGAGGTATCCGCCTTGCGTTGCCTCCGGAACCCAGGTATTCAGTTCTTTGGGATGTCAACGTGGTTTTGAATTTGTTTCTGTCCTGGCCGGCTAATCGTTACTTGTCATTGAAAGAAATTTCGGCAAAATTAGCCATGCTTCTATGCCTGGTATCTTGCAGGCGAGTTTCAGATGTACGCGCATTGGACGTCTCCGCGCGTGTTTTTTCTCCGGATGGGGTTACCTTCACGGTGGGGCGTCGCACGAAGTCCGCAACTCGATCTATTTCGTACCCGGCTTTCGTGGACACCCCGAAATTGTGTGTTGTACATTGCTTGAAACAAAAACAGGGGTTATGCCCACATTACCCTCCCATACCTGGACAAGAAGCATCAAAAGATGAAAAAGTAGAACAAACTAGTATTGAGGGATAAATTCAATTTATAATTTTAGAACATGAAAATATTAATTATTCTGTTCATATAACTAAATATATCACAAATCACTTTACAAAAATCAGAGGATGTATAAACATGTACAAAAAGGAGATGGCGCAAAACAACTGTATATAAAGAAAACAAATTCACTATATACACACAATACAATGCATTATATACAAATCACAAATACACTATATACATTACATATATATACACAAAGGTGTACCCATAGACAGATCTCAATGGATGACCTATCACACAATGTATACACTCCTAACTTCGAGTGATATAACTCTATAATGGAGATCCCCAATACGCCTGAGATGTAACTTCTCTCAAACTCTCTTTAGAAAAAGGCGCCTGAATATATAAGCAAAGATAAACTAAGCAGGGACTCCTAATCACAAGGGTGTCGACGCTGTCGCGGTCGCGTTTCCGCCACTGGAATCTTTATGGCTTCATCAGGACAAGGGTACTACAACAACATTAAATAAAGCAATATTAATCACACTAATACATAGCCATATCTAATCTCTCACCCGTCTGTAGCAGTGCAGTGCCACTCGTGCCCAAAGGACAGTGCTCATAAACCATATAGCTCCTCACACAAATCAAAAAATATTATAATGAAACCCACGTGAGCCTATGGTGAAAGAAAAGAAAAGAGGAGACAAATGGGACAGCACCAATGCTAAAGGAACAACCAATTATTCCATGAGAAATTCGAAATCCAACTGTGGACCAGTGTGGAAATTCGGCAACTAAATGAATGGAAGGGTGTGAGATAGAAAAGGCAATTAAAAAACCCCCGACCAAGAGATACAAAGTGGAGCACACTACAAGCCACCCCATATCCTGGGGTATAAATACCTGAAGACAAAAAACTCGCGCTCATCCAAAAGGTAGTCACCCATGGAGGTGAAGTTGATATTAATCCAATGGGCACCAGCGCCCATAAAGCACTAAACACAAGAAGTATGGAAGTCATATTATAACAATATCGTCGCTATGCACCGGTGAAAAGATCACAAGTCAAAGAGATGCAAAACACATATTAAAAGGGTACCTTAATGGAACAAGTCGATGTCCCACAAGTAGAAATCCGGTATCACAAAATATATCAATATATCCGAAACCCTAGTCGAGGCAGCAGCACTCGTTCCTAAAAAAGGGGGAGGGGGGAGGGAAAGGGGGGGGGGGGAAACAGGCTAGTCAGGGAAAACCTAGTTCTATTGGCAGGGTCAAGGTTTTTTTAAAACAGTAACCACACAACTAACGTTAAGGAAAAATCGGGCTGTAGTACTTACAGAAAAAGCAGGCAGCCAAGCATTAATCTATGGTCCATCTACGTAAATCACCCGGAGAAACACTTCCGCGTCTACACAGGCGACTAACAATCGCCATTATGTGGAAGGCGTTCTCGGAAAGCGCGCTGGCGCGTCCATGGCGTCCTAAACATAGAAAAGGGGCTACCCTGCTCAAAGAACGAGCAGCAAAAATAAACAAAGGACAGCCTCATCTTTATCGAGTCCCTCAATAATAAAAAGGACGAACAACGGAACGAGCCGATGGCCGCAACAAGGGCAAAGCAGGGGGAAGGGGAGGAAAAGGGGGGGGGGGAAGGGAAAAAAAGGAAAAAGGGACCACCTGCAGTACTGAATACAGCGGAATTAAAAAACATCTCAAACAGAAACAACGTGACCAAAACACAGAAAAATAATATATAGAACCAATATATATATATATATATATAGAGGAACCACAAAAATGTGTGTATAAGTCTACCCGTCACCAAAAGGCATGGGCCGAGGAAAATATGCACTGCACAACCACACAGGGATTTACAATCTAAGAATATCCACCAGCAACAAAGTCCAGCAAACTACTCTCTCCCACCTTATATAAAAAATGATACAAGGCAAGAAAGAGGACTCATTAAATCAAACAAGCAACATACATCAGTAATCTGAAAAAATCCTGAGGCTTCATGGAGCATGTCCAGGGAGAGCCCTCCCTGGGTGCCTTTTTCACGAAGGGGCATACAGAGGAGAATCAACACCATATATTAAATTAGTGCCCACAGCTCGTCCCGGTCATTAAGTTAGTTTGTAGAGGTGTGATATCTATCAATTAATTTAGCCTCAGTTCTATTTAATTTCTGTTCTAACTCACATCTGTTAGTGGCCGTAATCACTACTAGGACTGACCACATCATGTCATCTTCACTATGTCCTGCATCAGAGTAATGTTGTACCAATGGGGCCCCACTGGTTTTGCACCTAATGCGCGATTTGTGCTGTCCAATCCGCATTTTAACAGGTTGGGTCGTTGAACACCTCAACTTCCCCAAACCACTCTTTGCTTTTCGGAAAGGGAAAAATATAAAACAACACCTAGTGAGAGCAAGTAGAGAATCACCGATTCGGAAAGATACTAGGAGTTTATTGGGCCTACCAGCAGTGATGTATGAATTGTATAGTGTGCTCCAACACTAGAAATTTGAAGGAGGTTAGTATCAATGGACAGATACATACTATGCGTTCATTTTCCAATTGCAACACTAAAAATGTTGTATATATGGTGACATGTCCCTGCAACCTGGCCTATCTAGGTCAGACGACCCAACCTGTTAAAATGCGGATTGGACAGCACAAATCGCGCATTAGGTGCAAAACCAGTGGGGCCCCATTGGTACAACATTACTCTGATGCAGGACATAGTGAAGATGACATGATGTGGTCAGTCCTAGTAGTGATTACGGCCACTAACAGATGTGAGTTAGAACAGAAATTAAATAGAACTGAGGCTAGATTAATTGATAGATATCACACCTCTACAAACGGACTTAATGACCGGGACGAGCTGTGGGCACTAATTTAATATATGTTGTTGATTCTCTTCTGTATGCCCCTTCGTGAGAAAGGCACCCAGGGAGGGCTCTCCCTGGACATGCTCCATGAAGCCTCAGGATTTTTTCAGATTACTGATGTATGTTGCTAGTTTGATTTAATGAGTCCTCTTTCTTGCCTTGTATCATTTTTTATATAAGGTGGGAGAGAGTAGTTTGCTGGACTTTGTTGCTGGTGGATATTCTTAGATTGTAAATCCCTGTGTGGTTGTGCAGTGCATATTTTCCTCGGCCCATGCCTTTTGGTGACGGGTAGACTTATACACACATTTTTGTGGTTCCTCTATATATATATATATATTGGTTCTATATATTATTTTTCTGTGTTTTGGTCACGTTGTTTCTGTTTGAGATGTTTTTTAATTCCGCTGTATTCAGTACTGCAGGTGGTCCCTTTTTCCTTTTTTTCCCTCCCCCCCCCCCTTTTCCTCCCCTTCCCCCTGCTTTGCCCTTGTTGCGGCCATCGGCTCGTTCCGTTGTTCGTCCTTTTTATTATTGAGGGACTCGATAAAGATGAGGCTGTCCTTTGTTTATTTTTGCTGCTCGTTCTTTGAGCAGGGTAGCCCCTTTTCTATGTTTAGGACGCCATGGACGCGCCAGCGCGCTTTCCGAGAACGCCTTCCACATAATGGCGATTGTTAGTCGCCTGTGTAGACGCGGAAGTGTTTCTCCGGGTGATTTACGTAGATGGACCATAGATTAATGCTTGGCTGCCTGCTTTTTCTGTAAGTACTACAGCCCGATTTTTCCTTAACGTTAGTTGTGTGGTTACTGTTTTAAAAAAACCTTGACCCTGCCAATAGAACTAGGTTTTCCCTGACTAGCCTGTTTTCCCTCCCCCCCCCCTCCCCCTTTTTTAGGAACGAGTGCTGCTGCCTCGACTAGGGTTTCGGATATATTGATATATTTTGTGATACCGGATTTCTACTTGTGGGACATCGACTTGTTCCATTAAGGTACCCTTTTAATATGTGTTTTGCATCTCTTTGACTTGTGATCTTTTCACCGGTGCATAGCGACGATATTGTTATAATATGACTTCCATACTTCTTGTGTTTAGTGCTTTATGGGCGCTGGTGCCCATTGGATTAATATCAACTTCACCTCCATGGGTGACTACCTTTTGGATGAGCGCGAGTTTTTTGTCTTCAGGTATTTATACCCCAGGATATGGGGTGGCTTGTAGTGTGCTCCACTTTGTATCTCTTGGTCGGGGGTTTTTTAATTGCCTTTTCTATCTCACACCCTTCCATTCATTTAGTTGCCGAATTTCCACACTGGTCCACAGTTGGATTTCGAATTTCTCATGGAATAATTGGTTGTTCCTTTAGCATTGGTGCTGTCCCATTTGTCTCCTCTTTTCTTTTCTTTCACCATAGGCTCACGTGGGTTTCATTATAATATTTTTTGATTTGTGTGAGGAGCTATATGGTTTATGAGCACTGTCCTTTGGGCACGAGTGGCACTGCACTGCTACAGACGGGTGAGAGATTAGATATGGCTATGTATTAGTGTGATTAATATTGCTTTATTTAATGTTGTTGTAGTACCCTTGTCCTGATGAAGCCATAAAGATTCCAGTGGCGGAAACGCGACCGCGACAGCGTCGACACCCTTGTGATTAGGAGTCCCTGCTTAGTTTATCTTTGCTTATATATTCAGGCGCCTTTTTCCAAAGAGAGTTTGAGAGAAGTTACATCTCAGGCGTATTGGGGATCTCCATTATAGAGTTATATCACTCGAAGTTAGGAGTGTATACATTGTGTGATAGGTCATCCATTGAGATCTGTCTATGGGTACACCTTTGTGTATATATATGTAATGTATATAGTGTATTTGTGATTTGTATATAATGCATTGTATTGTGTGTATATAGTGAATTTGTTTTCTTTATATACAGTTGTTTTGCGCCATCTCCTTTTTGTACATGTTTATACATCCTCTGATTTTTGTAAAGTGATTTGTGATATATTTAGTTATATGAACAGAATAATTAATATTTTCATGTTCTAAAATTATAAATTGTACATTGCTTGAAAGCTTATGAAGACATTACCTTGGACATTCGCCCGGCGGGCGAAAGACAGTTACTAATTGCCTTGCGTAAACCACACAAAGCAGTCTCCTCCCCCACTATTGCAAGGTGGGTGCGTTGGGTCATGCAAGAGGCAGGCATTGATACGAAACTTTTTGGAGCTCACTCAGCCAGGGGGGCCATGGCCTCAAAGGCTTTTTCAGTGGGAGCTCGGTTAGAGGATCTCATGCGAGCAGCGGATTGGTCCTCGGATTCCACGTTTAAAATGTTCTATTTCAAACCAGTAGTGGATCTAGCCCAGTTGGTGGTGAGTAAGCTTTGAACTAGCATAATCTGAAGCCTCCGGTCCTGACATAGAATCGAAATTTGCCTAGCTTATGTAACGGTAAGTTTCAATTCTATTAAGGACACGGAGGCGAGGATTATCCCACCCAGCTGACCCTCCATAGTCGGAACCCACCCGTATGGACGTAAGTAACGCGTTTACGGAAAGTTCTACATTGTAGCTATGTTATGCCAGTCTTACGATGCTCCTCTGTTACAGGCTTGTTGCACCCGGTTTACGCTGTTGTTTTTCTGCTAGGAAACGATGGCGTCAAACAGGATCAGTGAGATGAAGGAGTGACCTACGCAAAGAAAGAGGAGGAAGTTCAAGGAAGGACTGGCTTTCTACCTGGTAGCGGACATAGTGGAAGGACTACGTTTGGATGACCAGGACTAATCTCATGGGACTTGTAGTTCTTGGGACTTACAAAGTTATTTTATATGCTCTTTGTTCCTTTGAGCATAGTGTTGAACATTTTTTCCTGAGCTGCTGTGTTTTTTATAATGAAATAAAGCGAAGGAAGAATATAGCATAATCCTCGCCTCCGTGTCCTTAATAGAATTGAAACTTACCGTTACATAAGCTAGGCAAATTTCGATTCTCCATAGCACACAGTGACACCAGGATGACCTTCCTCGACGTTGAAATAACATGCGTCGAGGGCGAATTGAAATCATCCCTCTATAAGAAAACCACGGACAGAAACGCCATCCTGCACCATAAAAGCGCCCAACCGAGGAATCTGAAATCAAATCTCCCCTATGGGCAACTATTGCGCATTAGGAGAAACTGCTTGGATGTTAATGATTTTTCGTCACATGCCCATAAGTTCTGTGATGAGATGAAGCAAAGAGGGTATCCGAAGAAGCTATTAAAACATTCACTCAAAAGAGCGCGCTTCACTCCTCGTGAATGCCTTCTCCAAGTGCGAAAGAAGCCTGAATTAGAAAGACTAGTGTGTGTCACCACCTTTGGCCCAGACACCCACAAGCTTAGGAAAGTTGTTCTGAACAATTGGCACTTATTGGAAAACCTAGAATGTTCTTTTCCACCTCCTTTGTTCGCCTATAAGAAAAATCAGAACCTTGGCCAACAGATCATGAGAGCAGATGTCTCATTGCCAAAAAAGAAAAATGACCTGCTGGCACAGTGGAATCTCAAACCAATTACAGGGCACCACAAATGTGGTACCTGCGTTGCTTGCACCAGTACTATGGAAGGCAGCGAGTTCCATCATGCAGGAACCAAGTGGAAACATCTCGAATTTTCTAACTGTAAGACCAAGAACGTGGTCTATTTGGTTCAATGCCCATGCGAAAGGATATATATTGGTAAAACATGCCAGCAGGTTAATTTACGCATCAGCCCGCATAGATCTAGGATCAAAAATAAAATCCTGACTGCACCAATGGTTGAACACTATGTAGCGGCTAAACATGACGAAAACGACCTTAAATGGACAGTATTGTACACTTTGAGACCAACGCACCGTACTGCAGACGTGGACAAAATGCTCCTACAAAAAGAAGCATATCTAATCCTTAAGTTTAACAGCACGCAATCAGGGCTGAACAGTTTGTCTGAGATAGCAAGGCTATAAATTAATTGCCAATTCCGAAGTTCTTTGAGCGTCCTCAGCAACCCTGGCATTTCTGTTCTCTGCACAACAAAGCACTCGGTGAATGTGTCCCCAATAAACTGTGCACTTTCACTTTATTCTTTGAAACCCCTTGGCCGACCCATTTTGTAGAGATGCAACACGCTACCCCATAAGAATGTACAATATCATGTTTTAACTTTCATTCAAGTAAGCATATTAGATGGTATTGTGCATATTCCTGAGCGAATAGAGCCACGCCTGTTGCCCCAATAAAATTCTACCTTTCACACAAACGGTAATTTCACATAGATCACATGCAGTCTTCCTAAAAAACTACATCTCCCATAATGCAAAGGCCTGGTCCAATAGATTTAATAAGCAGTATTGTGCCCGGCAGCCATCTTGAGATGACCGCAGAGTGAGCCAGCGATGAGGGAGGAGAGAGGTAGGTGCCGCTTGCTTGAGCAGCAATCTAAACAGTAAAATTTAGACCCGGGGAGAAATAGAGGATGACAACTACTCTTATTATTCCCACAGCGGATTGAACAGTGCTGTTTGGAAGTCCATGAAATTAATTTCGCATACCACGCGACATTTGAGGTATGTTACCATCAGAGTGTATTGGACAGAGGCACGCGAGATAATACGCGCCAGCCAACGACAGTACTGACATCCCCCCCTCGTTTGTTTAGCACCCAACCTATCGGCAGATACAATTTGGGAATCACAGAATACGAAGCCGGCGGCACCCGCGCACAAGCCGCGGGCCGCCTTTGATAACAATAATTAAAGGTACGTGTCTCTTGCATTTGTAAACATCTTTTCGAAGGAGTAGCTTAGCCAGCCGAGTGACACCGTCAATTTAATCATTTTAACAGGTTGGCCCCTTTACTTGCAACTCAATATGGAGGCATTCACATGAAAAGAGAAGGAAGGCTTCTAAGGCTACCCCACGTGAAGATTTCCGTGGACATACTCGAATGTTTTTTCAATCCCCCCTCTCATATTTTGGTAGGTCCTTGTTAAGGTCACATACTTTGAGCCTCATTTGAAAGGATTTGAGGCAGGAGTTTTGCGAATAAAACTTTATTGTTTTCTTTGCATCTCCCACAGATACATTGACAGCGCCCTGAAGAGATTCCAGGAACTTTGCCCTGGAATCGAAACGCGTCGGCATGTATTAAGGAGTATTTTCGGTTAACTTCCCCATACCAGCAAATGCTGGTTTAATTAGTTGTCATAGATTGACTTAACTCCTTGGATTTTGTGTTGATTTATTCGCTATTTTCACTTGTATTGAATCACTTGTCATTTTTCAACGCACATGATTATATGATGTATTGTTGTGTTTAACAAATTTTGTGTTTCATGTGGGATGTATAGGATGTAGACACTTGATTTATTTTTTGGTCTGGTTGTAATTGTCATTTATTTGTGTGTAAATTTCATTGTATATTTGTGTAAATTAGTGTAAATATGTGGATATAGAGATGTCACTTTTTTTGCTAAAGAAAATGTTCTTGAAAAATCATTAAATAAATATAAAATAAGTGGTATAAATAAAAATACCTGGTCGATCTAGACAAACAGTGTTTTCGACCCTCTTTAACTGTGGATATAAATGTAGGTGGCTAGGCACTTTCATGTTTTTCTTATTTAAATAGGGTCCAGCCTACCCACCTGTCCTCAAGGGACTAACTCTTTAGGTTTCCCCTTCTCCAAAGAAGGCATAGAAGGACCCACACCCAAAGAACAAAGACCCGTAGGGAACGAAGAGAAGAACAGGCTTTGAACCTTAAAAACCATTGTGCCCTACCATCTCCTGTCATTTATTCCTCAGATACGTTCCCGACGCCAGGTCAGAACTTCCGTGATGCCCAGAGGGAGGACGGCATATTGCAGCACACCTGGGGGCAAGTCCAAGTGGGCCATCCCGCGTAGGTAGACGCTCTATTCTGTATAAAAAAGGGTTTGCTTTATAGGGTGACTCGGGAGGCGGTACACCATAAAGAACAGTTACTGGTCCCAAAACCATTCCGAGAACAAGTGTTAGACCTTACCCACACTCAAACAGGAGGGGGTCATTACAGGAAAAAGCACACGTTGAAATGCCTTTTGGACAGGTTTTGCTGGCCTGGAGTTTATCATGAAGTGGCCAAATATTGCTCCTCCTGCGCTAGATGTCAATTGGTCAACAACCCCTCCCTTCCTAAACTCCCACTACAACCACTTCCGATAATAGACGTTCCCTTTCAGCGGGTTGGGATGGATCTCGTGGGTGTAGGACATCAATATCTACTTGTGCTGGTGGACTACGCCACTCGGTATCCCGAAGCGATATCCATGACCAGTACCACCACCACGGCAGTAGCTCAAGCAATGGTCTCCTTCTTTTGTCGTGTGGGTTTTCCCTGCGAGATGTTGACCAACCAGGGTACCCCATTTGTATCTCGCCTCATGAAACAGACCTGTGACCTCTTGGCAATCAAGCAGATACGTACAGCTGTGTACCATCCTCAGACTTTCGGCCTTGTTTATAGGTACAACAGAACGATTGAATCTATGCTTAGAAAAGCCATTAACCAAGCAGGGAGAGAGTTGGACAGACAAATACCCCTAGTGTTGTTCGCCATCCGAACTCACACCCGGAAGTCCACAGGGTTCTCCCCCTACGAACTACTGTTCGGGAGGAAACCACAGATACTCCTCGATATGGCGGTAGAACTGTGGGTGGGGGAAGAGGACAAAAGCAAGCCTTTGTTGCAGTATAGCAGGGATCTAAGAGACACTGGCATCTCTTTGGGAAGAGGTCCATACAAACATGGAGAAAGCACAAACCACACAGAAGAAACAGTATGACACAAACACCACACTGAGAGAGTTCAACGCAGGTGACTATGTCCTGATCCTCCTTCCCACCACTGAAAAAAAAATTGTTAGCCACATGGCAGGGCCCCTATAAGGTACTGGATATAGTCACCCCTGTCTCTTACCGTATAGCCGTTCCCCACAAAACACAGACCTATCATGTGAACCTCTTAAAAGCCTGAGAAGGCCCCTTATCAGCACCGATACGTAAAGACAAACCGGTAGAGCATTTATCCCTTAACAAACCCCTTGATATACCTTTAGCTGTTCCCTCCCCATAAGAAAGGAGTTTGTTCGCTTGGGAAACCAACTGTCACCCACACAAACACTTCAGATGCACGCCCTATGTCAGGAGTATTCTACCGTACTGGTGGGAACACCAGGAGAGACGACCTTAGTCAAACACGCGATTTACACAGCAGGGGCCAAACCAATAAAACTAAAGCTCTATCGGATACCCGTTGCACGTAGATAGGCAGTGGATCAGGAGGTGAAAGCTATGTTAGAGGCGGACATTATTGAGCCCTCACACAGTGCCTGGTCTTCCCGGGTGGTCCTCGTTCCCAAACCTGACGGAAGCTTTAGGTTCTGAATCGACTTCCGTCAGCTTAACACTATATCTAAGTTCGATGCGTACCCTATGCCTTGTGTCGATGAGTTAATAGAACGATTGGTGGACGCCCGGATGATGTCCACCCTCGACTTTACGAAGGGCTATTGGCAAATCTCTTTCGCCCAGGAAGCCAGAGAAAAACCGCCTTCTCGACCTCTTCGGGCCTGTTTCAGTTTAAAGTCCTTCCTTTGGGCCTTCACGGGGCCCCAGCCACATTCCAACGCCTGATGGATGTTCTACTATGGGAACACCATGGATATGCCATTGCGTACCTGGACGACATAGTCATCCACAGCTTGACTCGGAGACATACCTCACACACCTGAAAACAGTACTGGACACCTACAAGAGAGCAGGTCTCACCATCAACCCAAAAAACCCACGTTCGGTACTGATCACAAAGAATACCTTGACTATGACATACATGCAGGACAAATCAGACCTCAGGTGAACAAACTAGAGGCCATCACAAACATTCCCTGCCCCACCGCTTGTAAGGTCGCCTGTACTTTCTTCGGCTTGGTAGGGTATTACCGGAGGTTCATCCCTCACTTCTCGGACATCGCTAGCCCCCTCACCCACCTTCTGAGTAAAATAACATCATGGAAATCCATGTCTGAAATCCTTTACCTGGGGCCCACATCAGGAACACAGCTTCTCCTTACTAAAAGAAAGTCTATGTAATGCTCCTATCCTGGTCTCTCCTGATCACGCGAAAACCTTCGTACTACAAACAGATGCCTCCGGTAAGGATCTTGGAGCTGTCCTCTCCCAGCCCGATGAGAGGTGATGAGAGTTATCCCCCTGAGAGATGAAATATGCCATCAAGTGGGCAGTAGAGGCCCTACCATACTACCTCCTAGGACAACAGTTCCTTCTCCTCACAGATCATGCCCCATTAACCTGGTTATCCCTACACAAAGACAGAAATCCAAAAGTACTACGCTGGTTCCTTGCCTTACAACCATTTTCCTTTCATACTTTGCATGTCCCAGGGAAACTCTAGACGAATATGAACTTCCTTTCCTGTTACTCAGCATCCGAATGGCCTGCTCGTCCATTCCTGGAGGGGAGGCAGTGTGGTGGAGTCACCTCCATCGTGGAACACCCCGACCGCTCCAACATGGTGGCCGAGAGCACCCCGACCGTAAGCGGGGTATGCGGTCTAGCTGTTCCAGCCGGACTCTCAGTAATGGAGAACCCGGGAGGTGGAGCAGAGAAACGGGCTTTTATGCCAGAGACAGAGGACAGCAAGGGGCAGCAGGCAGGAGTGCAGACGAGATATGGGATACAGCGGGAACCAGAGGACGAGATGACTATCCTGTGTAAAGGAGCCCGGGAACCGCCGTCATCAGGAAGCCTGCACCGGAAAGAAGAGGACCACGCCAAGACTAACAGCTTGAGGAGTAACGCCCACGAGTCTGGTACTCCAACAAGAGAAGTGGAGGCTGTGACTCCCCTCCCCGCGACCCAGGAGGGTTGAAGGTGCAGGCAAGTGCCGGGGTTCTTTTCTTTTAGAGGCTGGTGGACGGGAATGCGGGGCACCACGCCGTAAGACACCTTGAACCCCCCGCCCTCCCCCCCGACACATCATGAGTGCAGCACGGGTGATGGTGGAACTTTCCCTCTTCCCCCTTTCATACCACAATGGCAGCAGTTTTCTTATGTTTTTTTTTTTGTTTTAGCTTGTTCTTCCCTTTATTCCTGACGGCATCACCTCGAGGAAGAGAAGTGAGTCCTCCTCAAAGAGCAAGCCGGACCTGAGGGACACAAGGAGCCGAAGAGCCTCCTAACTCCACCACACGCCTAAGACCTTTATTTTGACCGAGCAAAATATAGACCTTCCTGGAACTGGTCTTAGAGAAAGACATACCCCAAAAAGGCTAAGAGCAACTTCTGAACCTGTACAGAAATAGAATACAAAAAGTTACCCTCATACTGCCTTTCCTGGTTCTGACATTTTTGTTTTGTGTTGGGAGGGACGGTATCTTCCCCGGCAGGTGTAACCACCACAAGCACATTTGCCCTGTTGCCCAGCGGCACCACAGAGTCTCTTTCCACCTGCAAGAAGCTAATGAGAAAAAACTAAAAACGCTGTTGAAGCATGACATAATTGAGCGCTTTACTTGTCCTTCGCCATGTCCATAGTGGTGGTGCCCAAAAAGGATAGTGAGGGTACATTATGTTGATATGTGCCAGGCCAACAAAGCAATTGAGTAAGAAAGATATCCTGGTTCACACATAGTGGACATGATCATTTAGCTGAAAGGTGCCAAAGTCTTCCCCCGTCTTGACATGAACAAGGGAGACCATCAACTCGAGTTGGAAGAAAACTGCAGGTACATCACTACTTTTTGACTCATGTGATTTGTTCAGATAGAAGAGGTTACGTTTTGAAGCGTCGTCAGCTGCAGAAATATTTCAGGATGTTGTACATTGAATAATTCAACCTGTCATGCATGCTTTCAATTACAGTGATGTCATACTGGTATTTAGGACAACGAAATAAGAGCCTGACAAGGCTCTTCCGCAAGTGTGCCAGTTACTTGCTGATGCAGGGACCACTCTAAATGCAGCAAAGTGTGCGTTTCATAAAACTAAACTCAAATTCTTTAGGCACGTATTCTATGATGGGGGAGTGACTCCTGACCCAGATAAAGTGCAAGCACTATCAGCTACCTGCCGCCCACAAGATGTCACCATGCTGCATTCCTTTTTATGTATGGCAAGTTATTGCTCAAGGTCTTGTGACTTTGCTACTGTGAGTGCCCCATTGAGAGACTTGACAAAACAAATTGTCCCTTTCCAGTGGTCTGCTGAATGTGATCAACGCTTTAAAAGAATAAAACATACAATTGAAAATGCAACCGAGATGGCCTATTCTGACCCAAGTTACATAATGAGATCAGAGTCGATGTGAACCCAGTGGGGCTGGGGGCAATCCTTGCTCAACATAATGGCCATCCGAATGCTCAGGGACACATTGTGGCCTATGCCAGTTGTGAGAAGTTGGCCTGATATATAGTGCTCACTATTCTAGTGATCACTTTGTATCATACCAAACAACCCTTATTGATGATTGGTTGTAAGTCAACCTTTCAGACCAGCTATCCTAGTAGCATGGACACGAGCAGTCTTCAGGCTAAACTCTAGAGGGCGTGTTAAGCCAGCTGTTTTACCATCACATATACCCCGTGAACACCAAGTGAAAGGACACCACACAAGTTGTTATAAAAATATAGGATATTTATTAAGAACAGTTCTACCCTGAACTCTTTATGAGTCAGGGAGCTAAGCACAATACAAAACTCTTACGAAAATACTTCAAGTTGCACAATTTACACAAATGCCCGAGGGGCACGAAAAACCATATACACAAAAAGTGGAATGCGAAATGCTAGCAGGTAAGTAACAAGATCCAGAGGCTTCAGGATCGCTAGGACTACACTACTGGACCCTAAGGTTAGGAGCAGGAGGCCTAGGGAGATCGGGTGCAGAGTGTGCACTCTCACGCGGGATGCGGAACAAAGTCTATGGATGCTAGATTTCATAAAGTTAGTGTTATCGGACGAATCCGACTAGTTAGGCTGAAAACAAAAAAGGATCTGGACACTTAGATAGTGAACCTACGTGGGAGCACCGAAATGCTCGAGTTACCTAGCCCAGGGGCTGCGGCTGCATAGGGTTCAAAAGACGTCGGGAATCCTCGTTACAGTCTATGGAGCCTGAAAGAAGAAGTTGCTGGCAGGCGACCAGTGATGAAGTTCGATGGGATCCAAGCCTGGATCGGAGTTGAAGATGACCTGAAAGCAGAGGGCACTCAGTTCTTGATCACTAGCCAGTGATCAGATGGGCACCAGGATGGCACCGGATGAGGGCACCTCGACCAGGTGAGTGGGCGACACTTGGCTCTGCAGTCTCTCGGACCAGGAGGCGTTGTCGGCGACCAGGATGGAGGGGCGAGCTGTCCCACGAGGGTGTCTGCTGTCGGCGCTGCTGAAACCAGGACTGGAGCTACAAGCCTTGGCAAAGGCAAGCCCACGCAGTGGACTCAAGATGGCGTCTGGAGTGGACCCGGAGGGTCCAGGGAGCTCCTCTGTTGGAGGGGAGCAAGGGCCAGTCTGGAGCAGCCAGACCAGCGGTGAAATCGTCGTGGTACGTCGTCAAGAGGGTCACTAGCCAACGGGCAAGTGACCGGACAACGTGGCAAGCAGCAAGGAAGCAGAAGGGCCCCACGCAGATCTCGTGGATGCTGGGGGGCTGGACTTCGGTGCTGGAGCTGCTTAGGGTCAGGGCTTCTCAAACCCCAGTGCACTTACTCGAGGGTCTCTCGGGGGTCGTGCTGGAGAAGCGTCGTGCAGGTCTTGAAGATGGCCGGTCCCACGGGTCTCGTCGCACCCACGAATCTCAGCTGTGCTGGATGATGTAGGTAGAGGTCAGAGATGGCAGGGAATCCGGGTCTCGTCGAGCTGGGCAGTCTGGATCCAGAGGATGGACTTACAGCAAACCGCAAGAGCTTCGATGGTGCCTGCTGGTGCAGGGTGGCTACTCCTTAGCCACAAGGGAGAGTCTTCAGAAGAGTCAAGAGTTCCTTTCGTGGAAAGTAGTTTCAAGATTCAGAATTATCTAATTTGGGAAGGGGGCCTGCTCCTATCTTTATACTAAGAAAAGGGGCTGGCACGCGACTAAGTCCTGCCCTATGGGTGGGACTAGGAGGGGGTGGTTACACCCCTCTCCTTTGTCCGGTCTCTCCCCAGCTCAGGGGCTGGTGTGCCCCAGGAACTGGTTTGAGCCGGCCTATGCACAGCGAGCACCGGGGTGCCACTTGCAGTCACCTTCCTTTCAGCCCTGCCTACCTGGAATACACAAAATCCTGTCTGGGATGGTGCTGGCACCGCCCCTGACAGGAAACCCTTTGTCCATGCCTCCGTTGCTGGAAGGACTCCCAGCAGCAGGAGGGCAGACTTGTGTCTCGGTGGCAGCATCCATTTTGTGGAGCTGAGGCTATGTCTGACTTTAACCGGGGTTCACAGTTACATACATGTCGTGTCCCTCTAGAAGGGTGGAATGCTAACCCCGTCGCCAGAATTGGTGAGGGGTTAGTATTCCAATTCGTATGACACCTTACTCGACATGTTTTGATAAAGCTAAACCAAAGTTAGCATTTAACCGCGAGGATTATAATGCACATGATAGCGTTATCATGGAACAGCTATTTGGACTTGGTTCCGCAAGCTGCAAACAGGCTCAGCTCATGCCAGAGCACCATCTCACATAATTCCAAGCACTCTGCCTTCAGGATTGATAAGGCCTGCCATAGGAGTGACTGATAGGAATATATGTGTCCATTTTAGGGTTAGATATAGGAATACTATATCTAAAGCAAAGGGTGTTTACACCACCTTGCCCCAGCTGTCGTGCATCCAGTTGTGTCTGTTTGGGTGGCCAGCCAGGGGTGGCATAATACATGCTTCAGCCCCTGGTAAACCCTGGGTACACCTATGCCCTGGATACCTAAGGTATGCTGTACAGGGACTGATAAGGTGGCCCAGTACCAATTGGTAAGATGCACCTAAGGTACATGGTTGTAATTGAGAGAGAGAACAGCTAGGCTGTGGGTCTGATTAGCAGGCCCACAGCCAGGGAAAGTCGTAAATCAGTGAAGCAAAAAGCAAAAATCTGGGGTGGCCATGGGATTGCAGACCCCACTCTCCTACATAACCCCCCCCCCAAACTTAGGGACATTAAACTAACCTTGACCAGGTGAGTCTTCTTGCTCTAAGTGGAAGTACCTGGAGAGACCATCTGCATTACCATGGTCAGTTCCTGGGCGGTGCTCCACTGTAAAGTCCATCCCCTGTAGGGAAATGGACCACCTAAGAAGTTTGGGGTTTTCACCCTTCATTTGATTTAGCCATAAGAGGGGCTTATGGTCGGTCTGAACTTTGAAGTGAGTACCAAACAAGTATGGCCTCAACTTCTTCAGGGCCCAAACCACAGCAAAGGCCTCCCTCTCAATAGCTGACCAACGTTTCTCTCTAGGGGTCAGCCTTCTGCTTATAAAAGCAATGGGCTGGTCATGACCATCAATATTCAGCTGAGATAGAACAGCCCCCACACCCAACTCAGAAGCATCTGTTTGGACAATGAATGGCTTGGAGTAGTCTGGACTCTTGAGAATAGGTGCAGTGCACATGGCCTGCTTTAGGTCATCGAATGCCTTCTGACAGCTAACTGTCCACTGAACTTTCTTTGGCATTTTCTTACTTGTCAGGTCATTAAGTGGGGTCACAATGGTCCCATAATTTCTGACAAATTTCCTGTAATAACCAGACAGGCCCAAGAAAGCTCTGACCTGTGTCTTGGTGGTTGGAGGAGCCCAGTCCTTTATGGCCTGTATCTTGCTCTCCAGAGGTTGAACTTGGCCTCCACCTACAAGGTGGCCCAAGTATACAACTTGACTCTGCCCTATCTGGCACTTAGTAGCCTTGATAGTGAGGCCTGCCTTTTGCAGGGCCTCCAAAACTTTCCTCAGGTGGATCAGGTGATCCTCCCAGGTGGAGCTAAAGACAGCAATATCATCTAGATATGCTGCACAGAAGTCATCCAACCCAGTGAGAACTTAGTTCACCAACCTTTGAAAAGTGGCAGGTGCATTTTTCAAACCAAAGGGAATCACCACAAATTGGTAATGACCTCCTGGGGTAGAAAATGCTGTCTTGGCCTTGGCATCCTCAGCTAACCTGATTTGCCAATAACCAGCTGTTAGGTCAAATGTACTTAAGAAAGTTGCAGAAGCCAACTTATCTATCAGTTCATCTGCCCTTGGTATTGGATGGGCATCTGTCTTAGTGACAACATTGAGACTCCTGTAGTCTACGCAAAACCTCATCTCTCTCTTACCATCCTGGGTGTGAGGTTTAGGCACTAGAACTACAGGACTAGCCCAAGGGCTCTCTGAGGGTTCAATGACTCCCAATTCCAACATCTTTTGTACTTCAGTTTTTATGCAGTCCCTGACGTGGTCAGGTTGCCTGTAGATTTTACTCTTTATAGGCAGACTGTCTCCAGTGTCCACCTCATGTGTGCACCAGTTTGTCTGACTGGGGGTCAGAGAAAACATTTGTCTGAAGGATTGCAGTACCTGCCTACAATCCTGTTGCTGAGGCTCAGAGAGGCTGTCAGAAAAGACTACACCATCTACTGACCCATCATCAGGGTTCTGAGTGAGCAGGTCTGGGAGAGGGTCACTCTCTTCCTCCTGTCCCTCATCTGTGGCCATGAGCAAGCCCATGTCCTCCCTGTCAACAAATGCTTTGAGCCTATTCACATTAAGTACTCTGTGAGGACTCCTGGGATTTCCCATGTCAACCAAGTAGGTGACTTCTCCCTTCTGTTCAATGATGATGTGGGGTCCAGACCATTTGTCTTGGAGAGCTGCTGGGGCCACTGGCTCCAACACCCACACCTTCTGTCCTGCATGGTAAACAGTTAGGACAGCCTTTTGGTCATGCCAAGCTTTTTGAAGTTCCTGGCTGGCCTCAAGGTTTTTAGATGCCTTCTCCATGTACTCTGCCATCCTGGAGCGGAGACCAAGTACATAGTCCACTATGTCAAGTTTAGGCTTTTTGAGAGGTAACTCCCATCCTTCCTTCACAAGACATAGGGATCCTCTTACAGGATGTCCAAACAAAAGCTCAAAAGGGCTGTAACCAACCCCCTTCTGTGGGACCTCTCTGTAAGCAAACAGAAGGCAGGGTAAAAGGATGTCCCATCTTCGCCTAAGCTTTTCTGGTAACCCTTTTATCATCCCTTTGAGGGTCTTGTTGAATCTCTCAACAAGCCCATTGCATTGTGGGTGATAGGGTGTGGTGAATTTGTAATTGACACCACATTCCTTCCACATAGCAGTCAAGTATCCTGACATAAAGTTTGCACCTCTGTCAGAGATCACCTCCTTAGGGAACCCCACTCTGGAGAAAACTCCAACCAAGGCCCTTGCCACAACAGGAGCTGTAGTGGTTCTAAGGGGAATAGCTTCTGGATACCTGGTGGCATGATCCACTACTACCAGTATAAATCTGTGCCCAGAGGCTGTTGGGGGGTCCATTGGTCCAACAATGTCAATCCCCACTCTTTCAAAGGGAACCCCCACCACAGGTAGTGGTATAAGGGGGGCCTTTGTTGTGCCACCTGATTTGCCACTGGCTTGGCAGGTGATACATGAACGACAAAAGTTCTTGGTGTCCTCAGACATATGGGGCCAGTGAAAGTGTGTGGCAAGCCTGTCCCAAGTCTTATTCTGGCCTAAGTGACCTGCAAGGGGAATTTCATGGGCCAAGGTGAGAAGGAAACCTCTCAGAGTCAAGGGGATGACCAGCCTCCTGGTAGCACCAGGCTTGGGGTCTCTTGCCTCAGAGTAAAGGAGTCCATCTTCCCAGTACACTTTATGGGCACCTGTGGCATTCCCTGCAGCCTCAGCAGCAGCCTGCTGTCTGAGGGGTTCAAGAGAGGAACAGTCTAACTGTGCCTGCCTCAAGTCTGCCCTGGAAGGGCCCCCTGTCCCAAGAAACTCAACCTGTTCAGGCGCAAGCTCTTCTAGGACAGTTCCTTCTGGGGTCTTGGGGTCAGTCTCCTGAGAGAGCTGATCCTGTTTCTGAGGCAGGAGGGAAGAGTCAATCTTACCCCTACTGCTCTTTCTCTTGGGTAGTGTCTGGTCCATTGTTCCAGGATCCAGCACTAGTTCAGCTGGGCATTTCTTGGCCTGTGACCTAGTCACAGCAAGGACATGTGCTGACAAACCTAACATTTCCACATGAGTCCTATACTCCACATCTGACCATAAGGAGGATTCCAAATCATTGCCCAAAAGACAGTCCACAGGGAGGTCTGAACTAACAACAACCCTTTTGAGGCCATTTACCCCTCCCCAGGAGAAGTTAACAAGTGCCATACTATGGGAGGTAGTGGCATTGCTAGCATTGGTCACCAGGTAGTCTGCTCCCAGTATTACCTGGTCAGGGTCCACAAAGTTAGGTGTCACCATGGTGACACTGGCACAAGTGTCCCTGTAGGCCTGAGCCATTTTTCCATTAATCAAAGGCGTCTGCCTGTACTTGCCCAGAGTACTGGGACTTATTGTAGGGGTCATATTCATGTCCCCAGTACAAACAAGAACAGCCTGAGTAGGTGTTCTGACTAAGTCAGAGCCCGCCTCAGTTCCCAGGGTTAACCCCACTATAGCCTTAGGAGGATTACTACCACTACTAACTGTACTGGGGGTGCAGGTGCCTTAGGGGCAGTAGTGGTAGGAGTTGGGCCTTTCTTGGTGCACTCACTAAACCAGTGAGTATTACTTTTGCAGTACTGGCACCATGGTTTCTTCTGACCATTCTTCTTCTTTTGGGAATTCTGGGACACACCCTCTTTAGATTGTTGGGGCCCTGTTGAAGACTTCTGGTAATTTTGCTTATTCTCATTACCCTTGGGATCTGCTTTCTTCTGGCCACCACCCTGGTTCTGGTTCTGCTGCTTGACCCTTGTCCTGACCCATCTGTCTGCCTTCTTTCCCAATTCTTGGGGAGAGGTCAGATCTGAGTCAATAAGGTGCTGATGCAACAACTGATTCTGACAATTACTTAAGATTTGCTCTCTCATAATTAGATTATACAATCCTGTGTAATCAGTAACTTTATTTCCCAGTAACCTTACCTTCAAAAGCCTTAGTGGCACAATCTACAAAGTCAGTCCAATCTTGAGACTGAATTTTCTGGGTGTCTCTGAACAGCAACCTGTACTGTTCAGTGGTTAAGCCAAACCCATCAATCAGTGTATTCTTCAAGACTTGGTAATTGTTAGCATCCTCAGCTCTAGTAGTGAGGAGCTTATCTCTACCTTTGCCTTCAAAGGAGAGCCACAAAATAGCTGCCCACTGACTCTGGGGGATGCACTGGACAATGCAGGCCCTCTCCAAAGCAGTCATCCACTTGTGAATGTCATCCCCTTGTTTAAAGGGGGGCACTACTTTACTCAGGTGTCTAGTGTCAAAACTCCTGTCTTTATCCTTAGGGATATTGCTGCCACCAGTGGGGACTACCCCACTCAACTGTTGCTCTCTAGCAAAGGCAAGCTTCTCCTTGGCAAGGGCAAGTTCTTCCCTCTGAATCCTCAGATTAGCCTGCTTCATCCTTGCTTCATGTTCTCTTCTCTGAGGGGAAGTCAGTCTCCTCTGGGGAGAGATCATTCTCATCTGAGCAGAGGCATGAGAGTGCACAGAGATGTTGGAGTCCCTAGAATGAGATCTATCTCTTCTAACTCCAAAGTTAGGCCTGCTTAGGGTCAGTACTGGGGGTCCCCCAGATCCTTCCCTATGTAGGTCTAAGTTGGCCCTAGTAAGCCTGACTAGCTCAGGACCATTGTCTGCCTCATCCCCAGAGGTTTCCTCTTCCTCCACCTCCTCTTCTACTTCTTCAGTTTCAGGGAGGTCAGGATCACCAAGGGTACCTTCTAAGGGGGGCATGCTCCCATCTGTCTGAGAAGCTTTCCTAGCATCAAAAGTCTCTAAGAGACCTAACAGAAAAGGAGTGGTAGGGTTAGAACCCTGTTTTAGTTTCCTGGAGGTACACAATTGTCTCATCTCCTGGAAGTATATTAACAACAAGGGGGGACAGGGGGAGGACAATATTTACCGGGGTCCAATGTACGTGTCCTACGCAACTGTAAACAACAAGATTGTACAAAGTTCCCCAAGGGCAGGGAAGGGTTGGAAGAATAGTAATAATAATAATAATAACTCTCTCACTGGGAATGGTGTAAATGGTGTAGAACCATGACAGGGAGAAACGTAATCCCTTATCGGAACTTAGGATGCCTCACACAACTAAAAAGCTGGACGACCGTTGTCATCCTACCTGATGGTTGTCTTGTATCATCATTGGCCTCCTGCTCCAACGACAGGCTGGCGGTGCAATGCCTGACGGGTAGCACAAATATGCTACTCTTTTGGTGGAGTTCTTTTGTTCCTGGCCAACGGGTGCATGTGTGTGAGGGACCTGGGAGATAAAGAAGTGAGCGTGAAAAAAGGGTTAAAAAAGGTCAGGAAAGTCCACTTCAATCGCTTTATTCATGTGGCATACTGCCTTATTAAAATAATGAAGCGAGGGGTACCGATGCCGACAAAGTTAGGTGGTTCGGCTCCGTTCAACCCTCACTTGTGATGTGGTCAACATGTTTCATGCCTCAACGGCAATTCATCAGGACCTAAGAGTGCTCATCGACTTATGAAAGAAGTTTTCAAATACAACCTGCGTGGTAGAAGTACCAGTGCAGTGGGGTGTCTGTGTCCTGCGGGGGTTCACGCCCTGTGTGAGAGGGAGAGAAAGGGAGGGACTCAGTATCACCTTGCAACCCAAAAATGATTCTAGGTCAAAACGCATGACAGCAATTGGAGCAGTATATATCCAATAATTCATGTAAACAGCCCACATTAAGGCACAGTGAGAGAATATGTGAAGAAAATTGGTGAAAAGTCACCGCAAAGGTCACGGGGGGGCATATAAAAATTAATAAAATGAGATTGATGCTTGTCACACATTGTGTGTCACAGCTAGCCGGAAAAAGAGCCATCAGCACTACACAGGGGGGGTGGAAAGGGGAACAAACAAGGGGTGTCAAAATACACAGTGTTGATTTCTTACCCCTTGGTCTGGGTGAGTGGTCCCCACGGACTGTCCTCGTGGGGCCTGAGCGGTGAGGTAAATACCTGTAAGGAAAAGGTGGGGTAGAGGAAGGGGGAGGGAGAGGGAAATGGGCAATATACCCATGATTAATACGTCCTCTAGGTAGGAGGACCACAATTGGTATCACCGTGGTGAGTCAGATTTAGCCGGCCAGACTCATGGGGTCCGGCCAGGGTTCCCCGGCGTCTCAAGGGACGTAATCTGGGCCGGACCAGCCGCGGAGGCAGTTGCCCCACCAGTCCACCTCAGGTGGCGGTTAGCCCGCCCCCTGGGGGGCCGATCACGGTCAGTCTGCCCAGGGGGAATGATGCCCCAGAGGAGATCGCCGTAAGTAACCCAACGGAGGGGGCGGGTCCCACCCCAATCCCGAAGGAGCCTGCAGGTGCGGCACCCCCGCAGCGGCCAGGGCCAGACCAGTCCGTGTGGATGATCGCCGGGGCACCGGGACCGGACGACAACGAGTAGCGTCGGGAATCAGGCCATCGCCGGGGGCTCGGGGATCCCCGTGAAAGTAAGCCCCACCTCTTACCTGGGAAGCTCGAGGCAACTGCCGGTAGCACCTACCCTCCCACGTCGGCGAGTTCGAGTCGCAGGACAGCCGCTCGTCAGGTGGGGGTCTCTGTGGTGTCTATGTACACGGCAGCGAGGGCGCCATGTATGGGCGTGGCCAAGGGGCGTCACTGGAGATCCAGCCCGGGGCGTAGTAAAGGGCGAGAGAGGACTACGGCAGGTCGTCCATCGGGAGCGCCATAGCGGAGTGAGAAGGGGAAGTCTCCCACTGGGGAGAAAGTCTGGCTCCAGTCAGGAGTATGGTAGAGGGCGAGAAAGGACTAAAACATAGCGTCCAGCGGGAGCGCCATGTTAGAGGGGAAGATAACCCATGGGGAGAAGGGTGTGATGGATTAGGGGGGCGGAGATGTAAACCCCCGGGGGGGCTTGCGTGATGTTAGTGGCCAATGTTACAACTGCTAGTCTAATTAGATCAAAGAGGGATGGGGGTGCCATATAACAAAGGGCCACATTAATTACATGGGCGTTTGTTGGGAGAGGCACTGCAAGAGGGGGGGCCCGATCGGGGCGCCAAATTGAAGAGGGGGAGCTTCCAACGAGGAAGGCGTCGCATGAGTAAATCATGGGGTGCGCAGAGGACCGTTCAATGAGGGTCATTGTGATACTACTGTCCAAATTGCAGGGGCTAATCTGACCGAGTAGGGTTGGATGGGGGTGTTCCAGAATGGAAGGCAACCAGAGGATTGATGGTCAGTTTCAAGTGGTGCTGCCGGAGTCTGTGTGGAGTCGCAAGACCCATATTGGAGGTCAGTGAGAGAGAACCATTCTATTGCTGGGCACCCGAGGGGAATTAAGGGGATGGTTACAGTTCGTTCAGTACGGAGAAAACTCCATAATTGTAATTACAGTGGGGATATGAGTGTGTAATTACAATTTGCCCCACAGACAAGAGGGCACCTCTGTCCCACCTATTGATCATGGAGGGATACCATGTAGGAGAGGAAGCTGCAATGGTAATCTGAGCCTGATCTATCTGGCCAGCATATTCCATGGTACGGAATCATTGAGTCCTTGTGTGTCTGTCTGTAGACGATGTACCCACCGTTGTTCTATTCTAAACAGTGCTGGTTGAGTGATGGACGGATGACATTCAAGGACAGTCCATTGTATGCTCTCAGCTGGGTGACAGAGGTCTCTGCAATGTTCATATAGCCGGGTGTGTGACTTCTTGCATCGGATGTTACTGTTGTGTTCCATAATGCGTAATTTTACAACACGCATCGTCATGCCAATGTAGTGTAGCTTGCATGGGCAAGTGAGCATGTAAACGCATTTGGAGCTGTTACAGTTGGTGTGTTTGTTATAATGCCAGGTGAAGTCTTTGGACAGCATTATTGATTTCCCCTGGGTAGCCTGAGGGCATATCACACATGATCCACACCGGTAGTGGCCCGTGACTGGAGGCAAGCCCCACAGAGTGTTCGGTGGGCGGATGTTAGTTTTCTTCGGTCGGGTATGGATCAAAGTATCCTTAAGATTAGAAGTTCTTTTAAAGGCAAAGAGGGGCCGGGGAAAGTCCAAGCCTGCCGAGTTCAAAATCCCCCAGTGGGAGCTCACAGTTTTTTTAATGAACGCAGAGTTTCTTGTGAAAGAAGTCACACAGGTGATGGTGTCCTCTTTGTCTTTGGTGTGGATCTCTAGGAGGGAGTCTCTGTTGTTGTTGAGTGCCCTCTTTGCTGATTGCGCGAGGAGTCTTGTCGGGTAACCCCTATCCTGGAGTTTATGTTGTAGGATGGTGGCTTCTTGTTTATAGTCTGTTGTCGTGGTGCAGTTTCTACGTAACCTCAAAAATTGTCCGAACAGGAGATTATCCCTCAGGGCCTTGGTGTGATGACTTTTATACAGGAGAAGGCTGTTTCTATCAGTTGCTTTTTTGTAGAGGGTGGTTGTAATCTCTGTCGGCTTTAGTTGAATCGTGAGGTCCAAAAAGGGTACAGATTGTTCAGAGATGGTCTCCTGGAAGCTAAGGCCTGCATATCTGGAAGTGACCTGTGGAGGGTCAACAGCCACAAGGGGAGTCTCTGAAGACTCTCCATGGGTAGACATGCTTCTAGTGTGGTGTAAGTGATGCACCTACCTACACTATGGGTTTACCTACTAATCCCTTGCTAAGAGTTGTAGTCAGGGTGTGCTAAGCCCTGTTACACTACAACAGCTGGTTCAGTAGAACTCAGAGTATTCTAAGTTAAGTTATATGTACTTGGGTACTTATGTGATCTTTCAATTGATATTCTTAGGATACGTGCGAGGTAAAACAACAGCAAGCTCAAATCCCAACCGCTGCACACCAATGTGAGAAGTTGGCCTGATATATAGTGCTCACTATTCTAGTGATCACTTTGTATCATACCAAACAACCCTTATTGATGATTGGTTGTAAGTCAACCTTTCAGACCAGCTATCCTAGTAGCATGGACACGAGCAGTCTTCAGGCTAAACTCTAGAGGGCGTGTTAAGCCAGCTGTTTTACAATCACATATACCCCTTGAACACCAAGTGAAAGGACACCACACAAGTTGTTATAAAAATATAGGATATTTATTAATAACAGTTCTACCCTGAACTCTTTATGAGTCAGGGAGCTAAGCACAATACAAAACTCTTACGAAAATACTTCAAGTTGCACAATTTACACAAATGCCAGAGGGGCACGAAAAACCATATACACAAAAAGTGGAATGCGAAATGCTAGCAGGTAAGTAACAAGATCCAGAGGCTTCAGGATCGCTAGGACTACACTACTGGACCCTAAGGTTAGGAGCAGGAGGCCTAGGGAGATCGGGTGCAGAGTGTGCACTCTCACGCGGGATGCGGAACAAAGTCTATGGATGCTAGATTTCGTAAAGTTAGTGGTATCGGACGAATCCCACTAGTTAGGCTGAAAACGAAAAAGGATCTGGACACTTAGATAGTGAACCTACGTGGGAGCACCGAAATGCTCGAGTTACCTAGCCCAGGGGCTGCGGCTGCATAGGGTTCAAAAGACGTCGGGAATCCTCGTTACAGTCTATGGAGCCTGAAAGAAGAAGTTGCTGGCAGGCGACCAGTGATGAAGTTCGATGGGATCCAAGCCTGGATCGGAGTTGAAGATGACCTGAAAGCAGAGGGGACTCAGTTCTTGATCACTAGCCAGTGATCAGATGGGCACCAGGATGGCACCGGATGAGGGCACCTCGACCAGGTGAGTGGGCGACACTTGGCTCTGCAGTCTCTCGGACCAGGAGGCGTTGTCGGCGACCAGGATGGAGTGGCGAGCTGTCCCACGAGGGTGTCTGCTGTCGGCGCTGCTGAAACCAGGATTGGAGCAACAAGCCTTGGCAAAGGCAAGCCCACGCGGTGGACTCAAGATGGCGTCTGGAGTGGACCCGGAGGGTCCAGGGTGCTCCTCTGTTGGAGGGGAGCAAGGGCCAGTCTGGAGCAACCAGACCAGCGGTGAAATCGTCGTGGTACGTCGTCAAGAGGGTCACTAGCCAACAGGCAAGTGACCGGACAACGTGGCAAGCAGTAAGGAAGCAGAAGGGCCCCACGCAAATCTCGTGGATGCTGGGGGGCTGGACTTCGGTGCTGGAGCTGCTTAGGGTTAGGTCTTCTCAAACCCCAGTGCACTTACTCGAGGGTCTCTCGGGGGTCGTGCTGGAGAAGCGTCGTGCAGGTCTTGAAGATGGCCAGTCCCACGGGGCTCGTCGCACCCACGAATCTCAGCTGTGCTGGATGATGTAGGTAGAGGTCAGAGATGGCAGGGAATCCGGGTCTCGTCGAGCTGGGCAGTCTGGATCCAGAGGATGGAATTACAGCAAACCGCAAGAGCTTCGATGGTGCCTGCTGGTGCAGGGTGGCTACTCCTTAGCCACAAGGGAGAGTCTTCAGAAGAGTCAAGAGTTCCTTTCGTGGAAAGTAGTTTCAAGATTCAGAATTATCTAATTTGGGAAGGGGGCCTGCTCCTATCTTTATACTAAGAAAAGGGGCTGGCACGCGACTAAGTCCTGCCCTATGGGTGGGACTAGGAGGGGGGTGGTTACACCCCTCTCCTTTGTCCGGTCTCTCCCCAGGTCAGGGGCTGGTGTGCCCCAAGAACTAGTTTGAGCCGGCCTATGCACAGTGAGCACCGGGGTGCCACTTGCAGTCACCTTCCTTTCAGCCCTGCCTACCTAGAATACACAAAATCCTGTCTGGGATGGTGCTGGCACCCCCCCTGACAGGAAACCCTTTGTCCATGCCTCCGTTGCTGGAAGGACTCCCAGCAGCAGGAGGGCAGACTTGTGTCTCGGTGGCAGCATCCATTTTGTGGAGCTGAGGCTATGTCTGACTTTAACCGGGGTTCACAGTTACATACATGTCGTGTCCCTCTAGAAGGGTGGAATGCTAACCCCGTCGCCAGAATTGGCGAGGGGTTAGTATTCCAATTCGTATGGCACCTTACTCGACATGTTTTGATAAAGCTATACCAAAGTTAGCATTTAACCGCGAGGATTATAATGCACTTAAGAGTATATGGTATAGCGTTATCATGGAACAGCTATTTGGACTTGGTTCCGCAAGCTGCAAACGGGCTCAGCTCATGCCAGAGCACCATCTCACATAATTCCAAGCACTCTGCCTTCAGGATTGATAAGGCCTGCCATAGGAGTGACTGATAGGAATATATGTGTCCATTTTAGGGTTAGATATAGGAATACTATATCTAAAGCAAAGGGTGTTTACACCACCTTGCCCCAGCTCTCGTGCAGCCAGTTGTGTCTGTTTGGGTGGCCAGCCAGGGGTGGCATAATACATGCTTCAGCCCCTGGTAGGCCCTGGGTACACCTATGCCCTGGATACCTAAGGTATGCTGTACAGGGACTGATAAGGTGGCCCAGTACCAATTGGTAAGATGCACCTAAGGTACATGGTTGTAATTTAGAGAGAGAACAGCTAGGCTGTGGGTCTGATTAGCAGGCCCACAGCCAGGGAAAGTCGTAAATCAGTGAAGCAAAAAGCAAAAATCTGGGGTGGCCATGGGATTGCAGACCCCACTCTCCTACACCAGTTGAAGCCTATCTGACAGAGAACGTGCCTGTTTTCAGCAGGAGAAGGAGAGTGAGGCTGTAGTGTAGGACTGTGAACATTTTAGTGTGTTTCTATACAGTAAATGCCTTACTATCATTACAGACCATCAAGCGCTGCTCACTAGTTTCGGAAACGTGAAAGTCATGATGCCCCCTTGCATTGAGAGGTGGGAGTTGCGACAGCAAGAGTATGACTATGCAATTGTACCCAAGACGGATAAAGAGCAGAACCCTGCTGATTACTTTTTACGAGTACCGTTACACAGCTCAACATACAAAACAGCTGAGGAGCACATTAACTTCATTGTGAGGTCCAGCAAGCCAGCAGCCGTGTCCATTGAAAAAGTCATTGCTGCTTCTAATGCTGAGAAGAACATGCTATCCTCAAATACATCATTTCAACTAAGTTGTAGAAGAAGCATGCACAACCTTTTGCTGACGAAGTTGAATCTCAAAAATTCAAAAATGTACAGGATGAATTGTCGTTATCTAGTAAGGTGTTGTATTGAGAGGCTCACAAAGCATCATACCTGCAAGCCTAAGTCAGCAAGTGATTGAATTAGCCCACAAAGGACATTGTAGCCTTAAGAGACCAAGTGTTGTTCCCACACCTAGATGAATGAGTGGAGAGGGAACTAAAAGAGCGTCATCTTTGCAACTGCCATTCTCCCAATCTGTCTACCGTTCAGCAGGAATTTCTGTTCAGACTTAATGTCAAGCATCAAAAGAGCACACCTCTGGCCCCAAGCTAATGGTGTTGTGGACCCATTCATGGGTACCCTCAAACAGGTAATTTCACAAGACTCGATGAAGGGAATCAAGTTATAGCCCTTAATGCCTATTGTGCAACTTCTCACTCCACAACTGGTGAGAACCCTTCAACCTTGCTATTTGAGAGAGTTTTGGAACCCAACTGCCACAGTGGACAGTAGGCTGATCTTTGAATGCTAATAAGGTTTGTGTCACGGACACTTCTCAGAAGTGCCAGATTAACATATGCTGATTGTCGTTGACAAGCTCAGGAAACAGCCTACGATGAGGGTGACTGGGTCCTGGTCAACCAGAAACGAAAGTGGAAAACAGACACTCTGTTTGCTGTTGATCCTTTGAGGGTTGTGATGTGTAAAGGACATATGGTTATGGCGCATTGTCCCGTAAAGTTCCTCACACGTGACTCGTCACACTGTAGGCACCTACCTCGACCATCAACTCCTGAAATCATAAATTAGGCGACTCCACCTGACCGTCAAGATCAAGCATCAGAACCTGTGCCATCAGTGCAAAATCTGAGTGCATCTCAGCCATTTCATATCATTCGATCTGGCCTACCAGTGCAAGCGTCTAGACGTGCCGGGACGTGTTAAGGTTTTGTTCTTTTAAACATTCACATTAAAATTGGGATTTTCACACATTTGTTTCAGAAGTAAATCCAGCATTTCATAATTTGTGTATTTATTTTATGTGAAGTTATTTCCATATTTTTGTGTAATTCAAATTGTACAAATTGCTTAAGCGGGGGTCCCTAGGTGCTAGTAGTGATTGAGTAGGGGTCCACCGATGTCAAAAACTTAAGAACTGCTCAATATGCTGTTGGCTGAAAAGCTGAGAATGGCAGATCACACTCCTTCCAAATTCATATCTATTATTATGTATTATAAATAATACCACAAATGTCATCTGCCCTTATTATTCATTGAACTGCGAAAGGGACAGAAATTGTAACGACGTTCCGATAATAACCTGATATAACACCTGATGAGACACTCAGGCTGGAACAAGTGTTCGTTTATCAATATTTCATCAAGAAACATCCTTAAATAATTATCAAAGATGCGTAGTTCAAATTGACGTCGACTCGGCTCCCATTGTCCTTAAAGATATGTCCAGGACCCCTTCTCTGGTGCCAGTAATCTATACACCTCATTCCTAAAAATATGTCAAAGGTCTTCCTTCTGGATAAATTTGAGTTTTTAAGGACCAATATTCGACTCCTTAGGTAGAGAGGTCTTTCATCCCAGATTATCCTGCAAGATTCCATCCGAAGACGATCTTGGTTATTTCCAGCAATATTGTGACATCGCAGGAGGACTGTGGTGGCACTTTGGCAAAGGACTCATGTGTCCAGGAGCCAGCGGGACAGAGAACAACCTGTAGCCCCTCCCACCATCACCGGCGGATATTTTAGACCTCGTCACACCCGCTCCGCTGGTGAGACATCGCAGGAGGACTGTGGGGGCACTTTGGCAGAGGACTCATGTGTCCAGGAGCCAGCGGGGCAGGGAACGACCTGTAGCCCCTCCCACCTTCACCGGCGGATATTTTAGACCTCGTCACCCGCTCCGCGGGACGCGCGCGGGCGAAGCCCGGGCAAAGGGCGGGCCGTCGTGGGCCGGAGGAGGCTGGGCTGGGCCCCCGCTCTGAGAATTGTTTCCCGAATATTATTGTGGGAGAGCGGACTTTCTATTGTGAGTACTTTTTCCCTGGAGCGTAGCATTTAACCTCATTACTGCTACTATTTCATGATGTCAAAACGTAAACTAAGCAATGTAACATCCAACCGGAAGGGAGTAGGGCAGCAATCACTCCTGACATACCTTACAGGGGCTATGGGAGCTCTCGAAGAACAAATACATTTGGTAGAGGAAACACTAACACAAGGGGGGGCGGAAGGAGAGGTGGGAGAGAAAGGGGACACCGCTGGTTGTATTGTAAAGCAAAAGGATGGTAATCTTAAAAATTGGCAGAACGGCTGCATACAGGTAATGGATGATGAAATAATTTCAAGCGACCATAGTGAGACGGGAGAGGATTCTCACCCACCTCCCAAACGTAGCAAGTTAGCTGTACGTCGGGAGGAGCCCGAGGAAATTGTAGTAGTTAATCCACAACCGCTAAATGGCCAAAAAGATAAGGCTGGGAAAAAGAAAAAAACTACTAAAAAACAATCTGCCCGGAATTTGTACATGAAAAAAAATCTAAATAATGATGGTAATTGTTAGAAATGGGATTTCCCGTTGGCTAAGGCTTGCGCCAAAGCCAGGCAGAAACCACCACTCTAGTCAGGGCAAGGGAGTTACACGCCAAAGATAACCCCTGCTCACCCTCTAGGCAACGTGACGCGAGCAGTAAGGCTCATCCCGGAGGCAATGTAGGTTAAGTATTTGCTCACGCATCCACCAGCAACAGCATCCCAGGCCCCCCACAAAAGGAACTCCACACAAGGTTATATATAAAAATAGCCTTTATATTATACCAAACACATTAGATAAGAAGCACACACTTTACAATGTGCCATAGGCACGGGCAGAATTTACAGAGGATTATATACATGGGACAGGGCCACGTGGGCCACTGTCAGGAATATGCACTTTTAGAACTAGCACTTTGTAGGAATAGCACTTAGCACATATAATAACTGTAGCACCAAATAACAGATGTAGCACACAACCAGTAACCACTGGTGAAAGGTAAGTACCACCTACGCAATCCTAACCACCTTAGGAAAATATCACGCAGGGAATCATGAACTCACTAGTAGGACCTATATTAGGAAAAACAACCTCCTAAGCATCGCATACATTCAGAGGTATAAAGCATTACACATGATGAAGGAATCACATTAGGCAGGTAATCACCAATTGCGCCCAAAAGTACCCAGAACTGACCCCAGGCCAACCTGGCCTCTCAGGGGCTCACAGGCCCAATGTCCTGACTGTCTGGGCTGGCTGCGCAGGCAGCCAAGGAAGATTGCGCAAGGGTCCTAAACGGAGCAGCTGCCCACTAAGTGCTGGGCAGCTGGAGAACTGAGCCTGGCACCAGCGTGCCTCCTGGCTCTCTTCTGGGGGTCTCACACAAGCAATAGGCTCAAAACAACGTGGGAGCCTGGGAGCCTCGTGGGCTCTAAACAAAATGCCCCCTGGAGCCTCGTGGGCTCGACGAAACTGCTGCCCACTGGGGGATTGGCTCTCTGCCAACCGGGGCCGCTCTACCCTCAGGAATGTCCCCGGAATATAGGAGCCTCTCGGGCTCGAAAGAAATGCCCCCGCTTTGTTGGAGTCCCTCGTGGACTCTGCAGAAATGCCCTCGTCGGCGGAGCCTCTCGGGCTTGAAGAAAGAATGACCACTTAGCCCTCGTGGGCTAAATTAGGAATGCCCCTAAGAGCCTCTCGGGCTCTGAACAACTAGGCCCTGTCGTTGGAGTCCCCCCTCTGGGGACTCGGAGGACAATGGCCCCTGGAGCCTCTCGCGGCTCTGAAGAAATGTGGGCCCCCGTCGGTGGAGTGGCCCGCTGCCTTCTGGGGCCGCTCTACACCCAAATACCGGGACGCCCGCATTCACCGGCTGACGGCGGCGCTCCTGTCACTGCGGTAGGGGGTAGGCATCGGCCGGGTCAGGCAGCTTGCGGGGCTCTCCTTCCACAGGGGAGCCCCACCTGCCTCGTCTGCTTCCCGGTTCCTTCGCCGGCAACTCTCTCTCCGGGACTCCCATCTGTGGGCAGCCAATGGCAGCGCGGCCCTCGGGAGGCTCAGGGACGCTTGGGCCAATCCCAGCGCGGCCCTTCTGTCGAGCCTCCCACAGTTTAGCCAATGGCGGCCGCGGCCCCCCTGATAACGGTAGCGGCCCGGGGCCGATGGCGGTGATTTCTCTATCAAAATACAGGGTAGGCTCCCGTTTAAATGCGCAAATCCCTGGCGGGGTGGGCACCAGTCAGGGGTTAAAGAAGTATAAGTACGCGGGGTAGGCTCCCGCTAGCTAAATCAACAGAAACACGGCAATGAGCGGGGTGGGCACCCGCGCCGCTGATCGAAGGGGAATCCCCACGCCGGGAAATCCCTCGGAAAGGCGATCGCAGCTCCGGGATGCGGTTAAAAGTAGGAGGGCTCCCAGCACTCAGGACATAGCTCTCCCCTGGCGCTCTTAGAGGCAGAATTCAGGAAAAGTCCAGCAAAAGTCTTTTTAGGAAGTGGGGGGGCAAAGGCTGGGCCCAGGGGCTAGCTCACAGGGCCCTGCAGGCAGGGAGGCAGTCCCCAGTGGCGGTCCTCCTGGCGCCCAGCAGCAGCAGGCCCCCCTCAAGGTTAGGATCAGCAAGAGCACCTTGGTATGGGGTCACTGCCCCTGCTTATACCCAGAAATCCTTTGTCTAGGCTGTAGGGTGCAGGGTGGGGGGAAAACTAGTCACAGCTGGTTTTGGAGCACTCTGATGTGCTCAGCCCCTCTTCCCATTCACTGGCTAGGCTAGGGTCATCAGTGGCACCACAGGGGGCGGAGCCAGCATTGTGTGGGGAAAGCCCAGCCCTATTCAGGTCCCAGGTGCACTCCTCTCTCACATCAATCATGCAGATTTCTCCACTCGCAACCGGGGCAGACCCCTCCTGCCTCCTGGAGCCACGCTCACCAGCCAGCTCCAGCCAATCACAAGCCAGACAGCCAATTCACATAAATTACACAGACATGCCAACTTCTAGAAGTGGCACTTCCACACTAGACACATTTATGCTGCACACATCATCGCGCAGCATTTAATCACACGAGTCCGCACATACCAAACTCGAACCTGCACTCCCCATGCATCAGGAACTAATAGGGACACATACATTCCCAATGCATTCCTATGGGAGGGCAGACCAACCTCACTACACGCACACACTTTATCCTGGGACACAGTGGTAAAGTGCGCAGAAGCCAAAAATCACTACCACCAAGTCACAATTAAAAGCAAAAGGTTTGGGGGTGAACCTGCCAGAAGGGCCAAGTCCAACAGTAATAATTCTATTTCTGAAATACTGGATGGTCAAAATAGGATAAAGGATACTCTCCAGACCATCATGGAGTCTTTAAAATCTGACGTTCTACGGGCCTTAGGGGCATTATCAGACAGGGTGACCAACATAGAAACTATCATGCGTGGCATTACATGTAACCGTACAGAGGGAACATATAGGAACTCCGGGGGCGTGCAGGATCACAGTATAAATACTCCCATTGAAAGAATTAACACTATTACGGTGGCTAGAGAACGCAAAGATATAATTCCAGTACAAACATTGTGTAGCGTAGGTGAACAAGGGAAAAATGATAGGCATCAAATGAAACAGATTAATAGTAAGACAGGCCCAGACGTGCTTCCACATCGAGGAGATTTAAATCCCAACCAAATAAGGAGAGGGCAAACTTTCTTGGATTTACCTCCAGCAGCCACCCCTTATGTGGTCATTTTAGCGAATGTCCCAGAAATAGTGCAACCCGCCCAAGAAACATGGAGTGAGATCCGCAATAAATCACTACATTGGCTAGGCAAGCGAACCGGCCTGGGTGATCTTTTATTTAAATATTTTAAAATGGCTAGACGAGTACCATGGGTGGGGAAAGGCCGAAAGGAGCTCAAAGGGGATTGTATTGTCTTGACCTTTAGTGACCCCAGATTAATTAGGGACATCTTGAGTAGGGCAGGGAGCAACCAATATGATCATTTTGGCATTAATGTACTGCCCTTAGGGTTCTTTTATCCCCCAACCCAGATAAGCCCAAACGCTGAATTGTTACATCCTGTAAATGTACTCTCTGGGACAAGACCAGCGAGGGACTTCCAACTCGTGCAACCTACAGAGAAAAACTGGATACATCAAACCGTTTTGATCTCTTGTCACGGTTGGATGACCAGGATTGATAGTCTGAAACCCTTGTGAGGGAGGAAACCCATGGGATTTTGATCATGCCCCCTGGGTTAAAGGAGAATATGGGAAAAATTAAGATGAATAGTGGCAATAATTTGTGTGTCAAAGACAGCAAACCATTATGGGGAAAAAATAGCTACCAGCCCGAGGCTGTTCCCATGGATCGATGCCTGAGTAAGAGGGAAAGGATGGATGTCAGTGGTCAAATAAGTACCATACAGGGAACGCCCGAAAGTGTTAAAAAGAGGGAGGGCGTTTATAAGTTGTTGAGCTGGAACATCGCAGGCCTTGCCGTGAAAATACATGATCCGGAATTGTTGTTATTTGTGGAAGAGTATGACATTCTATGTTGCCAAGAAACATGGTCAGAGAGAGAAATCCACATTCAGGGTTTTAGTACATTCCATACCCCTGCAACCATTACCGATCATGGCCGCAATAAGGGGGGTTTGTGTACTTACGTCTCTGTAGAGGCTGGGGTACTAAATGTCAAGTTTAAATCTTGTTCTTAGTTTTACCAAATTTCGATCATGAAGCTAAGAGAGAATAAGGAGGTGGTCCTAGTTAACTTTTATAATAATGTCCCATTAAATCAAAAAGAGATAGTTATAAGGGAATTGGGCAGTGATCTAAAAACCATAGAGTAGAATAGGGTAGAAGATATGCCTCTAATATGGGTAGGGGATTTTAATTGCTCTCTCTTTGCGCATAGTGAATATGGCATTTGCGGCCTAGATGAAGATAATATGGAAACATCCTCACATTTTATCCATAATAAGAATGGAGAATTGTTTAATGACATACTCTACCAATTCGATCTGGGTTTTGCAAATGAGCTGGGTGCAAATCCCACACCTTTTCAGCCAACCTTCAATGGGAGAGGCTGTAACACTATCATTGACTTCATTATATTATCCAAGAGATATGCCGCTAGCGTTCTAGAGTGTAAAACAGAAGTAATTTCAATGAGCGATCACTACCCAATTAGCCTACAGCTCTTAGTTGTGAAAAACTATATAAATAAAAAGAGGCAGACTCCCTATGAGTTTAAGGTCCGACTTGCTGCAACAAATGGTTATTCCCTAAAATGGGATAGAGTTGACTCTGAGGCCTTCTTGCGTAACTTAATCGGTAAAACCCAGTCTGAAATATGCCTCACACAGGGGAGTGCAACTGAGGATATTTATTTCGCCTTCCTAAGGATAACAGAGGAGGCCTATAGACTCCTAAGGAGGGAAAATAGCGGGGGAAGATCAAATCTGAAGGCATGGTTCGATAGAGACTGCTCCAGAGCCCATACGCACCTTAAAAATACCCTGCACACTACACCAAAGTGTAAGGAAGATATCAGACAGGCGAGGATTGCTTATCGCCTTGCCCTTAAGAAGCGGAAAAGTCAGCTAAAGAAGGAAGCCTGGAAAACCTTACATCAAGCATGTACAATGAATGATAATAGTGGCTTCTGGAAAGCCGTAAATGCCCCCTTTTACCATGACAAAGAGGTAGACATCATAGATGTGGCCATCACGGGAGAAAGGTGGGTGGAATTGTTTGGGGATCTTTATAAATCAAAGGGAGTAGTCATTGATGCACAAGCAGAAAGCGAACATGGAGTCTTCCCCCTTGATTTGAATATAACCCTAGAGGAGGTGATACGGGCCATTAGGGAGAGTGCGGCAGGCAAAGCACCAGGCCCAGACGGGATCCCAGTGGATGTATATAGATCAAACATAGACCTGTGGGCCCCGTTGTTAACCATAGTATTAAATAGCACCTGCAATTTTGAACGTAGTCCGACCTGGTCAGATGCGATAGTTGTACCCATCTTCAAGAAGGGAAATAGGAATGACCCTAGCTGCTATCGGCCTATTTCTCTCCTGGACGCCCTATTCAAAATTGTGGGGAGAATAATTTTAAATAGACTTCAAACTTGGGCAGCCGAGGAGGGTTTTTTAACAAAATTACAATATGGCTTCCCGTCAGGTATGGGAACCATAGAGCAGGGACTGAACCTGGCCTTAATTATAGATAAATACACAAAGGCTAAAAGGGGAAAACTTTTTCTTACTTTTGTAGATTTGAGTTCAGCGTTCCACTGCATTAACCACAACATGCTATGGGTTATTTTGGAAGATCTCAAGGTGGACCCGGTCTTATTATTGTTTATAAAGGAAATGTACAAGAATGCAGTGGCGAGGGTGCGCTTTGGGAAGCTGGGGGAGTGCTCGACTAAATTCCCTATCGAAAAGGGGGTCAGACAGCGGTGTATACTGGCCCCCTTTCTTTTCACGCTTTACATAAATAGTTTGGGTCAACACCTCAGTAGAGAACAAAATGACTACCCGACTATAGGGGCGCCCCCGTTCCTCTTCTATTATACGTGATTAGTTCAAGAACACAACGGGCCTCCAAAGGGCAGTCACCAGCTTTGCCATTTATATGAAAGAGAGGGGCCTAAGAGTGAATACATCTAAGACATTCACCATGGTCTGCGGTAAGAATAGACCATACCATGTAACATCTTTATTGAAAATAGAAAAATAGAAAATACTGACACCTTTTGTTACTTAGGCATTACCTTTGATAAGAGAGGCACATGGAAATCGGCAATTAAGGCTAGAAAGCTGATTCTTACCAGAGCTGTGGGGGCTGTCTTAAATTTTGCCAAAAATATAGGCGAAAGACCTGTGAAAGAGCTGTTGGAAGTTTACAAGATACAATGTGTGTCCACTGGGGTATATGGGGCAGGGCTATGGGGCACTAAAGGGTCAGATGCAATACAAATTTGTGAAAATGGTTTTATTCGTTTTCTTTTAGGCGTCCCTGCATCCACTGCTACCTATAGTTGCCACCAGGAATTAGGCATCCCTTACATATTAGATATCATCAAGATAGCCCCGTTGTTACTGTGGCTCAAGGTATGCGTAACGGACGAAACAGGTTTAATAGGGATGTAATACAGGATTGCCTTAAGTTGAATGGGGCCAAAGAAATGGTATGGTTTAAATATATAAAAGGGTTAACGAATGCCATTGGTCATTCCGAATACTTCACTGACCCCAGTAGCCTGAAAGATATCTCCAGGAAAGATCTGAAGGATCGTTGCCTGAAATATCTTGATGAGCAAAGATGGGATAAAGAGAGAGAAAAACAAACGGTAATGGCACACCAATTGGTCTTGAGTGGTGAGGGCACTCAACAATATCTTTTGATGGTACCGAGTAGCTTTAGCCGTATGATACTGGCCCGCTTCCGACTTTGTTCTTTTTTTAGAATGGTTTTATTTCCAGTGACAAATGTTTAGTCAGCTGATACACTGGTATGCCCTTGTGATGATGTATCATTACAATCAACCTAGCGCTGCACTTTATTCTGCACATTTTTTACGGTACCCAGAAAAAAATAACTTAGCCCAATTCTCAGATGCTGGAATATCAGATACTGTAGGGCAGCATTGCTAAGATTACATCACAGATGTTAGAATCACCAGTGACTATTCTGGCTGTATCATCGTACTTGAAAGCGATAATTAGGTCCCGGTTAACAATGTAATGTAATTTCTATTTCAGAGCCCGATCCTTTTGCTCCACTTGTCTGTGAGGTTTACTTCTATCAATATCTACTGTTAAGACTTGTATTTTTATTATACTCTTTTTATAAGTTTTAGTCTATGTTTTTAATAATTAGATTTTGGATTATTGTAAGTGAATTATGATCTATCTGATGAAATGCCTTTTTGAAATTCATTGTGTAGTCGTCAACCCTTTTATACATTTATTTTGTTTTTGGCTCTTTTCAAATGACGATATATTTGACTGCGCTAATGCATGTATGTACATATCCTTTTTCTGCTCTTTGTGCTTTTATGATTTCTTATCTAATGAAATCGAATAAAGCATTTACTTACTTACATTATGTCACTTCAACTATGTATTGAGTGGAGTTCTGCTGGACTGCAATAACCTGGCTTTCACATTCAGTGCTGGTGCATTGGACTAAGTTCACCTAGGTCACCCTTGGTTGGGAAAGCAAACCATGTAGAGCTACGCCAGAGCCGATGCTTACACAACACTACCACACTTGTTGCCATATAGTGGCAGGCCTTTTGTCATGAGAAGGAAGGTCACCTTTCTGTTTTAAGTATATAAAAATATTGGATATTTTTCTAAACTGGTGTGGTGTCCTTTTGTAGTGCTTACACTGTATTACTGTTGGTTACGTGCAAAGGCTTTACACACTGCCTCTAAGATAAGTCTGACTGCTCGTGCCAAGCTACCAAGGGGGTGAGCAGGGGTTATTTTAGGAGTGTAACTCCCTTATCCTGACTAGGTCCCTATTTGGACAAAGGTGCAAGCCCTTGCCAACTAGAGACCCCCGGTCAAGGCATTCGACGTCGAGGAGATCGACGTCAGGAAGGCGCCATGTGATGTCGACGTCGGGGTCCCCCCTTCACCGTGGGCGGTCGACGTCGAGATCAACATCGAGGACAGGACGGGGTTCTCACAGCATATCGCCGCACAGATTGACGACGAAGGTGGCGCAAACCTTGTCGACGTCGAAGTCGAGGGACAACACTGCAGCGGCCTCGGAGGAGGCTCGGCGCAAATCAACGTTGAGATCCCTGTTGACGTCAAGCCCCCATTCGTCATCCCCAGGGCTGAATATTGTACAGATTTCCCCAGAGAGATCTCCAAGGGCTGGCGAACAGGAGGTTTTCGGTCTGTCGCCACGGTGGCTGAAGGACCTCAGAGGGAAGGGCGACTGAAGAAGTCCGGGCTCAGACTACTCACAGACATACTCGCCCTCTAGGACCACAAAAGACCCTGAGAGTGGCGTTCCTGAGAAGCCTTCAAAGTCTCCTCCCAAACGACCCAGGTCGCATTCCACTCGCCGGTCACGGTCTCAGGGTCATCACAGCCCGCGCCACAAACCTGCACACAAGGGGAGGCAACGAAGATCATCCACCTGGTCTTCATCCACTAGGTCTTCTGTTCAGGACTACTCACCAACCCTTTCTTCTACGCCACCTTCAAGGGTGTCTCCCATAGATGACATTGGAACTTTCAGTGACGTACTTGGCAGAGTAGCTAAGAAACTGAATATCAGTTTTTATACTCCCGTGGTCCCCACATCAGTCATTTTTTAAACATTGCACCATCGTACGGCTCCCAGGCCTCTGCTACCTCTGGTACCAGGCTTTTTAGAACCCGCTATGGCCACGTTCCTCACCCCTGCCACAGTGGGGTCAGTTCCATCAAGGACCACAAAAAAGTACAAGACTCCAGACCAAGATCCCTTTTTCCTTAAGTCTGATCCTCCTTCGGACTCAGTCATTGTGGCAGCCACTAGGAAAGCGCACCCCGCAGCCTCATCAGCTTCAGTCCCCCCAGAAAAGGACATTAAGCAAATGGACTCTTGTGGCAGGAAGATGTGTAGTACGTCTGCATCGACAATGAAGGTAGCAAGTGCATCAGCCCTCCTAGGGCGCTACGACAGGTCTCTTTGGGACTCCCTGGCTAGATTTACTGACAAGCTTCCCAAAAAAGATCGACAGGACTTCCAAGAGATCCTGCAGGAGGGTGGTTTGGTAGCAAACCAGGTCATCAGCGCTGCTGCGGACGCCTCAGACCTCGCCGCACATTGCTATGCACACGGCATCTGCTCAAGGCGATCAGCATGGCTGCGCCTCAGAGGTCTTAAACCTGACGCCCAGAAGAGGATTCTCAATCTGCCTTTCAACGGCTCCTCCTTATTCGGCTCTCACGCAGATGAGGAGATGACGAAGATGAAGACCGAGCTGGACACGGTCAAAGCAGTAGGACTAGAGAAGCGGAAGGAATTTCGTAAACGCTTCCGTCAATACGAAAAGCACCCCTTCCAGCACAGGGTTTAAACCCCTCAATTGGCCTCCCAAAACCAGCAGAGGTCACAGTTCCAGCAGAAGCATCCTAGCAGAGGAAGAGGGAACAATAAAACAGCAGTCATCCTCCAAGCAGCCTCCAAAACAGTGAAGCATTGCTTCCTCCGCGCCCGTTCGCCACTCCGGTAGGAGGGAGCATCGTTTTTCATCTAGAAGAGTGGGAATCCATAACAAGAGACAAATGGGTGCTGAATATTGTGCTGCATGGCTACTTGCAGAGGTTCAAGTCTCCTCCCCCGCAAGTTCCTCCACAATTGAAGTACCTTCCACAACAACACAAGCTACTGTTACAAGGTGAGGTGTATACCCTTCTCTCCAAGAAAGCCATAGAAGAGGTCCCTCTCCTTCAGCGAAACCAAGGGGTATGCTCACGGTATTTCCTGGCCCAAAAACGAGGAGTAAGCAAAGAGTACAGACCTATACTCGATCTGCGCCTGCTGAACAAGTTTATAAGGAAAGAGAGATTTTGGATGCTAGCCCTGCATCAGATATTCCCACATCTCCACCAGGGGGACTGTATGTGTGCCATCGACCTGCAGGACGCCTACTTTCACATTCCTATGTCAGTGAAGCATCGCAAATTCCTCAGGTTCCAGGTGACTCAACAGCACTATCAGTACTGAGTACTTCAGTTAGGGCTCAAATCCGCCCTTCGAACGTTCTCCAAATGCATGGCTGTGGTGGCTGCGTACCTACGAAAGCGGAAAATCTTCGTCTATCCCTACCTAGACAACTGGCTACTAAAGAGTTCCACACATTCACTACTCCAGAGCCATCTCACCTACTGTCTCCAACTTCTTCTCTCCCGGGGGTTGCAAGTAAACTACAAGAAGTCAGTCCTCAATCCGACACAGAGGATACACTACTTGGGCACTTTCCTGGACACCACAAGGGCAAGCGTGTGTCCTTCGGAGGAGAGGTTGTCATCAATGCTGATCAAGTGCCGCTCTCTTCCCAGCGCTCCACATCCTACAGCCAGACAGGTGTCGTCGTTGCTGCGGTTGATGGCCTCATGTATCTTCATTGTTCCCAATGCCAGACTTCACATGCGGCATCTGCAGCAGTCCCTCGAAGATCAGTGGACTCAGCGGTCAGGCCGTTGGGAAGATAATGTGTCTCTTCCTCAAGCTGCCAGGGACTCCATCAAATAGTGGATGAAACGGTTGCACCTTCTACAAGGGGTCTCTTTTCACCAGGGCGTTCCGACCCAGACTATCGTTACGGATGCCTCACTGCAGGGTTGGGGAGCTCACATGGGCCAGCTTCAGGTACCAGGTCTCTGGTCTGAGACAGAGCGAAGTTATCACATCAACTTCCTGGAGCTAAAGGCAGTTCATCTGGCTCTCAAGTCTCTGTACCCGTCTCTCCAGTCCAGTTCCATTCAGATTCAGACAGACAACACCACTACAATGTATTATCTGAACAAGCAGGGAGGTACGAGGTCAAGCCTCCTGTCTTTAGAGTCCCAGACGATATGGAAGTGGCTTCTGGTGAGGAGTCTAACGATTGTGGCTGTCCACCTTCCAGGGACCTTGAACGTGCTAGCAGATGTTCTCAGCAGAGATTTCATAGAGGCGTACGATTGGGTGCTAAATGACGAAGTTGCTCAGGACATTTTTCGTCATTGGGGTGCCAGACATCGACCTGTTCACAGACGTGGCAAATACAAAATGCCCCGTCTTCGCGTCCAGATTCCAACAAGGATCACGGGGAAATGCACTTTTGATCAGCTGGTCGCAGACATTGCTGTACGCTTTTCCACCACTCCCTCTGATCCCGGCGGTCATACAGAACTTTTACAGGACCAACACCAGAATCATCCTGATCGCTCCAGAGTGGCCGCAACAGTGGTGGTACCCAGATCTTCAGCAGCTGTCCGAGGCCCCACACCGGAGGCTGCCCTGCCGCCCTGGCCTGCTGACCAACAACAAAGGGAGAGTATTTCATCCCAACCTATCGTCCCTGCTATTGACAGCATGGCTCCTGAGGTCATCCAGTACGGGCACTTAGACCTCTCACCAGACTGTATGAGTATTCTCAAGGAAGCAAAGAGGCCCTCCACCAGGAAATCTTATGCTATCAAATGGAAGAGATTTTATCTTTGGTGTAAGGACAACGCTTATGATCCGATCAAGGGTCAGGAGCAAGTGATCCTTCCTTATTTATTATACTTGGCTAAATCTGGCCTGCAGTATTCCTCCATCAGGGTTCACCTGGCCGCAATTACAGCATACAGGAAGTCTCCGAACCAGGGATTATTCTTTCAAATGCCAGTGGTCAAGGACTTTCTGGAGGGACTCAAGAAGGTTTATCCACCAGTGAGATCCCCTTCTCCACCTTGGGAACTTACCAGTGTTCTTATTAGACTGATGGGTGCTCCTTTCGAGCCAATTCATAAGCGTCTTTGCAGCATTTGACCTGGAAGGCTGCTTTTTTAGTAGCCATCACATCAGCCCGCAAGGTGAGTGAGATTTAGGCGCTGTGCTGTAAGGAGCCTTATACGGTGTTTCACGCCAATAGGGTGGTGTTACTTACACATCCGAGCTTCCTCCTTAAGGTGGTCTCGGATTTTCACATCAATCAGGTTATTACTCTGCCCACCTTCTTTCCTAAACCTTCGACTCCCCCTGAGAGATCCTTACACTCTTTAGATCTCCGGAGAGTATTGAAGTTTTATCTTGCCAAAACTCACGTGGTTAGGAAATCTGACCGGCTCTTTATCAACTATGGTCCCACTAACACCGGTCTATCTGCGTCTAAATGATCCATTTCTCGATGGATTGTTTCTTGTATAGCTTTATCCTACCAGTTAGCTAACAAGTCTTTACAAGGCACACCAAAAGCACTCTCTACCAGAGGGAAAGCTTATACCATGGCTCTCCTTCGCAATGTTCCAATGTCTGAAATATGTAAGGCAGATTCATGGCGATGGGTGCATACCTTCACACGCCATTACAGTCTAGATTCTGATGCACAGGCCGATGCCCAGGTTTGGCAGGCCTCTTTGAGGAATTTGTTTGCATGATTGCAATTTGAATGTAATGTTTTTCATGTTGTGTATACTCTGTTGTTCGTCCGCGAGGTAGTGGGTATGGGCTTGCTACTCAATTCACAGATTATGACTACTGATGAGTATCCCCTGGATGAGAAGGATTAGTTACTTACCTGTAATTCTAGTTCTCATCCAGGGGTATACTCATCAAAGTCATAAGCGACCCTCCCTCCTCCCCGGACGAGCATTACTGGAGTTGTTCTATATTAATTGCATCCTCTACTCAGGTGTCTCTACATAATGCACCGTCATAAAGAACTGACCTAACTGTCACCTGTGGTGCTTGATGGGAGCAGAGGGTCTCCTTGCAGATCTTAAAGGCAGGGTACCCCAACCCTTGGAAGCCTTAAAGGCAAGGTGTCAGTTTCTTTGTTTCATTATTACTCTGCTATGCAGCCTACAGGCAACTGCCTGCAATTACAGGTTTTTCCTTGTGGAAATAAAAGATTGTTGTATGACAACTTTTCAGTGCACGTCCTCTTTTCGTTATGGGTTAGGAGGGTATTTTCTTACAATGCAAACCTATGTAATTTCTGCATTTTTGCCATGTTGGAAACATTTTAGGCTGCATGTATATGTTTTCACATATGTATATATATGTATATGTTTTGTATATGCTCCGGGATCCTGCACATAGGCGTGGATTATTCACAGATTATGACTTTGATGAGTATACCCCTGGATGAGAACTAGGATTACAGGTAAGTAACTAATCCTTATCGTCATCTTGTAATCTTTTCATTAGTTGATAATAGAGATTGTCCTGTTTGGTGTCTTTTTTAGGAGCTCGTGTGATGGACAAATAAAGTTTTTTTCATTTCAAATGTAAACTTATCATTGAAAAGATCCAAATTGTAACTCAACATCACTGGGCAAAAGGTGGACTTTGATCTAAATTTGGTGCGCACTCTTCCACTGAACTCCGGATTGTATTGGCTTACTACACACTCCACAGCATTGTGTTTGTTATGGAGTTGTTGAAATTTTTTCAAAAGCTCAACATCCCCTGCTTTCAATAGGGAAGGACTTCCCATATCAGTGGATGGTACCTCCATCACTTTTCAATTGTTTGTACCTTGTATTAGATGACATTTTCACAGTTTTAATTTGTGGACAAATCTATACAGGTCAGTGCGTGTTTGGGCATAGTCAAAATTACATTCCGCGTTAAAAGAAAGTCCTAGAACTAATATCTTTCTTTCATCTTCGGTCAGTGTTGCATTGGACAAATTGATCACTGTTTGGGAGTCCTTACCAGATGTCTGTGTCACTACTTGCGTTGCCACTTGTTGTTTACTGGCTTTTTGTTGTTTGGCTTGCCGCTGGAGGTAATGCTGGCGCTCTGGTTTTCTACATAGGACAGTTGGGCCTGTCACAGTGAAAATAGCTTTTAGGTTCTTGCCACTGTGGGAACATTGTAATAACTAATATTCTACATGAATCCCTTTTAAATACCATGCACCCTACCTAGTGGGATACAAGGCATTACATAGGTGTGACTTACTATTATTTAACAAGACATGTTTTGGGCCTCCAAAAATGGTTATTTTAAAAGTTCACAATGCAGCCGTCAGCCTACACTGGGTAGGCCTCAATCCTTCCATGTCTGCCACTGTTGTGGAAGGCAAAGTTCTAAAGCCAACAAAAACTGGGGAACATCATGCAAAAGTTAGTCATTTGCTACACGTAGGATGCGTGTAGGTGTGTGTGTTCATTTTTTTTTTTTACGGGTCCGACACTCGGTCAGTGAATGAAGAAGGCACTCACTCAGGTATAGGTGCTCAAACAAGCAGTTTTATTTTTGCCTGCTTCTCGTCACTAGCCCAACGCGTTTCGCCTTCCTCTGAAGGCTTGATCACGGGATGTCGAGCTCTAACATGAGCCTTCTTTTATGTTTGGTGCACAATTGAAAAAAACATATATGCAATTGCATTGTGGGTAATGTAGTTTTTCACATTTCTTTCGATGTTACCACTTAAAATTAAAAAAAGGGGTGAAAGTGCTCATAATCATTTCATTTAACATAGGAAGCATTTTTAACGGATATTTATCACATTTCTTGTGAATTTCTTGCTGATTGTCTTTTCAGTCTCTCTAGTGAGTTATTAATTCTTGCCACTATTTTCTTTGCTATCTTGTTTCTTAGAAGGTTCTCAAATACTCCATATATTGCTTGGTGAATGTCCGTTTTGCTTATGTCCATTTTCTTGTTTTGCCGTTATTGCCACTCTCTCGTGAATGTCTTTTTATAAGTAGATTGTTGTTGTTGTTTTATTCTATAGATGGACGCGCAATTCTTCACTCTGGTTTAGGCCTCGAGGGTCTAAAGTTCTGAAGTTGATGATGTGTTTAGATTCCTTCTGTCCGAGGGTTTTTCTGCGGTTTCCTCCTCTTTCTGATTCAGCTAATTGATCAATGGCACAGTATCTTAGGGATTCCCAGTTGTTATCATGGCATTTGTCCATGTGCTTTGCTATTGCATTGGAGTGGTCTCTATGGGTGGTTGCCCCGGTATGTTCTAGTATCCTCTTTTTTACCTCGAAGATTGTGCTGCCAATATATCTCTTTTCACAGGGACATGTTACCATATACACTACATATGTGCTTTTACATGTTAGGTGTTGCCGTATCTTCCATTTCTTCCCCTTCTGTATTTCAATTTCCTTCGTGGTAGTTGCAATTTTACACACTTTACAATGCCTGCACGGCCAAAAGCCTGTTCTTTGTAGCCAAGTGGTTTTCGGTTTGTCTTTATAGTGGCTGTGAACTAATTGATCTCCAATGTTCTTAGCTCTTCGAAAGGTGATTTGAGGATGATCTCCAATGATTTTGGCTAAGGTTTGGTCAGATTTTAAAATTCCCCAGTGTTTCCTGATTATTTTCACCTGTTGTTGGTTTTCCGTGTTGTAGGTGGTGATTAACCGTATTGTGTTGTCTTTTTTATCCTCTTGTTCTTTATGCAGGATTGCTTTTCTGTCTCGTTCAATTACTCTTTTCAGACAGTTTTCTACCACCTTGGCTGGATATTTTCTTTTTAGGAATCTCTCTGTTGCTTTTTGGCTGTGTTTTTCAAATTCCTGTTGATTTGAACAGTTCCTTTTTAGTCGCAGAAATTCCCCGTAGGGGGATGCTCCATTTCAACTTTTCATTACGGAAGCTCTGTCCATGTAGAATCGAATTAGTTGCAGTTTTTTTGCGATGTAGTGTTGTTTGGAGTTGGTTTTTATCAATGTAAATTTCTGTGTCTAAGAACACGACTCTTTCTTCACTTAGTTCATGAGTGAATTTTAGATTGGTTGGAGTGTTGTTAAGTTCTGTGAAGTAAAGTTCAAATCCTGTCTGTGTGCCATTCCAAATTATTAGTAAAGCATTGATAAACCTTAGCCACAAGATAATTTTTTGCTTCCACTCATAGTTCTCTGTTTTCCAGGTTTCATTCTGCTCATACCAACCCATGGTAAGATTGGCGTAGTTAGGGGAAAAAGAAAAGCCCATGGCACAGCCTCGGATTTGTTTGAAGATTTGTTTGTTGAATATGAAAATGTTGTTATTTAAACATAACAAGATCATCTGGTTCAACATTTTGTTGCGCTCTCTGTACTTTATATTTCTTTTACCCAGATAGTATTTGCATGCGTTTATGCCAATTTGATGTTCAATACTGGTATACAATGAGATTGCGTCCATTGTGATCAATTTGTAGGAAGGTTGCCAGACCACATTTTTGAGTTTCTTTAAGAGGTCAGTGGTGTCTTTTAAATAGGACTGTAGGTTTTTCACTAGTGGAGCCAGGAATTGGTCTATATAATTTGATATTCCTTCTAATACTGAATTGTTGGCCGACACAATTGGCCTGCCTGGCGGTTTTTCTTGAATTTTGTGAACTTTTGGTAAACAATAAAAGGTGGGTAGTGTTGGAAATTTATTGCTCATGTATTTATGTTCCTCTTCACTTATTAGGCCCTGATCTAGCCATTCTTCAAGATGATTGGCAATTTTGTTTTGCAATGCTATTGTTGGATCTTGGTCCAATAATTGGTAGCAATTTATGTCCTCTAGTTGACGTTGAGCTTCCTCCACATAGTCTGTTTTGTTGATGATCACAATATTTCTTCCCTTGTCTGCAGGTTTTATTTCTATGTTTTGGTCTTCTGCCAGTTGTTTTAGTATTCCTTTTACTTTTTGGTCAAATTTTGGTGTCTTTTCTGTTGTTTTATTTTGTATAATTCTTCCACTACTAATTCTTGGAATACATCTATTTTGTTTCCCGGTGGTAGTGTTGGATTGAATTTGGATTTTTGTTTTAGACCGCTTTCACTGGCTCCCTCCGTTTCTATTGTGTCTTCTATTGCAATTAATGCCTGTTCCTCTTGTGTTAGTGTTGTGGTACCCATTGTCATTAAGGTTGTCAGACCTTCCATGTCTTCCACGTTCAGTACTGTGTCTTGTTTGATACTGGACTGTTGTATTTTCGTCGGCTTTTCCGCGTAGATTTTTGCCAGTTTTAATTTTTAGGTTTTGTCTGCACAGCGCTGCAATGTGCTTGTGAAATCTATTGTTAATATATATCTTAAAAGTGGGTTTACATCTAGCCCCCTTGCTTTTCATTGGTTCCTGTGCTTGTCTCTTACGTTATCCTCCATTTCAATAGGCTGTAGCACAGTATTTTCTGTGCTTCCTCGTGTGTTGGCTCTTATCAGTTTCCGAAGGAACAGTTACTGTTTCCATCCGCTTTTGAGGCAGAACTTTGTTTTATGCTTTACCTGCACCACGTGCATATCCAATAGCTCTCAGCACGGCCCACTCTCATACAAACTACATGAATACATGCCAACATTTCAGGAGAGCAAAGTGGGAGATTCAAAAAAAATCGGGAGAATGCGGCTTTGAATCGGGTTACTGGCATGTATGGGCTTTGGAAGTGTGCTGCTGTAGGATCGGACATTTGAAACGTAAATGCATGTTTTTTTCTTACCTTTCAGAAGCATGGAGCATAATGGCAGGCAGAGAGGGTGATGCAAGTGTTGGGCACTGGCCTGGTAGGTTGTTGGCAGTGCATGCACCCCCACCCCCCTGTGGCAGCCCGGGCTGAAACAGACCCCCCCTCTCCCCAGTACTTAGCAGGTCTTTAAAAGACAATTCCCTTGCTAACGATGCTTTGTTGGTTTTTCACCCCTTCCAGAGCCCCTGCATCGCCACTCTTTGCTGGAAGAATTAGCACTTTACACAATACCAAGCCCTGTCAGCTGAAACCCCCGAGGAATCAGGTTTTTGCTTGTAGGAATCGGGAGGCGGGAGATTAGCCTTCAAATCGGTAGTCTCACGCCTGAATCGGGAGTGTTGGCATGTCTGACACATGTGCCTGATCAGTTTAATGTAGGCTCTTTAATTATTATTATCTTCGTCCTGCTGGAACAGCCTGACTTTATTATGGCCGCCGCTCAGGGCGTAGCCTTATTTTAATGAGTCACACGTCATGCACGGGATACCTCTCACCACATTGGTAGTTTGTATTTCCTTCACTGCGTGTGCACAACGTAATTTACAGAAGAAATGTCAGTGCTCCGTTAGGGGCGCCGTGATTCATTTAATCTCAAGGGTGTGATTGGAGGGAGAAGATCTACATTGCACTGCGTTGTAGAGCTTTATTGTCGGATCTGTGGATTTGGGTCTGAGTTATTCTGTGTTGTATTCTTTGTAGAGCTTTCAACGCCTGGCACAATGATATACACAAATATAATACATGGGTTCATAAAATATTATACACTTACGCTTATGTGCTCTGCTTTCAGTTCTGTAACAAGTACGTCACTGCAAACGCACCGGTGCACGCTGCAGCCACACTCCATATACACCATCATCGGTCAAAGGCAATGAGTCTGGGCAGAGTCAGTTCCAAAGCAGTGCCGGGCATCCTTTTTTTCGATCACCCTTGTTTTACTTGTTGTTTCTTTCGGTTTCTTCCTTTCCCTCCCTCCGTCATACCCATTCTTCCCTTTCTCGCCTGTGGCTCATTATATCTCCTCTCATTTCCCCTCTCTATTTCTTCCGTTCTGTCTCACCCTCCCTTTCTTTTTTCTTTCAATTTCTTCCTCTCTTCCTTTCCCTGCTCTCTCTGTCCCCTCCTCTTTTCTCTCACTTTCTCTCATGTTCCCTCCTTCGGTCTATGTCTACACTTCATCTCTCTCTTCCATGACTCGGTTGCACAGACACTAATAGTAAGGGATGGAGGAGCGGATATTAGACATCAGAAGCCTCACAGGAGGCAGAGACTGTTTAACAGCTCCTAACACTAAGAGGTCAGTCAGGTCAGGGCTTGTTTTCGCATTTTGTAGCCTGCAGGTCTCATATTGAAATACCAGATAAGAAAGACTTATTAATTAATCATTATGAGGTTGGTAAATGCTATACTGTTCACCTGGGTCACAGGAGTGGGTATTATTCACAGTGCCATGAAATAGCAAAATACGTCATCACTATTAACTAAACCGTTGAAAGCTGAGGGAGTTGTTTCCTTACCTGGGAGATATTCAACATAATATGTACAAGTCTGTAGGGTTTAGGACTAGAGTTTTGTGCTTCCCAATAACACTCATGGGCCCGGATTTACAAAGAAGGCGCTTTTGTGACGCAGTGCAATTCTGAGCATAGTAGATTGAGCACTGCTTCGCAGCACTTTATTGCACCAGTGCCCATGCAACACCTTAATAAATGTGGTTCTTAATTGTATGAACTGAAGCACAGTCATGCTATGACCACACTCAAATGATTCATTTGAAGTTTAAATAGAATAATTTACTCAGCAGGAATTATATGCAATAGGTGAGGTGTTATTTATTTTTTGTGAACTTTCTTTCTGTATTTCTGAGGAACACCACTTTCTTTAAATTGCTTTTAGAGTGAAGATACATAGTTCGAGTGTCTTCCAAAGAAGTGAGTCATTTCACTCGTGAGGAGACCAAGTGCCACTTGAACATCGTTTAAACATTTTGGGACATCATTCACAAGGATGTCACATATCTCTTTGAGAATGGGTTTGGGGTTGCATGTCAGGGATTCGAGGTTTAAAAGTGCTGTGCTTTGCTGCATTATCCAGTGGCTGGGCTATATATAACAATATAATTCTGTTCCACGTCCATGTGCATGTCTGATCTGTAGAAATATCTTTTTTATAAACGAATTAAAATGGTTTATGAAATCTCTGTAGGCATGATGTTCTTGGTGTATCTGAACATTTTGTGCAGCTTTTGGGATTTGCACATGTAAATGTCATCATTCTGGAAAATCCATGTGGTGTTTCACAAAAACATTTTTTATATTTTCTTTCACATGGAAAACATTTTACTATGTCAAATAGGCCCTTTTTTCACTGCCATCACTAAAATGGGGGTTTTCATGACCTCTTCTTACACTTTCCATGCTGCCCACTCATGTATCGTGTACTTGAGGCATACATAAGAGGTGCAGAAAATTGTGAGATAAGTATTGCAAACGTTTGTGGTTATACGCAAAGCGTAGGCTTCAAGGGCGTTCATTCTGTATTCATTGGACACATCCGTGACATTCGGATGGGACCACCTACTCCCCCCTCTGCCCCAACGGTGTCTCTTTCAACTGCAGAAAATGCACAGATCTCACACAATGTCTGCATTTAAAACTGCGCATGTGAATACCCACAGATCCCGACTTATCAGTCATTCTGATTTTACTTGAACAGGTGCTACATTACCCTTACGTGAATTTTACTTATTTGCAGAAAAACATTTGTGAATTGAGTCATCTGTTTCATCAGGCATTCTATGTCCTCACGGCTGTACTACTGCAAAGCCCTTACTGTCCCAGTCAGGTCTCAATGGCTCAGTGGACTAATGCATCCACTGTAGGGATCTGTGTTTGATGCCATGATCACTACTGGTTCAGGTCTGCAGTACCACTTATGTGTTCATCCTTCCAAGGTCACTAAAATGAGTTCATTGTCTTGGGTAACCATAAACATGTATTATCTGTCAGGAGTACTAGGATATGCTTTTTTTTACATATTGCAGTTGAGCTGCTGTGCCGTATAACACAGTTTAAAGGAAAGCAGCATGACTCAAACAATCTGAAATCCTGGTCATTTCTATGTGTCACTTTGCAGTCATTACAGTAAAAAGCAGGGTTATGAAAGCATACCCTGCTAGATTATAATAATCAGGACCAATGCACCAGCAAATGCATAAATAGCATTGCATGCTTTTATGTCTCTTTACATTTCCCTGAAAACTTTAAACCACCTGGGGGCAGATGTAGGTAATTTCCATTTTGCGATTCTCAAATAGCGATTTTTAAGGAAACGCTATTTGAGAATAGCAAAATGGAATGTAGGTAATAATTCGCATTTTTTTTGCGAATCTCTAACATTCCTTATTTGCGATTAGCAAATTGCGAATCGCAATTAAGGAATGAGTGTCCCATTCATTCCTATGGGCCAAAAGGCCCATAGGAATGAATAGGGATACATTCTCAAATTGCGATTTTCTGTGAGAAAATCGCAATTTGAGAATCGCAATTCCAAGGGTGCCACGGTGTCCAAAGGACACCTGCTGCACCCCTGGAATGTGCCTGTAAGTACATGTGGCGCACAGACATGATGTCTGTGCGCCACATGGCACTTTGAATTTTTTTTAAAAATGCATTTTTAAAGGAAATCGCAAAATACCATCTACTTGAAGTAGGTGGTATTTTGCGATTCCTTATGCCCAAATTGCAATTTTTAAGGCATCCCTACATAGGATTTAAGGAATCGCAATATTGCGATTCCTTAAATGCTATAAGCAAAATAAGGAATCGCAATTTTTGCTATTCCTTATTTTGCTAAGTACCACCTACATACCAAAGGGGCGAATTTCGGCGTTTGCGAATCGCAAACGCCTACCTACATATGCCCCCTGGTTTCTCCTAGGAATTGGTACCTATTGCCGATCCTCTAAGTGAGAGTGTTCCCCCTTGGAATAAGCTCAGATAGACTTCTGTAATTGTATGTTTTATATCCTAAACTCTTTTTCCAGTTCTCTTCCTGAGGAGAGAGCATTTCGCAGCTTTTTGCAAATTTAGGTCATGAGCTTGCTTGTGTATGGCACGCACATCAAACGTGCTTGGCCGCTGCATGTTTTGTTTTTAGGTTGTCTGCGAGACTTTTGTAAAGGGACTTTCAGAAATGCTGCCAAAGGCTTTTCCGAGCGGATTCTCTACGTGCATGTGTGGGAGCGCATGCACATCGCACACCAAATGTCAGCCTGGGAGCCACCTCTCTCCTCACTCATGCTGGTTTATTTACACTTCAAATTAATCGCTCCCCCACCCCCCTCCGCGCAATGCCACAGCTTGTTCTAATGCCTCCTTTGCTCGCACTCCCCCTCCCTTCTCCTCAGCGTTAATCAGGCTCCTTTGTTTGTACTCACTCCCCCCCCGACATGTGCATGCCTTTAATGCCGCTTTAACACTTTTTTTAGGTCTCGTTTTATTCTTTCTAGCATGCCACATTAACATTCGTTCTATTATATAAACAGGCACACACAAAGAGAGTTGCACGAACATAACTGCTAAGGTTGCACTACAAGTTATGTGCAGGCCTTTAATACCTCGTTAGTAGTCTTTCTTTTTAGCGTGCCGTATTAACACATGTTGTCTTACATGGAGAGGCACACACACACAGAGTTACATAAGCTTAACTGCACACATACACATATGCACAAACAAGCAAAGACACGTGTACCTCCTGAGGTTGCAATACAGCCTATGTGCACACCATTAAAGGCACTTTTCAAAACATGAAAAACATTATCTGTAACACACGTTTTTAAGGTATGCATTCTAAATGTGTTCAGTGCATCTTACCACGTTATATCTGCCAGCCTGTAAATACAATTTCTCTATAGGGCCTTCTACTTTACATGACAATTTAGGAGCTTGTATATTAAGTTACCTGCTAAGCCTTTTGCTCGGGCAATTAGTGGTATTTGTTAATTAAGAATCTTTAAATATAAGTGTGCGCCCCCCCAAATATATTTATGTACGCGCGTATTACTAGCAGCTTTTATGCCTTAAAGTATTTCTTTTTTTTAACCCAACATCTACATTTGAGTTTATCGCAGTATTAACCCTCAGCCATTTTCACACACGACCATGCATTTCCCGTGCCACATGTTTTATTATTTTATTGCTCCTGAAGATCGCTATCTTTGCTCTGAAACTTCTATTTAACAGGGACGCCCTAAACATCCACAAACCTTTACAGCGACACTATCCTATGCAGCTTTGAAGCGTTATATGCCCTTCTCTACAAGTTATTTTAGACAAGTTTCAAGATTTTTTTTTGTATACTTTATTTATTTGCTTTTCCGTTGTTTTAGTATATATTGCCAATCTTAGCTTTTTGATTTACAGCTTATTACGTATTTTGTTTTAAGTGTTATTTACTTTATGTTACAGACATTGCATTTTAAAAAACAAGTTACTGTCTACCTGTTTTCTTCATTTTGTGATAGTAATATGCCACAGCTTTACAGATAGTTTTCAGTTTCCTTAAGTTGGTCTGTAACCACTCACCTTTCTCAATAATGTCTGAGCTTGGTAATTTACAGATTACAGCACCAGGACACCTATGGGATCAGATAGTGGTTTGCTTTACAAAACCAAATACCCAAACCAATCCTATTGAACCCCAAGCCTTGGACTACACTGCACCACCACCGCGTCACTCTGCACCACCACAACATCACTCTGCACCACCACAGCATCACTCAGCAATACCACAGCATCACTCTGCACCACCACAGCATCACTCAGCATCACACAGCAACACCACAGCAATACTCACCACCACCACAGCATCACACAGCACCAACACAGCAACACTCACCACCACCACAGCATCACTCAGCACCACCACAGTATCACTCAGCAATACCACATCATCACTCCGGTGCAAGAATGCATCACTCAACAACACCACAGGATCACTCAGCACCATCACAGGGTTCACTCAGCACCACCACAGGGTTCACTCAGCATCACCACAGCATCACTCAGCATCACCACAGCAGCATCACTCAGCATCACCACAGCAGCATCACTCAGCATCACCACATCAGCATAACTCAGCATCACCACAGCATCACTCTGCACCACCACAGCATCACTCTGCACCACCACAGCATCACTCTGCACCACCACAGCATCTCTCAGCACCACCACAGCATCACTCAGCAACACCACAGCATCACTCAGCAACACCACATCACATCATCCGTCAGGGCCAAGAATGCATCACTCAGCACCACCACAGCATCACTCAGCAACACCACATCATCACTCAGGGCCAAGAATGCATCACTCAGCACCACCACAGCGTCACTCAGCGCCACCACAGCGCCACTCAGCGCCACCACAGCGTCACTCCACGCCACCGCAGCATCACTCAGCACCACCACAGCATCACTCAGCAGCACCACAGCATCACTCAGAACCACCACAGCATCACTGAGGGCCAGGAATACATCACTCAGCACTACCACAGCGTCACTCAGCGTCACCGCTGCATCACTCAGAGCAACCACAGAATCACTCAGCGCAACCACAGCATCACTCAGCGCAACCACAGTATCACTCAGTGCAACCACAGCATCACTCAGCTCAACCACAGCATCACTCAGCGCAACCACAGCATCACTCAGCTCAACCACAGCATCACTCAGCACCACCACAGCATCACTCAGCACCACGACAGCATCACTCAGCACCACCACAGCAACACTCAGCACCACCACAGCATCACTCAGCACCACCACAGCATCACTCAGCACCACCACAGCATTACTCAGCACACAAAAATATCACTCAGTGCCACCACAGCATCACTTAGCACACAACAATATCACTCAGGGCCACTACAGCATCACTCAGCACCACCACAGCATCACTCAGCACACAACAATATCACTCAGGGCCACCACGGCATCACTCAGCACCACCACAGCATCACTAAGCACCACCACAGCATTACTCAGCACACAACATCGCTCAGGGCCATCACAGCATCACTCAGCACCCCCACACCATCACTCAGCAACACCACATCATCACTCTGGGCCACGAATGCATCACTCAGCAGCTCCACAGCATCACTCGGTACAAAAGGGGGTGGTGATGGACGGAGCATCTGAACCAATCAAACACTCACACCCAGTCAAAAGATCTGGGTTTGATCCATCACCGTTCTTTAGCCCACTCTGCCACCCCAGTTCAGACATGGCTATATGAAAATCAGTCTGACCCTGTGCCTCATGGGAACAGTCCAGCCCGAACTGCCAAGCCATGCCTTCCCTGGACCGGAAACAAGCTTCCGAGGACCGGTTTCTGGCACTCCAGCTGTCTTCAACCCGGCTTGCTTGAATCCAGTGGAAAAGTAAGCAAGGGACTCACGTCTGAGCATACCCTGCCACACTTATGGCGGCCAAAAGCGGTACAAAAGGGGGTGGTGATGGACGGAGCATCTGACCCAATCAAACACTCACACCCAGTCAAAAGATCTGGGTTTGATCCATCACCGTTCTTTAGCCCACTCTGCCACCCCAGTTCAGACATGGCTATATGCAAATCAGTCTGGCCATGTGCCTCATGGGAACAGTCCAGCCCGAACTGCCAAGCCATGCCTTCCCTGGACCGGAAACAAGCTTCCGAGGACCGGTTTCTGGCATTCCAGCCGTCTTCAGCCTGGCTTGCTTGAATCCAGTGGCAAAGTGAGCAAGGGACTCACGTCTGAGCATACCCTGCCACACTTATGGCGGCCAAAAGCGGTACAAAAGGGGGTGATGATGGACGGAGCATCTGAACCAATCAAACACTCACACCCAGTCAAAAGATCTGGGTTTGATCCATCACCGTTCTTTAGCCCACTCTGCCACCCCAGTTCAGACATGGCCATATGCAAATCAGTCTGACCTTGTGCCTCATGGGAACAGTCCAGCCCGAACTGCCAAGCCATGCCTTCCCTGGACCGGAAACAAGCTTCCGAGGACCGGTTTGTGGCATTCCAGCCGTCTTCAGCCCGGCTTGCTTGAATCCAGTGGCAAAGTGAGCAAGGGACTCACGTCTGAGCACACCCTGCCACACTTATGGCGGCCAAAAGCGGTACAAAAGGGGGTGGTGATGGACGGAGCATCTGAACCAATCAAACACTCACACCCAGTCAAAAGATCTGGGTTTGATCCATCACCGTTCTTTAGCCCACTCTGCCACCCCAGTTCAGACATGGCTATATGCAAATCAGTCTGACCCTGTGCCTCATGGGAACAGTCCAGCCCGAACTGCTAAGCCATGCCTTCCCTGGACCGGAAACAAGCTTCTGAGGACCGGTTTCTGGCATTCCAGCCGTCTTCAGCCCGGCTTGCTTGAATCCAGTGGCAAAGTGAGCAAGGGACTCACGTCTGAGCATACCCTGCCACACTTATGGCGGCCAAAAGTGGTACAAAAGGGGGTGGTGATGGACGGAGCATCTGAACCAATCAAAGACTCACACCCAGTCAAAAGATCTGGGTTTGATCCATCACCCTTCTTTAGCCCACTCTGCCACCCCAGTTCAGACATGGCTATATGCAAATCAGTCTGACCCTGTGCCTCATGGGAATAGTCCAGCCCGAACTGCCAAGCCATGCCTTCCCTGGACCGGAAACAAGCTTCCGAGGACCGGTTTCTGGCATTCCAGCCGTCTTCAGCCCGGCTTGCTTGAATCCAGTGGCAAAGTGAGCAAGGGACTCACGTCTGAGCATACCCTGCCACACTTATGGCGGCCAAAAGCGGTACAAAAGGGGGTGGTGATGGACGGAGCATCTGAACCAATCAAACACTCACACCCAGTCAAAAGATCTGGGTTTGATCCATCACCGTTCTTTAGCCCACTCTGCCACCCCAGTTCAGACATGGCTATATGCAAATCAGTCTGACCGTGTGGCTCATGGGAACAGTCCAGCCCGAACTGCCAAGCCATGCCTTCCCTGGACCGGAAACAAGCTTCCGAGGACCGGTTTCTGGCATTCCAGCTGTCTTCAGCCCGGCTTGCTTGAATCCAGTGGCAAAGTGAGCAAGGGACTCACGTCTGAGCATACCCTGCCACACTTATGGCGGCCAAAAGCGGTACAAAAGGGGGTGGTGATGGACGGAGCATCTGAACCAATCAAACACTCACACCCAGTCAAAAGATCTGGGTTTGATCCATCACCGTTCTTTAGCCCACTCTGCCACCCCAGTTCAGACATGGCTATATGCAAATCAGTCTGACCCTGTGCCTCATGGGAACAGTCCAGCCCGAACTGCCAAGCCATGCCTTCCCTGGACCGGAAATCACTCAGCAGCACCACAGCATCACTCAGCAGCACCACAGCATCACTCAGCACCACCACAGCATCACTCAGGGCCAAGAATGCATCACTCGGGAGCGTGGCTAGGCGCCGGCAGTGATGGCCGCCTGATTCGACTGCTCCGACCATCCGAACCCCCAACATTCATAAATCCGGCCTAAATCCGCTCGAAGCGTAGCTTAGTAAACAGCTTCTGTGCCCCGGGCGGTAGCGGAACCTCCGGTCCAATTCTGGTCCCGCTACGAGGCACCACCGCTGAACACCGAGCCTGAGTGCGGCGGCCCCAGAGAAGGCCGGGACCGGCAGTGCACGGCCGCCGGCCACTCCTTCAGGAAAGTCCCCGGCTTGCGGCCTGGGTGCGGACAGCGCGACCTCGGGAGCCATAGGATAACGTGACGCCTCAGCGGGGGTCCGAGGCGACAGGGGAAGCCCCCCCTGCCGCTCCGACTGCTGGACTGCCACAGGGGGCGAGATTGGAGCCAGCGCCGAACGCCGGATTGATAAGTGACGGCTTGGGGGTGGGCGCAGCTCGGCAACGCACGGCCGCCGGCCACCCCGCCAGGAGAGCCCCTGGCTTGCAGCCTGGGCGCTTCACGGGGTGACCCCACGGACCACGGAGGACCGCGACATATCGACGGGGGACCGCCTTTACACCAAAGGCCTGGCCGGGTGCTCCCCTTTCCGGCCTTGACATAGGGGGCACGTTTGGCGCCAAGACTGAGTGCCAGCCCCGGGGGCGACGGCTGGGGCGGTCCCGCATCGGCAGTGGAAGGCCACCGGCCACACCAGCAGGAGAATCCCCGGCTTGCGGCCTACGATTTGCAACAAGATCAGGTGGGCCACAAGAGAGTGCGAGGCCTCGGCGGGGGACCGCCATACAACAAGGGGCCCATAAAGCTTGCCATAATACCGGAGGGCAAACGGACAGTGTGCCTTAGCCGAGGTACTGGGGAGACCCCCCACACAGAAGGTGGGCCCGACCCAGCTAGGCTACGGTTGGCACGGAGGGAACAAACAGCCTGCGCTCCGGCCTACACCCTGGCAGTCAGTCTCCAGCCCAGTGACCAGTCACAGCCCCACACACTGATAAACGTCTGAGTGCCACCTGGAACGGTGCTGCTGGGCTTCGTGCAACGGGCACCGCACGCCCAGAACGAGTGGGCCTCGTGGGGGATAGCCGCGCTGGGAGCTCCATTACCGTGCCGCTAGGCAGGAGCCGGTTAAAAGTCACTGTGCCCGGGAACCACCACGACGACAGGAATCCTACAGTCGCAGCCAAAGGGGAACAGAACACCCTGGCCGAGCCTGCCTCTCCGAGACTGTGCCCTAGGCAGACAGGGAGCAATCGCAGACTAGTCCTGAGCTCCTGGGTCACTTCAAACGGGGCCCTGTGATAGTAGTAGGCAGAGATGCGGCAGAAACAAGGAACTTCTACTCAGTCCAATAACCTCGACAAATATACTGTCCAGAGGGGCGCACAGCGAACGGAAGTGCCAGCCAGTGACCCACAGGGCCAGAAAGAACCATCCCTGACCAGCATCATGACGGCCATACAATCACTGGGGGCGACTCTGGAGACGAAGATAGACAAAATATCGATAGAAGTCAACCTCCTACGCACGGACCTCAATAAGATGTTTGAAAAAACCAAAGTGAACGAGGCGGACATTGTAGAACTGCGGACGTCTACGAAACAGCTGGAAAAGCGGGTTGACGATCTGGTTCACCAGCACAGACAGATGGCGCTCCGGCTGGAGGATCAAGAAGGAAGGGCCCGAAGAAGCAACATACGCCTGGTTGGCGTGCCGGAAGAAATCGAGAGGCCCAGCACCGAACTCTTTGTTGAGGAACTGATCCTCAATCACCTCAAGCCCAAGCGTCTGTCCAAAATATTTACAGTCGAACGAGCACATAGGGCACCCATCCCTAAGTAAAAACCAGGGGCGCCGCCACGGACAATAATTGCTAAGATACTTAATTATAGGGACAGGGACGCAATTCTACAGGTGGCCAGGCAAACCGGAGACCTGCACTACGAGAACGCCGCAATACGGTTTTTCCCGGACTTCACCCTCTAGGTACAGAGAGAGAGGCGATCCTTCGCGGGAGTCAAGGCGGCGCTGAGAGACAGGGGCATCAAGTATATGATGTTCTTCCCGCACAAACTCAAGGTCCTTTCCCGAGGAAAATCCTTCTTTTTCACGACACCACAGGAGGTGCAAGACTGGATAGACAGAGAGTCGCCCGCAGGTGGAGAAGGGACAGAGGGCCGAGATTGGAGAGACACCCGCGGCGGATCTCCGGAATCAATGGCGGGGAGATCGGAACAGGACAGACAGAGTCAGCGCTCCTGGAGATCCCGCTCAGCAAGTCCGAGATGGGACACTCAACGTGGTGCGGCTGGACGTGAGACTGAGGGGCTCCTCCGTGAATGAGTGGTAAACTGCATTGGGGGGTTTTTGGAACAAAAATGGGGGGACCACACAATATTGGGGTGGGGGCTCCGCTTAGAGACGATGAAGGGGACTGACGCCAGTCAGACCGACCTGTAGACCTGATGCATAGACTACGTGCCTTATTGTTGGGGGGGAGGGATTCGGGCGGTGGGTGGCGCCGGACCAGCACACGCACCTGGAAGGAGGTACACCAGGAGGGAGGGCGGGTCACTCAGACCCCTAATTCCTTTTTCTGGGTAGTCCGGGGTGAAAGGCACTCTGCTAATTGGGGATGTGGGTAGTTTCAAACCTACGGAGCAGGGGAGCAGGGAGGGGGGCGGAGAGGGGGGGAGTTTGCCAGTTGGGGGGTGGATTGAGACCGAAGTAGGGTGGGAGGATGGCAGGGGAGGGAACGGGGAAGGAGGGATGTCATGGCACTTTGTCAATTCTGTTGTGATTGTTTGTTCCCACTTGCGAGGCACAGGCACTGGAGTATCACGATGGCAGGCACGGCACACAAGTCCTTTTCAGATCGTAAGGAAAGGTTATGGCTAAACACTGGGAAAAAAGTCTCAAGGTACTAAGTTGGAATGTGAACGGGCTGGGGGACAAGATTAAGCGAACAATGGTGCTGCAATTCATCAAGCGCCACCTCCCTGACGCGGTGTTGCTCCAAGAAACTCACCTGCTGGGCAACACCTGTCATGCACTGAATAGATATGGATACACTCTGGTGGCCCACTCTGGCTTTACCTCAGGATCAAGGGGGGTGGGCATCCTCCTCCGGCGTAACCTCCCCCTCCTGATCAGACACACAACAGCGGACCCACAGGGTAGGTTTGCATCGGTCTCGGGCACATGGGAGGGCCACGGGCTTACTTTGGTATCGAGGTACATCCCACCGGGTCTTCAGTCTCAGGCATACACTGACCTAGGGAAACTTCTTCTGTCCCTCCCGGAGGGGCGATTATTCATAGGGGGAGACTTTAATGCGGTTGTATCCGGTACATTGGACAGGCACCCACCAAGGGACACACCACAGGGGCAGAGATGGCTGGGTGACTTCCTAGACACGTTCAGCCTCACAGATGTGTGGCGTATGGCGCACCCTACGGACGAACAGTACACATTCTTTTTGGGGCCGCACCGCTCCTTCTCTCGCCTAGACTATATCCTCACTCCGCTATACCGAGATACCGTGGTACATGCAGCGACCCACCTGGCGAGGGGCATATCCGACCATTCCCCGGGCATGGCCCACTTCACAATGGGCAACAAGCGAGAGGGGTGTGTGGCACCAATCAATGCCTGGCACCTCCGTGACGAAGACCTACGTAACACACTGGCCAGCTTAATAGATAACTACTTCACTAGCAACGTCGGTTCAGTGGACTCGGCGACCACGCTCTGGGAGGCATTCAAAACGGTCCTCAGGGGAGAGGCTCTCTCAGCAATTGCGGGTAGACGAAAAGGGAGGGAGGCACAACTGGTCGCGATTGAGACTGACCTAGCTGAACTGGAAGAGGCTGTGCGCTCGGCGGACACAACGGGGACGCGTCACCGACTTGCCCTTAAAACGGCTGAATATCGGGACGTGGCAACTGATAAGGCAAAGAATATAGTAGCCTCTAAGGAGGCCAGGATTTACGACCAAGGAGACAAAGCGGGCAAGCTCCTTGCCTGGCTCGATAAAAAGCAGCAAGCCAATAGAGTAGTAGCAGAATTGCGGTCGGAGACAGGCATGTTACTCACTGAACCGCAAGATATAGTAGCGGAATTCGCCCGTCACTTCCGAATGATTTACAGTAAGGGGTCAGACCGCCCGGAGGAAGACTCCATTGACCTATTGGCGGACCTAAAAATGCCCTCCCTCTCTGATACGGAACGCGACCTCCTAGATGGACCACTCACTACGGAGGAACTGGAGCGTGCTATCAGGGATCTGCACCCAGGGAAGGCACTCGGGCCAAATGGTCTCCCGATCGAGCTCTATAAGCTCAAACCGGAGGGCATTAGCCCTCATCTCAAACGTATGTTTGACGAAAGCAAGTCAGTCGGCACGCTGCCCAGGGACCAAAGGCTCGCGACGATCGTCACAATTCCCAAAGAAGGCAAACCCAGGGATTTGTGTACCTCATACAGGCCCATATCCCTGCTAAATGCGGAACCCAAAATCCTGGCGAAGGTACTGGCGAACAGATTCCAGCCGGTCCTTCACACCTTGGTCCACCCGGACCAGTCGGGCTTCATGCCCTGGCGAAATACGGCACTCAACCTCCGTAGACTCAACGGGGTCCTGGGGAGGTGCCACACTTTGACTGAAGACGCAATGGTGGTTTCGCTAGATGCCACCATGGCCTTCGACACTCTCGAGTGGCCGTATATGATGGCGGTCCTCCGTAAACTCGGGTTCGGACCCAGTTTCATCGCCTGGGTTCGACTCCTTTACTCGGAACCGCTGGCACAGGTGGTCGTGAACAACAAGGTGTCGGAGACGTTCGCACTGGGAAGGGGGACGCGCCAGGGATGTCCACTCTCGCCTCTCTTATTTGCCCTCTCTTTGGAGCCTCTGGCCACCTGGATTAGACAGGATGTCTCCCTGAAAGGACTCCGGTGGATAGATGGCTGGGAGGATAGAATCTCCCTGTATGCGGACGACATCCTCCTTTACCTCTCCCGCCCCAGGAAATCCCTAATAGTGGCCCTGGACATCTTCACCAACTTTGGCAGGAACTCCGGGTACAGCATCAACTGGAGCAAGTCTCACCTGTATGTTCTCCACGGAGACATCCCAATCCTGCCGCGAAACTGTCCTACACAGATGGCACTCGAAGGTTTCACGTACCTGGGCATCTTCATGTCCAAGGATAAGGAGGCAATGTATGAACGCAATCTGCTCCCGCCCCTTCGGAGGCTCCAGCGCGACTCCGCTGCCTGGCAGAAGCTCCCCGTGTCGTTGCTGGGCCGGGCGGCGCTTTTTAAGATGATGGCACTGCCGCGCTTTTTCTACGCCCTACAGAACTACCCAGACCTTGTCCCACCCACCTACTTCACTACTTTGGAGGCGGCTCAGCGAACCCTCCTGTGGTCCGGGGCGCCTCGGATAGCGCTGCAGTAATTGACACTGGGCTGGTACGACAGGGGTATAGCCTTGCCTGTGATCCGTAGGTACTACTGGGCGGCGCACCTCTCGGCGATCAACCAGGGCACCTATAGTGACGAAAATGACCCGGGATATGGGATGGATAGGTGGCTACTACCGGGGGGGAACTATGAAGAGGCGCTTTACTCACGACCGGGCGGGCACGCTCTGACGGGGCCCACACTTCACTCGGTGCAACTGTGGCACAGGGTCCAACGGACCATGGGATGGCACAACACACTCACCATGGCCACCCCGCTTTAGGCCTCTGAACGACTTGGCCTCCTAGGTCGCTCTAAAGGGTTTAGAAACTGGGACCTGATCGGCATTTCCCGGGTGGGGGACCTTTGGGACTCTGGAGGGATCAGATCCTTTTCCTACCTACAGACCACATACGAGCTTGCGGACACGGAATACTTCAGGTACCTTCAAATACGTCACGCCCTGCAACAGAATATCCCGCAGGGTACAGTGCCCCCCCAGGCCTCCCCCTCGAAGACAGATTGTTGGATGGCCTAATACAAGAACATGCCATCCCGCTCACATATAAGAAGTTGATAAACAACCTTCCCGACTTGCTCTTGGGCCTTAAAGGGAGATGGGAGGCAGACGGCCTGGAAATAGATGAGGAGGAGTGGAGGAGCGCGTTAGCCTCCCCTAAGGAGGTGGCCATTTCGTCGCGGTTGCGACTCGTTCAACTCAAAATCCTCCACCGGGTGTATATATCGTGTACCAGGGTCCAGAGCATGGGTAGAAGTGAGAATGACCAGTGTAGGAAGGGGTGTGGCGCAGTTGGCACCTTCTTCCCACGGTTGCAAACTTTCTGGGTGAGGGTGACCCGCTGTATGCAGGAGGTGTGGGAGGTAGAGATACACCCAGAGGCGAAGCGCTGTCTCCTCAACATTTGGGAGCCGACGGATTTACCGGCAAGGGGCAGGATCTGGGCAACGCTCGGCCAAATGGTGGCTAAACGCAACATAGCTAGACTCTGGGGGGCTGCCACACCACCGCGCCTCACCGAATGGAAACGTGACATGGACTGGTGCATGTTGCATGAGAAGAGTGTGAATGTGGCCCGGGGATGCCCCAAAAAATGGGGGGAGATCTGGAACAACTGGAACGAGTACAGAGGAGGTATTTGTGAACCACCCCATCCCAGACACCCCGCACCTGAGACAGAGAAATAATGTTCTTGAACACAGCTGCCACATTTCCTGTGCTAGTGCCGAACCGCAACTCCTTAGTTAGATCTACGGCGTGCTCCATGTGCCTGATGTGACCTGCGTATGCATTGTTTTGGTTTGTTTACTCAAAAATAAAACAGTAAAGACCTGGGTTTACCCAGAACACTTGCTAATAATCATATAATACTGTTGTACACTGCATTTACACACACTGCCTCATAAACGCCACCGGACCGGTGAGGGTGTCGGTAACTAGCTGTGTTAAACGGGCCCACGCAGCAAACCGCTGGTTCTCATCGGACCTTAAGGAAATGAAACTAGCCGCAAGAAGGGCCGAGCGGGCTTGGAGAAACACCTACAATCCCGTGCAAAAGGCAACCTATCTGTCCACCCTACAAATCTACAAAAAGGGCATTCTGGAAGCAAAAACCGCATACTACACCAACAGGATAATGACAGCAGAATCTCAAACAAAGGAAATTTTCTCCACCGTTCACGAACTCGCATCATCCAGCAGAACCATGGCCACCACTCCCCCCTCCCAGTCCCTCTGCGACTCGCTCAATGAGTTCTTCATAGACAAAGTGATCAAAATCAAACTCAATATTCCCTTGCCCTCCCCCACTTTTGTTATCCCGTCCCCACCCATCACCTCTGTTAAGTTAACTACCTTTCCACTGTTGACTAATGACACTTTCCTTCCTCTTCTTCACCGGGTCAAATCTGGCTCTCCCCTGGACTTTGCTCCTGCTCGCATTCTTAAAGAACTTTTTTCAGCTTGTCCTACACCTCCTCTCACTTTCCTTAATGACTCACTCACACACGGCTCTGTTCCCAGCTCACACAAATCGGCGATTGTCATACCACTTCTAAAAAAAAACGGATGCCGATTCATTGGCTCCTGCCAGCTATCGTCCCATCTCACTCCTGCCCTACCTCGCAAAAGTCCTTGAAACCCACATCACTACTACCTTAACCGCACATATTGAGACAAATCATTGTCTCTCCCCCTGTCAAGCTGGTTTTCGCCCCATGCACTCTACTGAGAAGGTGGTCGTCTCAGTAATGGACAAACTGCGTGAAGGTATTGACACCAACCTTCCGCAAGCCTTGATACTCCTAGACCTGTCCGCCGCTTTTGACACGGTGGACCACTACATCCTTCTCCATCGTGTCAGGGCGGCGGGCATAGAAGGCTTGGCCTTTTCATGGCTTGAGTCCTTTCTTGCGGGGAGAAGCCAAGCGGTACGTCTGGCTGGCTACGCTGCAGCCTCACGCAAGGTAGAGTGCGGGGTTCCCCAGGGCTCATCACTTTCCCCCCTTTTGTTTAACCTTTATATCTTTCCCCTCATTTTTATGTTACAGCAGGTGGAGGTCACCGTGTTTAATTACGCGGATGACCTCCAGCTAATCTTCAATCTATCCCACTCATCATCATCTGCTTTGAACGTCCAGACAGTAATGACGTTCATTCACGATTGGATGAACTGCAACCACCTCAAGCTTAACCCAGACAAGACCGAGCTGGTTCTGACTGGAGGTGGTTGCAGTCCATGGTCCCCCTCCTTTTGGCCCCCTTCACTTGGTGTCCCCCCACTCCCCGTGCCCAAAGTGAAAACCCTGGGGATCTACCTCAACTCTCAACTCACTGTACATTCACAGGTTAGTTCCGTAGTTTCTTCTTGTTTCTTTTCCCTTAGAATAATTAGGAAAGTCTCCCGTTTCTTTTCTACCCCTGCTTTAAAAATCATCGTGCTGGCCATGGTTTTGTCCCGTATAGACTATGGTAACATAGTCTACAATGGGGCCCCGGCCTACGCAATCCACCGCCTGCAACTGGTGCAGAACCAGGCGGCTCGCCTGATCTATGGCCAGCCCAAATACCATCGGGCTACCCCACTGCTTAAAATCCTGCACTGGCTTCCAATAAAAGAGCGCGCCCTCTTCAAGCTTGGCTGCCTCACCTACCAGGCCAGATCAGGCACTGCCCCTGAATTCATCTGTTCGGCCATTAAGCCCTATCTTCCCGGCAGAGAACTCCGTTCCACCTATTCGGCCCTTCTTGCTATTCCCCGCTTTAAAAAACAGAAAGCGGGTGGATCTAGTTTTGCTGTCTTGGCTCCCACCTTCTGGAACTCCCTCCCTACTGCCTTGCGCACTTCTCCTACCTACCTCCTGTTCCGGAAGAACCATAAAATCTTCCTCTTCACGCAAGCCTTCCTGACATAGACTCCTCCTGTCACCGCCGCCCACCGTCCGCCACTAGCGCCATGAAACCGCCTGGTAAACGAGCGCTGTACAAATGTTTTTAAATTCAAATTCAAATTCAAATTAAACGATCCCTGCTCTAACGAAGACGCTGCCGGCCTCCGGGTTGTAGGCATTATGCCGTGTACTTAACCATGTGTAAATAAAGGTCTTTAAAAAAAAATGCATCACTCAGCACCACCACAGCGTCACTCAGCGCCACCACATCATCATCCAGCGTCACCACAGCATCACTCAGCGCAATCACAGCATCACTCAGCGTAACCACAGCATCACTCAGCGCAACCATAGCATCACTCAGCACCACCACAGCATCACTCAGCATCACCACAGCATCACTCAGCACCACCACAGAATCACTCAGCACCACCACAGCATCACTCAGCACCACCACAACATTACTCAGCACACAACAATATCACTCAGGGCCACCACAGAATCACTCAGCACCACCACAGCATCACTCAGCACCACCACAGCATCACTCAGCATCACCACAGGATTACTCAGCACACAACATCGCTCAGGGCCACCACAGCATCACTCAGCACCACCACACCATCACTCAGCAACACCACATCATCACTCAGGGCCAAGAATGCATCACTCAGCATCACTCAGCAGCACCACAGCATCACTCAGTAGCACCACAGCATCACTCAGCAGCACCACAGCATCCCTCAGCAGCACCACAGCATCACTCAGCCACACCACATCATCACTCAGCGCCACCACAGCGTCACTCAGCGCCACCACAACATCACCCAGCGTCACCACGGCATCACTCAGCGCAACCTCAGCATCACTCAGCGCAACCACAGCATCACTCAGCGTAACCACAGCATCACTCAGCGCAACCACAGCATCACTCAGCGCAACCACAGCATCACTCAGTGCAACCACAGCATCACTCAGCGCAACCACAGCATCACTCAGCGCAACCACAGCATCACTCAGTGCAACCACAGCATCACTCAGCGCAACCACAGCATCACTCAGCGCAACCACAGCATCACTCAGCACCACCATAGCATCACTGGTTCAAATATGTTCTCTCAATGTTTCAAGCTTTATTACAAATGTCACAAAAAGATGTTAATATTTCATTTCTGTTCTTGGATTTTCGTCACAATAAAATACACTGAACATAATCTTCACAAAAGTTATTTACAAAAGTTTAAGCTATTGCCATTATAAATTACAATAACTTTTATTTAAGTATTAATTATTAAAAAAATTAAAAGCCATTGTTATTTGTAATAGCAATACATCTAAGTCACGTAAATACATTACATATTGCATTACAAATGCTATAGGTGTCACATTTGCGAAAGTTATAACTATTGCCATTGTAAATGACAAAGCTATTAATTTCGCTATTTTCAAAACCAACACATAAATAAAAAATGTGTCATTTACAATACCAATAGCTCAAACTTTCCTAATGCGAGATCTATTGCATTGCAAATGCTTGTTTTCTTTGTCCTCCGCCATTTACCTAATCTCCCCGCATTATATTACCACAAGTCACTGCACAATATATTGCCTTTTTCAATAAACAAGCATACTACTTTTATGGGGTGTCAATCACTTATATTGTTGCACAACTGCTCACCAAGCTGAATCTTACAACAGCAACAACATTAATATTAATCACATAGTCGAAACCCAGTTCATTTACCAATGTTTGTTTTGTCTAAGAGCCAGTCCAAGTTCGGCTTCACTGCCCCAGGCCATGCCACACCGCACCACTGCCGGTTTGGCGTGAATAACTCTCATTGCATTCGACCCTGTACATTGTAGGCAGATTATAGTCGACTTCTTTTCGCAAACACGTCATATTCTGTCTAAACACCACAAAGAATACGAGGAATTGCCTCGGATGTTACTCTTTTTCATACAGAACATCAGCAAATGCTCTGTGTTGTAACTGGAAGGTGTGTGTGCACTGGCACCTGCTTCTTCATGGGTTCAATCAAATTGCATACTGTAGACATGGGAAAGCCTTGTCACTTTTATAGTGGAGTCTATCCGCTCCGCTGTCTACAGGATCAAAGCCAATGCCTTCTGTGACTAGACGATGTTTGTCTCAGCTGCTTGGGACTATCGCTGCCATTGTTATAATGTGGCTGGCCACTGAGCCTTTATTGCACAGATGGCTAACCTTTCCAGAATACAGGCAACTGGCACTGCGGCTGGGTCCTGCTGTCATCTTAGTCAATAACCTCTAGTCGCTTATAAAGGAGTGTTTTGATTTTATTTGCTGCAGCGTCTACCATCTCGGTGGCCTAGGGAAAGGTCATAATTTGACTGGACGTTTGATGCCACCGTTGCACCAATAGGTGAATACTCTTTCTGGAACCATACTATGTATAGCCACAGGGCGTCGCCCTTGCAACGTAGTTTTTAGGTCTCGCCTGTCGATGCGCATGCGCATCGAGCAAGCGAGAGTATTGGGACTTATCCACTCTTTATCCACACTGCAAGGAATCGTGGCGATTCCTTGCAGTGCCCGTGACTTTTAAGCTCAATGCGCATGCGCATTGAGCTTAAAAGCGCGTGCACGTCCGTCTTTGTTTACCCGCTCCGCCCCCTCCCCTTCCCGCCGTCTCGCATTTCCCCTGCCGCATCAAAGGCTTTCACGGCCGGCCATGCTTTCAGTTTCACGACCGGCCGGCCGTGTCAATTACATTCCAATGCCCGCTCTCCCTGCTCCGCCCCCTGCTCCGGCCGAGACGCATTTCTCCTCCCCCCTCCCCTCTCTTCCCTCCGTCTTGTTTCCTTTAGCTGCCCTGGATGATCTATTCTTACTCAAACTTGCACCGCTTTTACTAAATCTTACCCTTTTAACCTTCGCGATGTTTCCCCCTTTTTACCTCCAGTGCTTGATATATCGTTCTCCCCTTTTTAACTCGGTTTTGCGAGGTCTCCGTTTATTTATCCTCTTGCTGGCTCCCCTTTTCTTTACCCCGCCCGGTCCGGAGGATCTCCTCTGCCATAGCCCGGTGCTGGATCTGTCCTCGTTAGCCCGGTGCTGTAATTGCCACGCTCCCCCTTAGCCCGGTGCTGGATCGCCCTTCTCTTATCCCACACATGAGTTGCCCGACCGTGCTAATCCTGACTGCATGAATAAAATCCAGCACAGGCAAACGCACCCGTTCTCCTACTGTAACTTCAATATACTCGCAGGCTCGCCACCTCACCCAAACGTGCTCCCCCAAACAACGCGGCCTGCCACGCAAGGACATCAAACCTGGTTGCTGGTGGTCCCTACAGCTGCTTGAACCAGGTCCCGAGCTACAAAGAAACTCCAGCATTCAGCACCTCCTCGCCTCACCGCCTCGGTCTGCCTCTCACCTTCGTCGGCATCAGGCCTCCGCCCGCATCCCATAACTGCCATCTTGGGAGCGTAGTGCACCACAGGAAGGTTAAGGCGATCTCGCCCTCCAGACTTCTCCCCCAGGACTGCCGCCTCCGCAGTTTTCCGCTGTGAGTCTGCACGCCGAATCGCCTCCCAGCCGCTCACAAACAGAGTGCACATCTCCCGTTGCCGCAGCCGGTGGAAGTCTCCCCCTCAGTGCGCTGCCGTCATTTTAGATGCGCAGCGCCCAGCGCTCAATCGGGTGATTTTGCTGCACTTACACCCTTGTAACAGCACCAATGCGCCCCAGCAGCAGTCCAGCTCATGCACCAGGATTTCCGCAACCAGTTTTGCAGTAAGGGGCCACCTTAGAATCGCCAACCCCTCACCCTCAACACCTCACCCTCACTCACTCACCCTCAACCCCTCACCCTCAAACCCTCACCCACCCTCAACCCCTCACCCTCACTCACTCACCCTCAACCCCTCACTCTCACTCACTCACCCTCACTCACCCTCAACCCCTCCCCCTCAACCCCTCACCCTCAACCCCTCACTCACCCTCACTCTCACTCATCCTCACTCACCCTCAACCCCTCACCCTCACTCACCCTCACCCTCACTCACCCTCAACCCCTCACCCTCACTCACTCACCCTCAACCCCTCACCCTCAACCCCTCACTCACCCTCACTCTCACTCAGCCTCAACTACTCCCCCTCACCCTCACTCACCCAAAACCCCTCACTCACCCCCACCCTCACTCACCCTCAACACCTCACTCACCCTCACTCACCCTCAACACCTCACCCTCACTCACCCTCACTCACCCTCACTCACCCTCACTCACCCTCACTCACCCTCACCCTCACTCACCCTCACTCACACTCACCCTCACCCTCACTCACCCTCACTCACACTCACCCTCACCCTCACACAGTGCAATAGTTCTCAGACCATTTCAGTTAGAGCTTTTAGAAATGTTTATGGCTTTTTTTATTTGTAATACTTTAGCATTGGCTACAGGAAACAAAAATGCTAAACATTTACAAAAAAAACCCATAAACAATTCTAAAAGCACTAACTCTAATGGTGCGAGACCTATTGCATTTCCAATGCTTGTTTCCTTCTCCGCCTCATTAAATGCGGATGCTGTTTAGCCCCTGGGTGTCAATGCCTCATTAGCATTTGTCTAGTCAATGCTTCCCGTACTGTGGCCCCCACTATCTCCTGCACTCATCGATTCCAAGCTTTTATGAACTTTTAGAGCATGGAATCTGAATTGGTCGCGTGATGTTCGACCATAGAAGTGTGGGTTAAGTCCCACTGCCCCACGCAATGTATGTACAAGATGACAGCAGGGAGTGGATTCTATTCTTAACCACGGCCCTGCAGTCCCGCCTCAAGAGGCCAAACCAGTACGACGAATCTGACATGGGATAATGTTTGTGGTGGCGGAAATGGAATGCGTCTGAATTTACCGGCAGAGTTTGATTAACCTTTTACGAGATGTGTGGACATCTCCAATTACAGTTAGCACTATTGAATTACTCTCACTTGCTGCCAACCTGTCCCGTGTCCATGGCAGCATTGTGGGACTTGTAACTGCACTTTTCACCTGCTATTTGGTGGCCCTAAGGTCCCACAGTGCCAAACGCTGCTGGGTAACAATGCACGACCTGGGGCAACTTTCAAGCTAAAGGAATAGAATAGAACTCAAATCAACCTTTACCCCAGTCCAGGCCCTGTTCTGGAAAGGGTCTAGGGGCCAGGTCCTCCCAAGAGAACCCTCTGGCCCACTCAAACGCTTTCCATCGCGTAAATCAGTATGCTATTTTTGTTGTTGTAAATCACACGGGCTTTCAGCCTCACTCTCAACGTAACCTGCAATATGCAGGCGCCAAACTGAATGGCATATAATTATAGCGATAGGCACCCTGGGGCTCATTTATGAGCCCTTGCGTCACTTTTGCACCACTGGTACGTCACTTTTTGTGACGCACCAGCAGTATAAAAAATGTGCCTTGTTGCGCCATATTTACAAAGTGACGCATCTAGGTAGATGCGTCACTTTGTAAACACCTGCGCTACATTATACCTGCGCCAGGTATAATGCATGCAGGGGGGGTGTTCCCATGCAAGAAAGGGTCGTAGAAGTGACACAGTGAAATCTACCAGATTTCACTGCGCCACTTCTAGGACTCAAATGCGTCAAAATCTTACGCCTGCCTCATAGCAGGCGTAAGACTAACGCAAGCCCTTTCACATGGGGCTTGCCCCATGTGAAAGGACACATTGCAGGAGTTGCGTCACTTTTGTGACACACTCCAGCAATGCGTCACTTTTGCGCCATACAGATACGTCAGAAATACTGACGTATCTGCAACTCCTTGCGACATGATGCGTCATACAGTAAATATGACGCATCACTCATGTCGCAAGGAGGGCGCACTGAGAAGTGAAGCATCGCTGCTTTCACACAGCGATGCGTCACTTCTCATAAATGAGGCCCCCTGAGTGGTAACATTTGAGGTGAGATGTCAACAGTGGCATTGCAGCTCTACTTTAAATGATAACCTGCTAGCATTTTCAGTGAGGTGAACACCCCCATCATCCTTTAACGTGACCAGCATATCTGTAACGTTCATAAGTGGTTGGCGAGTTACTCAAATGTTCTGATTCAGGAAATGCAAGTTGACATACAATCTTAACGATTTGCACAGCTTCCATAACAAAATAATTGGCACCAACCATACTGTATCTCTGTTTTTTTTAATGATGTCTAACTTGCAAAACCTTCTGGAACTAAGCTTTTAATTCTTCTCTCAACCCAAGGGTATCTTACAAACCTTGTCTATAACCGGGTTGGTGCCCTCTTTAATTATTTAATTACTGAACATTCTTAGTTTTCCAAGACTATTACTGAATAGCTATGGGTAACTCTTTATCCGCCTTGTTTTCCCCAATTCCTACCTAGTTGACTGAGAACGTGCTTCATCGGGATACTACTTTGTCAGGATGCTTGAGGTCTACTACCATATTCAGTACTCCTTGCAAATTAACAGGATTCTTTGGGTGATATACGAGCGTGGTGGCAGGTATGAAATTAGCAGAGTGGAAGGATGTGTTATCCCATTCCTTCAGAAAGCAAAAATGAACACATTGTATCCTGAGACACTCCCAGTATAACAAAAATAACATCAATCTCCTAGTACGAGTTCGTTACGTGATATATCAGAAAGAATCTGTTAAGGATGACCAAGAAAAGTAAAATAAAATATACATACATATCTTTTGGTAGCATTTGTATTCCTAACTGGTGTCAGCATACGAAGAATACATGAAAAGCTGAAGAACCGGGTTTTCTTAGAACCCAGCGGTGCCAGGGACACACCCGAAGTCTTCGGATTCTCCTGTCTTGGAATACAGAGACACGGAATACTTCTGGATGGCGTCAAAGATCAAATTTTGATTAGCTGCAGCTAGTAACAGTAAACCAAGCAATACAACACGGTGTACAACTCAGGAAACTGCTCAATTTTCATAGAGCAAGACATCGCTTTTTATACACCATATTCTCATTATAAATGTACACCCACTGCGCAAAATTCTGACCAATAGGACACATTTTCTAACTGAGTATCACATTAACAAAAACCCAATTTACAGTAATCCAACCCAAAAGTTAATTATTAGGACTGTCCCAAATTCAATTTCAACAAGCCAGACAAACCCATAATTGAAAGCACTACCCATGTAATGAAAAGTCGTAAGGAAAGAAACAATTCAGATGTTGAGTAGGATAAGATATGTGCAAGAAACTAAAAGTTAACGATATCCTTAACATTGATTGGTAATCTCAGACAACGATCAGCCAGAGAAATTGGCTTCGTGAAAGGGTCAGTTTCAGGTGACGGGGTCAGCGTCTTTGCAATTCACTCACAAGTCAGAAAAGGGCCTGTTAAAAAATACATGAACAATGAGGCCCATGCAACTTAGTTCGTTCGGTTACCTCCACGGCCTACGTGAGGGCAACACAAAAATAGCGTCTTGAACAACTCAAATAAAATGGAGTCTGGTTCGAAATCACGGAACCTCAGAGCCTCCTTTTGCCATTACGTAGGCAATGACCTAAACTCACGTCAATCTGAATCCAGGTCTATATCTATTCTCATCAGGTCATCAAGGTGTTGCTGTAACATCATCTTATTATCCTTCGCTTCTCTCGGGACTGGTCTTCTCACACAGATCGTAGCACAAAGACTACAAATGGCGGGACCACACTGGATGCATAAGAAACACGAGAAAAGGATTGCTAAAGCCATACCAAGAGACATCAGAATCTTCCATCCCCATTTGGAGAGCAGTTCCCAAAACCATTCTATCAATGACCAGTTCCCTTCGTCCACATGTATAGACTCAGCGGACTTATGTAAAGTAAAGTCCACATTTGTAAAGCGCACAATCACCCGTAAGGGTCTCTAGGCGCTGGGGGGCCGTCGGGAAGATTAAGCGAGCTATTGCCCAGAGTCACATGGTGCTGGGCTAACCTGCCGCCGAAGCCGGGGATCGAACCGTGGTCCCCAGATTCCAGCGTCAGTCGCCCTGGCCGCGGCGCCACACCTCTCCCACAAGATGGCTTGGTACACTGTCGGGGCGTTATCTGGTATGAAAACACAGCAACTAGACCCGATCAATTTACATACCCCACCTCTATCTGCAAGTATAATATCTAAAACAAAGCGGTTCTGTAATGTCATAAGGCGATCCGCTTGAAGCTCAGCTGTAATATTGCTATGGGCACCTGCAGTCTCATTTATAGTGGCCTCGACCACTCTCGTAATCTGACGAATATTCCTACTATTAGCCATAGGACCCCAAAAGGGCAGAAAACCCTTAAAGAAGTCTCCAACTTCTTGTGCAACAGTATCTTTCGCATCGATAACACTTGTACCATATCTTGTCTTATGGTAATTGAAAGCAGCTGTGTATGTAGGGGGAAGCAAAAATAACACATAACATGTGCCTGAGAAATCAGGAGGCAACCATGTATATGCTCTGTCGTGACAAACAAAATACATGCCTTTAGCTGGCACGAACGGTGGAGATTTCTGGGATGTATAGACATATGTGTGATTACACACACTCTTACCAAGCTGAGCTCTCGGATTCTGACCATTACCTTGCAGACAAAAATGACCTCGGTGGGGTACAATCCAAATAGGAGGAGACCTTTTCTGTCTCTCCTTTTCTGTCAGACTAATACTATATCTTGTCTTGTTCCAACCAACATATGCTCGTACCTCATCTTTAGGGATAGCATTATACGCATCAATATCTCTGATCATATCTACTATTCCCTGTATCAAGGCATTATTACTCGCATTATCTTTAACGGAACGTACAGGAGATGCTTCATTCGCATAGATAAACATTGCTTGGAGTGCCCATACTGACCCATTAGGCGAAAAAGGCAAAAACCAAACATGGCATTCCCTTATCTGTCGTATGTGGTATAAGACCACACACCCAGCAATTCGTGGTATTTACGACTAGCTGATGCTGATGCAACATCTGTATAAATGAATTGTTCACAAATTCTGATCTTCGTGTCTGTTCATGCTCAGGCAACGTATTAAACTCATGTGGGGAGATAGTAGGAAAAGAAAGAGTAGGTTGGGATGTAGATGCAAGCGTCTGTTGCGTAACATAGACAATCCAACCCACACAAGCTAACATAATATTCAAAAGCATTAGAAAACACAGTATTAAAAAACATTTGCTACGAATCAATATACACACTTTCATTTTAGGATCAACTCTCTTAACACCCTTATCAGACCCAAAAGACTCCATCCTCTAACGTGCTGCTCACGGCTATTACCTTCTTCACTTAAGTGTGCGCCAAGATCGCACTAACGACCCTGAACCACAGACCTTATGTCAATACGCGGCTCACCCCTTAAGGCTGTACCGCGACCCTGCAGCTGAGTCCGGATGATGACTCGAAAAAGAAAAAAGTAAAAATGTCTCTTGATCTGACAAGGTGTAATTCACTATATAAAAAAATTCAGATTTTATTTGTCCATGAGAACAGTCTTTCTTGGTCTCAAATTGTAGCGTTCTTTACCAAGCACAGTTGGGTCTTTAAAAAGGAGCTCCGGATTCGTCGTGTCGAGCTTCAGATGTGGAGGCACAGCAGCTTGCAGAACATCATCATCCTCGCGTTCTGACTGAGTCCATGTCAAATGGGCATCACTAAAAGGTACAAATCTAGGAATCTTTTCACATTCGGAATCAGCTATTCCATCCTTCACCCACTTATTATACGGTAAAGGCAAAGGAACTTTTTTAGTATTGGTGGCATGCACCCAATTTTTTTACCAGCTACTCTAACAGCAGTTCTAGTGGCCAAGAGTACCAAATGTGGTCCAGTCCATCTCGGCTCCAAGTTTTTGGTTCGTTGAAAATTCTTCGTCAAGACAAAATCACCAGGTTGAATCGTATGGCCTGGATCTGCAGTAGCTGTCGGCAAACTGTCATAGACCTGTTGGTGGAGAACACGTAATTTAGCAGTCAAGTCATGTAAGTAATCCACCAACATAGGGTACTCAATCTCGCTGTATTTCTTAGGACGAGGCACACCCCAAACATTCGCTGGACGACCAAAAACTATTTCGTATGGGCTAAGTCCCACACGAGAATGCACTGTCATCCTTGTTGACAAAAGAGCCAACGGCAAGGCATCCGGCCATGTAAGACCAGTGCTCGCTTGTACCTTAGCTAATTTCAGCTTCAAAGTGCTGTTATAGCACTCGACAAGTCCAGCAGACTGGGGGTGATTCGCAGCATGGAATTTCTGTTTTATTCCCAAACCAGCACATACTTTCTTCATGATTTGACCCAGGAATTCACTCCCATTGTCGCTCCATACAATTCTCGGCAAACCATACCTAGGGAAGTACTCTTTAAGCAAAACCTTGGCTGCAGACAAGGCAGTATTATCCTTTAGGGGTAGGCCTCGATCCATCTGGAAAAGGCACAAACAACCACAAGGACATACTTCAAATTATTGCATCTCTCCATGTGTATGTAATCTAGCTGTATCACTTCAAACGGATACGTTGGAGGGGCAAAATGACCAGCTGGAGTTGGAGTTCCCTTTCCAGGATTGTACTTCAAACAAATCATACAATGTTTCACCACATTCTCAGCACATTTCGGAATTCCAGCATTCTGCTATACTGGAGCCAACAACTTGCATATCCCTTTCGAGCTAATGTGAGCCATTCCATGAGCCATAGTAACCACTGGGAGCACATACGCATCAGGCAACAACCGTCTCTGGTGCTCCGACAACTCAACCCAACAACCTGTCGAATCCAACATTTCTCTCCACGTACTCACTTCCTTTTCCGTAGCTTCAGCCTGAATTGACTTCACACTTTTTATTGTGTCTTCACACATTCCACCAGCCATAACCCAATTAGCAGGGCCTGCAACATACATACGGCTCATCATGTCTCTCGCCGTTTCCTTCGCAACTTCATCCGCAAATGCATTCCCTTGACCTACATCATCCACAACTTTCTTATGCACACTACACTTCACAATTGCAATCTGCTTTGGGAGAGTAAGTGATTCCGGAAGTTCATTCACTAACTGCCCATGCTGAATTTTCGCACCATGAGAAGTAAGGAATCCTCTTTCTCTCCACAAACGTCCAAAACTATGGGCAACACCAAACGCATACTGGCTATCAGTATAGACATTCACTCGCTTTCCCTCTGACAAAACACACGCTCTAGTCAATGCAATCAACTCTGCTGCTTGCGCAGAATTCTGTGCTATGCGTGCTGTTTCAACAACTGTATGTAAAGTTGTGACAGCACATGCTGCAGTCGTCTCACCATTCGGAAGCTTGAAACACGAACCATCTACCCATAAGGTACCATCAACATTCGTGAGAGGAGTATCTTTTAAATCAACTCTAGCCTTCATTTCCTCTGTCCGGAGAGCACAATCATGCTGTTCCTGAACATCTGTCTCTACAGAAATCGGCAACAACGTAGCTGGATTCAACACATTACATCTCTTAATGTGAACATGGCTAGCCAAAAGTGTCAGCTCATATCCTGACAGACGTGCACTAGTAAGGTGCTGAGTCTTAGTCCTATTCAATAAGGTATCCACTGCATGTGGGACCATCACAATCAACGTATTATCCAATACCAAACCAGCAGACTGTCGGATAGAAACAGCCGCTGCCGCTGTAGCTCTCAAACAGCTCGGCAACGCTTTAGCTACTGGATCTAATGTCATGTATTCCTATAGGTTCTGAATCGATCCCCCTATTCCTGACCCTATTCTGGTTAAACTAACTATCAAGTTAACTAACAGTCAGCCCATGAGGCAAGAACAGCCCCCATGATGCAGATACCGTTATCTGACGCAGTCACACTACGGCACAGGAACGTGTTATCTGATTAGGTCATAACGCTTGAGATCTAATTAGACAAGCGACATTCCTCCAGCCCCTGATAAGGCATACGACGTTCTCATAACAAATCAAACCTATGACAACCTGGAAAATCCGTGCGGCCATTGTTTTGATTTCACAGAGAACTTCAGTAAAAGAATGTGCTAACGAGCAAGTCGTATGACATCTTTATTGACGTATCTATGTCCATCCTTACGTCAATCTTGGCACCTTTAAGGTATAAATATTGCCGATCTTGCCCTATGCAAACACACGCGTGGTGACAAGACGGAGCAGCCATACTTGCCGAAGCCGAGAGCAGAAGCAGACCCTGCTGGCGCAGCCCCGCCTTCCTGACGCGCTGAGAGACGCGCTGCTATCTCAAGCCGAGAGACCCAGCACCGGCGTTTCTGGGCAGCCCTCGCAGGCAGCCTGGAATATCGAGAGCAGAGAAAGAGACACCATTCCTCATTCATCCTAACTTCCAGGTACAGAACTGAATAACCCCTCACAGAGAATTCTTTAGTTATTCACTTGGCAAAAACAAACTTAACTTAAACTGTAACTTTCTATTCCCGCCCACGCATTAGACTTAGGTCAGGTACACGGGGTAGGCGTATTTAGAAACACCAGTTGAGTACGTTTAGTCAAATGTATATGTGTATGTAAATATATTTTAATCATTTTAAACATCATATGGCTCAGAAACCATATCAATGTTTTTACAGTATTATTTTATACTATTGCTTTTAATGTATGCACTTTACTTAACTATAAGTATTGCAATAATATCGATCCATTTCTCTTGTACGAGAAAAGAGACTGATCAATAATAACATCTTTTTATTGAACACGCCCGTCTCTTCCTTTTCTCTACAATCTGATGAGACTAAGAATGCACGTACTGACTGAGTAAAATAATTGCCTTGTGCTCACACGACTCTCGAGATTGACTCTTGATTAGGGGAGAGCAAAGTTGTCATGTTCTATGGTTGTCAGAAACTAAATCCCTTCTTGTCTAATCAGGGGAGTTAATTCTTTCCTGAACATTCGAGAAAGTTTCTAGCGAACTCTGAGCTACGCTGGCAAACCCAAAAATTAAGTCTAGTATCGACAGTAGTAGACCTAGTTAACGTCTGGTCTAGGCCTTTACTGCTGTAGGTATTATTCCAATGCGCAGAGCCTATTGGGAAAATAGGAGCTACACTACATGGCGCCCAACGCGTTTGGAAAGGGCGATAAAACTAACGTAAGACATTTAGAGTAACTCAGTCGTGCTTTCTCACTCAGACCCCTTTTCCCATTATACTCCAAAGACGTCTGGAGTGGGTGAAAGGTAATATCCTCCAAAACCTCGCAGGAGGGAACTCCTATGTATGGTTCTTGGTATAGTCAACGTTGAAGGATAAAAACAGTCCCAAAATATTGTGCATCTAATCTCTGTTTCCATAAAGAAACCTGATCTGCAAACAAACATAATACCATCCTGTCTGTAAAATGGCAGAGAGTGATGATGAAAGAGAGGCAGTTAGATTAGCAACTGAACTCGCAGATGCTGATGCTACCATGCAAGCAGCAGACCCGAATATAACACTCATTCCGGTCATTAAAAGGAGATCTATAACCTTAAAACTTATAGAAAATGGACTGACACCTAGAGGTGGCACAGTCATATTCGTAATCGAGGCACACGAATATCGGCAGACAGAGGTATACTATTCATGGATACATTTTCCAGCAGCAAATGCTGTAACAAAGTACTTCCACTATTACAAAGTAGAGGAACCTCCTGAAACGTACACTCCATTCGAGGAGGTGGAAGTACCACTCAAATTCCAAGAGCATTTGCTCTTATTTGATGGCGCCCTAATACATAACAATCACATTACAAGGCTCGGTCCTTTAGGTAGACCAGGAGCAACGTGGCCGGTCTTAGCCGGATACACACCACATCCAGACATCGATAGGATGCCTGCAGCTGAGCTGTTAATACAGCTAAAACAATTACTAAAAATTCATAGACAATTAGTCCAGTATGTAATGCGGACTTCAACAATTCAGCCAGCGATTAAACTTCCACAGCTGACCCCTCACCAGGGGAACACAAATAAAATTACACCACAGAACATCCAATCCTGCCTAGGTAAAGTTCCAGCTAAACGGGAACAGATACCATTCTGGTTGGCACAGAAAATCACCCAAATAGAGGCGGTGTTTCCTGACACCACCCCATTAGAAAAACACAGGATTCTGACTATATGTCTCCCAATGGGAATCGCACCACACATTGAGGACTGTGACACTTGGGGTACAGTCTTTGCTTCCATCTACACAAAAACGCACGGTGTTCCATCCATTTCGGTAATACCAGATGTGCTAAAACAAATTCAAGATGAATACGGTCCAGAACCTGCTTTAACTCTTGGTATGAAATTAATAAAAGACTTCAAGCAGGTCTCGGCTATATTATTAGCCAACATAAAAGGTGAGGCAGCAAACGTGGCGATCCGCCAGAGGTTAAAAGAGACAGATATAGCAGACCAACCATCTGAAATTGCCAGAATCATAGAAAAATCCTATGAAGAACTAGGCAGAGATAGTCTGGGTGGAATACCAGTAAAACCGCAACTGACTACAAGTCCAGAAAAAATATTTTTTAATAATAATTCACCAAAAAAGAACTGGGATGGAAACAAACAATCCAATCCTAAAGAAAAGAAATTCCAGTCCCGAGGGAGGTCTCCCAGGCGAAGAGAGAAATCTCCAAACCAAAGACAGAGGTCACCGCAGAGTGACCCCTCTGGGAATAGATATAACCTTAGAAATAGGGATAATATTAAAAAACCTGATAGATATCAAGACATTGATAAACGTCCCTCTCAATCTTTTCAGACTTCCTCGCAGAAATCGGAAAGAAGAGGACGATCAGAAGAGCACGCCAAGTCCAAAGACAAGGAACCTGCTCAGCTAAAAAAGAAATTACAATTTCCAAAAAAGAAGGTAGCCAGTATCAAGGTAGTTAAAAATGCCGAGAATACTGAGGACACAACTGAAAAACGGAGAATGGGCTCAGACAATGCTAGACAGCGCAGCAGAGGTGAGCATAGCTCGCAAAGTCCTTATGAATCATCTGGAGACAGTGAACACGAATGAATACCTTCAAGTGGAAACTGCAGACACCAGAGTTAGCAAGCCCCACAAGATATACGAGATAACATTACGTATAGAGGGAAATAAGACTAGGAAAATAAGGGGACTATTTTGGGATAATCTCTCCAAGGGCTATGATATCCTTCTAGCTGAAAAAGACTGGCCACCAGAGTTTGTCAGGGAGTGCCCTCATGGCGAAGAAGTAATTATGCCTGCCTTCTCGAATCAAATCCCGATTCATAAAAAATACACACTTGCTAGAAAGTGGGCAGTGGCCTTAGCACCTGCTTTATATAAAAATCATGTAGGATGGGATGAGGATTCTCCTCCTCACAAAATCCAGTTAAAATCACAACCTACTGCACAAAGGCAGTACCCAATTAAGCAAGAAGCTAAAAAACAAGTAAATGAAATACTAGATCAGCTAGAATACCAGGGGGTGATTGAAACTTGCACCTCACAAATGAACAACCCTTTGTTTCCGGTCTCCAAACCAGACAATTCATATCGTCTAGTTTTGGATTACCGACACCTTAACACATGTTGCAAAACTTTTGCAGTGCAAAACTCACACAGTGCTGCACTAATGAATAACATAGTGCGCAAAAAATACAAAACAACCTTGGACATCTCCAATGGATTCTTTTGTCAAAACATAGCACCAGAGAGCAGATATTTAACTGCATTCTCAGTAAATGGCACTCAAAAACAATTCTGTCGGTTAGCCCAGGGGTACAAGAACAGCCCGGGGGTATT